>NC_136001.1:30333927-30933927 GCF_048128805.1 Centroberyx gerrardi
GTGATTAAATAATAATTGACCCACATGGCATGAATACATACAGATACATTTTAGATAAACTATGCATATATGCACTACACAAATCTACAATCAATACCAATATACATTAAAATACACTGAATAGAAGCATTGGCTTTTTCTGTGACTGCAGCTGAATAGAGATATCTGTTGCAGTGCAGGAACCCTGTGTACCATCAGGCCAGTAATACTGAGCAGAAATAGCCCAAGTCATGGATAATTAAAAGGCACACATTACAAGGTATTGGCTGACAATAGAGTGTGCAAGAAGCTGGAAAGTGACACAATGGCAAAGACAGCATGGGTAATAAATATTGATACTGCAATGTACAGCAGTCAATCGGGTCTTTGAGGGAGTGATGTTCTGCTTGCTAAAGATGCACTAGTCAAGATTTTGATATAAAAGTAAACCGGTCTTATTAGCCTAAATCAGAGAAGAACGTCCCATTCATCACAGATTCGCCCTGTATGCCCAAATGAAATTCTGGTGTGGTCACTGGCAGGAAATCTTCTCCACACACAGGAAATGGTGAATTCATTCAACATGAAAGTGAAATCCAAATTGTCTCCTAAGGCCAGATAACAGCAGTGAGCAGCGCTCCGTCCAGAGAAAGCTGGACTCACCAAACGTTAGATCTCCTCTCCCTTTGGTTCTTTTGGTGCAAAGCAATTAAAGACAGCGTTGGTGAACGTGAGCGCGCCGTGTGCAGTTTACTGACGTCACGTGACATAATTTCTGCGTATTGAAGTTCAAAGGGTTTACACTTACCAACGTGTGAAGTTGCCTGGCGCGGCTTTAAGAAGCTAGGCAACCTCTGGGAAGAAGGAGGAGGTGAGATGTGACAGTCAGAGTCCTATAAAGAGATTGATGATACTTTACCAGTGAGACATTTGACAGTTTCCCAATGTTTATCTACCATTCAGGTGATGGACAACTCAAGACTCAGGTCTAGCTTAAACAGTGGAAATAATAAATAATAATTCAATCATGAGAAATGTCAAATCAAAGAGGTTAATTACTGCCTGGTGAATCATGCAGTCAATCGAGCTTGTCTGAGAGACTGTAGCTGCGTCTTTCTGTCACTGAACAAGATTTTATATTAGTCAAATGGACAAACAGCAACTGTTGACCTGACACAATCCCATATTAGTCAGAGGGATTTTGTGTGATTTGCTTCAATTTGTGGTTTGAATTGACTTGAAACACCCAGCAACATATGGGTTACTTGTGATTAGACATTGAAAGAAAGACAATTTTTGCTGTTTCCAAATGAAAGGAGGGATGTGTTTGAGGCCATTCCGTCCTCGAGGAAAGAGTAATGAATTCGCCCACAGTGTGACCACAGGGTGCTTAAGCCATCTGTGTCATCCCATTACTTGACTGCCAAAGCATTTCCAATTTCCAATGCCCTTGGTTTACCTTTAGAATGCTTGAGTTCACGGCAATAAAAAAGTGCAAAAATAAATGGTACTTGGTGAGGTTGTAATATGACTAACACAAATGCCCAAATGCGTACGCCAACTCGCTTGTTTATCTGAACAGACTGACTTATGAACAGGTGAAAAAAAGATCGCCAGGATCCTTTTTCTAAATTCTACCTGATTTTTTTCTCCTGTTATCTGAATATATTGACTTGCTTGGTACGCTAACAGGGTAAAAGGTAACATATTATACTGTAGCAACCCTAGAAAGGCCCACCAGCTGCTCTCCTAATTGCTTGGGGAGTGTGAGTTCCTTGTTTTGCACCCAGTCCATGCTCAATCCTAGTTGGGTATGAAAATGACATAAAACAAGCCCCTCATGCATCTGTGGAGCACCTCCAGATTTGAAACCTTGATGATATCACAGGTTTGAGTCTTAGTTCATTTGACGTGCACTTTGGAAAAACTGTTCAGAATTGTTTTTGTACTTTCCTAGTCATATGAATAACGTAGGCAGGCAGCATAGTGCTGAGTTTTAGGTTAACTGGGGTCCTTCGGATGGTAAGGAAGAGACGCTCATTCTAATGTGATCATACAAAGCCAGAGACAGTGAGCATCAAAGATGTGTTTATGTGTGTGTGTGTGTGTGTGTGTGTGTGTGTGAGTGTGTGCATGTATGAGGTGCACTAAGGACAGGAAACCTACCTTGGAAAAGAGTACATATCTTTACAGATGCATTGAAATGGCTTGGATTAAGATAAAGAACAGCAACAGCGAAAATGGAAATGTAGGCCTACTTACTATAAGTCTGTGTTATTATAACTGCAATGCCTAAGGACTTTAAGAGTTTAATTATGCACCTTGCTGTGAACTAGTGAGACTTTATTACTGTAGTTATGAAGTTCTGCTGTAAAGACTCTTAAGTGGTGTAGCTGTGACATAATGAGCTGCACACACCGCTATCAGCGTCAGCTCAAGGTGTCTGCTCTTGTTTTTGT
The DNA here is from genome assembly GCF_048128805.1 of Centroberyx gerrardi. Classification (NCBI taxonomy): domain Eukaryota; kingdom Metazoa; phylum Chordata; class Actinopteri; order Beryciformes; family Berycidae; genus Centroberyx; species Centroberyx gerrardi. The sequence goes on from NC_136001.1 coordinate 30,336,366, forward strand.
CGTCTCTCTTGCCCGGCGCACCGATTTTCTAGCTCGATTTTCTCAAAATGAAGATTCTCACATTTCTTCTGAAAGGACTTTAGACAAAAGTAGACACCTTGAACTAAAGCCGATAGCTGTGCTGTGAGTGTTAAGAGAGACTGCTGCACTTCACTATGCATTTACATAAAAAGCAATAGCAGGCGATAGGCATATGATGGATTAAAGCCTATAGTAACTGAAATATTCATCATGCATCCCTTGCTGATTTCAGTTGTCACATATCTCTCTCATTGTTAAGTTCTGCATAGCCTATATTACTGATGATATTTTCCTAATGGTTCCACTATTTTATACGGTACACAAGCTGATATTTTACATTTTTCTTATGTTTTGTTTATACGAACTTATATTTCTTTATATAGCATCTGTATGAAACAATGTATGCCCCTTCCCCATATTTCCCACCCACACAGTCTACTATTGTATTGCTTGGTTGTTTCATTTTTTCATATTTTTTTTACTGTTTCATTGCTTATTTTATATTCTACTGGAGTGCTTGTATTGTCTTTTGTTTCTTGCTGAAACCTGCTGCAATGACCTAATTTCCCCACGGAATCAATAAAGTTTCATCTTATCTGAAATTGTCTTGTCTTATATTATTTTATCATATCTTATACAATTATATCCATATGATCCTTAGCATATATATTTGTCTCTTCTATTAAAGTATTGATTTTGATGTGCCTCTTTTTATCTAATGAAGACAGATGCTAGAAATAATCTGTGTATTTGTTATGATGCTGTTATGGATTTAAAATGGACTCGATAGATGTAAGTTCCAGAACGGGACCCCCACCCCCCACCCCCCAAAAAATTGTTTAGAGCACCCTAAAAGTAGGTGCTGACCCACATTTAACAGCCGGAGATTGAATTCATATTTAACGTAATGATTCCACTGAGTAATTTGTTCTGATATTTGCTCTGTGTACCTCTATACTTAATTATCGTGGCATCATCAAAAGTGGGACATTTAAGATTTCCCTTACATTGAAACATTGAGAACCAAGACAAACCAACCCAAAAATTACACAATTATAGAAATGACACAACAAAACTAAAAATATACAAAGAAATGAACTGTGGTGGCAGCAGAAGCCGGAACTCCAGCAGGTCCGGGCCTCAAGAGTCTGATTTCTCTACTTGAAAACACTTGTCTCTGTTTGGATCATCTGGTTGAACATCCTACATGGGGAGCTAGACAGCTGGCTTGAATAATCGAGGTGGCATAGCAACAGTTGCTAGGCTGATAACCACCGTACAACCCCATTGGCCTATTCCGATTCCACTTTTAAATACCAGCATTTGACAGAAAGAGAATTATGCAGTCAGACAGCGACACTTTTTTTTAGTTTCTTCATCTGAGAAACACAAACCTCATTTTTCTTAGAAAGCCATGCTGACTTTAATGTTACATAAATACATTTTCTAAGGCGACAAGGTGGGCTAGAGGTTAGTGAGAGGTGCCTCAAACAAAAAGTCACAGGTTTGAGCCCTGCAACAACGCACATGTCCTCCTGTCCCAGTGTCTTTGAGCAAAAACCACTGAACCATTCCTGCTGGTTGGAAGTTCCTCTGGACTCAGGAGTCAACATGGACTGAGTGTGCCACCAGTCTCTGTCAGGTGTCGACATTCATGTGACACACACTAGTATTCTTACTTGCTTCCATTCATCAAAAACCCTCATTATAGACAACAATCACATGCAATTGATTTGACTCAAAAACTTATTTGTGTGACAGAAGCGACCTGTCAGCAGTAGTAGAAGTAGTAATAATTGAAGTCATAGAATTGGTATTAGTAGTAACAGCAGTAATAGTGGAAGCAGTAGGAGGAGGAGGAAGAAGAAAAGGAGTAGTCAGTTGTATCATGGCCCAAAATAATTGAATCCACAGAGCTCTGGACTGACAACACTGGCAAGATTATGGTGACTACCTACATATGTCACAGTTATTTATATAGTTGAAGTGAATGTTCAATGAGTATCCCTTTGTGTAATGATATTACCAAAAGTAATAGTAAAGTAGGACCCGTATAGGAAGACTTTTGTTGTTTAGTATTCAGTACTATAGCTATGCGGACGATACACAACTCTATCTCATTAATCAGTCAACTGTGTGAAAAATGCTAAATTGTGGACGTCACAAAGATTTCTACAATTGAACAAGGATAAAACAGAAATACTTGTCTTGGGTGCACAGGCTCAGAGACAGTGTGAGTCTGTGCTGACTCTGAGGAGCAGTGATCAGCTCAGAAATCTTGGGAGTTATCATGGATGCTGACCTGGTTTTTTTTAAGGTCACATCAATAGTATCACTGAGTCATCCTCCTTTCACTGGAAGAGTATTTCCGAAGTTTCCTATCTCAGTCCTACTTTGAAAAACTAGTACATGCAATGCCCTCTTTTCCTTCCTAAGGGGAAGAGTGGAAGAGTTCTGCAAAATGCTGCAGCCCATTTCTGACCGCATGACTCCAGTTCTCAAATGCCTCCGTTGGCTTCCTGTAAATTTCAGAATTGATTTCAAGATCTTACTCCTGGTCTACAAAGCTCTCAATGGCCTCGCACCACAATATATATTAAACATGCTTAATAGCTATGAGCCTAGCGGATCTCTCAGGTCATCCGGCTTTGGTCTCCTATGTATACCCCAAAAAAACTTAAGACCTAAATTATTAAGATATTTACTCAATGCACAGCAAGAATTAATGTATCTGTGTGTTGTACTGTGTGGTGCCTGGTTTTACCTTTTATGTATAACTTGGGGTGGTAGTAAATGTATGGATGGGGGAGTGCAATTTTTGTGTATGTTTTTATGTATATTGTGCATATTTTTGTGTATATTTTTATGTATGTTTATTGTGTAGTTTTTATGTGTAGCCTATAATTTTGAGGTTTTTTAATATAATCTGAATTTTCTGCTTTTGTTGTATTTTGCCTGTTCATTCTGTGAAAGCAATTGAGCTGCATTTGTAGGGAAGTGTGCTTGAACTATTGAACTGTAGCACTGTTTACACTGTGGGAGATAATAGTGTTATCATGAGTGAAACATATGATTAGGATTGTCATTATACACTGGGACCCCCCTGGAACCTCCTCAAGGACCCCTGAGGGTCCCTGCACCCCACTTTGAGAACCACCGTACTAAAGAGTGGGAAAGCAATCAGATGAATCCTCTTTCACCCCGTTTTGAACAAGCGTCGAGCAGGTAAGGAGACGCTGCTGTGTTTACTACTCGCCACTAGATGTCACTAGAGCTCATTAGCGGCATCAAGCTAGCCAGAGTTAGCCAGAATACCGGAAGTGACGTATGTGATTTCAAAATAAAAGCGGAAACGACACGTCTGTAAGTTTTGGGTTATACAGACCAACAAAAATCGTATCAAAATACTCAGTGAAATGACTACATTAAATATGAAATGAGACAATAGCTGCTAAATAGATAATGAAAAAAATAATGTATTGCATTATGGGCATTGTATTTCCTGATGAAAGAGAGGTAAAAACACAAACTATTTTAATCTGAAATGTGAACCAAAATCTGTGTGTGTGTGTGTAGGGTAGGGGTACCCAGGGGGAAAATAAGGGTCTGTACCCCTTATTTTAGGATTTAATTATATTAAATTATATACTGTATATATACATACATTATATATATATATACAAAAGGGAAAATCCACCAGATAATTGAAACAACTATCAATTAAACGGCCTAAATTAAAAAACAACCTAAAAAAGTGTCTTCCTAAGAGTCCACTTGAGATGGACCGTTTTAAAGTTGAGGCTTGGGTAAAAAAAAAATCTCTCTCTCTCTTTCTGTGGGAACTGAGCAGTGTTTCACAAGATGGGACATGTCCTTCGGCCCAATCGGTCTCTCCGACACCCAGCCAATTAGGAAATCATATTGCTGAGACCGGACTGGGACCCTCAGCCCATTATCCTCCTGCAGTCCTACAGCGGTGGATCAGCTGAACACGGAGGCTCCATTTCATTAGTCATTTTAACCTGAACCCGTCCACTTCCCCTTGGCACTCCCCCCCGGGGGAATCTGCCATCTTAAGTGCCGTTGCATTACTGTGATAAGTGAAGTTTCCAAGATCGACCCTTCGAGGGCCGAGAGACTGAGTCAACAACAATGTAGACTTCAGCAGCGCCTCTTGCCCAGAATGCTTTGTTATCGTTCATCATTCATTTCCTATGCATGAACCAACATGCCGGGACAAGCTTTTTTCAATATTGGTTGCATGTAATTTTCAATACTGAGGTCATTTTCTCAAAACACTTCATGCAGTTGGCACAACACTGTTCTATGTTGACCAAATTGTTAATGATTTTTCATTGCTTTCACACAAAAAAATGCATTTATGATTTACAGCTTTCAAAAACCATGAATGCAGGTCACAGTCAAAATGAATCACTGACAAAACATCCTTGAAAATACGGTTAAATTAATTGCCCATTTTTAACATGGTGGGCAATAGATACATATTTCTTTTCATGTGAAATCAAATACTAGTAAATTTAAATCTAGTAAATGTAAAAAAAACATACTGATAGAGTAAAACTCAGGAAAAAAAAGAGAAATTCAGAAACCAGAGACAAACAGTGACGCATAATTTACATTGCACTACATAGAGTACTGTAAAATCAAGTACTAGTACTAGTAGTATCGATTGGGAATCTCTATTGCACATGTGCAAACCCTTTTTGCACATGATCAATAAATTTCACATTTCATGTTTTGGGATGTTTTTGTTAAGATGGACCCAGCAAAAGGTAGAGGCTGTATTGTATTTCAGTACATTCATCAATGCCTTTACCACTACTGTCATCATGTCATTGTTTTTATGTACTTCCTGTACAGAAACCAACCTCCTGCGGGTTAGAGGGGAAACACCTTCAGTGCTGATTATGTACACATATGAACATGTAGCCAAAGGCAGACTAAAAATACAAATTTCTGCTGATTTTTTTCTTTCTAATCCTACGGTAAGACTGTTGTTGATGTTATTTTATCTTCCTCTACCACTTTGCTTTGTGTGTTTTGTGACGGCAAAGACTGGGATGTGAAGAATATAAAAAAGTAAAATACTCAAAGGTCTTTTTTTGCTCTGTTTCTCTTGTCTTGTTCTCCCCTTCGTTCTTTTGTGGTGTCAGTGTACAGTACCATGTAACAGAAAAAGAAACCATAAGATCTATAGCAAAAAGGTGCACTGCAGTATTGATAGCTGTACTTTGTATTGTCTGGGCAAAGTACTCTTGTTCATGAAATTAACCGTTTGTCAAACACAATTTTAGTGTTGTGCCGAAACGAATGACCTTAGTATTACAGTAAGAACTGCATGAAACCAATTGTGAAGAACTGCAGTTTGGCAGTTAGTGGACTTTTCAGTGTTGCCACAGTTCAATATGCTTCCTGTTAGCTTGCTCACTAAGTCAAATTTTTTTAGATAAAAAAAGGAGGGAAAAAAATAGACACAACTTAGAAATTTGGATCCGTCAAGAGAATCTCAAAGGTTTTTTTCTCTTGCCTCTCAGGGCTTCCATAGATACAGTTAATGCTGGTTTAGATGGTATAGACGTCTCCTCCATGTTCCCAAAGTAAAGAAATCCATCTAATGAGAAAGATCATTTTAATCTATTATACAGTTCCATAGCTGTTGTTGCAGAAGTGGATCGTCAAACAGACAGTTCAGTTTCTGGTGTACTTCCTTTCATATAGTTGTTGTTTGCTGATATAAAGAGGCTTCTGGGCTAGCTGCTGAGCGGATCAGGTCAAGCCTGTGGGGTCTACTGCCCCATTAACTGAATGTTGTTGAGATTGATTTTGAGGCTGGCCTTTTCCTCTTACACCCAAGCCAGCTTTCTACATACTGTAGGTGTTCAGTAGTACAAGGGAAAGGTACATGACATTGTGAGCATTGGGAAATGACCAAAACAGATTTTGAATGAACGGCTGCTTATTGTTCTACTGTACTATAAGCAGAAAAAATGCATCACACTATTGTTTTCCAATCTGTAAGAGCCATGAACCCTGAAAGGATTTTTCTCCAAGCAAAACTGACCACTGACTGCTGCTTGCACTGACACACAAAGATAAAACCTACTTTTTGAAATACCAATCTCAATTGTTTAAAAGCTGCTGCAGTTATCAGCAGAAACACGCCAGGAGACAAACATTCCCTGCCAAAGATAATGGATTAATTTCCCCAATCCCTCCTTGAATTTGTCTTTTTTTGATTTTGAGTGGATTATACCTTTAAGGGAGCAGAGCAATGAGGTATGCGTTGCTTGTCGCTTGCTTTATCTGGGATAGTCCCCGGTCCGCGTCTTGCGCGCCCTGATTGAGCAAAGTGAATTAGAGGCCATGTGTTCCTCCTCTTCCCCTTTCACTGTGCCTTGCTTCCAGCCAGGGTGACACACCAGGAGAAGAGAAACCTTCTGGCTCTGCCACACTGCTGCTCAAGGTAAGTAATGCATAGTCAGTGAATTGAGACTTTCTTCAGTTTGTTCTCAAAAGTCTCACCGCAATTTGCATTTTGCCATTCTGTCTTGTTAATGATAGTACAAACATTCAACACTAATACCTCATCATTTATGTGTAGCCATGGATTAAAGAAAAGATATTTAAATGCGTATGAATGGATCATTTTGTGCTAGGAAGACACTGAATTCTAATTTGTATGAAAAGGTTCTTAACAAGGGAAGATTGATGTTGACTGATGAAAGATTTGTGGAAGAGGCCCACTGACTCAGTGAAGTTACTGAAAACTGGCTTAACTTGTTCTTTAGTGGGAGGGGTTATGCTTTTATAGTTTTACTTTCATTGTGGTGTTAACTTCTTTTTTGTTGAAGATTGAGTGGAAATGTAGATACAAGAGCTTGAGACATGTACTATGAATATACAAAATATCAGGGACACTTAATCTTTTCATGAGGTACGCTGAAGAGGTGACTCCAGGTAAAAGCCTTTATTCCCTATTGATCTCCCTTATTAAATCTGTACCAATCACAAATGAAGAAGCAGACAATTTAGAGAAGGATTGAGATTGAGATGTGGATTGTGCAGAAGGGTCTGCAACTCAACATCAGGAAAACGTCCCTGATATGGTGTACATTCAGTGTATATGTTGCTAGTATTGGGGATGTACACTTATATTGTGTACATATTACTTCTTCGGTGATGTTTTTTATGGTCTCTTCGATAAGGAGCTGTTTTTTTACATATAGAATGTGTTTTTGAGAGCATGTCATGAGCGACATCTGATCCACATAGAAACTCCCGCAAAAGACAGCTTTTCATTGTTTCCACCCACAGTCACATGTGATTTATTAAGTCAGCCTATCTACTTTGTTCTTGGCTTCTGTGATCCAAACATGCAACATCCTAATATCCAAACAACCTCACCGGCAAAAACAACAAAGCACGGTATTGGAGATTCACTCTCAATTTGATTGATGGAGCTTTTGATGATGGACAAATAGTATGTGACAGCTAAGTCTGAGCTTTAAAGCCATAAAGGGTTTGTTTGCATTGTAAACACTGGATCTGTGTCTTGAGATACAATGATTTATGAATATTTCCATCTGTAAGTCAAGATTTATAACAAGCTATGGTGAGAAAAATACCTACTCAAGTTCAAAACGGACAAATAAATTCCGGAATGGGGCTTTAATCTCAGTTTAATTTAATAAAACTCCCGCTTGCCTGCTGACTTATCATGGGTCATGTGGCTTTATCTGCAGCGCTGACAGTCAGCTCTTTCACAGGCCTAAAGTTAATCAGGAATCCCCACCCCAAGGACTCGACTATCATGGTTTTTCAGGCTTCCATGGCCTTCATTGTTTAAAAAAAAGAATTGCTGAACTGTATGCAGAGCCTAACCTCTCAGATTATCTTGATCATGGAGAACACTTAAGAAGGGCATTCATTTATAAAATAAGAGGGACAATGCTCTGAGGAGAAGCCACTTAAGGATGTGATGTAATCCTCTTCTATGAATGAGGAAACTGCATGCAGCTCGATAAGGAAGTTATTGTCCATTGCAAAAAAATTGTGCCGTCATGTGACCGTGACGAAAGGTCAGGTGGTGAACTTTCTAAAATCTTCAACATGCAGTGCAGTGATATCAAGCACTGACCAGACTGAATAACTAATGTAATATTTCAAAACCTCTTCTCCTCTAAAATAGGAAGCCTCCATTCATTGTTACCCAATCTTTGCAGGTTAGCAAACAACTGAATCACGATAATCACTAGAGATCATGCCTGGTTTATGAAGATGTGACGTTCATAGCATTGATCAGATCTTGTCCTTTGTATGCCACAACAGTCAAGATGTTCCCATGGTGCTGGCTGGCTCTGGTGGCTTTCATCCCCATGACCTATAGCGCCAACCCTGGTGTAAAGGCCAAGCTAACAGAGAAAGGCCTTGAATATGGTAAGATTTGTGGCAAACTTATGAGTCCCTTATTCAGCTGAAAAACTTTCATTTCTCCAGGGCCAAACAAACAAAATGACACACAGGATTTGCTCATCCAACTTTCAATGCTTGCCTTTTTGTCAGGCAAACAGATAGGGATGGCATCGCTCCAGCAGAAACTCAAAACCATCAAGGTCCCAGATATGTCAGGGACAGAGAGAGTGGCTCCCATTGGCAAGGTCCAGTACAGTTTGACAAGGTAAGACCGCCGCGTAGTCACTGCTGTAATAAATTCTTTTGAGAACCGTTTGCCGTGTATAAAGGCTCTTCAGAGTTGAGCCACCGTTTACCTCTGTCATAACTACAGTTTTTTCAAGTACCCTTAACCTCATGTTGTATATTGCAGAATGCAAATAGTGAATCTGGGATTACCGAAGTCTGCGCTGACCCTGGTGCCGGGGACCGGTGTCAGCCTGTCTATCAGTAATGCCTTCATCAGTCTACATGGAGACTGGAGAGTCAAATACTTCAGAATTATGTGAGTGAATTGAAGTCACACAGGGGCAGATTGAAGTGGTCTCTGCCTTATGCATTTACTTTTGTGACTCTCCCTCTCTCTCTCAATAGAAAGGACAGCGGCTCTTTTGATTTGGGAATCAACGGACTCACCATCACTACAAGTATTTCCGTCAAGAGCGACGAGACGGGCCGACCGGTGGTCAGCAGCGTCAACTGTGCGGCCACTATAGGCAGTGCGAGCATCAAATTCCACGGTGGAGCCAGGTAAAACCAACCCTGCTATGCGCTGTAATGTCAAATGCATATCGGGAAATGGATTAGGAAGCGTGCGATGTGAATTTCCAGCTTTACATGTCATGTTTGACACCTTCAGCCGCCGACATACTTCCTTAAATGTTGCTATGCCTGTTTTTTTTCTTCTTCCTCAGCTGGTTATACAACCTCTTCAGTAACTTCATTGACAAGGCCTTGCGTAATGCACTGCAGAAACAGGTGAGGGCAAACGAGGTTTATTCACATGAATACTTTTTAGGTGATTACTCTTCCACTTTGGGTCCATAGATAATCAGGCAAACATGTAAGACAGGGGCAATTTTCACTTTAAGATAACTAAGTAACTAAGTAACAGGCAACCACATTCTTTCAGATGTGACAGAAATATATAAGGCCACAGTAACTTTATTTACTCCTCCTTCTGTTGGGGTAACATTACACCAAGATACACATCAGGGACGAAAGATTAGTGTAGGAAGTGGAGCATCAATTAAAGGAAGACAATTTCCTCTCCTGTTGTGTTCATCGATAAAAAATAAAGGGTTTGATTCCAAAATGCTATATATCCATTGTGGGAACTTTTTAGGCTTTGTTTTGTCCATGCCATCAATCAATGTCTAGCAGCAGGTGCCACCTTTTTCAAAAGGTCCTTTTGGAGCGAGAGCCTTCACTTAGTGCATCTCTGTTCTTTGACGTTGCAGATCTGCCCTCTGGTGGCCGATGCAGTGTCTGATATCAACCCTCACCTGAAAACCCTCAATGGTAAAACACAATGTTTATGGGAAACATATGTCTTGAATCTGTATGTTTGAAGATGTTTCATTGACGCTGAATATATGTGAATCAATTTCCGTCGTCCTGCTGCAGTTCTAGCCAAGGTGGACAAGTATGCAGAGATTGAATATTCCATGGTGTCGTCGCCCGTCATTTCAAAATCTTCCATAGATTTGAGCTTGAAGGTGAGGAGTCTGTCTCTATACATTTATACCCAGTCTGAAAAATCTTAAGGCTCAAACTAATGGGAGTTCAAACCAAGGAAACAGTCATTTGATTACAAAGTATGTCACATGCCATCTATGTGACTGTAATTCCTGTTTCTCTCTCTCCCCCGTCTCCCTCTTCCCCTTTCTCTCTTTCCGTGCTCTTTAGGGTGAATTTTACAACATTGGGCAGCATCAGGAGCCTCCGTTCTCCCCCGCGCCCTTCTCCCTGCCGCCCCAGGTCAACAACATGTTGTACATCGGCATGTCCGCCTTCACCACCAACTCCGCAGCCTTTGTCTACAACAAAGCTGGAGCTCTCAGCCTGTACATTACCGATGACATGGTGAGCTACATCCTTCTGATCCTTCATAAATCTACTTTCACAACAATGACACGCTGATCTAAAGAGACTTCTCCACTCCGTCCCGACAGATCCCGGCAAAATCTCCCATCCGGCTGAACACCAGAACATTCGGAGCCTTCATCCCACAGGTGATAGATAGGACCTCGTGTCCCGTTTATTTCAGAACAAGTATAAGTGTCCTCGGCAGCTCTTCAGCGGATGTCTCTGTGTGTTTTTCCAGATTGCCAAACGGTTCCCAGGTCTGATGATGAAACTGTTGGTGAAGACGGTGAAGAGCCCCGTCATGACCTTTGAAACCAACAACGTGACCATCCAGGCCACTGCCACAGTGATGGCCTACGCCATCCAGCCCAACACCACACTTTCCCCTCTCTTTTCCCTAAACATGGTATGTTACACAGACGCAGTAATGGGAAATTTGTAATGTTACAGTTTCAATTGAGTCATTCAAGTGTCTTGGGCAACCGATATTTGAATGAATTCTTCAGGTTCAACACATTGTCTCTATAGGATGCCAGTGTCAGCGCTCGAGTGTTTGTGAGTGGAACGAAGCTGGCCGGAGCTGTCACCCTGAACAAGTGAGTTACTGCAAAAAAGTGCTTGTTTATAGAAGAGAAAAATGGGGGCAAAGGTCCTTCATGGCACTAATTTTGCCTAATTTGCACAGGATGGATATGACCCTGGGGAAAAGTTACGTGGGAGATTTTCAGGTGAGAACCACATACTAAAATGAATCACGGTATGCAAAATGAATCTCGACCATGTTGAGGCGTGTCACCTTAACTAACCAGCTACACCCAACAGGTCGGATCCCTTGACAATATCTTCCAAATGGTCCTGAGAGTGGCAGTGATACCCAAAGTGAATGGTGAGCTCTTTATGTGCTTCTTTGCATTTTCAGTGTTGCATTTAGGCCTACGTATGCACAGAGTTGTCACATGACCTTGCTCCCCAATGTTTTCTGTTTGCCACATTGCTTTAATGTGACAAGTTGGTGTAAATGTGTGTGTTGTGCTTCGCAGCTCGGCTTGAGGAGGGATATCCACTTCCTACGATTGGAAAGATGAAGCTTGTGAACACTCAGCTTCAAGTCCTGAAGGTCAGAAACTCACTATTTTCTATAAAGCTGCATGTTATTTTAACTACTGTGTTTATAATAAGACAGGGACAGTCGTAAGAACTGAACTTGGTGGACAACACCTTAAATATCAAAATGATCAGCCGAGCCCATAACCTCCATCCTGTTAGTAACAGCTGCTGTGCCTTCTATTCCTCTCCAGGGCTATATGCTGATTGGGACAGACGTTCAGTTCACAGGATGAACGGCACTTTTGGAAGCTCCCAGGATCCATTTCGGCACTGGTGTAAGCCACCATGAAGAAACAATCACAGCCAGGGAACAACTATCTGACAGACTCGCAAATTATTCCTAAAGAGAACTGCAATACTGAAAGAACTGAAAGATACACAAGTATTACTTTTCCGGTAAGCCTAATGAATGCAGACCTCCAGGTTGTATTTTAAATGGGGGATATCACACCAGACCTTTATCCTTTTTGCCATTTTTATATTATTTTTCATTTTGTTACATCTGTAAAAATGAATTCAATTCAGGTTTTTTTTCCATGTAAACTGTCGTGTGTAGTGAACTATTCTTACCGAGTTATTGCAATCCTGAGGTAATAGGCTGCAGGACTGGGTATGTTGTCACCACAGTCATGTTTTTTAATAACATGCTCCTTGCAAAGCGGATCACAGCACCTTCTGCTGCTGACTTTAGGCTATTTCTCTCTAATAGAATCCTTCTATGCTATTGCATCAGTATTTCCGACTTTGTAGCTCACAGGGCAATTCTACAAATGTGCTGATACATGACCTTTTTACTACAGTTTGGAGAATCCCATACAATCTACAACAAAAACAACCAAATAGTTGTCAGTTTTTTCAGCAGTTGTTGTATAAGCAACACATTTCAATAATGTATTCATGTTTTCATACATCATACATAATCTTTCATCAGTTTTCAAGCTGCACACCACCATAGCAGTCCAGCATGCCTTTTGTATGGCTTAAGTCCCCATAATTACAGCCTCCACAAAACCTCAAATTTGCAAAAGTCAAAGAGGAGAAAAGAGGGTGGAGTGCCATTTTTTTTTTTTTCAAAATATAAGAGCCTGTTTCCTGTGGGTGTCACCCTTGTCTATCAGGTGCATGTTTCAATCACCTCAGTGTAGATAACAGGTTACAGCCTGTAGGTCAAGCTGAAGCCACGTGTCCGTCAAGCTGGTGACTGAGCAGGCTCTCACTGTGTGTCAGGGAGCTGTGGCTGAGGGCTCGGCCTCTCAGGCTCTGGGAGTTGGCTGACAATATCTATATGGGAAACAAGACAGAACACAAAAGCAGACACACAAAATGAAAGAATAAATGATTGAATGAATGAATAAACCTTTAAATGTACTGGATACCGCCTTAAAGCTCCAATCTGTGATTCCATTATAGTGATCTTTTGATTAAGAAGACTGGAGACAGGTTTTTCAAGCTGAAATGTATGATCTGACTTTTTTATTATAAGAGGTATACAGAGGCCAGTGTGTGACAGATGAGTGTTACATGAGCCTGTTAAAGGTTTGCGTACATTAGTAGTGTGTGTGTGTGGTTAAAACATCTGTATTTTAAATTGTGACTAGTAAAGACAGTTCCAAACTTGAGAAACATATTTTCCATCTCCATCTCAAAGTCAAACTGTTCAAGAGCAGAAGTGAATGTACCCAGTATTTGAAACAAATTGCTAAATGTGTCTTTAAGACCTCCGTATTCTCTGGAGATGGACCACTTTCACATTGTAATCATATGAACCAAAGGCCTACACCTACCTTCACCAGTACGTAGTCTCCAGGGCTGATGGGGGCAGAGTTAGAGTCTGCAGGCTGAACAGCAACATCCTCTTTGGGGAAAATCACCTTCACATTGCCTTCACTCCGCCCACACAGGTCCCTGGCAGATCTTTTACTTTCCTGCACAAAAATGTAAACCACTCAGAAATGTGCACTCTAGGGATCAGTGTTGTCTGGCAACGTGTTACTTTAATACAGTATAGTGTTACAGTACTATTACTTTTCCCAGTAACGAGTAGTGTGACAAATAACTATTTCAATTTCAGTAATAATTCTACAGGGAACAATCAAGAAAATAAGTGTTATCACCCCCTTCAAATATTAGATTGAAGCTAAATTACATGTAGTCTAACAACCTACTGCTCCCAGGGAGTAATCAATAAAGGTATATTATTACCTGTAAAATGAGTAATGAGTAATATATATAACATGTTTTGAGTAATGAGTGAACCCACCACTGCTCAGGAATAGATACTGAGCCCAGTGTGCTCATCTTCCAGCTGTACTAGTCATGTTTTGTTAGTACTCACTCCCTCCACTAGGACGAGCTGTGTGCTGCCGACGAGAGCGGCGTTGACCCTCGCAGCCTCTTCTCTGAATGCACCGATACACTCCTCCAACCTGCGCTGCTTCACCTCCGCTGGCACGTCGTCCTGCAGACTGTGGAAGGCGTGGGTTTTCTGGGGATGACAACCAGACGGAGACGGTGTTACCGAGACGTTTATGGGGTTATCGAAAAGAACATACATGTAGTCAATGGCCTTTGCTTTCACTCTGAAATCAATAAATTAGACAAAACGCGAGGACTCACTTTTCTCATACTGTAGGCAAAAAGGAATCCCACATTGTAGCCCACTTCTCTGATCAGAGACAGAGTCTGTTGGTGGTCGTCCTCCGTCTCACCACAGAAGCCTGAGATGAAGTCGCTGCTGAGGCTCACACCTGAGACACATAGTCAACCAGTCAAACCACACATTACCCTTTAAAAGAAAATACCAGTCAAATGTGCTTTTCACTCATTTCTGTCCTCAGACCTCCATCTTATATTATCAACAGGCATTTTCCATTGTGCAACTTGACTTTTGGGGTAATTGCCCCTTTAATGACAGATTAAGTAATGCTTGGTCAGACAGAGAAGTGCAAGCTAGCAGGGACGTTTTCATTTGATGAAGATTATTGATCAAATACATGTTTAAAGACATTAATCCTAGTGTAACCTCTATTGAAACAAGGAAACAAAAGCTGTGGGTATATAAAATATGGACATCGTTCAGTTTGTATAAATGGAATGCAGCTTCAGAGTGAAAAGGATGCCTGCAGCAGGATGTTTGATAGGTTTCAAACTGAATGAGATCCAACAGAAAGCAGAGGCAAACTTTTATTACATATTTAATGATTCATGCACTGAGTCACGCACTGTTCAGAAGTGGAGCAATGACAGAAATGAATGAAAGAAACTCAATATGACTGATGCTTCCCCTTAGGTTAGTCATTTCATCTTGCAATACCAAAACGTCTATTATACTGTAGCTTGAGTTCAGATTTGTATAGTCTACCTGGGATAATTCTCTTGATGTTCTCCACAAGGTCAAGGTAGGCCTCTCTTGTATAGCTGCAGATTGTGGAAAAGACATTTTATAAGAACATCTGCTCACAACATTTTAACAGGCTGTTCTACAAAAGTCCAACTTGTCTTACCCGCGGCGCATTGCTTTTAGGACCTGGCTGCTCCCACTCTGGGCTGGGAGGTGGATCTGCTTGCAAATGTTCCTTCGCTCCTCAATCAGCTGCAAAACCTGTACACGCAAACACACAGACTGCGTTGAGAATTAGCTACAGATACACACAGGGGGCGGGTCAGGGTTACATACAACATTGGTATCAACATTAGACTGTTCAAATAAAGTGTCACCCTTTGACCAAAAACTATGTCAAATATTGGATATGTATGAAACTGAGTGCTTTTTGCAAAATTCAAGACTGATCAGCAGCAGGCACGACTACAAGCTGTCCTGTAAACACAGACAAAGCACCACCATCAAACGCTTTACAATCATTCTTAAGTCAAAACCCAATGCACCTCATCAGGGAAATCCTTGGGATGAGGTGAAGTGAATCGGATCCTCATATCGGGATCGATGCGCGACACCCTGTCCAGCAGGTCGGAGAAGCGCAGGCCTCCCTGCTTAGTTCGGTAGATCGTCCTGAAGCCCCGGCTGAGCTGGGTGGGGTCCGATCCGCAGGACTGCGTCTCCGACGTGTCCCTGTAGCTGTTCACGTTCTGACCCAGCAGCGTCACCTCCTTCACACCCTGAGACCACACACGTGTACATGCACAACACACACACACACATACAAAGTCAGGGAGAGCTTGTTATTAGTGATGTACTGGAACTACTTTTTTACTGCTATTGATATTGATTCTGAGTACTAAACTTTAATTAGCAACTGATGCAGAGTATTGATCCAAGCTATTACATTTTCTGCACAGTATAGACTTAGTGTTAGTTTGGGGTCACTGCACAAAAACAAAAACAAAAAAAAAGCAGAAAATCAAGTCATTTTTCTATGACTTCTGACATATTCAACGGCTTTTGTCAAATTTCACTGATTAATTCCAGGTGTCATTCTTGTGATGACCTTAATGACGACAATGACTTGTTGTACCGGAGTTGGCATTGATGCACTGCAGCTGATCCAGACAGTTCACCCTGGCATTCTTATTGTGTTTATTCTGTGTATTTTGTTTCTGTAACACTTTATCAACATTTAATCTTTGTTTGCCCATTCTCTGCACCCATTGCATTAAGGTTCAGGGTGTCATTTTCAAATTCACTTATTGTTTTTATTGTTTCATAATGTGCGCATTGTGAAGCCCTTTGAGATTAAGGGCAATACCAATAAACTTAATTTGACTTGTTGGGGTTACAACTTGCCTGGTCAGACAGCATACGAACTTCCTCAAGGATGGAGCTCACGGGTCGACTCCTCTCTCTCCCTCGGGTGAAGGGAACAATGCAGTAGCTGCACATGTTGTCGCAGCCTCGCATGATGGACCTGCCGGGGCGATGGAAGCACACAAGGGGTCATCAGAGGTTACAACGTAATGACACGGCACTACTGTAGAGGATAAGATTCATGGGAGGTGAGTGTGGAGGATGAATAACTCCCTACAAAGCCATAGTAGGTGTGTAACGATCTACACACTCACACAAAAGCGCTGTATCCGTGAGGGGCGTGGTGGACGGGCATGATATCGGCGTAGGTCTCCTCTAACGACAGCAGCACGTTGCTCGCCTGTTGACCCCCGTGAGCTACAGCCAAGAGGCGGGGAAGGTCCCGGTACGCATCTGGGCCAGCCAGAACGTCCACCAGCTTCTCCCGCTCCAAAAGCTCCGTCTTTAGCCTCTTTGCCATGCAACCTGGCCAGACACAGACATAAACACACAATCATTCATAGCCATAGTAAGACGGTCAAATATGTGCACAAAAATCAGTGAAGCGACTTACCTAAAATCCCAATTTTCATTGGCGTGCGGCTCTTTAAGCGTTTCCTCTTCATGGCTGTGAGTTGCTGTAGTCTATTCCAAATTGTTTGTTCAGCTTTTTCTCTGGCAAAGTGCAGCATAGAGGTGTTTGCATTACTTTGTGTATTCTTAAAGAAAGATTGCATGGTCCTCTATGGGTTGTGTAAGTGCAAAAATGCACAATTGTCACAAAAATGTTTGTACCTTACCTTATAGAGCAAGTTACCAGAAGAACAACGTCTGCCTGTAAAAGCACAAGTAAAATGTAAACACAATAAACTGTGTTGAAATGAGAAATGCTAACTAGAATTTGTCTCCCTGTACCTCATGTAAGTCATTAGTGCGTTGATACCCCTTCTTCTGTAATATGGACCACGCTATCTCCGTGTCGTTGACATTCATTTGACATCCATAGGTTTCAAAACATACTGCAATAAGACAAAGGGGTTATATACGACCGTTTGGTATTGGCACAAAATAAAATGAGCCATGGCTTCCAGAAATGCAGACTAACCTTTCCTTGAATTCCCCATCTCTGAGTCCTCGGAAAGATATGCATGCCTGTCACTGTATCCCTCATTGGCAGCAGGGATTTTGTTAACTGAAACGCCTTTGACAAAATCGTGAAAACTTGGACCAGAGGTTAACTGAGTCTTGAACTTATCTAGCGTTGTGCTCCTGGTCTCTCGTGAAATGACACTAACGTTAGCTAACTTAGAGCAATAATAGCTGTGTTGTATACACCGTATACGTAACCACTGTTGGGGAATGAGAAACAAGGGTCTTAAAGTCCTAAGGCATTCCATATTTTATTCCATACAAACTAAGGCTTGATTAACCCTCCACTGGATTTAGCTAACTTGAGTTAGCTATCGAGTTAGCTATCGTTAGCAGTCCTCAGCATTCTTGTTTGCTCAGGCTGCAGTTCTCGGTCATAATGCTTTTTCCTTTTAGCGAAAATAGTTCGTCTTAATTTACTGTATGTAGGTAGGTTAACTAACGTTGACGATAATACTAAATGTCATTCAAGCACTCATGTGGGAATGGGAACCAAAGATAAGAAAGTGTCAAGATAGTTCACTTCCTATTCCAACTGATGGAAACCCGGAACAGCGTACAACAGTCAAAAAATACAATATTAATGAATAGTCATGAATAGTAACAAAACAATTTTTTACTAATGTAAAGACATGTCGAAGCCTAACGAGGCTAATACGTAGCTTACTAAGGGTATATCGGCAAAAAAAAAAAGATATTGCAAGCGAAAAGGGAAGTATGTAGGAGTGAAACGGCTAAACTTCTTGCATCGCCTAGATACCTTTGGGAACGTAAACAACTGTCCGTTAGCCAAACATGTCCCCCAGTACGTCCACCTTCTCGGCCCGTCTAGATACACCTCCTTCAAAAAGGGTTCCGGAAGCCAGCAGAAGCTGTGATGGGCCGTATGGTAGATACCCAGAGAAAATTTGTTTTATAAATTAGCTCAATACTCATTACTTAGCCGAACACTTATTGGTGAGAGATATGGTAAAATGTTTTTCGTTATGTCTACTAATCCAGTGGTTCCCAAACTATGGTCCGTGGACCAACCGGGGTCCCTGAGGGGGTTAGGGGGGGGCCAGCAAAATGAGAGCAAAATTGATCAGAGGTGTCACCCTCCACATGGTTATCACCCCATCTGTAGCATAGGCTGTACAGTTCTGTACCAAGTCATATCTAAGAGCAAAAATCTTCTCAGATAGAGTTCCTTAGCACAAAATCCTGTGAAATTAAGGTTCATGGACTAAAGTATCTGGGGGTCCTTGAAAAGAGATAATTTGGGAAACACAGTACTAATCTATTATTTTAGATTCACGACTTAGAAGAAATTGCATATGAATGTATGAGAGAGAGAGAGAGAGAGAAAGAGAGACAGAGAGACAGAGAGAGAGAGAGCGAGAGAGAGAGAGACCATACTGACACCTCAGCTGAAGAAAAGAGAACAATCATGTGTGATGTCACTGGGAGTTACAGGTTCAGTATAAACTGGCCATGCAGTGCAGAGAAGAGATACAAATTACAGTGTGTTCCAGCCTTGCTTCTGTCCAGTCCTACCCACCACACAGGGAGTCTGAGATGATTGAATGACTGAAGGAGGAACTGCAGCGACGCTCTGAATTCACACACAAATCAAGGTAAATGGATTATAACTCTGTCCATATCAATGTAATTGATATGGACTCTGTCGTATAAATGTAGCATACGACAGAGTTGCTTTGCATTGTGTTGTTTTGTTTGCCAATTTGACATCTAAGCTTTGATCATTTGTTTGATCAAGAGTTGAATTAGTACAATCATTTTTGGTGATATCCAACATAGTATATACAGTTTCTGCCTGCTGCAACTTCCATGCCCACTGCAGAGCTACAGTATCAGTTGAGGGGAAACTGTGGCTTCAGCATTTTTTTTTTTTTTTTTCTAATGTAATTTCTACTCTTGTCATTTATTCTAGCTGTCCATTGTTCCCCGGGACTAGCAGTCATGATGGAGAGAGCTGCACTGCTGCTGTTTTGCTGCCTGGTCATGTCTCTATCAGGCTCCCCACTCTACCCATCCATTAGGTAAGTCATGATAAGCTCATTCGCTCATAATTAATTAAAATTAAGGACATAATTAATACAGAATACTTCAGTGGAGTGATGGTTGAAAAAAAAAGTGGTTATAGAAAAATATAATTGAAATTCTTCATGTCCTGTTCATTTACCTTACTGATTTTTAGGAGTGCTTTTGAAGTTATTGAAATAAATATTGTTGATGACTGTTTAATTCAGCTGTTCAGATATGAATATTTGTGCAAAAATGTGATATACAATGGCATGGTTACCAGCAGAAATAATGAATGAATTGCTCGATGAAGTTTATTACTTTTAAGATAGGATTTGGATAGAAATCTGACCTGTATCGACACTAAAACTAAATACATTGAATAGATTATGTGTCATTCAATGTTGCTAGAAAGCCTTAACATGAGAAATGGATAACATGAACTTTCTCTGATGTCAGTTTTATCATGGACATGGACATGTTCAGCCTGAAATGACTGATATGCTTTACATGAGGCTGAATAGAGCATGAGGCGCTGCTGATAGACAATGACTTGATCCCAGTGTCAGGGCTGCCGGAGCCGCTGCACCCATGCTCACGGTGCACGGTGCTTCAAACCTTTCACGGGTCACCCCGCCCGTCGTGCCGTGGCCCTGCGCTCTTGTTATGCTAAGAAGGGTCAAGATGTCTGGATTAGTCACCGTGTTCCACTTACACAGCGCGCCGCACACAGCGTCCAGTGCCACATGCTATTTTGCGAGGGATAAAAGGAATAACAAGTGGACGTTTTTGCAGTTAGAACGAGGAATAACCGTCCACGTTGATCTATCAAAGCTATTTTTTTATTATTAGATTAGATTTATTATTACATTAGATTCTTATTAGATCATTTTCTATGTTTGGTCAATAATCAAATACATTTAAGCATCAATATGTGTGTAAATATTTAACTACAGCATTCCACAGTAAGCAACTAAGTGACTGATTTGTGTGTTGGGATGTGATATTTCTCAGGTTTGGCCAGCGAGACACATCCATCCTAATGACGTCCTCCATAGAGAATCCAGTGCAACAGCTAGAAGAGGACAGAAGTCCTCCCAGGGAGCAAGCTGAGCTACGGTCAGTGTCTCAGTATAATATGGGGCTATTGAAGATGGATAAGAATGGACAGTAACCAAATGTACCGTAACAAGAGATGAATAAATGCCATAATCTGATGTAGCCTGAAAGAGATCTCTAAAATGGCTTTTCTAATGATTTGGCTACCCAACCTACAATCACTGAGCATCTTGATGGCCTTTTTCCTCTCATCATACTGCAATTGACTTTTCCCTCAAAACTGTTCAAGAATATGTTGTGTAATAAATGTAAAGCGTTCTCGTCCACTGTCTGGTTTTAGCTCGGGACGACACGCAGACGCCATCTTCACTAACAGCTACAGGAAAGTCCTGGGCCAGATCTCCGCCAGAAAGTTCCTTCAGACCATCATGGGGAAACGGCTAGGGTAGGTAGTAGAAGAAGAGCGCTCTGTGTGGTTCGTCTCCGATCTTTGCAATTCCATCAGGAGCTGAATGCTGTGTGTGAAACAGAAATTGCTGGTGTTTTTCTGCAGAGATGAAAGCGAGAGCTATGTGAAACGTCAGTCGGACGTCTATGAAGGGACCTATAAAGAAGATCTTACATCCATCCGGAGGAAACCGAGATACAGGGGAGCGCATGGGGATGTCAAGAGGCCCAGGTCAGTAAATACCAGCACCAGAAAACCTCTAATAAACACACTATTCAGAAAGCTGTTGACACAAGTTTTTAAGCATAACTCTGCATAATGTTAGTCTTTCACTAATCCAAGTCTTTGGTCTTTACAGATTACTGAGTTGAGAATGGCGGACTGGACAAGCTGAAGACAGCCGGTGCTCCTAAACCACTCGACTTTTCAAAACCACCACTGCTTGTTTTCTTATACTTCCTCTGACCTCTTCTTTGCAGACGAAAATGATATTTTCCCATTAAAGCTGTGAAGAAAATCTACAGCTCAGCTCGTGACTGTGGAGACGATTATGCAGAAGAAGTTATGATGTTGCGGTTTTCTTTTCACAAAAATACTAGGAGTTGTCTTCCTCCTACTTAAAGAGCCACTTGATAATCTCACTAGTGAAATCTTGAATAACAATGCTTAAACCCAGTGATGGTGTAAGGGTAAAGACCCACCTCGAGACCCGATGCGCCCCTGCTGGTCTAGGATCAGATTCCACTAGAACCAAATCTCCTGCCTCTCCCAAACTTCTGTTTTCCCCCTCAGCTTTCCACTGTCTCTATTGATTGAAAAGGAATACTTAAGGGTGTTAATAGTCTCTTCAAAAAGTGCTCAGTGGTTTCATCATGCTTTCCCTTCACTACTAAAGAAAGATGAAGAAACTCAAAATCATCTTAATTCCTTTATTTCCTCTTTTCATTACAAAAAGACCTCCTTTCCTGGAATTGCCCATAACTTATTTTAACCATTTTTTTTCTGGGGGACATCAACTCTTTATAACAGAGAGGAGAACACCTCTCATCTTCCATATGTGATGCATTGAACAGGCGATCACACTGGCATGGTTAGTAATGATGAATGTGTCAGTGCTACAGTTGATGGTTTAGCCTCAGCTCAAACACGCTGATAGCTAAAACTTGATTACAGGATGAGATGGGCGTTGAGCAACAGGAAAGAGGAATGTACAAAAAACACGAATCAACCCAAATTCCATCAAGAAAAAGCACAAATAATGATCCTAGCTCACCGATAAAACATTGGCATGTCGGACAGTCAGAAAACAAACATCACAGGAAAATGAAGTGCAACGATCGTTAGCTTTACAGCCCTCAGTAGGAGTATCTGTCAGTGAGCGTTTGTCCGGTCTCTTAGAGACACCGTCATATCTTGTTTTCTTTCGAGTGGCAAAAAAAAAAAAAAGACAAACTGCATTTTTAAATTGTCAATTGGATTCATGAAATACCATGCCATTTTTCAACAGTCTGATGTGATGCATCCTTGAATGACTCCTTGGAAACAAAAAAGAAAAAAAATGTAAAAGACCTTCATCCGTGTCTTCTTTAATTTTCTTGTCCTCATTTGCTTGCAATTCTGTAAGAGAGAAAGAGAAATATACATGAGTTATTTAAAACATGAGATGAATAAGACATTTTATCTATATCTTTATCTTCTATCACCATCACACATTCTGGGTATATTTAACACCTTATTATTGACAAGTCACTTAAAAGGGCTGACTCATGCATTACTGTGTACAGCCTTCCACAACAAACAGGACGTCACTTGCCAAGAACACTGAGAGATTCTCATGGTGAATGTCTAAGCATTGGACAATGCGTATCTTGGCTCATGAACACAAAACATGTCACTAAAACGGTATGGTACAACCAAAACCATGGGCGCTAAGACTACAATGGAGGGATTAATAATGTGCTGGCACGGCCATGATGGTAATGATCATGGTGGGATGAGTGAGAGGCAAACCAGGGGGGGTCAAATACACGTGAACACTCAGAACTAGAATGAGTGAGCACTACACAGCCATGCACGCTGCCGGCCATATGGAGATGCACTGGGATGCAGTCCATGAGGATGCCCTTACTTCAGCCTTGAAGCCCGACCATTTGTTACAAATGAGGCCTTTATCGTAGGCTCCTATACTTTGCCAACCTACTACTTTGCTCTGCGGCAATCCTGAAAGAGGAGTAAAGAGAAATTTACAGCAGGGTGTAGAGAGAGGGGTTAAAAAGAGACAGGCACCAACTACAAGGAGATAGGAACTAGCTGGAACCTGAAAATGACATTTCTGATAATCATATTAATTGCAATCTACTACTTCATAAAAAATATGGTTAAATGGGCTATGGCGAAAATGACAGGAGTCATTGGTTACTCTGGGGTAAAAGTGAGCAATTAGAGGCTGACGTCTTCAGTCTTCAGTCAGCGACACAGGGCACAAATTTGTCACTCTGGCCTTTTGAGGGCTCTACATATTGATGGCTTGAAGAAATTGCCCACTCAGATCATCACCCATGCAGATCTGCCTGGCACGCTTCTCTCCTGGTCCCAGTAGGCCTGAGCTCTACAGCTGAAGGCTACACTCCACTGGCAGAGAGCCTGGCGTTGCCGTCGGCCTCTGGGGAACTACTGAGGAGCTAGCGGTGCAGAATAGGCCCTTTAAGTCGATCTAAGAACTACAGAGAGGCCTCAAAGCACCAGAGGCCCTCTCAACTGAAAGGGGCCAGCCTTTCTTTCTGGTATCAAGGGCTCTCTAGAAACCATTTGTTGGCCCGTGTTGCCAGGCGCCAATCAGGAGGCGTACCTCTTGACTGCTTTCTGGGCCAGCATGCGGTTCCCGGCGAGGAAAGTTAGACTGCCGATGATGGCCAGGTACTTGAGGGTCTGGAACATGTTGAGGTGGGTCCAGTAAACATACATCAGGCCCAGCATGGCTGAAACAAAACACCAAAGGGGGCTTGAACATGAACATGTAAACAAGAACAGCTGCTGAGCAGAGATTGAGCCATAGAAAAACAGCCTGAAAACTGCTTTGAGTATGCTATCAAAATATACAATCCAATAGAGAGACAAAGTCATTGTTGCAATTCTTTTGTTATCTTGAACAATAGCAGATGAATAGAAGATGAAATGGCTGCAAAGCAACATAGTGTCATTTCTCTAGTGATACACATTTGAAAGCTTGGGACTAACCTGCATGTCCTACATGGAAGAGAATGGAGCTGGGAGAGAAGCTGAAGTTGGAGATGTTGGCTCCGAGCTTAAACCACTACAGAGGAGAGGGGGGAAAAGACAATGTTATTCTCACACCAAAGGGCTGCAAACAAAAGAGCTGAAAAATCGTTTTCCATGTAATGCACAATGCATGAATCAGAGTCCACTGTAACAATAACTATTACTCAGCACTGCAAATGTCAGGAAAAAAAATACACCATTGCATTTGTAATTTCAAATTAAAACAAGTGTTGCAATCATCGAAAACTGGGGTCTCATTCACTGGGTATCAAGGTTTCCTTCTGAAGAGCTTTGCTGGGGAAAAACACACTGTCCATCCAGCAATAATAACAAAACTCAGTACTCTCGAAAAAAAAAAAAAAAGAGTATTATTAATAATAGCAATAATTATAATAGTTTACTTTTCGTTTGTGTTTTATGAAAAGATAGATTTTGCTAAATGCATTTCCTCAGACAGCTTGTTCTACAGTTTAGCGGCCCTGATGGCAAAAATAAAAACAAGACCTCATGGAGAAATTTTTCACACAAGTCAAAAATATTACCAGGATGAGCAGCAGCAGGAGGGGGGACAGGACGAGAGCAGTGAAGGTGTTGGAAACCACCGTGGGAGGCTTCTTCTCTGGCTCCCTGAACAAGTGCTGCCGAGACAGAAGGACATTTAAAAGCTGTGGAACTGCTCGTCACTGCTTATTGTTTTTCTGCTGTATGCAATTCATACAGCGAGTCATATGCAAGCGAGAAGTAAACCGGTGTTACCTGGATTTCTGGTTTGGGCACATAAAGGGTCTTCGGCTGAATGGTGGCTGGGGCCTCCTCGTCCAGGAACTTCAGAAGAACATCCGCCTTTCAACACGTAACAGATCAACTTTAGAGCTCAATATCAAATTCTAACTAGTTGATCACTCGTTACAACATCAATCAATATCTCCCCACGCCTCCACCAACATGACACTTGGCACTCACCACATTCCACAAGATGGGGTTCTCCAGGGTAGCGTCCCCAACGATGAGGTGGAGGGAGTAGGTGCCAGAGATGGAGTCAAACTCAGATTTCCTCTCCGCTGTGTCCAACTCAAACTTGTACAGATTCTTACTGTCTGGTTCGGCCACAAACACAACCTCTTGGCCAGTTTTATGATTGTGCAGCCTGACGAAGGTCTGTGAAAATGGGATAAAATAAGTGAGTCCTAACTCCTTTTTACAGACATAAAAAAAACAGTAATCTAGTTAAGGCATGTAAAGACATTGGAATGATTACACACAGGGCAGAAAACTCCAACTAGGCCACCTAGATTTATAAAATGATGCTTGAGAGACCAACATAGCAGCAACAGCCCAAACATGCCAGCTTTTGGCTGCTGACTTGTGTTCATACCCAAGCCTGAGTACAAACCTGGTGAGGGGTAAGCTCTACTCCGGTGTTGACGTCAACCAGCTGGAAGGACATGGCAAAGTTCTGGTGGCTGTCTGCTGTGAAGGGGCTCTTGGCTTTGGAGGGATAGTCCACCCTGGGTCATTTCAAAACATGTATTAGTCCATAATCATGCTCCTAACTCTCAACAGCGACTCTACTTCTTGCGAAGACTCAGGGTGTTTGGGGTTGGACAGAGGGTATTGATGTTATTTTATCATGCTGTGATAGAGAGTATATTACGCTACGGAATCTTAGCTTGGTTTGGTAACATATCAGTTAAGTTAAAATCACAAATAAATAGACTGGTCCACACAGCAATGAAAGTGATGGGGGTGAGGGAGTATTCCTCCCGCCAAATACTCTTCGAGAAGACTATAGTTAAACAGGCTAGGAAAATTATCGCTGACCCCTCCCATGTCCTGTATTCAGAATACGAACTGCTCCCATCAGGTAGACGCTACAGGGTTCCAATTAAATACATGAAAAGATACCTGAATAGATATAAAAATTCTTTCATCGCTCCATCAGTGAATCTCCTAAACTCAGGACATAATAATAATAATAATAATAATAATAATAAACTTTATTTGTATAGCACCTTTCATACAAGAAATGCAGCTCAAAGTGCTTTACAACAGAGAAATTACATGCACCGAGTGCTTCACATAAAACTTGATAATGATAGTTAGGAGGGTATGAAATGAGGGGCTGTGTTGCATGTACTTGAATGCACTTATGTCTGCACTTGTTTTGTGCTATGCACTTTGTGTCTGTTACTGCACTATAATTGTATGTATTTTTATGTGGCAGCCTTTACGTCCAAGACAAATTTCCCTAGGGACAAATAAAGTAATCTTGAATTAAAAAGGACTTAATTCATGAAACTTGTTTTCTAACCTGGTGGTCTTGGTGCCGATGCTCTGGTCCTTATCCACGACAGAGAGATCCATATGAGTAATGGCCACCTCAGTGGACACCTTCACTTTCAGCTACAGGAGAACAGCGTCAGAGGGTGGGAGAGAACAAAAAGCAACGTCAAATCAAGTCAATGTGAGAATCTGGGTGACGTGCAAATTCCAAAAAGAAGGAACAATTACCATCACATTCATGCACAGTAGACAATTTTAATAGCTACAAAGCTGAATAGGCTTGACACTTGTTAGCCTTGACCAACATAAAGTACCCCAAAAGGGGTTCGAACTGAACAAAACTAAATAATTATTCTTGACAAGAACTCTGAACAGCTTAACCATGGGACATCAAGAGGCAGCAGCCAAGACCTTTCACCTCCGACTCAACCAGAACACAATCATTTGCATCACTTTTCTTTGTTCATGCCAATTAGAGCCAAAAACAACCTCTCTGGAAATATTTGACTGCATGCATAAAAATGAGTATGTGACCCATGCACCATTGGATAATACTTTGAAGACATTATTTCCAGGGCCAGTAAAATTATGCGTGATCCATGCAAATTATACATGATGTCTCCAATACTGAGTACAAGCTCACCTCAATGTGATTGGCAACCAGTCGGCTATCCCCCGTCACTGCAACGGTGAACTGGTAATATCCGCTGGCTGGCTGGTTAGACATGAAGTTCAGTTCAAAGATGCCACTGAAAAGCAGAATAAAAAAATCATACACTGTGTGTCCATACTGATGTACACCAACAAGCCAGGCTCTATTGATGAAGAAATTCCACTTGTTTGGCACCTGGTGCTTGAAAGAGCAAGTCGAAAAAACGCAGGAAAAAAAAAATAATTCTGAGGAAACTGTGAATGTTTGCTGAAAAAGCAATGGTCTTTTTTAAAAATAAAACTAACTCAAGAATGACTATTGTTTGAAAAAACAAACTTAACTGTTGAATTTTTGGCAGTTGTGTGTGTGAGGGGGCAGCCAATGAGGTCAAATAATGAACTGTGTGTTTACATTTCTTCTAACTGTTGGGGCAGTTTTCAAGTTGTGAGTGGGGGGGGGGGGGGGGGGGGTGGCTATATTAATGTAAAGGAATGATACATACTCATTGAGAGTGAAAGGGGCTTGGCTGAGTATGACGCTCTTGGAGGCCACAGAGTAAGCAGATTCCACCAGCACGTTGGCCGAGGTCAGAGGTTGAGACAGGACATCAGTAACAAGAAGCTGTGAATCAGACAGGTGGAGACAGACACCATTACTACGAGGGAGATTCAAAATGGTGCTGAGGACAGTAGCTCTGTGAAGATCTTAGAGGCGTACCTGCAAGGTTGGCTGGCTGTGGGACACTGTGGCTGGACCCTGAGCACTGACAATAACCGGCACATGGAAGCGGTTGCCGGAGAGGGCGGCAGCAGCACTCGCCACGCTGAAGGCCTCGGCCAGAGAGTCCCAGGACTTCTTGCTAAAGATGGAGTTCACCAGCTGGATGACCTGGTCCTGTGGGGAGAACATATGTTCCATCATCTCCACATACGAATACACCTGCAGAGAAAGTCATAGGCTGAAAGAACATTTAACAGACTGCCGACATGAATGACGATACCTCCTTTAGAGGGGGCTCCATATCCACATGATCTGACAGCAAATAGGCAGCAGTCACAAACAGGGCAGTCGCCTCGAGTCCCTCTTCAAACTGGAGGTAGACGCCACCCAGATCGTCCAAACGAGCGGTCAGATCCTGAGAGGGGAAAGCAAGGTGTCAGTCAAATACAAAAACACATAAATGCCAGACTCTGCTCAAAACCGTAGTGTAGAAAAATGTGCATAAATGTAGTCCGTCTTGGCTTGCTCCAAGTGTAAGAATATCTCATGTGTAAAGATGGATTGCAGTTGGACAGAGACACAGCACCACCTGGTGGACGTTATATAGAGCTCACCTCAATCTCCTCCAGTATTCCCCCAAGCTCGGCCTGCTGGGAGAGGCGGGCTGCTGTGTGCAGAGCCAAGGTGATGCTGTCCAGAGAGATCACAAAATAAATGCCTTGACAAATGAACCATGTCCCTACAGGAGGGAGACGATGAACCAACAGACGTTGATGTTACTGCATCACCTAATCACTGTGAGCACAATCGACTGGGTACTTACGCCATAACGTTGTCCTCCTTGTTGATGCGAGCTGCCAGGGCACCCACAACTTCCTGGGATGCAAGAGGAAGCCCCAGAGAGCTGAGCGCACTCACAGCCCGATGGATCTGAGTCATAGTCGAGTCTTCGCTAACTGCCGCCAGAAGAATGTCGCGAGTTTCATTGGACACCGGGATCTAAGGAGGGAACAGGAACGTAACATAAGCTTCTTGGTTCATATTTGTAGTGTGGGTGGTCCCAGTGGGGATCAGTCGTGTAACCATAGCAGTGCTAGTGTGAAGCTCTACCAATTGAGCAACGCAAACCAATGTTTTTGAATGTTAAGAATGGCACCAGGCCAGCTGAACTGGCCAAAGCGAGAGAAAAGGTTTAGTATTGCTATACCTCACATCCTGATAGGGCTTGACTGGCCTCAGAAGCAAAGAAGAGAGAGTCAACACTTGTGGGGTCTAGCTGGGCCTTGAGGAACTGGCATGCTTCCTGTAAATACAAAAACACATTTTCTCAGTCACAGTATGCAAACATCAGTGATTGTCATTTGCTGTGACATAAACACAGCTAAACATCATTATGAATATGTAATAAAAAACAAAAATAGGAGTGATGCTCAAATCATGTATTTCAGTCTCCCTCATCAGTATTAATAAGCACACATTCAGTCCAGAAATGGACTTCAACAATTGGTAATTTTCTTACACTTTGATCGGTAACTGTCGTTCCCAGCTTGGTCAGACCAACAACAGAATAGTATGCAGACTCCAGGTCAGTGAAGGGTTGACTCAAGAGGTTCTGGAGTCTGGCCACATCAGACAGGGAGAGGTAGTGGGACGGTGTGAGAGCCTGGGCTCCAACAAGAGCCAGGCTGAGGAGAAACAACCCTAATAACCCTGTGGACACAAGGCGGGGACAAATTAACCTGCCAGCTTGCGAAAAGGTGGATTTAACAATTACCATCTTGGACAGTAAAGTCAAAGCAATTTTACAAAGTACATTCATTGCCTTTTGCTTACAAATATATATATTCATTCATTGAGTTAGCACTCATTCGTCCATTGCAGGCTTTAGCTAAGAAGCTAGCTAGCTAGTAGGAAGCAGGACACTGCATGCGCCGCGTAGCATTTTTTTCATAACTACTGAAAATTGCCATTCGGTAATATCATCCATTATAATACGTAACTCGTAATAAATACACAAATATAACATCATGCTCGAAGTTAATGAAGTAAATTACTTACTACACCGGGCCATGTCTTGCAGTCTAATGCAGCGTCACCAAAAACCGACGACTACTTCCGGTATTTCAGAATCCGTCTGTCAGCAGCGGTACAACATCCGGCTGTCCGTTTCACATTTCAAAATAAAAGCACGAAAGAAAACTGAAGGATAGAGTTTAAGGCTTTAAGTATATACCAAAGCACATATTTATAGCTTCGTGTCTACGTTTAGAACAAATTATTTTTTACATTAAGTTGAATGATAGAAAAACGGCAATAGGATTGGCCCCTTACACGGAAAGTTTGGGAGCCCCTCCAACGCCTCCAGCGTTAGACTAGTTAAAAACCTTTATTTTGAAAAACGCAATCCGGAAGTAAATTCTCTGAGGCGGAGGATGACAGTTTTGACAATTGGCACTACAAAATCTTTTTTTTTATTATTATTATTATTTTTACAGACCATATCAATACATCTGCCAAGAAATCCTGGTTCATCTGTAGAGCATATTGTCTATTCCCGATATTTTATTTTCTGCAACCCTTTA
Source organism: Centroberyx gerrardi (assembly GCF_048128805.1). Lineage (NCBI taxonomy): Eukaryota > Metazoa > Chordata > Actinopteri > Beryciformes > Berycidae > Centroberyx > Centroberyx gerrardi. The sequence goes on from NC_136001.1 coordinate 30,366,992, forward strand.
AGAAATCATCTACACCGATTTGTTACTTTGACAGATGAATGAACGAACAGCACTGATGCCGAAAATGTCTTCGTTCAGATAGTGAGAACAGCTGCTACATCCACACACCGATGTTTGCATTTAGCTCGTTGGTCAGCATTATTACACTATAATGGATTCCTAGTTACCTTGTCATTATTCCTGTGCTAACAACTGATACAAAGGCGCCCTGTGTCCGTCTCTCATTGGTTAACGTTTCTCATCACTTACGTCCATAGGTTATAACCAATGCTGCCTTCACGTGCTCCTCGTAAGCTTCTACTTCCCATTTCAAAAGTCGACTTGTCGCGCGTTCAAGCGCTTTGGACCAAAATGGTAACAAAACGGACTCTAAAACAAAAATAGTTTTTTTTTGTAGCTGTTGGTTTATTTTAGAAATCAAGCAGTATAAAGTTATTTTGTGTCGCATTGGCAGAATTAAGAGGAACAAACGTGCATTAGGCATGTCATTGATGTTTTCATTAATTTCTTAGCAAAACGTTGTTGTATGGTAAAAGTAAAAAACAAAAAAAACCCTACAATACTATTTACATAGAACGTCAAACAACATATAGTAGTAAAATACATCCCCTTGCCATCAATTGTTGACACAACTTTCATGTTCTCTGCCCTCTAACTACTCAACTACTTAGGTATCATGGAAAACCCACTTTCTCTGTTACCCAGTTTTTTGGCTCACTGATGTGCGCTCAAATTGTAATTGCGATATTTCCAATAGCACTTGAACGAAGCACATGCCTCATGTCAATTTTATCCACATACCTCTGCACATCTTTACTATTATCATTTATACAGCAGACATTATGATGTTGACATAACATTTTCATGGTGAATATTTTTTTTATATTACTGATCAACCCCCACCACTTCACTCCACAATCAAATTCAAAAGATATACAACTGGGAATTTGGATGAGATGATGCAACCTGAGTTTAGATTCTTCACAACTTTAAAAAATACTATCAAATTACATACGTTATGCGATGTAAAACGTCATTCACTGAAAGTAAAATACTGCTGTGATTTACCACTGTACATTCACTGTTCTTTTCAAATTAGTTTTAAGTGCAAAAAAAGAACAGAGTGAAATGTGATGCATATCTTCTGTTTTTCGAGCCTTGCTCAAGGCCTTCTGACTGAGACTGACCGATTTTAAAAGCACCATTATGTCTCAAATTATCCCTACTCAAGTCATTTGTAGGGCTACGCTGTATGGTATCCATTGCCAGGCTAATGACTAAGGTTGTTCAAAACTATGACAACATTTTCTTTTCTCTACCACCACTTACATCAGCAAAAAGGAAGAAAACAACAAAGTTCTGTATCTGTAACATGTTGGCATATGGTTGAGACATGTCTCAGGACAAAATGAGAGCCCGGTTAGGAGCATGGGTTCTCAGTGAGCGTAGGTAGCGTCTCGCTTTCTCCGTCATTATGAGCTGGTCTTTAGTTTGCCCACATACAACCGTCTCCCACTCCTTAGACATCTGAAAAGAGAAAACAACTTGTTAGAATTATATAAAAATAGACATGGTATGTGAAAAACTTCACATTGCTTAGGCATTCCATTCAGTTTAGGTTAAAAAGGTGGAACTTACTGGAGTTGGGGGCGCTGGGCAGGGTAGTATGGCACTATCACTTGGTCCCAAAAGGAAGCCCTGATCCAAAATGTTTTCCTCCCTCTTAACGCAAAACGAAGACGAGTCCAAAGAAACTGAGAGTGAAGTTTCTTCCTGTGACCAAAAAGGAGGAAAAGCCAAAAAAATTAGCATGCATGTCAAAACTATTGACAGGTTAATAACACATTTATACACCTTTTTTTTTTTTTACCTTGATGCTGTTTGGGTTTGGATGTTTGGGTTCAGACTTGACGGACTTGTGTTTGGCTGTAGCCACCTCATGGCAGTCCATGACATCTAGGGCCAAGGATTTACGCACTTTCTTCATAGGAGGTCGATGCTGGGAGCATTAAAAAAAACATAAGAATGAAGAAATTCCCGAACACTGCTCATGCAATGTACAATCATTTTATTTATCAATGTTTCGGTCCGCACGGACCTTCATTAGGGTATGGAAATGCCAATGAATCCACCATCAATAGTTTAACTCCCATCCCCTGTGCTCAACTGAGAGCACTGATTTCACTAAGGGGTGAGGGGCATAAGAAAATTATAGCCTAAACGTGTAAAATGAACTAAACTTTCAGTGCATTGTTCAATGATGGTGGCAGTAGCAGCTTAGAAAGATCTGGGTGGGTAAAGCTGTGAAGTTTCTTTGTGCAGGACACTTCACACCCAGCTGCTCCAGTGGAGCTGCTCAGCAGCCAACAGTAGAAGACTGTGACTCTAACCGGCAGCTCCGAGGTGTGAATTTGTGTCGCTGTGTGAATGTGAAGCAAGCCGTTGTTGAAAAACAGTATGTATGCTCAGTCAACTTTCCCAAGATAAACCTTTTTTGCAAACAAGTACTCGATTACAAGGACTTTGAACAAATGTGACAAAATGTTTGACGATAGTTTCCTCATCTCTTCATTATTTAGGCCACATCCACACTAATAAGTTTTCGTTTTAAAACGCATAACTTTTGCTACGTTTACGCCTAGCATCCACACTATTCCGGCGTATACGGACCCCTAAAACGGAGACTTTTGAAAACGCTGCTGACCCCGTTTTAGTTCGAAAACTCCGGGATTGCGTTTTAGTCTGGACGGGCGGAAACGGAGACTTTTGAAAACGATGATGCAGACACCCACGTTCGCTTCCTGATTGGGTATTATCAGTCACGACGTGTCCTTCCCTGATTCGTCACGCCCCTATCACGTGACCCTTTTCCGGAAGAAAACAAATGACATCAGCCTTGACTACCAGTGGTTAATTCAACATGGATAACGAATTACTGGCGTTACCGACCTTGTTGTCTATGCTAGCAGCTGTTGTGCAGTTAAATTCTGCCTCTCCGTAGTATTTTCTGCAACTAAGCAACCAACCGCAGAGTAGACAATCTGCTTCCTGTTTACACCGGCACACGCATGCCCAGTGTACGTGAATGGTCATGTGATATGCATTTTCAGGCGTGTTAGTATGGACAGAGATTATTTCTGAAACGCTTGTGTGGACGGAGATTGTTTTCGTTTTAAAACGGTGTTTTAAAACGAAAACGTATTAGTGTGGATGTGGCCTTAGTGCGCTACTGTGCTTTGAGAGGATACAAAGCTAGCATGTACCATCCACTAAAATGATACCATGTGCTAAAACATTACTATGCAGCATAGTGATCTTGATGTATACTGGACACACAGGGGTGAAGCTGCCATCAATCTCCTCATTGCACTATGCCAAGTTGATCAAAGAGCTTATTTGTACAATTGTAAGTGTATTCTGTTAATACGGGTGAAGTATAAAAGTTGTCCCACACTCACCATCATTTTGCGGCGTTGCTCAGGCGGACTTGGACCCACCGCTACCAGATCAATCCCAGCCTCTCTGAGAATGACCTCGTTTATGTCCTCTTCCAAGTTCGGAGTCTGAGGCTTTAAGATGTGCGGGAGGAAAAATAGCAGTGTTGAAACATCCAGAAACAGAACCGACTCGAACGTCATTATTGCTGACACTCAAAGAGGGACTCACCAGAGGCTGCAGAGCACCATACTTCTCCATGGCATTTTTGAACGGCGTTGGGGTTCGTGGAGTAGTGTAGAGCTCCGACTTGTGGTTGGGCGTAATGAACCTACATGAAAACAAAGTATAAACACTCAAAACTCTATAACAGGGGAACGTTAACAGTCAGATCTGCACTTGAGGCCACGTACACAGAGTTTTCCTTCTGAGTGAGGGGCGTCTTGTCACGCTGCAGCGGCGTGGTAACGATGGCTTTCTGGCTGCACACCGGCGTGGACGTGAGGGACGGGTTCTCCAGGTCATGAGTGTCCTGTTTGGTCCACATGTTGAGGAACTGAAATGACACGCGGCAATTAACGGACTGCGGTACGAACGGCGCCGCTGAGAAATACCACAAGATCGACTGAGAGGGATTACCTGTGACGGAGAGAAGGGCAGGATTTTGACAGGAGTGCTCTTGGGAGTCATGGAGTTATTGGCGTCGGGAGACATGGCGATGCGGCGGCGGCTCCGGCGGTTCAGTATGGAGGGCGGCGTGACCCCTCCGGGCGAGATGGGGATGAGCTCCCCCTTGCTGCCTTTGCTCAGCTCCTGCAAGGCGCTGCCCTCCAGACGAAACTGGTGGCGCTCCGGGCTCTGGCTCTCCTCGGGCAGGTCGAAGGCCGCCAGGTTGCACCAGCCATCGAGGTCCTGACAGCGGAGGAGACAAACAGTGCATGGATGAGTATGGTGATGAGATTTATTTAGAAAAGAGAGAATTCCATCAAAAGATGAAATGAATGTTCTAAAATCACTCAGTCTTGAATGGCATATTAACTGCAGTAACACATCAATATAATAAAAATGACCAAAGAAAATGATCTAAGAAATGCATAATAAATCTTTTTTAATCAATAATAATTAAACTTTATTCACGCAATATTCTTACCCCATCTACCATGTCCATCACTTCCTTCAAGACTGGGCCTGTGGGGGAGAGAAAGCCGGAGCTGTCCACCACCCAGTTGGTGGAGTTCATTTCTCCTGAAGCGTCTGCTTCAGTCTTGGGGCTCAGCCCGTCCTTGGGGGAGGAGGAGGCCTTCGAGGGCCCGGCTTCGCTTGGGCTGGCTTTTCTAGCGGCTGAAGTAGACGCTTCCTGCAAGAAGTGGCAAAAGTGGACATCTATAAGAACAATAAAATCACAAACATGGCCACTACTACGCAGTATGTGTTGTCTGCAAACACTGTTATTATTTATAACAAGTCTATTGACGTTCATTAAATTAAACAATGCAATGCTGTCAGTAAATTGTGATATTTGTCACAGTGATTGGCCCCTTACTGAAGGATTTGTTTTCTGCTCTGGCTCCTTGTCCACAGTAGCATCAGAGCAATGGGGCATCTGTGAAATCAGGCAACAGGATTTAATTTCTGTTTTATACTCCATTCATCTTTACCTGTGAACACACCATGCATGTAGATGAGCACATCAATGAATGGTAGCCCACCTGCATGTCTTTATTAACGCGGGCCAACATCTCTTCAAGTTCATTTGGCTTAAAGACCTCCCCAGCATAGAAGCCCATCTCTAACTTGCGTTTGATGGTAGAATTCCAGTGATTCTTCACAGCATTATCTGTCCTGTGAATAAATGCAAGTTATAACATGAACTCTTTGGAATAGAGTTCATAAGTGAGACTTTACTTTAATAACATGAAAATCTATCAATTTTAAGTTCATCCTCTGAGCCAGTTAAACCCAGTGTAGACAGAGAGCTTTGGAAACAAGAGGATAGGTTACCTTCCAGGGAGCAGCTTGGCGATCTCAGCCCAGCGGTTTCCGAGCACGCAGTGGGCCTTGTAGATGACAAGGTCCTCCTCAGCTGTCCAGGACGATTTCTTCACGTCGGGGTTGAGGTGGTTGTGCCAGCGCTCTCTGCACTGCTTCCCCAGTCTGCCCTTCAGATGCTTGGCTACCAAGGCCCACTGTTTGTTGCCATAGAGGTTCACAAGCTCTATGACCTGAAAGGAGAAATGGCAGGCAGTCAGTATGCATCTGAAAATGGGCACTAGCATCATCACTAACTCATAGGTCTACCAACACTGTTCTTGGAAAGATGCGGTGCTGGCAATAAAATTAGTATTCTCACAACCAACAAGTCATTTACCTTCTCATCCTCCTCTTTGGTCCAAGGACCTTTAACCAAATCTGGATCCAACACCTTAAACCAGCGGTGCTGACACTGGTGTTCAGTGTGATTCTAAGCAAATAAAACAAGTGTTAGAAGCTACAGATAATGCTCCTTACAAGTCTCTAAAGCTTATTATAAAAGTGACAATAGCAGAAAAGCAGATCAAACTCACTGGTATGAAGCTGGCAATGTATTTCCAATCACTTGATCCCACTTTTTGAACCAGAGCCTTAAGGTTGTCATCCTGTGTACATAAAAAAATGAGCATGGTTATGTTGCCAGGGAGCCATGGTTACTTTGACTGCATGAGAAGCCGCCCAGGCCACATGTTAAAATACTGGGACATGTTGTGACAATCACCTCGTCTTGTGTCCATTTCACCTTCACTTTTCCACAGTCTCTCTGCTCTGCCACATCAGAGTCGGTGTCCTGATACATGGCTTCCTCTCCATCCTCACTGAAAAACAAACAGCTGTGATTAAGATACACTTACAAAGCTGATTTGGAAATCAGAAACTAGCTAACGTTGGGCTATGTAGACTGGCCCGCCCTTGCGGTGCGGCGAGGCTAGCTTGATTATCAAGTTTATCTATAGGGCTAACTAGGGTTTGGGGCCTAACTTGGCGATTTCATAGGTAAAACTTAAGGGTTGGCAAAGTTATAAGGTTAGTGCAGTGTTTGCCAGGTTTAGTTTATTCCTGTGAGTGGACAGAAAGGATGTCTAACGCCAGAAAGCAAACATTGCACACTGTTAAATGGGACTGTGGGGAAAAGGGCGGCAGAAGTTAGAATCGATACTCAAAACTAACGCCAAATTAGGTCGCAAAATGTCTGACTTAGCGTTATTACAGCTGAATGCATTTAATAATGTGACGTTAATTGTTTAAGATGGTTTATACCACAATAAATAAAGTTGATTCAGATAGCAAAGATCAACATCTTACCCGCGCGGCCACCAAGACATTTCCCACTGTTTCGGTTGTTTACAATCAGACGGTGATTTGTACTGCTGCTTCTGCACTTCATGTGCGTGTATTCCGATATTATGCCGTTGTATCCAGCTTGTTTACTGCCTTTTATAAATTTATCTGTACTGCTAATACAAAGTCAGTGCTGCACTGTTGAATGCTACAGCCTGAACAGCTGGAGCGACTTCTTGTACGCGCTCCTGGATTTCTATCTCGCGCGCTTCTTTTCTCCTAGAAACCGGGTAGTGACGTAATGCGCCCTGGACGTGCGCGTAGCTCAACCAGCGTGAAGCCAGCAACAGCAAGATAAAACACTTCCGGTGACAATCTTCAAAATAAAATCTGTAACACTAGGAGCTATATTATATTCTATAGCCTTAGGTATATTTCTGCAACTGAAATATGGCTTTTAATATATACTGTAGCAAGGACATTTTGCAAAGGACATCTATTCAACAGCATCACTCCATACTGACATTCTGTACACCCAATTCACTTTTATTTTGTATGCAAAATTGCCTTACTTCTGGTGTTGTTTTAGCTCTCTCTAGCAGGCTTGACGCAGCTAGTTATAACTAGGACACTTGTTATATAGCGACAAAGCAACAGGAAAACGAATGCATAAACTCCGTTGTTTAGTCGCTGATACCAAAAATGCCTTGTGTCGTTTTTCATCAACATATTAAACATTATTATGGAGTCGACGCATTTTTTTTTTTTTTTTTTTTTTCAATTTCCAGTGTAGAGCTCAATAGGGTAAACCTTTCAAAATCCTTTATGGAACTAGAAACTACAAAACACAACACCTATGTATTTATAGTGAACTTCTGCACGGATGTGCAAATAGGCTACTAATTGTGAATGACAAAATGGTTACAAATATTGATATCTCACATTTTGACATTCTCTTTTACTTTACTGACTTCCGCCCAATTCAACAATAGGCCTATATAGTAGCCTATTTATTTTCATTCAAGTTCAAGATCAAAACAGAACAAATGTACAGAATATCTGTCTGTTTTAGTTCGTTCCCTTTGTAGCCACGTCTCCATTACTTGTCTGATTTTAATTTATTGTCTGTATAATTATCCTCTGTGTAGGCAGTATTTGTAATGTAAACGCTCTGGTCTTTTTCTCTTTTTACACTAGAAAGAAATTGTAAATTATGCAATATTTCATGACAGCACCATTCTGCACCTGTCTATTTAACCAGCTGAACTTGTGCCAGATACAGCTCGAGCCTCCAGCTGGGCCAATTAACAAGCAGCTCCAATACTTTAAAACCCACCTGATTTCAGTTGGCACTCATTAGCCCAAAGAGACAATGGAGAGAGGTTTTGTTATTACAGGTAAGAAAACAGTTTTTATTAAGCCGGTACTTCGATTTGAATCACCCAAATCTGATCAGATGCGATTCCTGTTGCCACCTCCCTTTTTTTTTTTTAGGTTTGAAAAGCTTTGAGTGTCTGTCTCCATCCGAGCTGGATAGGAAGTTCTTCGGGGAGCAGAGTCTGCTGTCAGCTTTGTCTCTGGAGCAGCTGTCCACGTCGAGAGCGTCGAACGACACGGCGGTCGAGGGGTGCGAGGCCCAGCCGCCCGTCCTGCCCTCCCTCTACCTGTCGTCGGACTCGGCGTCTCCCTCTGCCGCGACCTCCTTCACCCGTCGGGACAGCCACACTGCTCACCTCGCCGTGCCTCTGCAGGGCAAGTCCTCCACTCCCTGCGAGTTCCTCCAAAAGCACAAACTGGCGGGTGCTTTGGACCGGTCCGACGTCGATCTCGCGGCCCCGCAAATCTCGTGGGACGTCTCAATGATTAAATCGGAGAGCAACAGCCCCAAGCCCTGCATGGAGTCCAGCAGCCTGGAGTCGACCTGGAGCCCCAAACCCGAGTCTGCGTCAGGTTCGCTAGCTGACATTGCCTCCCTGATATGGTCAGCGGCCTCCCCTTACAAACATTTAAACAACATGGAGGCAATTCAGAAGCTGTGAAGCAAGAAACTGGGGGTTCTACAGCCATACACTTGGTTCAAATCTGGTGGCCCAGAGTGGATTTTGGAGATTAATCCCCCCACCCCAGTGCTGGATTAGAACCTTAAGGTAAACACAGGTTTAGTGATGGTTTTCCCTGAAAAGTCTGAACCCTCATTTTATAGCATTCCAAACTGACTTTTATTTTTTATTTTTACAGGATACATGCAAGAGGATGCGTGCAAAGAGCTGTGGATGCCTTGTACAAAATGTTTAAAGACATGGATATTTAAATAAAGTTTTTGTATTTCAAACGACTTTATTTTGAAAAGTGTATTTTACAGTAGTGTTAAATTTTTCTCCATAACAAAATACAATAGGAAGGTATAAAAGGCTAAAGATAAGGGTATTTAGTTTACATTTCAGCACAAAATTACATTATATGCATTGTTTTCCAAACCTGTACAGCACCACTGCCAGTTTTTTTTTCTCCCCCCTTTCTACAACTTTTGTATTAAATATTTGCTTTTCAAACGGGTCAACTTTAGTTGCCAGGTCAGGATGTATGAAAAAGCACATTAGAGTTGAAAATCCTCCATATTGAAAAGATGAACACTTTACCATTTTTAGTGAATCTACTCAGAATGGGGAAAATTGCGCCTCTGTGTCGATATCATGCTCCTGCAAGGAAAGAACAGTAATTTTAGTCAAAGCCTTTCACACAATAACAAAAAACTAATTGATCTGCTTGTGGGGAGGGGGATGGCTCACCTGATTGAGCTTCTTGAACTCGACAACCTGGAAGAAAATATGCTCCAAGATGTGTTTGGCATCCCTCTGATCTTTATCCAACTTGGGAGTCACCCCCAAAATTTCACCGCATTTCCGCACATAGAACTCAAGATCGTCGTCTGTACCTGGGGCGGAAACTAATAACTTCAGAACAAAATTCTGATGTGCAAGTTTTTCCCAATGACAGATTAGAACAAAGTATTATGATCAAAGGTAACTTGCATTTGTTGGCGAGCTGTGCTAAGCGCACTTTCTCAGAGGAGAACGTTTCATCTAGATCAAACAGGTCGAGCATGGGTGGAGGCAAATCTCTGAAGGCAGGTGGAAAGACCTACAACAGACAAGAACACATCCACTAACATTTATTAAAGGATACATTTGGCGGATTTGGAGCCAATATTCTCTGCAGGTCCAAGTGCTACAGGTATGTGAGACAAATTATATAAAGGGCCAAAATCGCAGAACTCATCCTTCAAACTTATGGATCTTAAAGTATATTTGTTCCCTTACATTATACATACAAGCCAAGCACCTGAGTGTTACATATGACTTATTTTTGGGACTGCATTATATGGATATTTAAAAATTGAGGTGGGACCAGAATGCAGGACTGTAACTTACAGCGGCTTGCAGCTGAGGTAGAGGAGTCTCAAACTGCGGTGTGATCAGCTGGAGTGGCTCGTGTTTCACATTCAGCTGCTTGTAAGAACTGCAAGGGGTAAAAAAAAAAAACACTTGACATTAGCTGCCAAGAATAATAGCAGTAATGGGCAGATGTGATGTTCTCAGGTGTATCTTGCATGCTCACCTGATGACTTGGGGTAAAGTGTTGGTTGACAGTTTGAATAGAGACATATCGAAGAGCGAGGTGAAGTCCTTGGGGTTTTCGTCACCCTCTTGCAAGCACACCCGAAGTCGTTCTGACAAGCACCCTGTGTCTGGTAGCATGGTGTAATCTGTGATCTAGGGAATACAAGGACACACAGGCTTGTTACCTGATTAAAACTGCAATATTAAAAAGGTTCCTATCTCCTTTGAAATATGTTGCCTCACCTCTGGGTCCTCTGCATCGATCTGATTCAGTTGAATATTATCAGTCATGAGCCACTGGAACACGACATCCTGAAATGAGAGAGCGTGACAGACTATCAGGCCACAAGAAGCATCGCTCAACAGATTCCACAAGATGGCAGAATACATTTTTTTTTTTTTTTACCCTTTTTAATGTGAGGTAATGGACAAAAATGCGAAAAGACTCTTTATACGTCAGCTGTACTCACCATTATTTTACTGTTCTCCTCTTTGTCTAAGTACTGGTCGCTGAACATGTGACAGGAACCCAGCACTGCCAGCTTGCCACCCTCCTTCATTATAAAGGCACGAGACACATCTTTCAACATCACCTGACAAGTATACGTTCACAAGCATTGTGTGGTTTGGATATGATGGATGGAAACTAAATCCTGCTTCTGACCTTGACCTGGTAGAAGGCCAGGACAGGCCTGTTGAGGGGGAAGCAGACTGAGCCGGTGGAAAGGACAGCCGCAGCGGGCTTCATCACACTCAGGGTGGCACCGTACGGGTACACGAATGTCAGAGCCCTAAACAAATACACAAGATGAAACAGCACCTACAACACAGCACTAAACACTGTACTTAATGCAGAAGGTAAGAATGTAAAAGCAGAGGATTTACTGTGCATTATTTCCAGTGTTTTCTTCTTCGATGATTCCTGTAACCACTTTGCCAGCAGCCCGACTGATCTCTCTAAACAAGAAAAGTGAACAAAGAGCTTGTTAAAGAGTTTTAAATAATTATGCCTCCGTAAACTGTATATATGAGAGGTGGGGGAAATGTATACCTTAACAACTAACCTGTTCAACACACCGTTGGACACAAGTGCCTCTTTTGGATGGAAGTACTTGTAGTAAACGTTCCTCACAACCGCATCTGCAGTATTGATGGAGAGAGAACAAAAACACACACTGCTGCATCATTCAAGCATAACACCTTTTAGATGATGTTAAGCGCTATCTGAGGTGATTTCATATGTACCATTGTTGACCATTATTCCAAACTCCTCCAGGAGGAAGTTAATATTGGTGTCATATTTCATTTCTCCTCCTTCGCCAAGCATGACAAGGACATCTCCCCCTCCATCTAGGTACTGCTTCAGCACCTCCAGCTAAAATATAATGGGACACAACATTATGTGGTTGTTTGAAAAACCCGTATATGGATGAGAAATTAGAAGCAGCCATGGGCAAAGTGCAGGTACATTTTTGGCTGCGGCTGGTGGGCTTGTCAACAATACTATCTCTGTGGCCAAGAAACTATCTGTTGTATGGAAAACATGTCTGGCCATTTTTTTCTATTCAGTGATTTAAAAGTTTCCTTTCCCTTCAGATACATCACCTCTGATGCGGTGAACTTCTCCCTTGGGCCAGCGGTTATCCACAACTTGACACCCTTCAGCTTCTCCAAGGACAGCTCTTCTTTAATACTAGGGGAGACATTTCTTTTGTTAACGTTACTGCACTGTAGTAAGCTAACTCTGGATAATACGGTTTGTTCAGGTCCAGTAGACAGTCTCAGGCAACAGAGATGAATAGGTAAGCGTTATACAGCAAATAAATTACCTCTGGATCTTCCATTGAGCCCTTAGCCTCTTCTGCAGGGACTTGTATCCACTGTTAGCAGTAAACAGCTCTCTTTTTGAAGCATTTAAGACAACAGTGTTGCGCTGCTCCTTGTCCATTCTTCATTGAAGTTTACCCACTCAAGTGGTTCAAGACGTGCAAGCTTACAGTTAACGTTACATCCACAGACCTAGAAAACAGATCATAGCTCCAACTTAGATCCTATTTCATCAGCTGGTAATACAACTGTCCTTAGGTTTTAGGTAATCTCGCTAATTTAGCTAAATTAACATTATTGTTTTAGCTATGGATTTATAAGATTATTCACTAGAATTAATGTTACTGTCAAGAGCTTGTGCTGCCCTATAACGTTAACTAACTAGCGTTATTATAAGTAGGATCTTCTTTCGAGCAATCTCGAAGGAGTCTAGCTAGTGTAGGCGTCAGTACGCCAACAGGTTACCTGGCAACGTTTAGGCTAAAAAGCTAGCTACGTAGCACCTAGGCTTCATTAGACAACGTTAGCATTCCATGTGCTGGTTACCATTAATGTTTCTGTTTTCTTCATTTGTCAAAAAAGGGAGCTAGGGTGAATGGCTATAATATTTACTTCCGACAATAAATATATACATATATTAGCGAGCTAGCGTTAACCAAATTACCTCACAAGCGCTCCAAGAACTGATTTTTCTTCTTCTTCTTCTTCTTCTTCTTCTTATTCCTCTTCTTCGTCTACAAATCTCTGCAGTTTAGATGCTTCAAGGCATATTACTGCCCCCCGGCGGTCAGAGTCACAAAAGTCATTTCAGATCATATTCACTGATATAAGCCAGGCGCATGATAGAAATTAACAATTTTTATTTCAATTAATTGATGATTCTTGGCTCGGCCAAACAAAGCATTAAAAGAAAAAGAAGAAACTCCTAGGTCTGACAATTCTTTGAAAAGAGTCTCTCCTTCCCTTTATAACACCATTTGCAATGTAACATGACATGAACCATATGCCTTATAGCCGCAATGTTGCCAGTTTGACAGCATCTCTCCTGTCCTTCCCCATGCATATATTCATATCTTTAACAGAATTTTGGATTGAAAAATATAGTCTTCCCCTGTATTAATGTTGCATTTCCAAGATGAAAAACACTCCAAGATGAGAAGGGACTGAGGAGCAATGCAGATGTGTCTCTTTTTCTTTTGCACTGGCAGTTTCGCTTTTGTTTATTAGCCACAGTGAGTGTCTGTATTATTATGTTGGGCCAGTGAGTGCCCACAGTGAGACGGATTAGCACTTTACTGTATTATAAACGTAATATTTTTAATATCGATTAATATTGTTTTTATGAAAAAAAAAAAAAATGGGGAAACCTGGGAGAACCTGAAAGAGTAGTTTAAAGTGACAATATTTGACATTTAATTCATTTCACTACTGTATACGTTTGTCAGGGATCTGCAAATAAAATTAATGCTTTACTTTGGGTATTTGATATTTACTCATTTATTCTGTCTCCAGGGTATTCCAGTTTGAGCTTGGTATTTCATTAAGTGACAAAGAATCAGGGAATTACAGGATAAGGCTGCTATCATAACAAATGAGAAAGCATTTGAAAGTTTGGTGTGAAACTTTATTTATCACGTGATTGATTGACACGTAAATAGAACAAATCAGGACATTTTTCTTGTGCTTTACCATGAGTTGAAAGTGGATAAAAACATAAGGTTCCACTGCTGTACAATATGCATGTAGCCTACTCATAAATCTTAGATGTCATGTTTTAGCTGCAGTTTCTTGCCTGCTGAGCTTCTGTATTTGTGTTTGGTGTTGTGTTTTGTCACTGCCAAGAGCTGCAGTTCCAGTTTAGGAAACGTGATGTAATCTGATCCTTTGCTGTGTATCATGAGGGCTTCTCCATTCTTAGTCTCATCTGTCACCAGCTGGAGGGATCTCTCGGCCACCTCAGACACCCTGGAACGAAAAGGTAGAATGATTTCAAGCGTATACATGATAGCAAACAAAGACAGGTCTAAGCGTTGTCTACTTTTGGTGAATAAATGTCTCGGCAAACTGCAAAGGATCAAGTTTTGTTTCAGTGCAAGATAAAATGATTACTTTTGTCTAGCTGTAAGGCTTATAAGCAAAGACTCACTCTAACATCCCAAACTCCTGTAAAAAGATTTTGGCTTCTTTCAACAGGTGGGCGAACTGTCCCGATGTCTCTCGTACATGCATGTTGATTTTAGTTTTGATGAAAGCAGGGCAAAGCATGTTGAACCGTACGCCATAGCCCGATACATCAGAGGCAGCCTAGTAAAGCACACACAGACACACATATTTAGGTAGCGTTACACTAGAATCTTAGCAAGCCTATCCAAAACAGTCCGTCATATCCATGAGCGGGCCATGTGCATAAAGCATGTCTCCCTCCTGGACTGCAGTGAGTCACTCCTCTTGGCGCCTGGCCCTCCGTACAGCCGACACACACCCACATTTTGAGTTTCAGCAGTCTTGCTGTGAAGGAGGAACGCTAGGCGAGTGTTGCACTGTGGACTCGGCTAGGAGAATGAATCACAGTCACTCGAGGCCGACATGAATTATGCACAAGGAGCGTGTCGAAGGAGGAAGTTGAACTTTTTAAGACACAGTTTTGTTTTATGATCCATTTTTTATACTTTTGTCTTGATGCTTTCAAATGTTCTCTCTTCGTATTATGGAGGCCAGTTAACCAAGTTTCCTATATTAGGGATAACGTAAAAAAAAAAAATGTACTACTGATCTTGCTTGCAAAATATAGCCGAAAGTGGCAATTGCTGGGGTCCAAGCACACCTTGAAAAAGAGAAGAAAAAAACTTCACAGAATAAATTTTGAAGAGCAGGTGAAACCCATGTGTGGGTCACAAAGCAGGGCTGGAAAGAATGTCAGTTGACTTGACAAAGGACTTTGGCAGATTCAAATGGATAATATAGCTGCAAACTATGATTGTAGGGGTTCAAGTGCCAAGAGCAAGCTGCAGAAACAGTAGCACAAGATAAAATGTAGTTGGCATTTGTGACATTTGGTTCAGCACATTCAGCAATATGAATTTAACATCTTTAAATGAAAAAGTACCCAATGTCTAATAGTTGAATACAGATACAGATACAGATTCAAGAAACGAGTAACCATGACAACGTATTTAATTCCAGACGGGGTGAAGCGACCTTCGTCAGGTATCAGTGTATGAAAGATTTATCTCACTTCACCCGACATGTCCTCAAATTGCAGCCCTCTAGGCCAAAGTAATCACATTTTATACACATTTTATCATATTTTTCAATTTTGAGTTTGGAAGGGGATTATAGTGACCAATCATAATCATATTTAAGTGTATAGCAGCATTTGCGAGTTACAGGAATTCTCAAAAAACAAGTGTGGCCTTTTGTCTGTTTTTAATATGTGTTAAACCACTGAAGTTCACATATCTACCACGTTTCACGATGATTGAACAAAGTGCTATGGAGTTCTGGCCAATTATGCAGTTGGCCACGATTTTTTTCAAATTTGTTGATAGCGGCCAAACGGTTCATGCAATTGGGCTGGTCTGTAGTAGCTTTGTGTATCTCAGTCCCTTGAAACTGTCTGCCGATTTTGGCGCAAACAGGACAAAAATGGAGAGAGACTATTGGAAACACTGCTTCGCATAAAGTACAACATGGCAGAAAATCAAGACGGTGGACACGGGTGGCTCCAGTGCCAACGTTGTAGGATGGTCTGAGCTGCAGACACGTTTAGCAGAGAAAAAGAAGAAAGAATTATAGCATTTACAACAAATTCAGACCTTTTCAAGACCTGAAAATCATCAGAATCATTTGCTATACAAAATCCAGATGTTTTCTTCAGCTCCTCGGACTTGATCGTAAAAACAGCTGGCTTACCGCCATGGCTCGAGTGAAGCCGACCACTCCGTGCTTGGTGGCTGTGTAGACAGGAGTGCACAGAATAGGATCCAGACCTGTACATATGTACCTGTGTACCTGTACACAGGTACATATGGCTCATATCAGTCAACATCATGCTTCAAAATATTGAGCTGCCAATATCCAGACAAATAGAAACCCACAAATGACCCATTCTACCTTTTCTCCCTGGCTCTTGTTTATTTTACGAAGCATTTCTCTATGGAACATGATCCTTCTAGACACACCTGTATTTATCACACCTGTCCCTTGCACACCTTACTACTGGTTGCTTGTAATGTTGACTATCTGGGAATCTGTTGCACTCGTAGGTTTCTCTGTATAAGAGACTTAGAACATACAGACATAGAACATTATTTTGGAGTAATAGGAGTCACCATTTGACAAAAATGGTTGATATGCAATACATTATTCACCTCTAGAGACATCTAGCATCCCTCTATGAATGAAAACAGGAAATCAAGTCATTTTGCTTTATCGCATATTACACAAATCTCTTGGTGCAAGATTTCAGTATTTGGAAATTACCAATACCAAGATCTCAATGAAGTCTGGTGAGAATTCTCTCTACCCAATGAGAGCTCTGTATCTTTAGTTTTATTTAGTGGAATCTTATTTATATATATTTATATATATTCTTTGTTGCTGCAATGACCGAAGTTCCACTTTAAGATCAATAAATTTAATCTCATCTTATCCTATCTATCCATCTTTATCAAAAACGTAAATGTAGGCCTCTACAACTGGAGCTAAAACAATATCTAATACATTATTGTCCATATTATTAACAATACGTAAAATTCAGACTAAAGCTAACAAAAAAAAAAAAAGCAATCTGTCTTTCTACTAACTGTAGATTTTAAAGGAGCGGCACTCCTCTTGTTGAAATGAACAAACAACGCACCTGTCCAAGTGTACTGTGGGCTGCACCTACCTGCTATGGATACTATGTTGATGATGACTCCTCCCTGACCTCCATTCAGCTTGCTCATGTGCTCCAGAGCCAGGTAGGTTCCTCTCACAACACCCATCTGCATCACAGTATGGTGAAGGTTTAGTTTCAGGTCGATTTTACAGCCGTAACTACAGCAGAAGTCGCTCTATCCTTCATTATTACAAAATCAGAAGAACGCAAGCAACAGTGAATCACAAAGGTTACAGCTGTGATTTGGTGAACATGACATAATCACAACCAGATGCAGTTCAGTGCTCTGTGTAGGTCTTACGAGGTTCACGGAGATAGCCTTCTCCCAGTCAGCCTCATTTATGATGCCGGCGTTGTTGCACATGATGTCTGGACGTCCAAAGGTTTGTACGGTTTTCTCAAAGGCAGCTGTTTGCAGAGAATTAGCAAGTAAGCAAGTGAGTAGAAAATAACACAATGTGATTAACTTTTTGTTTCATATCTAAGTTGAGGTCTTCGAAAGAATGTTTCTTTACCCTCTTCCACTTGTGTGTGTGTGTGTGTGTGTCTCTGTGTGTGTGTGTGTGTGTGTGTGTGATACCAGTAAGGTGATTTTACCTTTGAATTGCTCCTTTGACTCAACATTGCAGTTCAGGAACAGAGTTTTGTCTGATCCATACTGTTTGTCAAACGCTTCCTTTGAACGCTTTCCCTCGGTTTCATTCATGTCCAGGAGGGCGACCTGATGTGAAGGTCAAGTTAGTAAAATGGAGAGGTGTTGATGAACAAGCTTCAGAGATTCCAAAGAAAAAGTAACACAGATAGGAGCTGTATATGGAAGTGTGCAGTTAACTATATTCAAATGTTAAAGCTCAAATGTGCGATCGCTGTTGAGAGCAGTTTTCTTGTGGCAGAGCAAGGAATTACAACAACACAACTGTTTTGACTGGCTGACCATATATAACCAAACTATACCACGATAAACCACGATTTTTATAGCGATTGTTGCTCCGCTAAATCCTTCCGTATCGTCCGGCTGTGTAGTGAACTTTCTTTCTTTCCAACCCCGAGAGAAAACTGTGCTGTCGATGTAAGTACTAAAGCGAACAAATACAGCAAAGTTATCAAAGCATTCCCAAAATATAGCTATCTGTACGGAAGAGGATTAGGGCCACGTGAAAAATTTGAGTTCTGAGTTTAAACTCAGAATTCTGGCTGATTAAAGTCAGAATTCTGACTTTAATCTCAGAATTCTGACTAATAATTAATAAATGGTTAATTATGGTTGAGTAATGCTTATTCAGCACTCTTATGCACTTATGAAGTGTTACTTAAGGGGTACATGTTTCAACTTTACAATAAGGGTCACAAAGAGCATTAATAAATGGCCAATTATGGTTAAGTAATGCTTATATAACATGTACAATAATTTATAGGTTAGGCTATAAGTTAAGGAACGTCTTCATGAAGATAAAGGAACAAGCAAACCTCTACATGAAGACCATGGAGTGTGTCCACTGATCTTAACCTTTACCAAAAATAAGTCATAAGTTGGAGGATGGACAAGCAAGTGGACAATCATTACCCTTAAATAAACATTTATAAAAAACAAACACGGCTTAGCTGTTAACTTCATGACATACATGTTAACATCTTTATCAACCATTTACTAATATTAGTACCTTAATTAACATGTAAACCCTTAATAAATGTTAACAAGAGACATTTGTTAACAGTTACTTAATGCTTATTATTGTATTAATTAACTGTTAGTTCATGCTTATTAATGTATTAACTAATGTTAATAGCATCTTTTTAAACTATTAAATAATGTATAAATTAATATCTTAGTTAACATGAACACCATTAGTAAATGATTACTAGACACATTAGTTAACTGTTAATTAAGGGTAAGGGTTAGTTAATGCTTATTAAGCATTAACTAACCCTTAATTAATGTACCATTATTGTAAAGTGTTACCGGTTTGTTTTTTTCCCCAGCATCGCACAAAAAGTGGGCTATGCCTAAATGTTATTTAGCAACAATATTGAGGCAGAACTTTACCTTGGCACCGTTTTGCAGAAGTATCTCCGAGATGCCTCTTCCTAAACCCTCGGCTGCTCCAGTCACTACTGCTCAGAGCTGATCTCACTTGGTATCACTAGATATGATAGATTAATCCTCAATGGAGACCTGAATATTCATATCAACAAAAAGAATGACTCCAAAGCTATGGAGCTTGTGAATTTACTGGACAGCTTTGAACTTACCCAACATGTAAATGAAGCCACTCATCAGCATGGTAACATTCTAGACTTGGTAATAACAACAGGATTAAACATTGACAATGTTTCAGTATTAGAATTACCTATTTCTGACCATCACTGTGTTTTTTGATGCCAGCCTAATCTTAACGAAGACTAAAAGGGATTTTTTGGTTCAAAAGAGATTCTAGATAGCAAGGCTGAAGCAAAGTTCTCTAATGTTATGAAATCGTTTGAGTCATACAGCATTGACTGCTCTTTAAATGACATGGTTGAAAATTTCAACAGTACCTTGTCATCTGCTTTAAATTCTGTTGCTCCACTAAAGGTTAAAAAGAGGTCGACTGACAAAATCTCCCCATGGTTAAACAATAACAGTGTTAATGAGATTAAGAGAATCTGTCGAGCAGCTGAAAGAAAATGGAGGAAAACCAGTCTCACAGTTCACTGTAATATATACAAAGAAGCCATGACTGTCTATAACAAAGCAATACGTCTAGCAAGAAAGGATTACTTTTCTAAGATTATTACAGAGAATGCTGGAAACTCTAGAATATTATTCTCCACTATTGACCAGCTACTCAACACTGCCCCCACCCGTCCGCAGTCCTCTGCATCAAATTGTGAAGAACTTGCATTGTTCTTCAATAACAAAATAACTTCAATTAGAACCAGCATTGTTGCTGATGTAAACACAGATGACCTCAGCAAACCCTGTAAAAAAGATGTAGCCATGGGAAAATTAACTTGTATTACATTAACTGAGCTTTGCAAGACTGTCACCGAGTGTAACTCCTCCACCTCATGTATTGACCCTGTACCTACAGCATTTTTTAAGCGGGTGTTCGATAGTGTTTCAAGTCATGTCCTGAAGATTATAAATACATCCCTTCAAACAAGCATCTTCCCAGATGCCTTCAAAACAGCTGTTGTAAAACCCTTGCTAAAGAAACCCAACCTAGATGGTAATGCACTGACAAGCTATAGGCTATATCCAACCTTCCATTCATTAGTAAGATACTTGAAAAGGTAGTTTCGGTGCAAATAAACTCCTTTCTTAAAGAAAATAATATCCTGGAGGAATTTCAATCAGGCTTTAGAACATACCACAGCACTGAAACTGCTCTTACTAAAATAATCAGCGACCTCAGACTCAACTCTGATGAAAATAAGGTCTCAATTCTTGTCCTCTTGGACCTAAGTGCAGCGTTTGATACGATTGACCATGATATCTTAATCAATCGTCTTGAAAAGTTGGTTGGTCTTTCTGACTGTGTGTTCAACTGGTTCAAAACATACATCAAAGGGAGAAAGTTTTACGTCAGTCTTGGAGATCATGTGTCTGAGAAACATGACATCTGTTTTGGGGTTGCACAAGGGAGCTGCCTTGGTCCATTATTATTCTCACTATACATGCTGCCACTTGGTGACATCATTAGAGAGCACAATGTATGTTTCCATAGTTATGCGGATGACACGCAACTGTACATCTCTACTGAACCAAATGATGCTGCAGCTATAAACTCCATTACTACCTGTCTTTTGGCAATAAATAAATGGATGAGCAAAAATGTTTTAAAGTTAAACGAGGACAAAACTGAAATCCTACTAGTCGGCCCTAAAACAAAAAGAGAAATGCTGTTTAATAATCTGGGAACATTGACTCCCTGGATTAAATCTGAGGTTACAAATCTTGGTGTTATCCTAGATTCAGATCTAAGCTTCAAGTCCCACATTAACAAGGTGACGAAAACATCATTTTTCCACCTTAGAAACATAGCTAAAGTACGACCATTTATAAATCAAAAAGATGCTGAAAAACTGATTCATGTCTTTATTTCAAGCCGACTCGATTACTGTAACGCACTTTTTACTGGTCTCCCGGAAAAAAACACTGAGAGACTTCAGCTCATTCAAAACTCTGCAGCTCGGCTATTAACCAGAACCAAGAGGAGAGAGCACATTAGTCCAGTTTTAGCTGCTCTACACTGGCTTCCTGTAACATTTAGAATTGATTTTAAGGGCCTCCTCCTTATATACAAAGCCCTTAATGGGCTAGGACCAAGCTACATTGCTAACTCCCTTGTTCACTACCTGCCTTCAAGAACACTGCGATCATCTGCTGCTGGTTTATTGGAGGTTCCCAGCAACAGCCGAAAGAAAATCGGGGATGCAGCCTTTGTCAATTACGCCCCAAAGCTATGGAACACACTACCTATAGATATCAGGGAAGCCAGCTCGCTAAATATTTTGAAAAGAAAGCTAAAAACTTATCTCTTCACTTTAGCCTTTAACTAGCTATGACTTTCCAGATACAGGCCTTAAACTCTTTTTTTTTTTTTCACTTTGCTTCGCACTTATGCACTGCTGTACAGTTAAAATGATCAACATCCAGGATTGTAAATGAATTAAAGACTATTTCATTCTAATTTCATCTTCCCCCTATTTGTTATGTTTTTCAGTTCATGAATTAGCTTGAAAATGACTGAACAACGCCATCTACAGACATCTCATCCAAAGGACTGTGCTCACTCACAGGACAGAGTCCCTGTCCCTGCCCTGGGGCATTGGGGATATTATTCATGAGACCAGAGAGGAGAGCACCTCCTACTGGTCCTCCAACACCAGGTGGTCTCCCATCCAAGGACTAACCACAGCCAAACCTGCTTAGCTTCCCAGTCAAGCTAGCT
Source organism: Centroberyx gerrardi (assembly GCF_048128805.1). Lineage (NCBI taxonomy): Eukaryota > Metazoa > Chordata > Actinopteri > Beryciformes > Berycidae > Centroberyx > Centroberyx gerrardi. Next base: position 30,388,999 of record NC_136001.1, read on the forward strand.
ATGTTATGCAGGAGCTATGGTGCTGCATAATCATATATACATACTCAACCACACACATATATGCATACTCAACCACACACATATATACATACTCATGCACACACATATATACATACTCAACCACACACATACATACATACTTATGCACACACATATATACATACTCAAGCACAAACATAAATACATTCTGACACACACACCTACATGCATTCTCACACTCATATACATAGATACTTACATGTGTATGTATGTATGTGTGTGCATGCCTGTATGTATGTATATGCATGTATATATGCATGTATATGCATGTATATATATGTATGTATATATGTATGTATATGCATGAGAGTATGCATGTATGTGCAAGTGCTTAGTACTGGTATATATGTATGTGCAAGTGAAGTATTCAATTTTGGCCTAGGTGGCTTCTCATAAACTGGAGTTACACTTGGACATTAAACTGAAGATTTAATGTGGTTAAATTGATTGAATTGCAATAACTGTGAGAAGAACAATTGACAACCAACTTTTATTCCCAAGAGTGATATTAAAATAAAGAAAAAGGTGATGACAATACTTAAAACTTGTTTCATTTTTATTCAAATAAGACAACAGAAATAACTAACAAAGATTGCTTCAAAACTTCAGTTCAATTTGGAGGAAGATGGGTTTCAAAAAGCAAACAGATAAAAACAATTTATCCCAAAACGTGCATCAAATTGTGAATTTGTATTAGTGTGCATTTCTACGCCTTTCCATTTAAATGCATCAATTATTCATGTGCTATGCTAACCAATAAAATATGAAGCAACAGCTTCCCCTGTCATCAGTTGCTGAATTGAAATGTTGAGTTTCCAGTTTATGAAACTGAACAAGAAAATACTCAACACTGTCAATTACTCAGTTAAGTGAAGATCGACAGAATAAACAAAACCTGACTAGAGCGCTACCTACCTGAATTAAGAAACTTGAAAGCATGTCAGGATGAAATTTATTGAAGTGAGTTTGACTCAAAGCACAGAGATAAAATGCTTAGCTAATCAGATTTTCACTTTACTTACTACAACTCAGGGCATATTCCTGAGATGCCTACATGTATGAGTGTGGGTCGGGTAGGAAAATGTATCAGAATAGGCTACTTTGCCTATTCATCCATGCTCCTACTATGATACAAGAAAGAAGAAGATAATAAATAAGATAATTTATATATTAAAAAAATGTTATGACCAAATTGCATTACAAACACCTATCATTTTTGAAGTGCCACAGTTTTGACCATTTTCAACCCTTTTATGAGATTGCGCAAGTTGCCTCCCAGGATGGGTTGGTAAAGAAAACCTTGAAAGGGGAGCTGGTTTGCAATACACACACATACAAACACATACACACGCTTTTTGCATGCATGGAGGCATACTGTACATATACTCACTAATACACGCAAACAAACGCACATGCACAGATAGTGTGTCTGTTTATTCATTTCCAGTAGAAATCCCTCCGTCCATACGTCTCCTCGTTTGGTCTCTCACTCTCTGTCCTTCTACATCATTTTTAACTTTATTAGGAGAGAGGGTTAAACCTGCAATAAGCGATATCAGACCTGTGTGCTATGTGGAGATTTCATTGAGACATAATGCTATAAAAATATCCACACAGCAGCCAGCTATGTTGCTGTTTTCACCTTTTTTCTAAAGCTTGTTGTCGAATTCCGCTCCGGAACGAAGATCCTTTTTTTTTTTTTAAAGCATTTTTGTTTAAAGTCGAGATGAAATGAAAAATGCCTTTTTAACCCTTTTAGATCACATCCTCGGTCATATTGTGCACCTATTTAACAATATATGCCAAAAAAAATACAAAAAATCAATTTCTTTGTATTCTTATATCAAAATTCAATCATGTTTTCTTCCTGTAAAACAAAATATGCCGTGTGCTTACGTAAGCATGCCCATAACCAATTTCAACCAATAATATCATGACATCCACCCATCAATCAATCTTCAACTTTTAGCGCACAGAGCTAAGATTCATTAGTTAGCTAGCTAGCAACAGCATGGTACTTCGGTGTGTCTTCGGGTGTTATGACACACCCACTTTTCAACGTTCAAATCAAATTCCTCCCAACGTTACGTCCTGCCTGTCTTTCCTGTTTCACTCGGAAATACGTCACGATACGGAAGTTAGATACTCTCGAAATGCCGTTTCATCTCGACTTTAAAAGCGGCGCTCACCCCCTCCCATTCCTGAAAAAAATTGTGGTAATGGCGGAATCGATGAAGCGAGCGGGTAAACTAGTAAACTTGTTAAACTAGTAAACTTGCTACCTACCTCTTCACTTGTCATTGTGGGACATGTGACCTTCAGTGGGAGGAAGATCTGGCAAAGTGAGACTGGTAACTGGTGAGACATCTCTGTAGGTACCGTTAGCTTAGCTGTTAGCGTTTATCCTTCCATTTGTCCCTTGTAGGCCTCCGTAGTGCAGTGGCTTTGCTGTGTGTTATTTACAAACGTGTTGCGGTTTCTGTTGCCCTTAGTGGTCGGCACATTGTACCTGTTCTTTCAGTACTGTACGGGTTCGACGCACACCTTCACCAGGAGCTCCATGGAGTATATTGTGAGGAAAATGTCGTCTACAATCACGAAGAAGCTATAAAATTTAAATTTTCAAATTTCAGTGGTGCGACTCCCTGCCAGTTTACAGCCTAATCCAACGCCGCTGAAACCGGCCTCTGATGTTTCTCCTGTGTTTTAATGGTTAGTTTAATGGTATGAGTCACAGGCATGCAAAACCACACACATACCCAAATTTTACCTGAGCTTAAGGTAGCCAGAGTTGTTTTTATTTTACTTGATTCAGGTCCAATAAAACTGAACACAAATGGCAAAATGGCTCTACTACTACTGCTTCTGCTGCACGTCTGTCAGGAACGAGTCGCTAAACGTGGTCGCGAACTCGTGGACTACGATTCAGCGCGTCACCACTTGGAGGCGCTACAGAGTGCCAAGCAAAAGGACGATGCCAAGAGAAAAATACTCATTTCATAGTAAAGTAGACCCATATCATATATATATATGTGTGTAACTACTATGTATCCTTCTAGTGTGAGAATATTATATGTGTTAGACTAATTATGAGAAGCCGTGTACCAGGCTGTGACCACTAACAGATAAGGCCAAAGGTCACAGATTTGAGTAAACTAACTGAAGATTACAGAGGTGCCTTGTTCTCTAACGATGTATGGAAATGTTCCAGGTGCTTTGATTATTGTTATGCTTAACTAACCAATAACAGGAGATGACTCCCATGGGAAAGAGTTTCATTTTTCTACAATATAAAGATAGAGGAGAAATCACCCTTCAGAACTGGGGTGGCAGTGCACAGCTCTCAAATAAAGAACTTTGTCTCATCACATCTTGAACCCTGTGATAGTGGTAATTTCTTAGAGACTTAGCACTCTCATCGACTTTAAAAGAAATTCCACGACACAAGATAGCCAAGGTAGTATGTATTACAACACATAGCACAAAGATGGAAAGGTTAGAAGCTGATTAGCAAGTTGTGCATTATTAGCTATTCACATTGTCAGGTATACAGATGGGAAAACATACTGTATGTACATGCAAATAAGAATTGCAAGCTGTTCACATTATAGAAAATTTCAGATATAAGCAGACGTGTGTCCAGGGTCCAGTTTTTCAAAGCTTTTCTGATAGGATTTTAGTAATGGGATTGGATTAACTCTCTTTTTATCTGGCGTAACCGTATTCAATTCCGGACACCCTTGGCTGCACACTTGCCTTTTGGCAGGAAACTCTATGTGTTAAAGACTGAAAACCACACCTTCATATGTTAGTTCACTCATGTCTTTTTGGCCTCACAGCACGTTGTTGCCTTATCTTAACAGATGGCAAGACCAAGGTCTGTTTTAGGACTGCAAATCTGGATTGGTTTCTGTAATCTTGATCTTGCGGTATCTGGATCAGAATTAACCCGTCTGCTAATTTTTTTTGACTCAACGTCAGCAAGATCAGTTTGCGAAAATGGGGATTAGAAAATCTGTATACTATGTGCATCGTAGGCTATTCACATTATCAGATCATATTTGCAGATAGAAGTAGCATACATGCAGAAATTTGTCCGTAAGTATGTAGCTGAATTTTTTCCAGAAATATGTATCAGCTCAAAATATTTAGGATCACATACTGAGAACACTTAATTTAGTGAAGAGGCTCATGTGGTGTCGGCACAAAATGAACTGAAAGCTTTCTGTCTTTGTGCAGCTGAATAGGCTGCTATGTGACAGTGGTCCAAAACATATCAAACCTGAGGGACTTGTGCTATTGTTATTGTTTCTTGAACAAAACAATTTGGAAAAATTCTCTTCCAGGCAAGGCAAACTTCATTTATAGCACATTTCATACACAAGGCAAATTTCAACGTGCGTCACATAAAACACAAAAAATATGTAATTTGTCAGGTAAAATGACATTATCAACTCATAAAAAAAAAGAAAGAAAGATAAAATAGGTAAGGATGATAAACATAAATTAAATAAATTAATACATATAGATGATTTAGCAAAAGACCACAGAGAAAAGGAATGTTCTGAGCATACTTTTAAAAGAGGTGACATCTCAGGGCATCTGGAAGTTTATTCCAGTAATTGGGAGCATAATTACTAAATGCAGCTTCACCAGATTTAGTTTTCACCACGGGAACTAACAGGCCGGTCCCAGATGACCTCAGAGGTCCGGGTGGCTCATATCCTAAGAGCAGGTCAGAAATGTATTTTGGAGCTAAGGCATTTCGTGCTTTATAGACAAGCAGCAGAATTTTAAAATCAATTCTATGGCACACTGGAAGCCAATGCAGTGATCTACGAACCAGTGTAATGTGTTCTGTTCTCTAGTGAGTCTTTTTTGGGGAGATCAGAGAAAAGACCATTGCACTACTGGTAATGAAAGCGTGTATCAGCTTTTCTAAGTCAGGTTTTGACATAAGACCCCTTACTTTGGCTATATTTTTAAGATGATCAAAAGCTGATCTTGTGATGGTATTGATATGGTTGTTAAAATGAGATCGCAAATTTCCTCAATGCACTGAATCAGTAAATCTACAGGACCAAAGTCACCCAAAAACACACTGATGCCTGGTTGTATTATACCTTGAGAGACACCTTGGTTGTTGACAGTCATCTTATTGCCGTGACATAAGAAGTCTCAGTTATTAATATGAGAATCGGCAAAAAAAAAAAAAAAAAAGAAGAAAGAAAGGTGAAAGTTTACATTGAAGAGCTATATATAATCTACAATTCCAGTGATTAACTCCAAATACACGCTTATTAAATCAATTATACAACTTCACTGATATGTAATGACAACTTTACTTTACTTTACCCAGTGCATGCAATTCATACCCTTTATGCCTTTATGAATGAATCAGGTGTGTGACAGAGAAATCTTCCTAAAGTTTACTGTCCTCTGTAACTGCTTTCACTCTCAGGACGCCCTCCTGGGCACAGGAGGCGGCCAGCACCCCATCTCTTCTCCACAGGCGGCCCTGCACCAGGCCTCTGCTGCTCCCTGTAGGATGCCAGGAGACATGTTAGGCTGGAGTGGGGATGCACAATAAGGTGGATTTTCTGTCCCAAATCTTAAGTGGATCATAGGCGGTGAATCACTGATCTAACATACTATAAAACATTGATTATTCAGAAATGCATGGAGATCAAACATCTCATAATGAGGCAAAAACAAATGTCACATTGCGCAGAAATCTGTCAGACAGTAAATGCAGAGTGATTTTTTTTTATCTGTAACTCACCATTTGAAAAAATGTAAACCGATATGTAAATATGTAAAAGCATCTGTGAATAAATGCTTTCCAATTTTCATTAATATATCATGACTACATAAACAGTAACATTTTTTAAATATTTATTTTAAAAACTTTCACACAAACATGTCTATTTTCATTGCTTAAAGATATTCACATACTTTTGAGACTCTTCTTTGGCCTGTAAAATGCCAAAGAAATATAATTATTGGGTTTGATGAATAAATAAAAAGAAATTAGGTTAAATCTATATTTTACACGTTTATAAACGTTTGCGCTTTTATTTTGAAGGCTAAACACTTAACCTGAAAGTCTTATTCTTGGTTATTCTGGCCAGCTTCTAGCGTTTGTGGACTCCTCGGTGATTTGCTTGCAAGAAGAGTCTCAAAAGTATCCACACAAATAGATGGAGATTCACAGATAGATTTACATTTAAAATTTCTGCATCATGTGACATTTGCTTTTGCCTCCTTGTGAGACTGATCTCCACAGAAACGTAACAAGTAGATGATAGTTTCCTACATCTTAAATCCTCATCCTCAAATTGTTGGTTTGCTGAAAATTCCTATAAAAAAAAATGACTATACGGAATCTCATATCACTGTGAAACCCTTTGGAGAGTGGGTAGAGAGACGAACAAACAAACAAAAATACTGTACTCATACACACCGCCCCTCACCAACCTGTTTGGGCAGCGTTGGGACAGATAGAGACAGAAGGAAGAAATAAGCACAGCAGATGGGAACTGAACAACATGCTGACCTGCCCACGGACTCTCGCACTCATACAACATCCACTCATCTGAGCGGAAAGTGCTGTGGAACCACATGGCGTGGTCCAAGGAGGCGGCGAACTGGGCCCTGTGGTTGGGATACGGCAGCAGCGCTGTGCGCAAAAACGCATAATCTGATACATAAGCAGCAACGCAGCAGTGCAGCTTCATGTTCCCTTCACCTGAAAGAAACACATTCATATAATGGGTCGTCAAATATTGCCCAGATTGTATTATTCAATATATTGGTCTATATTATTTTCTTTTTGACCAAATTCTTATTAATTTTCAACAAAAAACTGCAGACATACAATCAGTTAAAAAGGTAAACATAACAAAGCAGAAATATGATGTGCAAAAGAGGTTGACATTTTATACTAAGTACAGCTTAGAAAAAATAAACAAATAAAAATAACAAATTAAAAATAGTAATAGAAATTAAAATAAATAAATTATACAATTCTAATAATAATAATGGCAAAATAAAAATGTATATATAAAGATGTACATGTGCAAATACATAAACTACATACTCGCATACACACACACACATCCACACACACAGACACACATGTGCACACACACACATACCTTCGCCACCCAGGTAGGCCTATATATATAGAAATAAATTAAGTCAAAATTTCAAAATGATAAGCCATACTCTCAGTATTGAGATCAGCTGCTGGCACCATATCTCTTAATTCACATATACTGGTCTATATTATATAATTTGCACACATCTCAATATTTAGATTTATTTTCATACTGCACGTATTCTCATGTTTTTCATATTGTACACATTTTTCATTCATTCCACTGTAGCGTCAAATGCATCTTTCTACCCCATGTACGGATGTGTGCAGTGTAATGGATTAGTTGCATTTTACCAATATGTCCTCGTGCTCGCACCCAGAACAGCGCCTTTGGCTCCACTGCGATGCGTCGGTAAATGGCTGGTGGGTTGATTGGCTTTATCTCAATGGGGACCTCATTAGCCAACAGTTTGTTCAGGCCTTGTTTTGCATTCTCTGCTAGGTCTGGTTTACTGTGCAATTTAAAAAAATAAATAAAAGGTGCATGTCACATTTTCATCATTGTACGTTACGACTTTATCATTATAATTTGGGGCTGCTATAACTTGGCTTCTTTAATAAGCGGTCGAGGCTGATACAAACTATGTTTTTGTTGTATGGATTGATTCAAACTAAAATTATTTAGGAATATGCTGCCATTTAAACAAGACATTGTCTGAAATTAACTATAACTCAGTGCTATTTGTACAAAAAGAAAGTATACTCTTCGGACTGATGGATTATGCCTTCAGCTTGTCGGGGATGTTAATGAGCAGAATATCTGATGGACTGTCAAAGTAAATGGGATCACATTAGCCTGAATCAGTCTACATGTTTGCTTTTAGGAGAATTGCTCCAGATTGCTGCGACACATCTACTAGCAGTTCGGCATAGTTTCATGAACCAGGGATTATAAACTCACTATGTGTTTTAGTCTATTATAGGGGTTAGGATAGGCACACTGTTTACCTATTTTGGTTGCTCGGTTTAATGCATTTTCTAAGCTTACGAAGTTTAAGGGCACACTTGTTTGGTTTGTGTGGTCTGTTGCAATTTGTAGGCCTGCCCTGCTTAGATACTGGGAATGCAAACAAATTGAGTTAACAAATTTGAGTAGAAATTGTGTTCTTAGAGGTATTTTGCCATTAAATGTTGAAAAAAAGTGATTAAAATTCCCATATATCGAATTAGATCCAATCAGAACTGTGATGCATCAGCAACCAATTCATAATTGTAGTACTATGAATCGGAGGCCCATGCTGAGCCCCACCCCTAAAAACGAACCTTCATCTACAAATACAGACAAGTTCTGGTCAGTCAAACTCCTCTGTACGGAACAGCTTTCTACCTGAGATAAAGCTGAATGAGCTCCTCTACAGTGAGCAGGTCTTCAGGCTGAGGGACCACAGGCATGGTGAACTGGTGCTGTAGGGGACTGGGCTGCTGCATGTGGAAGGAAGCTTGGCAGATTAGTATGGGCTGTCCGTGCTGGATGGCCTTCACAGAGCGCACTGAGAAGCTGCGTCCGTTCCTTGTGCGATCCACCTGGTACAGCACTGGAACACTGGGATCCCCTGAAAACAACCCAATAGAAAACTGTGGGCTAACTGGGTTTGTAGGGAAGATAATACAGGTTTTATTCTGTGCAAGCCAGGACTATTGCTTCCTCTCCATGGCCAAGATATTATTCTGTGACCCTATTGATTATGGTAAGATTATGATGGCTAGATTCCTCTGAAAGTTCAGTCTGTATTAATGAAGATTCTCCGCTGTCTCCAACATCTAGAAAACAAAGAAGAAGAGTCTGTCCCACCCCCTAATCTGCAATGTCCCACCAATGTACAGTGCCATAGAAGATGGTAAAAGTACTCAGGGTCAAGGTAGATTTCAAGTTGATTGCACTGTAATAATTTTACCTCCAAGTGAGTTTTTTTTATGAAGATAAACATTGTATAAGTCCAACAAAAACACTGTATGATTCTCCCATTAAATGTCAATGGAGCAGCTTCAGTCAGTACATTGGTAGGATATCACAGTGTAGAGTCTCAGTTCTCCAGTGTCCACATTTGTGATGCAGGCAAATACTGAGAGAACTGACTGTTAGGAGTAACAGTGAATTGTTAAAACCAGCTTTACAGGTTTTGTTCATTCTAACACTGAGCCCCTTTCCTGTCAGTATGATGTGTGATGTGTGATGGCTGTGCAGTCTATGAGCTCTACTGGAGGAGTGAATTTAACACCTTTAACCTGTTACATACATGGTCAACTCAACTTACCTGCTCGTACAAAGTAGCAGTGAAGAGAATGGGCGTAAAAATTATCACTGACAGATTTGGCAGCAGCTACAAGGGCCTGACCAACTATTTGGCCCCCAAACAAACGCTGGGTGCGGGGCACCCAATGGTGCTTTCCTCTGGAGAAAAAGAGAGAAGTATTCTGAACAACGGTAACTCAATCTCACAGTACACCTGAATAGGCCAGAACAGGGGTTTTCAACCATTTTTGGCAGGTGACAACATAATAATATCAGAAAATTGCTGTGACCTCAGCATTAAAAACACACTAAAATCATGTTTTTCATTCTCATTACAAATTCTACTGAGTGTAGGAACTGTGCTTTTTGTCAAGGGGATAGAAACCAAGCTGCTCTTGTGAGCAGGTTGATGACAGTGCATTAGAGATGTGCCTTACCTACTTTGCATTCAAAACTGAATATATAATAGAATAGTGGTGTGCAACCATGTGCCATGGTTTCATTCATTACACCCAAACCCTACAGCAGCTGATTTCACTGATTAATACAAGTTAAATCAGAGAGGAGGAACTAATCAATGAAATTAAATGAAAACCTGCAGACTCTCAGCCCTGCATGGCACATGGTTGCTCACAGCTAGAACAGAATATTCCAGAACAGCATAACATTTGCATTATATTAAGCCAGCACCAAGTCTATCTCCATGGATTATACATCGCTTTAGACTTAAAACAACATAAAACACAACGCCCAACAACATGTAACCCTCGAAAAACGTATGTGAAGTTGCCCACAGCACCACTTTTGACTTTTGGTTTGACAATACGAAGCTTAAAGAATAAACTGTGGGCTATATGCCACAGACAGGTGGATGCCAAACTTCAGCCAGCTACCTGTACAGGTCTATGTCGAGCTTCTCCAGGTTTAACACGCTGGTGACCAGGACGCTTCTCAGGTCCTGCTGAGAGACTTCAGACCCGGGACTGTCCGACGTCTCATCTTCGGGGGGTCTCGGTGACAAATTGTCTCCTGGGTTGTTGGAAGTTTTCATTGAGCCCCTTTCCTTCTCACCACCTTCTGCCATGTTTGTTTGGAAACTTTCTTCCTCTGGTCTTCAACGTCGGGTGCCATCCGACGTGAACGTGCCTTTCCGCCACCTAGTGGTGGGAAGTCAGACTGCCACCTTGTGTCAGGTTGTAGGTGGCAGGCTAGGGTTAGGTATTGTCAAGGTATTCATGTATTCTCTTCCATCACCACCACACGGGTAGGAAAATAGCAGGTGATTTTAACAAATTAACAGGTGAATATGATCAATTGTCACCCACAACCAATGAGCTGTGTATATTGTAAAGCACCATTTTGATAGGAAACGCATGTGACATCACGGGAATGCTATGAAATGAATCGTTTCATATATGCATTTACACCTCAAATTTTATTTTTTAAACTCACAATTTCCCATGATAATTTGACTGCACTTAAAAAGTACAACATGAAAACAATTAGCATTCATTGTATAACAACAACATGTACAAGTTTACACAAATCTCCATTAAAAGCCCCATTATCTAAGATGTATAAACGTAATGAACCTGATCTTTTCTAGGAGAAGTTAGCTCCAGGCTCTTTCCACCTCTTCTAAAATAAATAAAGGACTCAACGTCATATATATGAGTATTAAGACATCTCTAATTTTGGAAAAGATGATTAAATCAGTTGATAATAGAGATATGCTTTTGGTGACTCCATCATAAGATATTTTATCTTAACTTTTCTTCTTTGATTCCTTTTGTTTGTTTGTTTTTCTCTTTTCTGTCTGTTGATTCAAATTAAATCTGCCTTTTTTTTTTAAGTCGTGGAATCTAATTGTGATATATGTGAGTTAATTATATATTTTTGTAGCCTACTATATTTTACAATTATGTACAATTATCTTATGGAGGCCTGTGCATTGTGTAACTATTTGGGGCACGTTGACATGGAAAAGTCTAAGCAGCTTGTAGGTAATTATCGCAGCTGACAGGTTTACTGTAGCAGCATTATTGCCATTATACTTTCTGCTCGCCTGTCATTCTTGTTAGCCTAACAAATGACCATGTGATTATCAAGCTCTATCACATTTGTCTGTGTGTTTTTTGTCAATAAATGTAGTCAAATGTGTGGGAAAAGTCGCACATTGTGCCCCATTTTCAAAACGTCAATGACGCGCAATATCACAGGCGGACGCGAATGTAGCGCTGCCTTCAAGTGCTGTCGGAAATATTAGAATTATGAGTTGATCTCAATGAACGACCCAACAAAGTGGAAAATAGAACTTCGAAAGGATGTTCACACTATTCCATTTTTTGCAAACTGCCACCACATTTTTTTTAACTTCAAAATTAATTTGGAATGACTGCAATACAGATCTCAACAACCTAACAATCTAAGAAAGGCTGCTAGTAGCGCCAGCAGTTTACTTCTAATTGCTACACAGTGAGTTAACTAGCATTTTCGAAAACTAACAACAGTTACTGAAGACCTGCGCTAAATAGGCTAAATATAGGCTAGGTATGGTCTTTTGGATTCTCAGTGCAATCATTTGGCTTCAGCACACTTGGATTATGCTGTACAAACTGTTTGGACTCATTTTATGGTCATTTTTTGCCCTTTTTCGGAACTCTAAAGAACCAATTCCCATAGCTACATCAGAAGACATGAAGCTGCTAGCTAACTTGCTGTGTGTTATCTGGACATTCAGTATAAACCTCACCAGTATTTCCACCAACATGAGGGTGAGTTAATAATGACAACATTTATATTTTTGGGTGAACTATTCCTTTAAGTTTCAATTCGTCATTTTCTGCATCTAAAGATTTCCCCCAGTGATCATACTGGACACCAGAATTTATTTGAGCAAATAGGGCGAATCAATCCATCAATTTGGGGATGGGACTCTTTGTTGCAGCCCCCCATTGTGATTTAGGCTGATAAGACGGGGAGATGTTTACATAAAAATCTTGCCTAGTGCAGCTTTAATGGTAAAAGAGGTGTATACCTACAACACCTTTTGGCAAATACATGAATTAAAGCGCTATTTTTCCTGCTGCCACTCTGCCACAAAGTAGCTCTGTGTTGCTTTATTTCTAAAATAAAAACAAAATGAACCAAAAAAAATCTAACTTTCTGCAAAGTCCATTTTGATATTATTTTCGACCAAACGAACATGAACGCGCTGCCAAGTCGCATTTAGACCTTGGAGCTAGGACTTTACGAGGCGCACTTGAAGGCAGCATAATGCAGCGCGCGTAATGGATTTCCCTTTCTCCAGCAGCACTGCTCCTTATCGGGAACCAGGAGCTGCAGCAGCAGTCCAGCCACATTAAATCTGCACCACCACTTGATGCCAGTGACCTTGGCTGACGGTGATACCGCGTCCAGTATTTCATTTTCCATTCTGCTTGTCTTTCCACCATGGCTTCGTCGGACGGGCTGGATGAGGATTGCGTGTTGCAGCGGGGAAGATCTCAAAGTGACCCGAGCAGCATCTCCGAGGTCCGCTTAGGTGAAGCGCACAGAGCAGGTAAGAGGGGAGAGGGCCTAGACGCATGTTGCACATCTCCTGTCATCGCCTGGCATATCGCTCATTGGTTTGTTATTTTGGCAGCTCGTTCATATAGGGACGGCATCGCCTGCAGCCCGTCACGCCGATCACAACCGCGGTGATCCCAGTGAATTTGTATGCAACAAACGTAGGCTGTGTTGTAAACGTGCGTCATTTACTACCCCGTACTCACCGCTGTGCAATGGGCCCTATTTGTGAAATTGCACTTGTGATAATGTCATTGACAATGACAACCACGAACGCACCTCCAGTGAATTCACAGTATTTGCAACACATGTACATGGTTCATGTAACCAATACATGAAATGTTGTTAAACTGGTGCCATACCCGTTTGTTCTCATTATTAGTATTTGGGCTGTTTTCTCAGCACAGCATCCTGTATTTGTGCTAACTCAATGAAAGATGGCCTGCATTGATTTACTGCTATGTGTGATATGAAGATTGCAAAGATGTTCAGTCATTTGCAGACCCACATGCTTCATTGCTGTAATGGCAGGAGTATATTAATTATCCTATATTTTCCTACCAATCTGTCACTCAGTTATTGCCCAGTGTATGATTCATTCCACTCTTGAGATTAGCAAGCTCTGACTAAGAAAAAAAAAAAATACATGTTGAAATATACATTTGAGTGGCCAAATTGTGTTTTGGATAGAAGAGTCCAAAATTTTAAATGGATTTCCTCAACATATAGAAATACATTTTTTTGGTCCAATTTTTGTACATTTTGAAACCTGCCCTTGAGCATATTCTGAAGTGTATGTGAAATGTATTTATTTATTTTTCTTACAGTATGGGAAGTAAGTATGTAGACCTCGTCATCACACATGGATTGGAGCATGTTGAGTTGAGGCTGAAGACAGTGCTGGTTGTGTATGTGGCTGTTTCCATGGTGACCCAAATGGCAGAAGGCAGCAGCACTTGGCTCTCCCACTGTGAGCCGACATGGTGTTTATCTGCCTGCTTCGCTTACTGGTTGGCTCTCTCAATGCGGTCGGTGATGTACAGCAACCGGCCATTCAAAGTGAAATGCCACTTAGTCTGTGAATTGTGTTTCATCGGTACGACGTGCTGCGTTGTGTTCATCTGTTGAGGGCGGATCACATTCCCACTGAGAATCGTTGGGCAGGCCTTCGGTGTTGCTCAATAACCGGCGAGCATGAGCGCTCATAAAAAAAATACCGTTTTGAAAGGTATTGAGTAATGGATCGATATGGAAACATGATAAATCACTCGTGCTAAAATATAGGCTCTTGAAGCTGCTGTTTGCCGGCCAGCAGAACCCAGGTATCGTGGATTCAATGTGTGGCAGCAGAGAAGGACCCAGGTGATTGGTCGAACAGAGAATTTGATACTGTACAGCAGCTGTATGTGTACAAATAAGGAGCTTTTCGTACAGTTCAGTTATTGAATCATGGTTTGAAGTGTGAGGCGTGTGGGCGGCTGAGGTGGGGGGTGGAGGGGGGGGTAGGAGACTATAATATGCCTATAAGAAACATAACTTCGTCTGACTTCATATCTAAGCATTCTTATTGCACCACAGCTGATGGGACTCTCATTTTCAGTGCTCCGATGTTACGCTCCTTTTTGATATGGCCGCCCGGAACATCAGACCATCTGACACGGTCGGCTATCTTTAGCAATGGAGGCTCCAGTAATAGTGCAGAAAGATCTTAATGTTCTCTCGCCAACAGAGACACACTGTTGTTGTTTTCGTGCCCCTCGACGGCGAATCCAGCGCCTGTCATGCTGTCGTGGTCGTTATGGTTACGTAACGGCGTTGGTATATCTCGTGAAGCCTTGCGACCACACTGGCAGGATTGTCCTGTCATATACCGTTAATTGCCACTTTGCACGTTCATCTCTCCCTGCCGACTTCACCCGGATCCCCTGCAGCTGCCGGGGGTTGGATTCCGACCGAAGCTGTCGTTTCCCCATGCCGCGTCAGGCGGACAGGCGCTCGGGCAATGCAGCAGTGAAAACCCGCCTGCCCTACCCCCCCACACACACCCCCACCGCCCCCACCCCCATGCCTCCATCCCCTCCGCTCAGTGCTAACCCTTTCATAGCCTTGGCACCCCTACTGCGGCTTTGATCTCGGCTCCTGAGCAGGCACTTGAGGAACAGAGAGGAACCGTCACGATTAGAGGGGAGAGAGAGGGGAGTGACAGATCTCTGATCGTGGCGCCCAGCTGGGCAATGTCACAGTGAATCAGCTGCACAAAAGACCAGTCTTCATATACAAATGACCTCTTATTCCATCACACTGCTCGGATTATGATGTAGGATAACAGCAGTTTCTCTGTGGATGTTACTGTGGATGGTGCATGACCGATACAGACAAATCTACGTCTTAAAGATACTGGTCATTAGTGCTGAGATTGAATACTCGCGTAAAGCTTCAAAATCAGATTCTCATGCCACTCATTTTCATTCCAGATAAGCGCAGTGAGCGCTGTGGACTCCCAACCATCTGATTTAACCTGAATACACATTTCCCAGAACTTACAGCCTAACAGAGCCTAGATACCAGTGCTTTGCTCAACCGGCTAGAGACAGGAGACTCTGCACACAACACAGTGCTAAGGATAGTCTCCCTTTATATGGAATTCCTCCTGGTTTTATTAGGAGATGGTGGGTTAGCAGCCACCTTGATCATCTTGTGCAGGTTACATCACCACCAGCATCTTTTAGGGATGACGCAGAATAGTCTGCACAGCCAAAACATTGTAGCCTTAAGGTTGGACTCATGCTGCATTCAAATTGTGGCATATGCGGTAGCCGGCAAACCGGATGTTCATTGTTCTCAGTAGCAGAACGACTGTAAACTCTGCCAACGCCGGCGTAAAGCGACGCCTACCATGCCTGCAGACAGAACAGAATACTGTGAGCTGATTTTTCACGACTTTCACCCTCTGCTGTGGTGGTGAAGACAAACCAGATGTTGTAAAATCTAGTGGATGCACCCACATGAGGTCGTGCACCTGCTCTTCTTGTCTCATCCTCCAACAAAGATGAAGTTGTGAATAAGTCATAACTTTCTTTTTCTGACTGTCCATTTTGGGAGAAGATGTACCGCCACATTTCTGGTTTGGCTGGGCTGTTCCCATTCCCTGCTTTTGGCTTCCTATTCGTGTACAGTGGGAATCACGTTTAGTCATTTCAGCAAAATATAACCTAATAGACTTTTTGTAATAAAATGAAAGAATAAAAATGCACAGTCACGTTATAATAGAATTTAAAGCATCAGCGTTTATTGCATCAGTGTGCATACTGAAATCACCTTGGCAACCACAAGGCTTATGCAGTTGACTGACATCCCGCGATGCTGAAATATCATGGCCTGTGTGTTTTTTAGGCCACAATGTGAACGCAGCATCAGACTGCAGGCATCTTTGCGTCACATCTGTGTGTTTATTGGATACAGGTGCCTAGTCAATCCCTGGTGTTGCCTCCAGCCTGCAGGAGCCTCTTTGCCTGCTCCCCTCTTCCCCCCATTTGAGCTGGTCCTGTTGTGCTAATCTGACATGCTGCTGCAACATCAAAGGCTCTCTCCCTGGACTAACCCCCCCCTCATCCTCCACCTCCTCCTCCTCCTCCTCCTCCTCCTCCTCCAGCCAGTGCTAGGCTTGAGTTCATCCTCACATCCAGTCGGAGCGGAGAAGGAGGTGGAAGAGGCCCCCGATGAGGAGATTAGGATCCCTTATATGTGAATCGACACGGCTCATGTTTTATTAATCGGGAAGCCCTATGCATAGCCGGTGCGTCTCGTTCCATATTCAGAGCCAGGATCGCGCAGAGAGCATAGCAATCATGGCAACCCGGCAGGCCCACTCCTACGTGGTTACCCTGGGTGCCGAGAGTGTTCAGCTCAGCAAGGAACATGTGCTAAATCTCCTTCACCGCCACATGAGCATTTTGACAGCAGCTCATAGTTAAAGATGAGGGGAACGGGATGAAAGATGTTCATAGCTGGCCATAGAAAACGAAGGCCTATAAATATGCTAGGGCAGAAAAGCAGTGTCAGTTCCAGCGTCCACAGTTGTCTCAATTGAAATGTCTGTTGTAAAGCATTAGGGTGTCATGGCATCCGTATTGTTGCCATTGAACTCCATGACATGGGGTGGGAGCCCAGTGAAGATGTAAGCTAGTGTCCTCTGCAGCCTCAGTTTTGTTACAAATAGTCAAATTTGCCTTACAGTAACGGCACTACTGCACTGGAATGAGGCTGAGGGTCTAGGGGGTTTCTAGGATTGGAGATGCGTTGAATGACATCTTGAAGTGAGA
This sequence comes from Centroberyx gerrardi, assembly GCF_048128805.1. Lineage (NCBI taxonomy): Eukaryota > Metazoa > Chordata > Actinopteri > Beryciformes > Berycidae > Centroberyx > Centroberyx gerrardi. The sequence goes on from NC_136001.1 coordinate 30,406,322, forward strand.
AGAGTAGGGGAGCTTGTTGACAGTAGGTGATACAGCCACAAGAGGGCCGTACTTGGCAGTTATGTTGCATAAATGAAGCAGTGACAATCAGGTTAAGCGTGTCTGAGTCACTGTCAGGATGAGTTCAGCACTGCGGACACCTGGCCAGCAATGAATAGGGACTCGCGGTTTGTCCAAGGTCATACTGCATAAAAAGACCAAGTCGCAGCTATTGTTTTAAGATTGATGACAATGGATTTTCAACACTGAACGATGGGATGTGGAAGGGTTTCATAAGCCCAAGAGGTCGGAGAATTTCCTCAACCCATAGAGGAGCATGTAATCCTTCAGTTGAATTGAAAACATGGCAATCACCGAAATAGCACAAGCTAGTTACAAGGTTTGCGCACAACAGCAATATGTAAAAGGTCTGATGCTTACTCTGCACCATGTTACAGTAAGGTTTAAGCTAAGTTGTAGTTAGAGTGAAGTAAGAACGTTTCCGAATTTGCACTTCAGGCCAAATCAACCCTCACATTATGAGACAGGGATGAAAACTGAACAGGCAGCATTAGAATAAGCTTCGAAAGCTTTTGAAATTTCCTCAGAGGAGGTTAAAACGAAAACTGCACATGGGGAAAAAAAAAAAAGAAAAAAACTTTGCATAACTTCATGCCCTTCTGTTGATATTTTTAGAACTGATGCAACTCCTCTGAGTTATTGTGGATCTCGTGTCTGTTTCAGAAGTGGAACATCTGAAAACAGTGATGAAGGATTTAGCATGGACAGCATGGCAATGATTCATGTAGAGCGTTGTGGAAGTAATGTGACTCTAATCTAGCAGTTTAAATGAAAATGTGACTTTGCTCAAATGGTAATAGGTTGTTCCGTCAGTGTGTTTTTACCCTTGGGTCTTTGGCGCAACATTGATTTTTTTTTTCTATTGTTAGCTGGCCAAGACTCAGTGGTACAGTAGCTAATTCAAAAGCACCTTGTGTTTTTTTTTGCCTACTCATCTCCCATGCCATTATGCACTATGCAGAGATGTCCCTGGGTCCCACTGACTCCAGGGCCCCCGGACAGCCGCGCCACAGGCAGGACAAAACATGACGTCACCCTCCACCAATCTAATGAAAGGACACAGACGCCACTATGTATGAGGCTCTCGCATAATGCCAGGCAGGGTTGGGTGAGAAGGGCAGAGCAGGGGACTGTTCCTCAGGGCTGACCGGGACCTTGAAGGTTGGGACCAGTGAGGCAGTCTGACTATCTGCCTACTACCTGGAGCAGCTTGCAGAGGTAGGCTGACTATGTTACTGTAAAGAGTTCACTCAATATTTGGAATACATGGAAAAACTCCCCTGCCAAAGCTGGAAACCAAAACTCTCTAATATGTGATCACTTCGAAACCAAACCCCCTCATTTTATCCCTGAAATGTCCTTAATTTCTCCATTACCTAAACGTTAATTATCCATTAAAAATAACATAGCTTTAAAAAAGTAATGGTTACTATCACCGGTTTTTAAGGGATCTATTCATGGCTTGATGGCACTAGTAATTAAGGGATTTTTTTAATGCCTTTTGTACATGGTTTACAGGGTTATTCATGAGTTATTAAGGGAAAGTTCCTGTACCCTGAATTTTTCATTATATTAGAATGTCAAAAATTATGAGGGTGTTTAAGGAGGTTGTGATGGGGTCTCCTCCATTATCACTCCCTTAACTAATTTTAAGGGGATTTTGCATGAATTAAGGGGTGAATTCATGTAAATGTAAGGTTATTTAAAGGGATTTGCGGTTCGTAGTGTAATGTCATTACAACATGGCAACCTGGGGCTAATCTGTGGAAAGAAGATAGCCACAAACTAGAGACTGACTTTGTGGACTCCGAGAATGTTTGAACTTTTACATCAAAATCAGCTTTAATCAATTGTATTGCTAATGGTCATGAACTGGAAAATCTGTCCATAACCTTGGGTGGTGTCACTATGTCCACAAAGGGAGTTGATATCATCTTTTTTGGATTCATTTCGAGCTTTGGAGTGACTTGTCCATGTGCACAAATCAAGCCCAAATGGTCTGATATCACAGGGAGTAAATAACATCAAAGGACTAACATGTAGCGATGTGCTAATTCTGTTCCAGGGCCGGGTTTCCCTTTGAGAGAACAGAGAAACAATACATATAGATAGTGTTTGTCTCCATGCGCTTGATTGAGCGGCAGCAAAAAATAGAAACGGAGAAACTGTACCGCCCCCTCCCCCGCTACACACACACACACACACACACACACACACACACACACACACACACACACACACACACACACACATCATAGAGCGTAAAAATTAAGATGCACATGCACACAGACACACCCCCCGCCCCGCTTCCCTCCCCTCCCCCACCAGCCAAACAATGTGGGATGTGGGACTTGAAAATTCTTGTTTGGTGTGTCAAAATTCCCCCCCGAAACAGACAAAAGAAAACAAATCAGCTTGGATGGTGGTGCCATGCTCAGATAAACGGGCTGTGGCTTGTGCTCACTGGTCTGCATGCTGTCCAAAGCCAAATAACAGAGCTTTGTTTTTATGCTCCGTTGTGCTCTCTATGCCCATAATTTCTGCTTTAGCAACACTGCCTTTTATACATTTACAGTTGCATGGATGTTTTTCTACATCTGTACCCCTCTGTACTGTATCCTTCAGGGTTTTCATATGCTGGAATCGCAGTCCCATCTTCACAATAACAGCACACGCTTATGGGGGTGGGTGTGCACATGCCATAAATAGGCTTTATTTTGAGAGAGAAAGTGTGTCGATACTGGGAGCAGAGGCAGCGAATGGGCGGCGGACTACCCTCGTTCGGCGAAGCTACTTGACTTAAGCCGTCAGCCATTTACACATAATGTATTTTTTATGAATGTTTCATGTGCTGACCTAATTCCTTTCAGAGCCGGGTAAAAAGCAATATGTTGCACATGAGAACACACCAGAGCATCCAGCTGATCCCTTTGACATCCTCACCCTACAACAAGGGAATATGAAGGGTTGGGTAAATGGAAACAGAACTGCGATATCACTTAGGGAAGACAAGTATATAGAGTGTGTGGACCACCATCGCTGAGTTGTTTTGAATCATTTGTTTTTTTTTGTTTTTTACAAAATCTACATTGCATCCCACAGAGATGGGGAAACGGAAGAAGCCTAGCTAAGGCTTTATCACGAAAGAGATATTTTGCTCTCTGTGGCTTTGGCAGATGTAATTAAAGCAAAATGCTTAAGCCCACAGTAGGAGGAGTGGAGAGACTGATCACTCTCACAGACTCGAATCTCGCAGCAGTGCAAAAGGAGGAGTAGGAGGGGAGGGGGTGCAGCAGCTGCAAAAATCAATCTGCTGAAACTGGGTGCTGGATTCAAAACACGTGAACCTCCCACTGGAATGAAGTCTTAAAAAGTGAAAATGAAAGCTATTAATCAGCGTGTAACTATGAGACTGTTCTGATGTGACTCCAGCACAGCCGATGAAATACATCCAACTGGAAGTCCACAGAGGAAAAACACAGCAGCTCGCTGCCATTGGAAAGGAATGGCTGCTGAGAAGGAGCCGAGCATTTTACAAAGAGAAAGCCCCCAAGGGCATCGGTACAGATCTGCTGTAAAACACAGGCATGAAACATTTATTTGTTACAAATAAGGGCCAGATTTCTTCTTAGGTTTAACAATCAGAGAGTGTAGCCCATAATATTGTAACAAACCTGATTACTGTATCTTTGCATGAAACATTGGAAACATTATTACTCTTTACACTGATGGTTTTATAGTATTACAATATCTGGCTTTGTTCTTTCTACTTGGGATTTGTCTATGCTTAAAGCAATATTCCACTTAGTTTTAGTCATGAAAACCAGAATATAAACTCCTCACCAAGATCAGATGCAGCTGGACGAGTTTGTACGAGCGCTCGGGTTTTTACTTCCAATTCATTTGAATGAGGCCACAAAAATAGACTGAAAACTGACATTTAACACGTTGGTGAACAGATTTAATGACAGATCCTGCTGCTGTGATTTTCAGTTGACTGTTGGTCCAACGTTTTAGAACATAATTTCGCCAAATAGCATTTTTATTGATAGAAGAGAACATAGCGGAGGGATACCATTTAGGAGAGATAGTTCCTGTTTGGGAGACCGGATCTACTTTAATTTTTACATACTAATTTTAGTGTAAACCAAGAACAGAAATGCAAAATGACAATGGATCAATGACTGAATCTGTTCACAAATGTGTTAAATGTCAGTTTTCAGGCTATTTTCATGGCCTCATTCAAACGCTACAAACTCGTCCAGCTGCATCCGATCTTGCTGATTAGTTTATATTCTGGTTTTCATGGCGGCCAAGTGCCAAATAACCCCCATGTTAAAACTAAGTGGAATATTGCTTTAAATCTCACATGATTCCTACCAAATTGTTAGTTAAACTTACAAAAAGAACGCACACTACAAAAAACTATTCAGATCATGAGACTTAAGGCAAACTATGAAATCCACCCCATGCAAGTAAAAGCATTTCTCATCCATGGGGGAGATGAGTGCATTTTTCATTCATTTTCCTATAGTTTCCTTCCAAACCAACCTGTTGTGAGGACATGTTTTGGGAGCTAACTCTGCTGCTAAGCCCAGACAGCGCCAAGTTTGACCTGACAAACCTGGCCTCCTCCCAACCTTGAAATATCCCTTTCAGTGGAATCCCAGAGAATCAGAGTGTCTGTGTCTTCCCTGCTGCTACATTCTCCGATCTGTCACTGTGAGACTGCATTGGCTCATAGGCTGCATCCCAAACACTATGCATGATTCAGCAGATTTAAAGGAGAACAGGACTGGATTTCAGCAGCAGGGGGGTTTTCTGGAGCTACGTGTCCATTTTCTGGTTTAGAACTGGTAGCGCTACTGCAATGCAAAGCATTTAGGTGTTAAATGTCAGACAAATGTGAAGAAAACCCAGTCAATCTCCCATTCATTGCCTGTGGAGTAGCTCCAGGCCTTATATAAGTATGACATCCTGGGTTAGAGTCTCTGCTACATAGGTTTAATGTTACTTTAATGCTAGCAGTTCCTCATTGGGCTGTTACGTCTTGGGGAACATAACATTTAAATAATCTGCGACATTTCCATATAAATAAATGTCTGTTTTGCTACTCTCTACTGCTGATTGATTTAAAACAGTAGTGATTCAACCCATAGCCAGTTCATGAAAGCTTTTACATTTGCTGTTCTAAACACCCGGTCTTTCCCGGGAAAAATCCTCTGGCGCACAGGAAGTGATGCGTTTTAAAGTTTAAGCAGCAGCGACAGCAGTTTGTTTGGAATTAATAGAACATCAACTAGACAGACATGTAATACTACCAACTTACAGGGATTTACGTACTTTATTTGGTTTATTTTAACTGTCACAGTGGATCATTGTTTTCTGTAAATGTACCAATATCATCCAGCCAGCTAATTTTCAACTTTACTCCCAGGGCGATAGGTGAAATACTAAAAAGATAACATCATACCAACATGGATAACAAAACTGACTAACCCTAACCCTAACCATATCATACAGTAAAGCAACATGGATCATAATAGGATGTGGCAGTAGAAGACAAACATACAGGCAAGACAAACATACAGGCAAGACAAGCAAGTACAGTAAAGCAGATAGACAAACAATAAAATAATTTACAAGCAACAAGGTGAAGCTGAAGAAATAACTTACAAGCAAACAGTAAGAGCCATGCAGAACAAGCAGACTAGAACGGCAAACATAAACGGTAAAGAAAGTTCTAAATTGTCAGTTGCTGTAACTTTAGACATTAATTTGAAGGGTCAAGATGAGAAGCAGGCATTTCTCAATATGCGTAAATATCATGTGAGTAAGTGTGATTATTATATTGGTTCAATCTGGTAATCTGTATGGACATTTGAAGTTTTAACACATATTTGTTATATTTTGTGTGACCGCAATTGGAACCATCTTTGCAGAATCACCCACTCGTGCCTCCAGACATTAAGAAACAAATTCCACACTTGTTGGATGTGGATGTTGGGTCATTCATAATTGTTTTAGTCCTCTCTGAACATACACTAAGACTATCAATAACAGTTCTCTGATTCAGTTACTTTGTGGCTGAGAAGTGCGATCAATTGTAAAGCACTTTGGTGCAAATTGTTCCGCAGATGGACAGTCCATAACTGCAGGTTTGAGCTGTGTTAAACTGCTGATGTAGAGCCTGGTTCTCCATTTTGCCCCCTCTCCCCTGTGACTGAACACCACTTAACCCCCCCACCCACATACACACACCTTATGCATCTAAAGAAAAAGTGCAAAAGTGCAAAACAACAATGCCCTCACATTTTGCAGATTGGAGCTCTTGGAGACAGAGCTGCTCATTGGTTGAGTTAAACCTCAGTGGGCGGAGCCAAAGAACTACAGTAACATTAGACTGAAGCCCAGTGAGAAAAACAAGCGGTAAGAGAGGAGGAAGCTAATGTTATGAAGCCTAGCGCGCTTGCTACTTATTGAAAAAATACAATCTAGCCATACTAAGTTAGCTAGTTAGCCTAGCTGACCTTCCAGGTCCAAACTAGCCTAGGTAAGCTAGTTAGCTAGCTGCTGACCGTAGAATACTGTGGTCATGAAAAAATCAAAAAAATAAGTCATTGCCATTTAGATGATTTAATTATATTTTAACCAGAGTTCCTTCTTTGTCATTCAAATTTGTCACTTAGCTATCTTGCGCTTCTTTCTTTGTCTCCGCCCACTGAGGTTTAGCTCAACCAATGAGATTATTTCTGCCTCCAGAGCAGCTCTGCCTCTGAGAAATGTTTGCATAACTGAAACTCCAATCTGCTCACATTTCATGGTCAGGTCAGTGCAGCACTGCAGTCGCTTCAGAGTCCCTGATCTTATGTTTGCAAGCTTTAGGCCATTCATCAGTTTATTATGAACTGATCATATTTTGTATGCAAAGCCTTTTTTTTAAATTCTCTAATGAATTATTAACAGAAATCCATTGGAGTGAAAGTACTTAGATCCCTTATAAAATAGATATGCTTAAGTAAATTACATCTACCTTAAAACCTTTCATTACTGGACTGTACAGTACTTGAGTAAGTGTGGCATACCTTCCATCTCTGACCATATATAATGAAGTCTTGTAAATATTGAATGAGATTCATGCTCACTGAGTAGCACACGCCTTTGTTTTTATACTTTACTTACTGCTTGTCTGTCCCTGGGGAGAAATTCAGCCATTGACTTTTATCATCTCTGATGTATATCATCGCTTCCTGCTGTTAGCATATTAGTGGCTCTCTAGAAATTGATCTGAAACCACAAAGGTTTTGTTTACAAACCAATTGATGATGTCTGAATAATTAATAATTAGTCTCCTGTGCCCCTGAGGAGTGTATCCAAGTAGAAGGTAAAAATGTATTTAAAAAAATATATATACCCCAGACAAATAGGTTTGCCTGTTTGTTGAATGAAGCCATTGCACCCTAACAAAAATGATATTACACGATTTGTAGTGTAGTGTGTCTGTATTACTCAATAGTGATCTTATCTTACTGTGGTATTATTTTCTGTGATATCATTTTTGCTGCGATATTTGTACAGTATCTGTTAATCAAAGGATTGCTTTGGTTCTATTTTGTGAGGGAAGCCATTGTAAAAAAAAAAAAAAAGACTTATTTGTATTTATAAGCCTAATACAGCTCGGCTGTGAAAGCTTCAGTCTCGGTCAGCAGGGGCCAGTCTGCTCTTTGGGAGATATGTGAATATCAAGTGCTTGAAGAGGACATAATAGCTGCATCTCCTATGATATATATATATAAGTGTGATGACCTTGAAACATTGTATAGTATCCTATCCTTACTATAAGCATTATTAATACTTCTATTCTGTAAGGGAAGCCCTTGTAACAAGAGTCTATTAGCTATAGTTTGCACATGACTTCAAAGAGCAAAAACATGTCAAACGTTTGTGCTATCATCATTTATCAATTATCTATACATCATGTATCTATTTCCGAGGAGACTAGCCAGTGCTGCAAAAAATACATTTCACATACACTTCAGAATATATTAAGAGATTTCAAAATATGCCAAAACCTACATCTAGATGACTTTCTCTGGAAATTGTTAGACATTGGAAATCCATTTTTTTCCTATGCTCCCTTGACAACATGTATCTGCAAGTATATTCATACTTAAGAATATGTGTAGATATGTTTTAAAATCGAAAAATCAAAATATATTTTGGACACTGTTTTTTTTTTTTTTTTGTATTTTTCAAATTAATGCCAATGAATGGGCCATTTTTTTGTCTACTTTGAAACATATCTATAAGCTGAAAATATTCTGAAGATGGCTATATAGTACACCTACTTACAGATAGCCTATACGGGCTTTGTTGTCAGCAGTGGAAGAAAACATATTCCCAGTGTCCAAAAATAGATTCCGAATCAATGTCATCTGCATGTATAAAAGCATTTTTTGGAGCAATTTATGTCAATTTTGAAGCATATCTCTAAGTCAACACATTGTGAAGTAGGCTATGTGAAATGCATTTTTTGCAGTGTGTGCCGGTGTATTGCCTCCCTCCTCCCTGCCGGAGGGGCGGGGTCCACATGGCACATAAACACTAACAGGAGATCTGCAGATGTAAAGCCGCCCACTCGGACTTTCTGCTCACTCCGACCGCGACAATCGCCGTCAAACTATAGCCGAACATCATATATCATTTGGTGTTACACGGAGTAAGTGTACGGAGACAACGTTTCTTCCGGTATTTACAGCCTACATCACGGCCGCGAAATCACGGCAGTCTCCGGTTAGTATAGGAGCCACTCGTGTCTTTTGGAAGATATGATGTGAATATCGACTGCTTTGAAGAGGACGTATATCTTATGATATGTAAGTGCAATAACCTTGAAATAGTTGTTTTGGTTCAACATCAGACTGATTTTGGGTCAGTCAAGCGAAGCAGCATCTGTTTTATTTACCCTCATTATAGTATTCCTAAAGTATTCCTATAATGTTCCTATAGGGACTTAAAGCGTGTCTGTGGTAGTCAACAGTGAGTTTATAGCGACTTTAAAGTACTTCATGGTATTTTTTTTAGATCTCCTATGGTATCACTATAATATTCCCATAGGGACATATAGTGTGTATGTGGTGCTCTGTAGTGAGTTTACAGCGACCATTTCACTGTATTTTTGAAATTTTCCCTTTTTTTAATCCCCTATGGCATTTCTATAATATTTCTATAATAACCCTACAGGGAGTAAGAGATTTGTTTTTGCTGTGATATTTGTACAACATCCTTCCAAAATGTACTATAGGATTAGTTTCCTAAGGGTGTAATCTTTCTTTTTTTTTTCTTTTTTTTCTTTTTATAACCAATAACACTCAGGAGTAGTAGACTCCTGAGAACAATTCAATTATTGGTAATGTGAGCAATGAGGATGGTGTGATTTTTTTTTTTTTAATTCCAGGTGCTTGGTGTGACATAGCAGCCTCATTATCTGCTGTAGTAGACCTTTGCTTTAGGCTAGTGTCCACTGCACAGTAGCTTACTCTGACATTTGATTCTCTTTATGGTGAAAAGAACGATGTCTTGGATGTTCACTTTTTGCCTCATTTGCAGAAAAGCCTGCTAGAGTGTTACAATTTGCCCAAACCTGACACCTAACCACTTGAATAAATTTTTCAGCATAACTTGAAAATTAAAAATACAGCGACTCCCCTACTTACATTATGCATTATTGTATCCTGGGCTATGATTGGCCGCTGGTCTCTCTCTCTGTGTGGCAACAGCCTTCCCATCCACCCAGCAACCCCCTTATTCCTCATGCTGTGGTGATTCTCTGCCTCCGAGGGCCTTTTCTGCAGCATCCAGCGTGGTAACCATGGCAACGGCAGCCTGACCCTGGGCCTGCTGCTGCAGTTACTACAGGCTTGACCTGAATTCCCCACCACATCCTAGGCAGGCAGACATGACTTGGGCGACTGACCTGCTTCCCATTGTTGGCTGTCAAGCAGTGTGGCTCCCGCTGCGGTTGCCTCGGGTGTCAGCGAAACCCAAGGCGCCAATACGCTGCTTGTTCATGGATCAATAAACTCAGTGATGTTTGGGCTCGTGTTGTACATGGAGTCTGCGGATGTTTGTAATGTTATCCCAGGCGTATCCGTCATGGGTCCGTTCCAGAGTGATAGGAGAAAATATGCTGAAGCTTCTGTAGGCAGCTGAAGCAGTTTGAACTGGATCTCTAGTCCACAAAGCTTAAGTCAAAGAAAAGCATCCCAGCAAACATTTAGACAAATTTAGACCTGCACCAATGTTGAAAACCCCTGTAAATATAGCGCTGAATTGAAAGTTGAGAGTGCATATTCATCCATAGCTGCTACCTGCATGGTTTTGTGAAATTACGACCTGAATATTTTTCTGGTATCAGTTCAAAACAGGTTCCAAAGCTGTTTTATTATGAAATTTTACAATGCTATGATATCATACTGTGAAAATATTGTGCTCATTGGGGTTGACGTTGAACTTGTCCACCTCCTGCACGTCGCTGTCCGTCAATTACTTGCTGATCTAGGCTCTGCCAGAAATCAAATCCCACTGCACCTGTGGAATAACCCAATACAAATTGCTTACACAATACACTTACTTTTGTCTTCTAATAATGTGATCAGGGCCTATTTTGCACCCCATTTCTTAAGAGATAAATGAACAGATGTTGTGGATTTAGACGTCGGTGACAGAAAATGAGAGCGTTCATGGAGTGATCCCTGCACAGCCCACGGCTCAGCTGTAAGCTCCCTGAGGTGTCAGCTCGCTGTCAGAGCCAGACTGTGTAGGAGTGCCTATCCTATTTCTGTCCTTCCTCAGAGGAACTAGAGCCCTCTCTCTCTGTACAGTATCTGCCACCCAGTGCAGCATAACAAAAGTCAGCTCTGTCAGCACAGTCAGCCTCTCTGTCTGTCTGTCTGACTGTCTGTCTCACTGTCTGTCCATTGTGATCCCTACTCCGGGCCTTTTCCAGCTTAGCATGCAGACTTGGAGTGCTTCAAGAAGTCACAGTACCAGCTAACAGGAATGGCCATTGATTGTCAGTCGACGTCTGTCAGTAGACAGCGAGTAAGGCTAGTGCAATCCTGTCACTCAAAGGAACTCGAGTTGGACCTCGCTTAGCCAAACTGGAGTGGATTCCTGAAGCTGCGTACGTCCACAAGCCAATGGGACGGCAGTGGAGAATCCAGGCTGCTTTGACCCGAGGAAAGGCAATTAAAGCCGAAGCTGACTTTATTTATTTCCGTGTGTCTTTCAAGATGTGTTTTTAAAAGCAGTCCATTGTCTGTGTTTCCCGGGGGCCAGGAGGGCCTGGCTGCCCTGCAACCATGTGAGTCACACACAAACAATACCATTCTCTGTCTCCTCTCCACCGCTCCTCCTCAGCCATCAGGCTGGAATCAATAAAGCGTTTACAGCCCGTGACCCACATCTGCTACTCTCACATGATAGGGTGTCAGTAGTATTTCATCAATTGTGTGTATATATGCAGACTTGTGAAATTCCTTCAGTCCTCAACTGCATCGGAGCGCTGATCGTTGTCCTTGTCGTCTGTGTTCGTGATGAATGTTGTCGTCTCCGGCCTATTTTAAGACGGCTGTGCTTTACTGTTTGTGCTGTAGATGTGATGGACCAGCAGAGAGCGCTGCATTCGGGCTGCCTGGTCTCAGGGGTTCGCACGCCTCCCGTCCGCCGCAACAGCAAGCTGGCCAGCCTGGGACGCATCTTCAAGCCGTGGAAATGGAGGAAAAAGAAAAACGAGAAGCTGAAGCCCTCGGCAAGTGAGTGTGTGAAGCGCAGCGACAAAAGACCGCTTGAGCGAGCTCGTGCTCGCATCAGCGGAAGTAAACACTGGGCGGCTCACATGAGTGGTTTGGGAACGCTCGGTGAATATGAATACGGGGGGGGGGGGGCTGTGCTTGCTAATGGACCCAAGCTGCTGAAATTGTTTTCATTTACATGCAATATGTGGACCCGTTTCGTAAATGGAGAATGTTTGTGTTGTTTAGCGCTGGAGAAGAAGGCAGCTGTACGACAGAGCAGAGATGACCTCGTCAGGAGGAACCCCGGGGAGCCGGAGACAGGTGCAAAATCAGAGGGCATGGATGAACACACACACACACACACACACACACACGCCCCACACACATATAATAACTCCAGGCTTATTACAGTTCAGTTGCTCATGTCGTCTAGCCATATGATGCCCAATCGCTATGATGACCCATTGCTGTCCTCTTTCTCCTGTGCACTGCCTGCCTGTAGAGTCAGATCTCGCTTGCGGGGGTAACAGCGAAGACCCCGACACCCCGACACACTCAGACGGTGAGGACAGAGATGACGAGCCCATGGCGCCTTTGGCCAACACCTTGGAAGACCTGGGCAGCGATCTAGATCCCTCCACAGGTAAAAGAACGCCACAAAGCCCTAGATTGGCTAGATAACACACCGGAAATTCAGTAGTATGCAAATCAAAGACACCACTTGTTTATTTTGAAGAGTATTCTTTTAGGTTTCCTTGTATTGGGAATGTGGTTAAAGCTGTATGAGGCAATTTTGCATCTTGGTGGCACCAAAAGGCAGCAAGAGGTGCAATCCTTGATCTAAATGTCCTCTTGTTATTGTCTGGTGGGGGTGGAGGTGGTGAAGAGGTTCAGCCATTGTTGGTGAGTCCAGCTTTCTCTGGACAGAGCGTTCACTGCTGTTTAGTTTCCATTTGCCATGTCTTGTGTGTGGAGAAGATTTCTGCACAGTGACCATACCTGCCGACAACAGAATTCGATTTGTTGAAATCTATAGTAAATAGTGGGGGTGGGACTCTTTTCTCTATTGTAACCACCCTTCCTAATTTAGGCTGATAAGGTGTATTTTTACATCGAAAATCTTGCCTGGTTGCAGTCTGGAAGTTTCTCTGACTGTTTCTCTGATTGACCACTAGATGGAGACAGAGATCGTGAAAACACACACCCTGTCTGTGTCTTACCATGGCTGTTGTTTGATTTCAGTGCAAGATTTGACCGAGGATTCCAAGACAATCGGAGAGCACAGTCAGAGTGAGGAGGGGGAGGACGACAGCACGTCCCTCACTGACCCCAGCGATGACCAGTCCATGGGGAAAGCGGAGGCCGCGGAGGGGAAACAGGAAGCGGCGGTGGCCCAGCCTCAGAGACGAGCCAGCACCCCTCCTCCGCCCAACCTGCCGGTCAAACTGCTCACCAGACTGGGCAGCCTAGAGGGTGAGTCTGCCAGGGCAAAGCTTTGTTTCACATAGACGAGATGTGCCATCGGTGTGCAGCAGTATCTCAATTTGGTTATTTTCCTCAGCAGGCCCTCATCCGGTGCCGGTGAAAAAGTCCCCGGCCACCTTGCCCAGGAACTTCACGCTTCCCAAAGACCCCCAGGGCTCCCTGCTGCGAGGCAGGATCTCCACCCCGACTGGGTCCCCCCACCTCGGGGCCCTGCACCCGCAGTTGCCCCCTAGCTGCATCATTGAGGAATTGCACCGCGCCCTGGCCACCAAACATAGACAGGACAGGTAAGAAGCCAACACAAGATGGGCACTTCTGTCTTCAAGACATGTGCGTTTAATTACCTTTGTGAGTTTTGCAGTTTCTGTGTTGTAGGTGACATCATATCATTTGTAACAAGATACTTCTGAAGACATTATTTGTGTATTTGGGTTAGGGTTACTCTAACTGTGCCACGCTACTGGCACTCTACTGTGCATCCAGTCCCTGGATCCACATGTCTTTATGTCAGAGGGTGCTCAGGTCTTCATTCATTCAAAACATGGAATAAATAAAAATCAGCTTAAACAGCATATCCCCTCTGAACAGCGACGCATAGCCTAATTGGGAACAAAACTCTTGACAGTTAACGCCCCTTCCTTCACTCATACTTTTTCTGTCTTGTCTAATGCTTTTTTTGTACTTGGCACAAGACAGTGGATGCAATTTTCTTTGTTCATGGATGTTGTGAAATCGTCGTTTCAAAGATATTTGTCAAAAATACATGTTTTATTAATTCCTTCCTGCCATTAATTTGTAGTTTATGTTATATGCATAGTGAAGGAGCATTTATAATGCTGTAATGAAACAAATTCTCATGCCTGGCTATATATATAATAATTAATATACTTAAATAAATGATCTACCTATTTTTCCTGCAGGGAATTATTGTCAAGTGCTCTAAACCATCAACCATACATATTACATAGGGAGGAAATATCAAAAGCAATGCAAGTGTTAGAAATAGAATCATATGCAAATGACATAAAACCCATGACATATGAATCATATATTTTGTCCACGGTGCCAGCATACTGGAATCCTATAGATTTTATGCATTTGTATGTAGAAATGTGATGTATATGTGACGCCTATGTGTGCTTCCTATGCGTTGAGCCCATTTAAATAAGAAATAGCCACTGGAATAAAATAGTTCCTACAGAAGTTGTATTGCTGGTGAAAGACGAGGAGCAGAGAGAAGGAGCTCCAGTTCATTTTTTAGGGCATGCAGTGAGTCGGACTGGGGCTTATTCATCTCAGACAGGACCTGGCTTTCATGAATGTCTCTAAAGCTCATTTGTCTGACACCCAAGATTTTACAGACTGCGCTGACAGCTTTTGCACAGAATACAGAATATTAACACTAGCAAGGCCAATGGAATTTTGGGGTCTGAGAGAGGACCAAAAGAGCCATCAATTAAAGGGGGTAAAAATAATTATACTCTACTCTTTTCTCACGTGACTTTGAAAATCTAACAACAATGGATTGTATAGAAAGTGGATCTAGAGAGACAATTTTGCAATCTGTGATATTTAAATTCTAAAATTCACAACAGCTGTCAATTGATGGTATGTTGGCCTTTCTACTGTTATGGCCTCAATGTTTTTGGCATTTAGTTGAGTCTCTTTTCCAGAGCAACTTACTGTAAGTGGTTGAGTGGTTCAGCATCTTGGTCAAAGACACTATGACAGGACAGGCTGTTGTGGGGATTGAACCCATGACCTTTTACGTACGGGACAATCTGTCTAACCACCAGGCCGTTCTGTGGCCTGCGTTAAAAGAAGCCACCTTTCCTAAAAAGTACAGTCATTGTTGGGTTTTTCCTCACTAAACACCAGTATCGGTTGGCCTTTAATCACAGCAGTTTGTGGGAATGGTTGATTTCTTCTGAAGTCAGTGTGCATTTCCTTGGTTTTTAATTATTCAGCCTTTGCTTCAGATCAATTTTGAGCCATCGAACCGCTCGGCAGACTCTGCGAACGTCGGGCCATGCTGCAACTCATCATACAAGGCATGTACTGAAGTCTTATGACATTAATTGACAGGGTTATCTTGTGCTTTGTGACCCTAGTTTCCAGGCGAAGGAGGCGCGCTCGTCTCCGAAGCGCCGTCTAGACGGTCGTCTGTCCCGCACCTCCAGCACAGAGAAGGAGCCTGCCGGCGAGTCGGAGAGCAAGAAGGAGTCCGATGAGAACAAGGAGAACCGGCGTCTAGACGAATACTACAGCGACCAGGACAGCTGGAATGAGTCCGTTATCTCTGGTAGGTCTATTGATAATAGACGCGTGCTGTAATATTTGCTTTACTATCATCTTAATCACCTCTTAATGTAGAAATCCAACACAATCCGGGCGCCCTGTCAATGGATAATGAAGCAGCATAATCTCTGCTGATATTTGTTTACAGTGGGAGTATGACAGGGAGATTTGCAATAATGACGAATAGCAGACTTAGTGGTGTTAAGTTTCATCAGCCCGTCAACATCTGCTGTGGTGGCCTAATTCTTGGCTAGTCATTCAGCCAATGGCGTCACTCTATGTGGGTCATCAAGAGTATACAGACGTCTGAGGTTACTATGTCTATGGGTCTGAAAAAAAAAATAATTAAATCATACCCAGTAGCACTTTACTTGAAGTGCATTTTGATGCATTACAAGCAGATTATAGCCTATAGAAAACCTTTTCATGCAATACAATTATCAGACAGAGAATTACATTCAGTTTAATCATGTCATTAACTATACAGTTGCCTCACAGATTATCCAAGTCCGTAAAAGTTTTGCACATTGTGTGTATTGTATCATGCTCTGATTATAATAATGCGCTCACATTGTGCTTATAATGTGCTTGCAATTACACATAATGCCTTCAGTGGTACCACTTTCTCAGTGTAAGTGAGTGTTTGCAGCTCACTGTTGTGATCATAAAATCCATATAAGAAGCCATATATGAATACATAAATTACATGATCACATAGCTGCATTATAGAACAGAGCCACAAAATGAGCAACATTACATGCCAATTATTTTGCAGCTTGAACTTTGTATGTTGGTATAAGTTGTCATGTAACGAGCCTGTGTCTCAGGTCTTGTGAGGAAAGCACGAAAGCACAGTGTGTGTACTGATTAGCGCCAGTTTAGCGGGTTTAGCTGGAAAAGTATGTCTGGCAGAGCAAAAACTGCTGTGCTGTTGGTGACCTTAATTTGTGCACCGCCGCCGCCCACAACAACAACAACAGGCACCCTCCCGCGCAGAATGAGGAAGGAGCTGCTGGCCGTGAAGCTTCGGAACCGGCCCAGCAAGCAGGAGCTGGAGGACCGCAACATCTTCCCCGTCCGCAGCGACCAGGAGCGCCAGGAGATCCGCCAGCAGATAGAGATGAAGCTGGCCAAGTGAGTCGCTCTGTGCGGACCCAGATCAGCCTGCCATCAGCTCCCCTCCCATCAGCCCTCCATCAGCCCCCCCCACACCCTCCTCTCTCCCATGTATGTCCGTTTCATCACTCGACACTCACTGTTCTCTGCACTGCTTGTCTGTTCCCCTTCCACCAACCGCTAACAACCGCAGAAACGTGTAGCAGAAAAGAGACTTACAGTAAACGCAACATGGATATAGAACAATATATAAGCAGTGATGTAGTAGTTAATATAAAGGGTAAACAACCACCAGGCAAACAACCACCAATGTAATCTAATGACTAAGACTATATGGTGTGCCAGTTACTTTACTTTAGAGTTTACCCTCCTTAGTTTAGGCTAAATCTTTATCTAGTAAGTTCATAGTATACATCATCATAAGTACTGTCAAAGTGATGTTAGTGATATGAGGATAGGGTCCTATAAGAGAGAAAAGCATAGATGAATGCTTTTCTGAAAATATAACAGATATTTTAGTTTATATTGGTGGTTGTTTGCCTGATGGTTGGGAGTTTACCCACCTTTTTAATTACCACATATTGTTCTTTAGTTAGTCCATTCCATCCACACACACAGTATAAGTTAAGTCAATTTCCTATTCCATGTCTTGGAGCACCCAGGTCTACAATATTTGACTGGGATGGTAACTGTGATCATCTAATACTTTGAGAAATTTTGTGCTGCACATGCACACTCAGAAATGGCCCCATGATACAGAATTTTATAAGTTTAAACCATTTCTGATAGCACACAGGTGTACCGTGTCAGCCTTAAACCCTCCATTCATGGCATGTTTCTCTCTCTCTCTCTCTCTCTCTCTCTCTCTCTCTCTCTCTCTCTCTCTCTCTCTCTCAAAACATAATGTTTATATTGTATAAAATTGAATTGCATGTCTTACCCAGTTTGTGTGTGTGTAGCAGGGCCGCATCACTACCTTTTTTATTATGAGGATTTTAAAGCTGGAAATAATCGGGCTGCCAGTGGGGGGAACCAGTTTCTCATGAACAACTCTGATGATTCATCGCAGCACATGTAACCATGAATCCTTTGGTCCCCAAGAGTGATAACACTTATCATAGTATCAATGCTAATTTATTCTCACAAGATTTTTCCATTTTGTCATATTTCAACTCCACACCATGGTTGCGGCTTTTCTGGGTCAAGCGGTCTGATGTTTTTTTGGAGTGTGGAACAGGATTTTCTGAAAGGCAGAGGAGGAATGCAACAGAGAACATAATCTTATTTGTTGTGTTATGTAAATGGCGATAGGCTGTTATTATGGTGAATTTAATAGGATTAACAATCAGATCAGGTTCGGTTTCACTGAATAATACAGCACAGGGTGTACTGGTAGGCTTATGCAATGCTCCGAGTGGGAGGAGGAAGGTTTGACTCTGACAATGCTGTCACAAGTCACAGCACCCAATGTTTTGATTCGACATACAGTAACTTTATACCAAAGGAAGATGGTGGCCTCACACACTAAAACAGAACTCATGTATGTTATAGGTTGTTTGAGCTTTTATATCAGCTTGAGGTGTATTTCATCATAGTGCTGAAAGCAGGGTTTGTATTTGTATTTCAAGATGCCTTGAAAATGGTTTCATTTTGATTGTGTACCTTCATGGTCAGGAGAGTCCTTACATTATGAATGTAGTTCTTGAAGGTTCCTTGATTTTTACTGGTTCAGGCAGAAGCAATCTAATAAAGTCAACAATAGTAAGTCAGTTAGTAAGTCAGTTTCCTTATTATTGGTTCCCTTGCTTTGTAACAGTTTCCACTTTCCACCATTAACACATGTAGGAGTGTTTCATACCTTTGTTAAACAGGCGGTTGTGATAGTAGCCTGTTAGTGAGTTGTGTGCTGTTGAGAGCTGAGTGCTTTAATTTGAGGTTGACCCCCTTTTGGCTGCCAACTTTGGTTGAAACAGAAAATATTCTCTGCTATAACTACATTATAATACATTATAATGCATCATGTATATGACTTGAGCAGGTTATGAGACATGTTATAAGTAATATATTTACCGCTGGTGCCTATATATTTATTTTTGTTATAACACATCATAAGCGCCTTATAAGAACATTAGAATTACATCATAGTGGTGTCAGAAAATGCCACAATACCCTATAATGCATTATGAATCTGGTATAACCAAGCTATGAGGCAGTTATAATTATGTTTACCACTGGAACCTATATGCTTCTTTTGCTTATGAGACATCAAATGTATTATGAGCTGTGAATTCCTATTAGTGTCTCACAATGTCTCATAAGTAATTCATAAACTCTGATTGCTTAAATTAAAATGAGATCAACTACATTATTATGAGTGAGGTATGACACATTGCAGAACCATCAATGTAATATTCATGTGTTTGGTATCATTCCAAAGATTTTTTTTTTTTCATGTGAACTGAGCTAATGTGATTTCTCAGATGAACACAGCAAATCCTGCTCATGCCGGATTCAAGATGCATTGTAGTGTATTATGACATTTTTCTGATGCAGTTATAATGTCATTAAAATGTACTTATGAAGCGTGTACAGTGGCTTATAATAACTTGTTACCGAATAGATTTATGATAAACAAGGTCCCCACGGGTCCTTGAAATCCTTGAAAGTTTGTGAATTTGAGAAAAAAAAATCAAGGCCTTGAAATTTTTTGAAAATAGACATAAATAGACATGGGTCATTGAAAGTGCTTGAATTTATATATTTGTGTTAGAGAAGGCAAGAGACCACATAGTCTGCCATCACTGTAACACAGCACAGTTTAGAAGTGTTCACACATTCAAGCCTCTCTCTCTTTTTAATTGTCTGTGAGCTTCTGTAAAGCCTGCTAGTTCTCATTATAAAAATTCTCAGTGTTGTAACAGTAATTAACCTTGATCCGTGTCTCAAACTATGCCGTGTTGGGTCCTTGAATTTGAGGGAATTGGGCCTGGAAAGTCCTTGAAAAGTACTTGAATTTGATGTTTAAGAAGGTGTGGGAACCCTGGATAAAGTTAAGCAGAAACCTTGCTCATACCAAGCTGCAGCATGTGATGCAGCGTTAAGGTGTAAATCCGGCCTAAGACAGAATTTGCATTTTCTGTTCTCTTGATGTTGGGCAGTTTAGTCAAGATTTGTTTCCAAAAACGAGAATAAAGAGAGCCAGGACTCCAGCCGGTGTTGTCAGCAAGCCAGCCTTTTGTGGTGGAGCATTGACGATAAATAGACTGTGTAGTGAAATCTACTGTGACTGTACCCAGGGTGGTTTTTCCAGGGATTTGGGTACAGTATCTGGTGTAGCGTTGTTAGCAGCACGGTGAAGTCAAGCTCATTTATTTGTAAAAGGTCAAAAAAAAGCCACCGAAGAGAGATAAGTCAGTCTCTCTTCATCATCCATGGAGCGGCTCCAGAAAGTGACATAACATCACAGATGGTTTCTTTCTTTGGGTTGTTCATCTTCACGCATATTAATTTCACTCTCAAGATCAAATATAGAATCGAACATGGAATAAAATATGTGAAATTGTATTTTGCGTACATGTAAAGCACTCAGGATGGATTTATGGCTTATAGCTTTATAGCTCCAAAATCGTCAATATTCAATAGTAGTCAATACGTTTTTTCACCTATTTTTTTACTCCTTTTGGCCATTTTTGTAGCCTATTAAGTTCCAGTGGCATAATAACAGTTCAGAATAAATTATCAAGACACGACAGCAATGTAATTAGCACTAAGAATTTTAGATGCCCTCATTTTTACTCATAATTAAGGCAAATTCCTGGATGGCTGCTTTGATCCTTAACATAATATGCCAAACATATAATGTGAACTCAATTTTAGTGTGGATTGTTGATTTAAGCACAGTGTTTAAGTTTTATCTTGAGTGCAGGAAAATACAAAACAATATTTGTAACCCAGACAGTAGACTAAGAATAGGAGGATTTGAGTTGGGCTCATAACTCAAAAAAGTAATATGTTACTCATTACTTGTTACTCATTTCAAAAGTAATAAATCACTTTATTTTTCCCTTGCACAACTTGTTATATTATTTTTACGTTACACCCCAAAGTGTCGGTGTCCAGTGTTCTTGTTGTCCATCTGCTCCATGAAACCAAAGTAGTGGGAACACTTCCACCTAGAGAAAGTCAGCTTTTCTGCCATTTCTCATCTAAAGTAGTAGGATGATGACTAATTACGGGGAACACAAATCAAAGGATGTGGGTGGGATATAATTTTTGGATAATTCATCTTCAATCTGATACTTAGAGGGGGTGCTAGCAAAAGTAACAACTGTTGTTTTTTGGCTGGTAACAGAAATACTATTACTGACATCGAAATACTAAATCGTTACATAATGTATTACTGGAAAAAGTTCACTGTTGGGAGTCGGTGTCCCTTGGAGATCCGGCCACTGGTGCTGTGGTTATGCCAGTTCCCGCTGGGTGTGGTTTCATAACATACCCAGTACCATCGCAGGTCAGGGCTGCTAATTAGAGAGATGAAGACACAGAGGCGTGAGACAAAGAGAGCAGGTTTCCGTTCCTGTGTGACCACACTGGGAGGGAAACAGGGCTATCTGTCAGCCGCTTTGAAGAACCCTAATTAATTTACAGCCGAGCCTTTGCTCTCCGCTTTGTAATTTAGCATAATGTGTGAGAGATGAGTAAGGCGGTGCTGATGTTCAGACGGGCCTAAGAACACAGCGCTGCCCATGAGCTTCTTCCAGCCTGGCATCGTGCTTCCCCACGTGTGTTTTCCTGCCACCTCGCCCAAGGCATCTCACATCTGTGTGTCAATCTGGATAGCTGGAGTAGTTCTGTGTGCGTGCGATGTATGCGACCTTATCATAAACCGAGGCTGCTGCAAGCACACCTCTTTCCATGTGAGCTGCCACGTGTACGTATGCGTGTCTGACTGTGTTGGCGACGCATTCAGCCGTGCATTCAGAAAGGAACATAATTCATTGAATTGAAAACCCAGCAAGTAATTGCGAAATTGCAAAAGGCATTATCCGGCATGTCTTATATTCTGGAACATTTCTATTTGCGTCCATTAGGATGTTCTGATGACAGTGCTGTTCTCATTGAGGCACTTTAGCCTGTAGTCTACATCAACTCTACCAACTCCACCAAACTGCTTATGTAACGGAAGCTCCTGATCGCTCTTACATAATAGACAGAGGAAATGATCAATGTGTCATGTGTCATGAGGGGAAAGTGCAACAATGGGACGCTGGGTGAAGGCAGGACTGTGTCTGCAGGCAGTGTCAGCTCAGAGTAGAGACCAGAACAGCAGGACTGTGGTGGACCGAGCTGCAGGTCACACAATGTGTTACATCTAGTACATTATTGGTTTGATGAATTTTCTGCCTGGAGTTTGTCGTCTGTGCCAAAATGCACTCAGATTGGTTCGATGCCACACATAGCAGAGGAGTATACTCTCGCATTGCTGATTGCTATAGCACAATAGTGATTCAACCTATATCCAGTTCATGAAAGCTATTACATGTGCTGTTCTAAATAGCCGGTGTCTGGTAGGTCTTTCCTGGGAAAAATCCTCTGGCGCACAGGAAGTGATGCGTTTTACGTTTCCAGAAGAAGAACTGGGTAGTTAGCATGAGCACTGATAGCCACCATGGCTGACCAGACACAGAAAAGAGAAACTCAAACTGCATCAACAGAAAATCCAAGGAAAAAGACGTCAGTACTGGACACACTGTTTGATTGACAGGTGATCTTGAGGATGACCACTTTAAAGCGACCCAGACAGTCGAATCAATGCACAATTCAGAAGCGTTTCACAGAGAAGCTGCAGCAAGAACCACACGTGAACACTAAGAACTTGCATTGAGAGTAATATAGAAGCTCTGCCAGTCCCACGGACAGGGGGTTGTGAGTGTCACTGTGCCAGACGCTGTGTTTGCAGGCCAGCTCGGCTTGCACAGCTGCTGGAGGTTGTCGGCTCCGGCTACGCGGCCGACTGCAGGACTGGCCGGTCAACAGGAGTCGTCAACAAGAGGCTGAGCCAGAGACGGACAGCTGAGGCATGCCATTGTTTGAGATGACGGCACCATGTGCTCGGCTGCCTCGGCCCCGCAGCGTGCCTGTCCTCCCGCTCGCCACGTGGTCCGCCAGAGAACATTACTAGTCCCTCCTGGCAGCCCGAACGACGACGACGACAAAGGCCGATGTGACCACCCCCCCACCCTCCAACCCTGCAACCCTGCTCTCTAAACATCCATCTTGTACCACTGGTTGTGTACACATTGGATGAATCACCCTGACTCTATGAGCGCAGTGTTTGTGGAGGTGGCTAGCACGCCGTGTCCTGCCTGAGAAGCTCATGGCAGAGTGTGTGAGCGTTGTGAAGGGCCACAGGCTGCGCATCTGTTTGTACAACATCGGAACAGAATGGCCTTCAGCGTTGAAGGATAACAGCCAGCCGTTTCCACCTTTACTCTCGTGCAGAACAGTAGCAGGCACACCGTGCAACGTGATGCGAAGGCATTCATCTGACTTACTGGCTATGTTCATGTACTCACAGGTATATAATATACTTGTGCAAATAGGCAGTGGTAGCCTAAATGTTAGAGAAGCGAGCTTGTGACCGGAAGGTCGTCGGTTCAATCCCCCGGACCGGCAGGATAAATCTGGGTGGGGAAAGTGCCCCTCCCTCATTACCACCACTGAGGTGCCCTTGAGCAAGGCCCTTAACCCCAACCTCAGTGGCAGCAGATCAGACTGTGGTTGTACTGATCAGCTTCCAGGTGTGAATGTGTGTGTGAATGTGATCAGGGTGTTCCTGAAAAAGAGAGCATTGCTCTCAGTGAAACTCCCCCTGAATAAATAAAGAAAAAAGAAAAAAATAATAAAGAAAAAAAAGACCTTCTAGGATAATTCCACTCTACACGTTCCTTGGAGTTGGAATTTAAGAGCAACTGAGTGTTCATAAGCATGCCATTGTCAGTATTATTTTCAGGTATTCTTCAACAGTAGACATACCGTAGCTATGTGCTAATTTCCACGTGATTGTATTAGTGACATCCCTTTTCTTTGGAATTTAAGTACCTGTGTGTATACAGTTGGTGCAGTAGTAATACTTTTACAGTTTGACCTTATACTGTGACTGCTTTCCTAAAAATACCCTGCAAGTTATCTAAACTGGGCAGTGAATAATCATTTTTATGCATGATTTTGCAACGTTTTCTTTCTTTCTTTCCTTCCAAAATGTGTTTTGGGGGTTTTCAGAAAGAGTCATGAACAACAAGGGATTTGTCAAATGTCAGTACAGTGTACAGGACATGTGCTCAAATAGACTTTGGTCTGAGAAGGGAGTTAGCAGGGATCACAAAGCAATAGACAAAATGAAACAAAACAAAGGCTTAGTATCCATTCACATAACCAATACAAGTACAGCAGATACATGACAGGTATAAGTTACATCACAGCTGCAGGCATGTTGCACCATATGCAAAGAAACAGGAAACACATTCATTTTGGAATTAAAAGGAATTACGCATACAAAGAAAGGTCCCCCAATCTTATTAGATGAGCCCCTAATGGTATATCTAATTTTCACAAAAATGCATTGTGCAGCTTTTTTTTTCCCCCATAAGGGCTGTGATGCGACACAGCCGCTGATACATGTATATATTGAAGAGCGCAGCGTGATATTTGAAGAACACATAGCATGTTGCATTGATTTACATTACTTAAGCACGGCAGGCTGCAGCAGAATGCAGAGCAGTGGGCTGGCCTGGGATAGGAGAAGGGAACCCTCTGTTTCTAAATTTAGCTCTCGAAATACTGCAGCACCAGCCATAATCAATGGCTTATCTACGTCACAGCCCGGCCTGCCCTCCTTCCCCCCCCTCTCTGCGCTGATGGAGAGATTGTATTCTCTCTCTCTCTCTCCTCCAGTTCCCCTCAGATTGAACCGTCCCCGTTCCCCCCGCAGGGCTCTTCTGGAGAGCCGGCCTCGCTTTACCGCAGTGATCTACATCTCTGTCGCTGCCTCCGCTACGGTCCAAAACATGCTTCGGCCCAGGCGTCCTCCGCCCGTCGCCTCGGCTGAGGGGATCAGGCGATTATGTAAGAGCAGTAATGAGAGGAACTTCCTTTTTAACACTGCCGAGATGCTGCCGCAGCCCGTAAGGTTGTGGGAGGGTGTTGACCACGCGCGCGGCGTCTGATGACTTTACTATATCAATAACAATCTCTGAGACATCAATGCCTGGAATTTCCCACAGAAATGCTTGGGTTGTTATTTTTAGATGGGAGGCTTTTTGAATTATTCATAGCATTGCTCGTGCACACACACCCCTCTCTCCCCCATGTGATAACCCTCTCCCCTGTCCTCGGTGATCAGGAGAGGCTGGAATGGGGCGTGAGATTAGATGAGAGGAGCTGGAGCATGGCAGCGGTAGTGTAAGAGGAGGATGAATAGGGTTTTTTTTGGAAGGCATTGTTTTTCGGGACATTTCTGCAGTTTTAGTTATACAGACATTTCTTGGAGCCAGAGCTGCTCAGGAAGCAGGAATAATTCTCATTGGTTGAGTTAAATCTCAATGGGCAGAGGCATAGAACCATATCTAGACTGAAGCTCAGTAAAAAAAAGGCAAGAGGTAAGAGAGGAATAGTTATCAAGTTATCTAGGTTAGCTAGTTAGCCTAGCAAACTAGCCATACTAGCCTATAGCTATCTAGATAAGCTAGTAGCTGCTGACCTTCCAGGGTCAGGAATGCTATGGTCATGAATAAAGGAAAGAAGCCGTACCATTTATATTTTTATTTATATTTTAACCTTCCTTCTTTGCCATTCCAGTGAACAGTTAGCTAATTTGCACTCTGAAAAACTGGTTCTTTGGCTCCGCCCACTGACGTTCAACTCTACCAATGAGAGCCACCAGAAATAATCCAACCATCCTCCAGATCTGCCTCCGAGAAATGTTTTTATAACTAAAGCTTCATTGCTGCTGTTTTGGGCAGTGGAGAGTGGCAGGAAAGATGGGGGGGAGAGAGAGAGAGAGAGAGAGAGAGAGAGGTAGAGGAGGGAAGACATGCAGCAGAGGTTGTAATGATGACAGTTCATAGTATTTGCCTCAGACCGCTGAGCCACGGAGCAACCAATAATTGGATATTTGTGGCGGATAGACCCATTTCTGCTGACACCACAACTCAGTGTGTGAAACAGGACAGAGGGAACAAGCATCCACACACAGCTGCTGTCCAGGACCCCTATAAATAACCCAGTATTGGATTGGCAACACAGCAGCTGACTGCAAGAATGCAATATTAGCATGTAGAAATTTAGCATTAAGGGGAGTACATGCTGTGAGCACCCAGTGCTGTGGGTTTGGGTCTAGGTCTTGGCCTGCTTTGTCCCCTCTGTCTTTCTATCCGTCCCATCCACTCACTCTCCAGAAGTTCCATGAAAATAATCTTTTTTAATATACTTTATTGTGTCATCCTTGTTGCAATGTAGTTTTAATTTCCATATTTAGAGACTTATTTATGCCATTTTTTAATTTAAACAGAAAAAAAAGAAAATATGCATAAATGGGACAAATATTCCACACGAAAGATACAATATATAAAAGTTAACTCACTTATGTAGCTTCACACTCAGCTATATGCATATACACATACATGCTGTACATGCATAATTGTCATTTACTAGTCAGATTCTGATACAGCTTTGTTCTACCAAGATCCCATTTTTTAAAAATATATCTTCACTGTTTAGAATTTTAGGTTTTACATTTTTCCATTAGATATTGTATTCTAAACTACAAAGATTTGGGAACAGATCACCCTCCTGGAAATAAATCTTAAGACCGGA
The DNA here is from genome assembly GCF_048128805.1 of Centroberyx gerrardi. NCBI lineage: Eukaryota > Metazoa > Chordata > Actinopteri > Beryciformes > Berycidae > Centroberyx > Centroberyx gerrardi. The sequence goes on from NC_136001.1 coordinate 30,432,955, forward strand.
AAATAATCTTAAGAAAAAAAAGCGCTGGTGATGTTTTTCTCTTTTTCAGCCATTTATTGCTCTTAATCTCAAAATTGAAAGAAAGCTGGGGTTCTATTGAAGAAAAAACTGCCTTCAAAAGAGCAATCGTCTTTAATATCATTACAGTACGATTGTCCGGAATCCCTTTTAAATCATATTCCTTCCAGTTCTATTGCCATAAACCATATTCAGTGCAGCAGCAGTTTCCAGGCAACCAAGACTGTTGAATGGCGGCTAGCTGCTCTTCCTTGTGGAACCGCAGAGAAGATTTTCAGTTTCATAATCCATTTCACCCTGGATGAAATATTAATGCACACTCTGCTGGGGCTTCCCTCCCTTTTTTTTTTTTCTTCTTCCCGCAGGCAGGAAAACTCAGTTAGCTAAGGGTTCGCCTTCTCAACATCCAGAAATGCCTGGATGCTGACCCTCCACTCAGACAGTTCATATGAGGAGAGCAGAGTCTGTTACCACAAACAGATGGCCTACTTTGGGGGCACAAAATCGAATGTATTTACAAGGTGAAAAAGTAGACGTTATGCAATTGGCTCTTTAATGATTTGTTTCTGTATTTTTTGGAGATACATCAATGATCCGACTGTAGCGCTTCCTACCATTCTCTTCCAAAAATGTATTCTCCCATTCTCTCTCTTTTTCTTATTGATTGGCGAAGATGCATGGCAGGTCAAGGCTTTGGTGTGAATGTTAGTGCATTGGTGAACTGTCTCTTCCCCCAGACCTTTGCTTTAAGTGACAATGTGTTCAACTTGCTTGGTTGAATAAGGGTTAAAATGATGATGATGACGATGTGTAGTCTTTGTCTCTGTGGTTCCATGTGAGGACGCTTCTCTCTCTCTCTGCTGCGCCTCTCTGGTTTCTATTTGTGCCTTTTCTAGAGAGAAGCATCACAACCGGGCATCAGCCCAATTACAGGGCTGGAGTTGGCAGATACTGTAAAGCAGTTGGAGATACGTAAGCACCGGATGACACAGCTTGCACATATATGGCACGAAGCGAAATCCTCAAATTACATGTTGTCACCACTATAGATCATCCGTGTCCCACATGCAGTAATTAGCTTTACACAATGGCTTTTATTTCTAAGGATCTAGATGCTAGTACCCTCTAATTCAAATGTCAAAAGTCCCAAAGCCTCTGCACCCACTCAAGCTACGGTTGTTTTTTGTCCTTTCTAACCTCATATTCATGAGAATGAGATCACCAGTGAACAGAGACGTGACCAATGAAATCTTTGGGCAATTTTGTTGCTCATCATTACCGCTACATTCCCCGGACTATAAATAAATAGATGACTAAATATTTGTTTTTCCTAATCTGGCCATTATCCATCTCCAGCATTGATTCTGGCCTCCCAGTTGAGTGTAAGAGTGTTCATTATGAAAACGGAATCAGACATTGATTTGTAAATAGGTTAGAGCTGCTATGTCGGCTAAAGGATGTGGTGTAACTGCTGCATCATTAAATCAATGTTTGTTCTGTCATTTCAGGACAGTAAAGAGACATTTATCAGATTATGTTTTTCATAATTACTGGTGGACTTGAACCTAAAATGCTGCAAGTAGTGAGCACTTGCCTTAGCTCATAGATCCACCTGGATGCCCTGAGAAATAATGGTTTTGAATGCAATAAGGAGATTGAATTCATGCCATTTCTCCTCGATGTGAAAGTTTATAGCTAATGTGCGCTAACCTAAAGCGTTCTAACCTGGCCGTAGCTGTTTGAAGTTTCCTCCTCCTCCACACTGTGCTGCCAGCGGGTCGTCCCGAGCCAGACATGACTGCCCCCCCTTGATCTCTGGACCTGCACTAAAGGGCAAAGCCTTGGGAGTCAAACAAGTGGCTAGATACAGGATTGATTCTTGGTTTTCTATAAAGCAGGTTTCATGTCTGAGCCTTTGAATGTGACCCATTCATCTTTCATCAATAGCACAGCAAGCCTTTGAACAAGGTAAAAGGTATATTTGGAGTACAGGCAGAGCCATGGGCGATATACCGAGCATTTTAGAATGGACGTTGAGTAATTTTTGATATATAGTATGTATAATGGATGCAGCAAAGTGTTGCATGATCCCGGAAATGAATGTCCAAGCACCATTCTCTTCAATGAAGCTGCGTCTTTCAGATCCGTGGTTTACTAACAGGGAGAGACATTCAGGTCAACACTCCAACACACCCAAGTCCTGACGTCAAATCTTCGCTTTGTCTAAGTTACATAAACACCGAGCTTCCGGTGCTCTGCGATGAAAGAGGGTTCCTTAATTATTCCTGGCACCCGCCCCACCCCTCAGGCCGTCCTGGGCTCGCTCAGACTATACATCCAACCGTGGCACTTCTGTCCTCGGGCTTTGTCACTGAGGGGAAGGAGCGAGGCATTAGGACACACCTCAGTGGGCAATAGCAGGCCGCGGCCCGGCCCGTGGCGCCCTGACTCATCCCATTCTCCTCCACTTTCACGGGCTGACATTCCCATCAGCCCTTGCTCTTACAGCCAGCTCATTGCTTTGACATGCTGGTGAGTTGTCCAACAAATGAGGAACTTTTACCTCCGACCAGGCGGAGTGGGTGAGTTCTCGTGCAGCGCAAATCGCTGCAGGAGGCCGTGACTAAAGATCCATTAGAACTGTTTGGCCAAATAGAAAAGGCCTGACTCACTCACACAATATTTGTTTTTATGGTTACTGCCTTAAATCCGGAGCAGTTTTTTAATCTAATATTTTCTGATACATCTTTTTCGGGCGACTTGGCTGCACGGATGTAACAGATTTGCTTCAGTCTGCATAGTGAGGCCAATGCCGTTGACCTGGATGTCATCTACTGTACCACGTCTACCACACATCCTACTATGGCTCTGCTCCATTTAGCACATTGAACCCACTCCGCTCCCAATATTTCCATCTCTGTGTGACTGGTGTTGTTTTGTAAGCCCTCGGTGGTCCCAGTCACAGCTGAAGCATCACAGGGCAGTAGCACTGATTTTAGATCCGCATTCTAGGTGCCGTCCAGCCATTATTTTCAGGACTGGGGCCAATATTTAGTGCCATTGTTTTGTTTAGACCTGTGTTCAATTCTGACCATAGCAAGCAGATTTAACAACTGAAGTTGCCATTACTCGCATCAAAATAATAATAATAAAACATAACAAACAAACAAAACAGTGTTACTAAGTGGTAAAATGCTAAAACAATAATAAACAAAAGTCACTACAGCATTTGAGAAATATTCACTAGGCTTTGACTTAATTTCTTATTTATTTTTAGGGTTAGTTTTAGTTTTGGACTTTTTTTTTTGCTATTATTTACGAAGCTATATATCAAACATAGCTCCATAATAATACACAAACAGTAATATAGTAGAAACAAAAATGCAAAAGCCTGTCTGTAATACTGCTTTTTTTTTTTTTAACACTTAGATTTTATTAGGTCTTTTGACAAAAAACAAAAAAAAACAAAAAAAAAACATCATCAGAGTACAACAACATCGTTGCCAGGCATCATGGTATCCACAACATCCAGATAACAGACAATATATATTATGGATTATGAACAGCACTACATAATTTGTATATAGGTTTCCTTGATTGGTAGAGCATACAGCAGAAGGAAGGCAAGTGACATTTTAAACAGTGAGGATGAGGGGGGAAAAAGCCACCAACTACGTTCCTTATTCCAACAAATATATGTATGTAATACTGTTTTGAGTGATTAAAAAGATGACACTATAATTTTGCAGCCTATAAGCTCCTCAGGTTGAACTCTTCATTCCTTCATTCTGAAGCCTAGATGACAAAATCCCACTCACCTTTGTTCTTTAGACTAGACCTAGGAAAAGCAGTTGCAGGGGACAGTAAGGTATAATTGGACAATTTGAAGACGATACCGAACCCAGAGTCGAGACTGTCAGTGTCCGGAGCACCTGTCCACCTCTATAAATTGGGGCTTGGGGGGGGTCATCCTGCTTCGAAAAAGACGGAGCGTTCCCGATATAGATTAGAATGTAACGTCCTTTTCCCAGTCAGCACTTTAAGCTAACAAGGCGACTGAGCTTGTCAGAGCAACGTCTGAATACAATGGAGGGAGCCGGATATGATGCTCCTGGGTTTCTAGCTTCCCAGTCGGCTGCAGATTTTCTAATATAGTCCCTGCTGTTGGTGTGAATCATTTGTACCTCTCAACCTCTCAACACTTAGAGCTTGGCGACATTATGTTCCGGCCGTGGTTGATTGGAGAGTCCCCTGCCCTCTTCTGGAGTGAGTCGTGACTGATAGACCTTTTATTTTTAAACCTTTATTTATCCAGGGAAGGTTTTCAGGTTAGGAACAAAGAACACGGAAGGGTTTTGATGTTTAGAAAGTACATGGAACAAGATTTGGAATAGTATATTTCCTATTAGGCAATAGGAGTGTTTTCTAAACTGCGTCGTTGGAAGCCAATGCTGTATCTTGACAGCTGTGGGGCAAATTTAGTGCATGGGGGGCAGTTAGTATGTTGGGGGCGGGGAAAGGGATTTATCTTGGAAAGTCATGTGTGGAATCTTAAAATTCAGGTGATGTGGAATGCGGATAATTTACGCTGTCTGAATCTGGGTGGTGAAGCTTTTGGCCAAGACTTTATTTTGGTTTAACGTGTGAGCTGCATTGCATTTAAATTGCATTTTTTTTAAATTCCACACGTTACTGAATCAGAAAATACTACTTTACAGTATCGTTCCTATTTGTTTTCATCTCGTCACAATGTCCATATGGCTGTATTTATGCCATGGTGTCACATATTAGGCATTTCAGTACTAGTACAGAAGGGCCATGAAATATTTATCTGCCCTACTGATACTCCATTCAGCCTCCTTCTTGCCCTATTGTAGATTGCTGTCCTCCTTCAAATGTCAACCATGTTTGGGGAGCCTGGCATTTAGTTCCGTTGTGTTCAACAGCATATTAGCTTTTACGACACATGACAAGCCAAGCATAAGTATCATAATTATCATAGGTGTTAAATTATGAACTCCAGTCAGTCAGCATCATAAGACAAACAAACACTAGGGATGGGACGATATCCTCACCTCGCGATATGATTCGATACACGATATGGGGTTCACAATTCGATACAATCACGATACGATGTAATAAATAAAAGTTCAATGACAACAAAGTATGTCATCGCTTGCTAGAATGTAAACAACAATTTAAAAATGTCATTACAAAGTGCAAATAATATTAATAATTGGATTGGATGGAGAGCTTATGAAATTGTGATGGTCAAGCCGTCTCATTTGTGATTACTATAGCAGAATAAAATGGAGCTAATATTGCGATTCACGATACATATCGTCACATTTTTGTATTTGTGATATATTGAATTTCGATGTATCATCCCATCCCTAACAAACACCATTATAAAAAAATCTGTCGTACATTCAAAAAAGCATTAATTTAAGCTTTTTTCCTATAATAAGAAACCCTATCCTCATATAACTTACATCAGTTTGATAATACTTACTATCATGTATACTACGAATTTACATCATAAAGATTGATACCAGACTAAAAAGGCAGGTGAACCCTATTCTGCAAGTAAAGAATGTGGGTTAAGTGAGTTTAGGTGGGTTTACCCTCCACTACATCCCTGCTTTCCCTCAACTGCGTTCACTAATAAGGCTGAATAACCGCACAATATGGAATCAGCACTGTACCTCGCTTCATTCCCTAACTGCAGCAGGTTTTTGGAGGCATGTTCAGAGCGTGTGTGTGTGTGTGTGTGTGTGCATGGGGAATCTCCTCCTCAGTCCCACCCCTTCACATTATTATGCAGCCTGTGGTTAAAGGGAGGCAGCCCTGTGCCGCACCACTCCACTGTGATCAGACCACGCAGCGCTCAGCATCCTCAGCACCGCCTCCAGCCTACCGGGATAAAAGAGAAAATCAACGCTTTGGTTTCCACTGCTTTCCATTTCAGAGCTCCTGGAGAATTAAGCCTTCCGTGGCTCCCGGCTTTTAGGGAGGGAAATAGAGCCACCCTCTCTCTTTATTGAAGGGACTTTGACGCGCGATCTAAAACGCGCACCTTGACTTTTATCCCGATGTGGAGCTTTTCCCGACTTAGGAGTTATAATCATAAAACAAGTCGCTCTTTGGACTCGAGATGGGACGCGCTGTTTGCTTTTAGGATGTGTAGATCTTGGTCCTCTACACACACACTCAGGCATCCAAAGTGCTTGTAGTGAAAGACTGAGAGAGACTTTGTGTCTGAGGAGTAAAAAAAAAGAAGAAAAAAAAACAAAACTGTGGATCAAAATGGTCCAGAACGTAATTTTGGTGTTTTTCCGTAGGAGACTGAGCCAGAGGCCAGCGGTGGAGGAGCTGGAGAGTCGGAACATCTTGAAACGTAAGTAGTTTAACCGTCGGTGGATTAAATAGACCTGGACGATATAGTCCAAGAAGTTCTGGACCGCACTAGGCCCAGGCAGTCTTGATATTGTATAGATTTGGTTGCATCCCTAACGAAAAATCACTATAATATTCCTATAATACTCTTATAATAGGCTACTCCGATAGTGACTTAGCGTGTCTGTGGTAATCAATAGTGGGTTTATAGTGACCTTATCATGGTATTTTTTTACCTTCTATCACTATAATATTCCTATAGGGAATTATAGTTTTGTCGTGATATTTATTTAGTATTCGTCTAAAATGTATTATAGGAATACTGTAGTTGTTTTTCGTAAGGGAAAACTTCATTAGTGAATTGCCATGGTGATGAAGTATTCTCACTCGTCCATTCTTATTTTACAACGGTCACATTTCCAAGCATGGTGTCATATATTGTGAATAGTAAAAGTTATTGGAATCCATCGTGCCATTTTATAGCGTTGCATTCACCAGATAGTTGTTTTTTTTTTTGTTTTTTTTAATTAAAGGAAAAAAATCCCTAATGTTTCCAAGAGGCTAATTTGTGCATAGGCATCATGGGCAATGTCTGTTCTTTCAGAAACTATCCAAACAACGACACACCCCCAAAGAAAAATCACTATAATATTCATAAAATATTCCTATAGTCTAGCGTGCTCATTAGTGAGTTTATTTTATCCCCTATGGTCGCCTGTCACTATAATATTCTTGTACAGAGACTTATAGTTTTACTGTGATATATGTATAGTATCCTTGTAAAATCTACTATAGGATTACTACAGTTCTTTTTCCTAAGGGACAACACTGTTTACTGTTTTATTCAGAAGAGTATTTTTTTAGGAAGCAGATTCAGGTCTCTTGGACTGATGCCACTTCCGCTGTAACACATTTAAATCCGTGTAAATCCTGAATCAAGCTCTACAAATGCACTAGAATAATAAAGTCGAGTCCCGCATTCGTACCTCTGTGTTCAGACATGGCACCTGTGAGTCTCCAGCAGCTGTCTGTTTTATCACCGGCGCTGTCTGTCCCTTCCCAGGGCCATGTGTTCAAGCAAAACACAAACACAGCTAAGGGCCTTGGCCATCAGGAGCAGTCACCCCGAGCCTGCAGATGAAAGCCGCACCAGGTTCCACAGACACGCGCTCGTAACCCCAAACCACAGGCCGAAGTCTCATTAAAAGCATTTTCGTAAAATGCAGATCATTTAATCGCGTGTTCCCGTTCGCAAGGCTTTCATCCAAAAGCAGTGAAAGAGTGAGATTGACTCAGAGGGTGACAGGTGCCAGCCTCCTCTTAAGCTGCCAAACTAGTTCAGCAGCTCAAATATATTTTTTGGAATGGAAAAAAAGAGAGAGAGAGAGATTAAAAATAAATGAAGCAACATCGAGCGATCTTCCTGCTGTATCTAATAAAGATGAATCCTATTAGTGCCCTAATCTGCCCATGCTCTGCCTCTCTCGCTCACATACAACCAGATACTCGCTGATCCAGACTTGAAGTCAGGCCATGAGTCCTGTCCTATAAGCACAATCCCAGTCTAGCTGTTGGGACGGTTTATTACGCAGGGGATCAGACATAGTAGCTCTGTTAGTCACAGAAAATGCAAAATGTCTTTCCAAATTCCTGTATGTTCGCAGTTGGTGATTAAAATGATCCCGATTTTCGAGCAGCACTACTTTTGTTCATCGCCATGGCAATGCAGTCATACATGCAAGGACATTGGACGGATGTCGATTTTTGCCTTACGTTTCTGTTATTTTCTCCTTGGTGCCAACAGAAAGAAATGACCAGACTGAACAGGAGGAGAGGAGGGAAATCAAACAGCGGCTGAATAGAAAGGTAGGCGCCAGTAACGCCAGCTATTTCCTAACATTTCACCCACTTAACCCCACACATACAACCTATACAAGCACTGATGCATGCACACACTGAGATCCTCAAAAACACAGTGAAACCTGAATGCACCGCCTGGTATATAACAGACTTCCCACTGCTATATTGTTTATTATTTAGTTTACTGTTACTTTTACCATTACTGCTCTTTGATCCCGGGTTTACGACCGTCTCCTCTAACTCGTTTTCATTTTTTCCAGCTTAACCAGCGGCCGACAGTGGATGAGCTGCGGGACAGGAAGATCCTCATTCGTTTCAGCGACTATGTGGAAGTGGCCAAAGCTCAGGACTACGACAGACGCGCTGACAAGCCCTGGACCAGACTGTCAGCTGCTGACAAGGTATCTTCAAAACCCTGTCTGTTGCGTCTCTGTCTTTAGGCTACTGTTGAAATAGTTGTGTATTTATAGATGGGTTAATTTTTGCGGTGCTTGTATTCTTTTGCCACTGACCTTTTACATAAAACTCACATTATCTTTCGTAATCCTCAGATGTTCCTCTCTGCTTTACATAAGGCATGGTTTCCTAACCTTTTCATTTGAATAGCTTCACCACCTGTGCAACTGCTATACACTATATATAAAGAGACACACCTGGGCTTACGCTCGTCGTTGTTGTTGTTTTTCTTCTGCAGGCAGCAATACGGAAGGAGCTGAACGAGTTCAAAAGTAACGAGATGGAAGTTCATTCTTCGAGCAAGCACCTGACAAGGTCAGTGGCTTCACTCTCGGTTTGGTCTTATTGTCAACTGATGATTTCTATATCTACTTTATTTTGCAGTTTAACAATAGACATACAGACATGTGACAAAATAAAAAAAGGATAAGTAAACAAATAGACATGACGATACAAAAAAGAAATAAAAATGGGTGTGACATGGGCTGACAGACCAAATTATGGGTTATAATTAGGCATTTGCATGTGTATGTTCACCAATATCTATCTATGCACAGACATAGCAGTACGTATAGATAGAAAACTATCGTGCCTTTCATATCTCATCCCAAAAATATAACATATTATAAAATATATGATGGTAAAGTAAACTGATGATTTCTAAGAGGGTCAGTGTGACAGTGTGCAGAGACTCAAGGACATGAATTATCCTACGTTTTCACATCAATGGGTACGGACCCTGCAGAGTAGGGCCAAATTTAGCTGCATCCAACCCTCTGGAGATGAGAAAGTTGCACCCTTTCGCACCGCCTTTCCAATATAATGAATGTCCGCACATATTTAGCTTACGTTTTGCTTACGCTATATGTTAAGAATAACTATCAGCAGCTAAAAAAATAAAAAATAAATGTCCGCCCTGAATTAGCCTGGGTTGTGCTTACGCAAGACCCCATTTCCGAGGAGAAGCTATTGGCTGCTCTTAAGAGCGCTGTCCATTGGGCTATTAATAGGGCTCTGATTGATGAAACCCCTGGTATGGGAGTGTTTCAGCCCACGCTCACAGTTTCCCCTCTTTTCCCCCTTCGTACAGGTTCCACCGGCCTTAGCAAGGTTTCTTCTGTGAAGAGTTGCTGATGTTTGGTTCTGTCAGTGAAGACCTTGCATGGAGTCTTCCAGTGCCCTGGCCCACAGTCAGTGGGTGTCCTGATATTTGGGTCCAGTGAACCTTGGAGGCTATGTCTCTAGAATTGGAGCTGCCGGGAGAAGGAGACGCATGCAGCAAGCTCCACTTCTGCTCAGAGGAACATCTTCCTTAACCCTCATTTCACCTTGTCGGAGGAGCGGGAAAAAACAAGGGTCATATTTGCCATACGAAAACAAAGACTCTTTTTTTTGTTTTGTTTTTGTTTTTTTGTAAACGGACTCTTTTGGAAGATGGCCTTTTTCGATGCCACACGGGGGAAATGTGCATGTGACCAAGTCAGCCTGTCCCACTCCAGTACCAGTAGTCACATCCCCAAGCTGTGTCTGGGTCTCACCGATTCAGTTGATTCAGTTTCATATCGACAGTGTAAATGTTCTTAAACAGAAACCTTGTCTGTGTACAAGACAAAAATCCCTTTGTAAGCACTATTTATTGTCTGCACAATACAGGTTTTGAATTTGTAAGAAAACCTTGTTTGTCTTGTGTTCGGTGTGATTGCGGTGTGTGTTTTGCAAAGCGTACATACTGTCGTGACGTGAATTCGGGTGATATTTGCAGACTACACATCATAAATAGGTTGTATAATCCCTTCAAATTTATGTTCTGTGTGTTTTAATAAGCAGATACTCAACTTTACAGTTTTGCGTCAGCTGGTAGCACGACATCCCAAGTGCAAGTCTTGACAGAAAATGGTTTGACAGACCCTCTAGGAGAAAACAAGGGGCAATTAGTCTACAAGCTGTAAGCAGTGACCCATTTGTAGCCTCTTTCCGTCCCTTTTCATCATGCAATCTATTATTCCCTGACAAATTAGGCCAGTCGTCATCTTTAGGGCATTATCTCTACCTGCACGGTATTAAGCAGGTTAGTTAGGTTAATCTGCATCATGAAAAACCAGCTCACCTGACTGCATTTACCCAGTTTGGGGGAAAATTGCTGCCCTAATAACTGTTTGTGCCGCTGCGTCATGCTGGCAGAGGAACAAGAATGGAAGAAACAGGCCATTGTGTTTGGCTTATTGAGATCCCCGTGTCACACTTCTCCCCCGGCCTGCCTATTAAATACCTGCTTATTCCCTGACAAACACATTAAAATGATAGCAATTGTAGGTACATGTGAGGTCATGGAAAATCCGCTTTTCGGGAGGTAGAAGCCTCATGCTTTGGTGACATGGATTAGATTAAAAAAAGAGAAAAACAAAAAGATGCTAATATCTCGTTCAAGCGCACCGTTTAGATTGGCAGCGCAGTTTTTAGCCACATTTCTGACATCGACGCACACGTTGTGTGAGTCAGAGCCGGCAGCCTGGCACTGGCCCGAGGACAGATGGCGGCTCCATTTTAAGTCTTACTGTACACCAAGACCACTCGCGGTGTGGAGTAATGAAGTGAGCCGGTAGTGACCAGTCCCCCCCCCCCACCCCCACCCCACCCCATCCCTCCAAAACAGCCTGAGACCTGTGGAGGTGTGTGGGAGGAAGGGATGCTCTCATAGGCCTGAGTGGGATATCCTGACTTCCGGGTGTCCCTCAGATGGGTGAAGGCCAAGGGTAGGCACACACACACACACGCACACACACACACTGAACATATGTTGAGCAATTTTTAGCCAACTGTAAGCGTGATGACTTTTTAGCCTCTTAACATGCCATGGAATATAAGGTGCGTCATACTTTGGACCACTTCCTTTTTCCACATTTGTTTATTTGTTTATTTGTTTATTTGTTAGGATCCCCATTAGCTTTGCCCTAAAGCACAGCTAGTCTTCCTGGGGTCCACATATTCCTGATAAACATTTTTCCCATTTTTCCGGCCACGCTAATGAAGAACAATTCCCTGCATGACGTAAAAGCACTACATAACAACATCATTACTCAACAGCATAAGACCACATAGAGGCTGACAGTAAGAACCACACACATGAACAAATTGTTACAGCTTTAAATTATGCGTTTGAGGAAATCACTTGGTGCTCACATTACACTTGAAAGTAACAATTAACAACTGTTAGCAGTGATGCATCGCCCCTTATTTCAGAACACACGGGACATAATGGTGTTTTAATGGTGCAACATCAGGCCTGGGACTCATAACGATGCGTTCATTTTGAAGAGAAAACGTCACTATGGCACATCATGCTGTAGACCTTATATGGAGGCTTCTTATATAACTGCCAGTAACAAGCGCAGGATGGCAGCCCAAAAAAAGGCACAATGCTGCTCTGCTGCATGGATGTGCGTCCCAACACACTGGCATGATGAATGAAACCCAAGCATCCCTAAAAGACAGAGGTATTGAAGTTAGTTATTGTTTTCAGTGCAGGTTTAGAATAAACAATGAGGATTTCAGCTCAAGTATGGAGACGTTTCAGATAATCACACGTTGGATGTGAATATAAAGCCTTGCAGTATTAAGATGTTTGCTTCATTGTCGAGGCTCTGCTACAGTTTACAGTTTACCGTTTAGTTAATGCCCTTATCCACAATAATTGCTACAGTGGAATAAGTCATCGTCTGTGAATCCAATAATTACCAGCAACCTACAGAGGCCAAGTGCAAGAGACAACAACAGAGGGTTGCCAGGTTATGAGCGCCTTCTGGGAGCCATGGATATAAAACAGATTTCTTTGGGGAGTGCAATTGCAGAATGTTTTTGTTACTTTTGCTAAATTGATCGCCTACAAGACAAAACTTTTTGAAGACAAAGAGGCTTTTGTACAGTGCGATCAGGAATCGGTGATGAGAAAGGAAGTGATGGGATGGTATGAAGAAATCAACCCTAACCTAAAGTGTATCTCATTTCAACAGATGACACTGTTACTTCTGCAGGGACTAGAACGCAAAAATGACCATACAGTTTATTTCATATTTTACTTTGGTTTATTTAGTGAATCGAAACATACAATGACATACGAGGATTGCACATGAACAGAACAATGCGTGGGGTGGCTTGAAAAAACACTCTTTGGACATATGAAGAAAAGGTCACCTAAATAAAAACAGAGATATTTATAGCATGTATTCATGAGGTGTCAAATGAGATGAAAGGGGGAAAAAAAAGTCAAGATAAAACATATTGAACTTGTGTGGATCTAAAACAGTAGGAGATGTAGCAACAATGATGTTCAATCAAATATGCCTTGACACTTTTCTTATTTATTATTTATTATTTCAGGTTGACATTTTTGAACTGTGATTATTTGATAAGGAATTACACATTGGTCTTGGGTAGTTTTTGAAAAAAGATTAGAAAAAGTGGGATTTTAGATTTGGGCAATAGCTCCATCTAGTGCTTACTAACTAACATGTGACTGTAACAACCTATTCCATATGAAATCAACAGTATTAAGCCTGTAGTAAGTGATTGATAGGTGAATGGCATTGTTATTACCTAATTCTGCCATTTTTAAATAACCAAGTGATTCAAATTACAGCAATATTCTCAGTCAATATTCAATGAATGAATAATCCCTTTATTCTGGTCAGCCTGAGGTAAGACCTTGAGACCGACGGGCGTTGTAGAAAAGGCTTGATATGCTCTGTAATGGCTGTGGATGCTCAGCTAGCTGCTATCATGTTTAAAGCGTGCCATGTGGCCATACAGCTGCAGCGAGTGAGGCAAACGGAAGAATGCCCTCCTGAGAGCCAAGCGGGCCGGCCTGCCAGAAAGTCCTCTGGAATCTGGGCTCTAGTATCAGTGGAAACTGTCTGGTGAAAGGTCAGTACCGTCTGGATCTAAGGGAGCCAGTTACTCTGAGGCAGATGACCTAAACACTGCTCCCTGTAATCCGCGTGAACCCTCCTCTCCCAAAACAAAACAGGCTCCAGAAGAATGGGGTCAGGCCCTGTTGGTTATAGCAGAAAGCATGCAGCGGCACAGACGCCTCATGTTACAAGTACATTATTATGTCTCCTCCATGTGTGTGAAATCAATGCAAAATATGAATTCGTCACATTGTGCCATTCTGCGTTCATCTGTTAAGGTAGAACAGTACATATGTTTGTCAGACTGTCGATCGTGTAAAATTGGGTCACCAGACTTGCTAAAGTGACGAGTGAGCAAATTCCTCTGTAGTTCTCTAGAGGGGTGCCAGGGATTTAAGCTGAATACCATCACAGCAGGAATTCAGACAAATCCTTCCATGACTTCAAACAAATATCAATATTTTATGACTGAACTGAACTGCGTGGTGAGACTAACCAGATGTTAGGCCCATTACTGTATCAGTAACAGTGTATTATCATCAAGCTACAATCATCCATTAGGAGTGGGTTTTGTACTGTGGACAGTGATACAGCTTTAATGAGACCTGGTTATTTTTGAATTGCAGACTTAAGAAGTAAGACATTTGTGTATTTTCTTGCAGCTATTAACACTGGAAAGGCCAAGCCACCCTCAATTGATGGCTATTTGGATTTTTAGAATTGAAATAATGTACCTCAGCTTTCAAAATGTCCTCTATGACTTTTCCTAGACCCACTTTTTGTACAAACCATGTTGTTAGATTTTCAAAACCTTTTCAACTGATGTCTTGTTGGCCTCCTCTTATACTCCCCAAAATCCATTGGCCTTTCTAGCGAAATTTGAGCTCTTCATGCGCCTAATTAAAGCATCACATACCAAGATAAGGGAAATGTTCTAATACTGATAAGGCATTACTGTATTTCACTTAATGTTTGTCACCAAAATCTGTATGCTGATGTTGTGGCTCTCCCATGTGGCCACTCATGTAAAATGCAGCATGCTATCCTCACACTCTCTTGGCACAGTCAGTTTGTAGCTATGGCATGATAGTTTATAATTGTGCCCATCGTTGTTGTCCCAGTATTTACATCCCTCTACATGATAGCAGATGGCAAATTCCAAAATGGCTCCAGGCTGCAAAATGAAGGGTGGGACAGGAAGGCGAAAACGGAAGATATCCGTCTCTGGCGCATCAGGCTCCCCACGGCAACCACTTGATACCCAGGATGCCGCCGTGTCCGTGGAGATCCTCCAGTTGGTGAAAGAGTAATGCACTGTGACCTCTTTCTCAAAAGCTAAATTAAGTACTTGTACAGTGCCAATTATCCCCAGCTCTGAACAGAGGACCTGCTCCAGGCACACGCTCTGACAGCAGAGACGCTTCAGGAAGCCGGGCTGAGCTCCCATATTGTCGGGGAAACAAGGCTTGAAGTAGGGCAGGGACAGCTCCAGTGACTTCCCGAAGGCCAGTTCAGAGCTCATCAGCAGTCTGGAGAAGACGTGTTGCGGGATCAGGGGGCTCTCCGCAACTTTGAAGAACTTCACTTCCTCTAGCTCGAGGCCCAGTGAGTCCACGAAGCGCACCTGCGGGCTCTTGAGCTCTTTCTTCCTCTCCGCGGACGAAGGAAGAGACTGAGCTCGTCTCCTCATGATGGGCTTGGTTGGAGGATCGCTGGACAGGCTCTGCTTCAACGCGGGCTCCTTCGCCGAGGGGGTTCTCGGACTCGGAGGGCGGATCTGGACCGGGGCTTTGGGAGGTTGAGGTTTGGGATCGTAAATGTCCCTAAGACGGATGGTGGTTGTTTTGGTGGCGGACGCGCTGCTGAAGCCGCTGATGAACTGAGGATGTGTCTCAGCCTTCCCAGCAGAAGCCCTCTGCTGCCGGCCTTCACAAGCTCCGGACATGTTCACCGCACTAAGCACACCTTGAAAAACAAAGCAACCAATGCAAAACCTCATCACTCAGATTCCCATACTGTACATGTGCATCTACACTGCAAATAGACAGTTACAAATGCTATTTTTCTATGATGTCAACAATAGCTTAAAGTTCTTGCTGTTATATTTTACCTTGTTCTCACTCTGGATAAGAGCGTCAGCCAAATGCTTACGATGTACAAATGATTAAGTAAATGTTTTTCCAGTTTAACACAGTTGCATGCTAAAAATGTTCAAATAGGACCAAACCTTTATAGCAGAGATGTCTGGTGTTCTGTCAACTGGTTTCTTGCACTGACCTTGTTCACTGAGGGCAAAGTTGTTACGAACCCAACTGCGACCACATGACAGTGAAGAGCCTGCCTATCCCAGCAAATGCCACTAATGCTCCACAGGAAACAACAAACATCTTGAGCAAAAAATAATCCAGCTACTGCAAGTCGCCCCAGATGAACCGAGTGGAACCACAGACTCTAATATACAACGTAACCCGCCTACAAAGCTGTCACAAGCCTTTTGAGGATGGATTCTCCCAACGACAGGTCTGCCAACTAGAGAGAACAAATCTATGGCTCCCACCCTTTGAGTTCAGCCCTTGACATATAACATGAGACCCTAACTGGGGACGGGAGGTGTGAATATTTATAGCAGGTTCTAGTAGGCTGTGTCTCTTGGTTCCCTGAGGATGCCTTCAGTTATTGCTTCTTTATAGTTACTAACATGAAATGCCAACTGTTTACGAGATAGAAGTGGGTTACATATTATCAGTAATAGCAATAGAAACAATTGTAATGGTTACTAGTAAGTCTTGCTTTTACAAATCAGTTATCTATTTTTACTTGGAACTTTTTAAGAGGATTCAGTTGTCAAACTACTAGTAACTATTTTGATTTACACCAGTTGCTTTCTGTTTTTAGTAGTCACAATCCTATGTGGCCTATTTTAAATATCAACTGCATTCAATTTACTTGTCTATGTTTGAAGTCTTACTAGTAGTGTAACTATTCCAGTCTCATTAGTGATTAAGGGCACCAGCAGCTGTATTAAATTACTGCTCCAGTTCTCAATAGTTACTATTCCATTGTTGTTAGTCACTACTTTAGTATTTCAATATGCAATAGTACTGAGCCTATACAATGATTACAAGTAGCCTATCTCTTAGCCTATATTTGCAAAATAGAAAATTCAAAATTCACAATTAAAAGTAGGCTATCTATACAAGTCATATTAGGTTTTTAAATAAGAAAGCGAATTATCACTTTTTAGTGAGTAGTCTTATGTTGCAGTGGCAAATTGAATTGAAAATATAAAATAATATTTCATAATATTCTTAACGATAAAGTCTTAATGAAACTAATGAATTTATGGGATGGGAAACAGGGGTGTGCGCGCGCGCGCGCACATGCGCACGTCCACGCACGTACACATACACAGACTGCATTTCCTACACTACATAACACCTAGCCTACATTTCGACAAAAGCAGGTGTGTTATTCCAACCCCACACTGCATTTGCTCTTTGTGGAAATTCTCCCTCTCTCTGATCTATAAGAGGAGCGCCGTATGACAACATGCGAGCAGGGCGCATCCATGTCTATAATGATCTATAGGCTCCTGACTGATGCATTTTGCTTGTAGACCAGACAGAGCAGCGCACAGCCCATACTGGCTTCCATCGCTCTCTGCAGGACGGTAATCGAGTCGTGCGCGGTGCTGCGGGCTCCAACTGCAAGCCGACGAATTCTGGTAGAAAAAAAAAGATGCATTTTGTGCACAACCCCCACTCACAATGATCACACCATCGTGTTTTGCGTGGAGCACCCACTCGCCCGTTTGATTGGTGCTTATCGTAAGCTGGGATGGGCACAATTCTGCAGGAGCGGGTGCCACAACAATGCCTGGAGAGGCTCTCCATCAGGGAGAGGGAATGGAAGAAGGCGCCGTGGAGCAACAACAGGCCTAATGTGGCCAGGTAGGATTCGATATTATTATTAGAATTTTTATTTTTGTTACTCGATTATAAATTGCGAGGGATGCTCTATGGGATCTCTTGGGAGAAATGTAAGCGCGCTCTGTAATTTCACTGTTGCTTCACTGGCGGCGCCGGAACGCTGTTGTCTGTGTAGATACCTGCATCTATAAATACTATTTTTTGTGTGTTTACACCTAAGGTATATATATATAAAAAAATACAAATAAAATGCTTTTATAGTGATTCCAAATGATTATGTCGCCGTTTATGTTTTATGTTTCAAATACTGTATTCTAACATATGAAGGCCTTGCTTTTTTGGGTCATTGGTTGTGTTTCTAATATTTAATCTGTTTTGTTGGTTTTCCCCAAGTAACAAAATGGGTCGGCGGCAATCACAACGGAAGTCACTGCAGCCACAGAACACATTCCCAATTCAAGACAGTGTCCATACTGAGAAAGTAAGTGTTAAGTAATAAAAATGATGCATTTAAAGAAGGACAATGTATTAATATTAAGTAGACTGTGCTTGGCATGAATAATTAAGTAGGTGTGTATAGTTCCTATGGATCTGCAGGCTTAATAGTGTTTCTCTGTAATCACAGAGGCTCCAGCAACGAAGAAAGCACAAAGCTAACATCCCCTCGACCAAATGCAGTGTACCACAGCATCAACACAGGTGAGATTGTTCTTGTGAGAGAAAACGTACCTTTCATGCCATTCTGTGCTGCCTGGATGTTGAGACGGTCAAATGTATGTTTCCCTCCAGTACTCAGGGAGCGTCAGACTCAAAGTCCCATCCAGCGTCCCCTGCAGGAGACAGCAAGGAGCCAAAGGTCCAGCAGGCGGCTCAGCGCTGCCGCCACAGAGAACAGAAGCATGCAGGCTTCAGAGGGACTCGACATTCACCGGCCTTTCCCTGCCACCGCATGTCTGATTCAAGCCCAGACCTGCTGGAGAGCCACACACCAAACCAGGAGGCTGTGGGTCTGAGCGGCCACGGAGAAGGGGACAGTGACAGCGATTTGTCCGAGTCGGAGAGACTTCCTACGCCGCCCGCCGCCCGTGTTCCTCCGCAGCTCGACCTGCGGCCGGAGGTCATCGACCCCGAAGACTTCCCTTCCCACGGCCGCAGACCCAGAGGGCAGGGCCACGGTGGCTTCCATTTCCCGGACTTCCTGCCCCCGCCCTTTAACTCCTGGAGTCTCGGCCAACTGGCCGTCTTCTACAACGTGGAGGGCAGGGGCGCCCCCCGGCCTGGGCCCGTGGGCCCTTTGGAGAGGTACATGGAGAGGCTGCTGCAGCTGGAGTGGCACCAGATCCAGACTGCGCAGGAGGACAGCGGGAAATCCGCCGCGTCGGACGTGCCGGCCAGCTGCCACAGGTCGCCCGCCGCCGCCTCGTCTCGCCTCAGCTCTCCTAAGAGTATCCTCCAGTGTCAGCGTTCCTTCCCCCTCACGTTCCTCTCTTGCCTGGCCAGCCACTCTGCCCTGCTTTCCGGCTGTGCCTGCACACTCTGCCGCATACGCTACTCCGCCTGCAGCGCCTCGTGCTGCTGCTCCAGCCACGGCCTCAGCCGTCAGTCCAGACTGAGTCCCTTGCCGGAGCGCAGGGGTCCCGTTTCCCTCCCCAAGAGGAGCTACAGCGAGACCCGGGTGCACTCCTCGGACAAGAACTTAACGTCCCGGGTCCAAAGGTTCAACAGCCCGGTGAGGGGGAACGGCCACCTGAGACGTATGCAAGCTTTGGGGAATATTCGCAACCCTGTCCAAGGTGCTGCCACTAAGCCTCACTCCACTGCCAGGGACTCAAGTGTCGGGGCTCGAAGGGACTGCTGGGGAGCGGGGGACGTACGGTCAGGGGAGTGCAGATCCACGGGTTTGAGGAGAAGGAGCGGCTCAGAACAGAGAAGAGGTGGGATAGAGAGACAGCGAGATGGATCAGAGAAAAGGAGGAGTGGTTCTGAGTGCAGGAGAACAAGAGCTGAGCGGAGGAGAGCGGCGGAGCTCAAGGAACAGGAGATAAAACCAGATGCCGTCACTGCAATAATGGACAATTTACCCGGGTCCAAGCATTCACCTAGAAGCAGGCCTAACAGGCCGAAACAGGTTGAGTTTGTTACGTAGCAGCAACTTGACTACGGGAAGCGTTTTTGTCTGCCACAGCTATAGTCATCACATTAAATGCACTTGATTTCATGTCACTCAGTCACTCAAATACGAATGTATTTTCAGTCATTTTTCCTCATTTGAACAAGTCAACAACAAAAGTAGCAAATTTGTTCATGCATGCGGATGCAGTGTTTTGCCAGATTTTCTCATATCAGGGGCACCAGGTGTTTAGTCACATTTATGTTTATTTCTGTTTTATCCAATGCTTTCATTGGAGTAAGCTAATGCTACAGCCAGTGTGTATCATACATGCCCATTTGGTCATACATGAATCTTATGACCACATATTTATGAATATTTATACTAACATTTGTCTTTTAAAAGTTTTGGATTTCAATGTACACTAATAAAAAAGGTAATACACTCTTTTGTAATACACAAAATTCAAGAAAAGGTAACCATGCATACTCTTATTTAACTCACTCCCACACGCATGCACATAAATACACACACATACACATACACACATTGATTATTGCAGCCATACATAGTCTAGTTTTACAACTAGACCAACCTCCAGGAGGCTCATTTCTAAAAAGTACTCTATTACACTACACTATTTTGATAATTGACTGACCAAATTCCATCAAAAGTTGAGCTTGTTGTGACATGAAAGGGATCTCGAGGCCAAAATCAGTGGATTACATAGATTTATTCCATTTTTCTTTCATATGTCAAAAGCTAAAATGAATTTCTATCCTGACCCATGGTATAAATCCCATAGATATCATTTTCATGTTTTTTATTATCATTCATATATTGAAATGATCATAGAATGGAATCTGTTTTATAATTGAGGCTCCAGGTCTGTTTTAAAATCACAAGAGAGCCATTACTTCACATGTTGCAGGCTGCTATCAGGGCCCTTGAGGAGCGTTTCCATGAGATTCCCTCATGTCATGGGTGCAGTTTTTCACTCAGCCTGTGAACAGGTCGTCAGGTAGTCCTCGCCTACCCAGCTCATACATGAAATGAATGGTAAGACAGGTGGAAACAAGGGTACAGGAAGGGGTACTCACCATTGCTAGTAGTGTTAACAAGCCCACTCTGTCACCACTTATTTTGAGTGTTAAATAATAGTGTAACATAATACAATAATAATAAAAACTTGATTTGGGATCACAAAATGCTACAGGTCAGGGATAATGTGGCATAGATTTTTTGTCTCCTTCAGACAAATTTGAATATGCCAAAGAGGGTCTGTACACCTGTCTGCACTACTAAACTCCAAAAACAACAAGGTAAAATAGATGTTTAGACCAGAATTGTGTCCTTACAGCTTTCTTTTTATGGAAGCTATCTTTTCCAATTTCTACCCTAACAAGGTTATGATGCACAGTAAATTCAAAGAAGTTCATATGGGTGGTTTGACCTGTGCAACACATTTTTTATGCAAATTTAAAGCAGATATCTCACCACATTGCTCCCTCTGTGATATCGAAGAAGAAGCAATATCACATTTATTTTTCAATTTATCTTCTAATCTTTCATTATCTTGTCTTATCTTCTAAATTCTGGATAGGTACTGCATTGCTCAATTTTGATGCTTTTAACAAACTTCTTGATATCAAAGAAAGTAGGTCTATGGTTGTGTTTCTTGATTGCAATACTGTTTTTTTATGCCCATTTGATGAATTCCATGTAGCCTACATAAGTAGCCTACATAGTGATGAAGTCCAAGCCCAATATTCTGTATTTTGCATATTTTTAAAACTCCATATCCAATAAGATAACCAACAAAAAAGCAATGAAACTTCCCTTATATTGGAAAAAAATAAAAATAGCAAATCTCAGGCAAGATATGAATACGTGAAGAGCATTTGGATGTAGCTTTCTACTTTCTCTACCTCTCCTTCTTTCCTCTTCTCTTTTTTCATTAAATTACCCTGTATTTGTGTTTAAACTGTAACTCACAGCATAAGAGCTATGTTAAGATTTCTATGTATGTAATAATATGTTAGGATTGTTCTAAGTAATAAAAATGACAGCTCCAGCAGGAGGAAACAGAAAGTTTGAATTTTAAAATTGGTGATCAATGAGGAATCTCATATTGTATGCTGCCTGTCTTTACCTTATTGCCGGTCAGGTCCGGGCCAGTCGTTGTTTCAGACCGGACGTATTTTTATAGCAACACACACCGTTCACTATGGACGCTGAATCTAAGCGTGTTTTGGAGTATTTGACAGAAGTTGAGGAGGCGGCTGAAGATGTTCTCACTAATAAACAACAGGTAGCTAACTACTGACTTACCAAAAACTAATAATGGTTTGCAAAACATGGCCGGCGGGCCCCGCGGTATTTAATGCAACCTTCTGTTTGCTTCGTAATGAAGTGTTAGCGGCTAAGCTAACTAGCTAAGTTAGCTATTTGACTCATGAGGCTTACATCCTGCTGATTACATTTCCCCTCTTTTTACTTTATTTTCTTCACTGGGAAAAGTGTAGTAGTAACTACTGTATGCTAGAAGGATACTAGGCATATATCACAGCAAAACTATAAATGCATGCAGTATCAAATAAATATTACAGTGATACAATAGAAGTTCAGATACAAGGTCACTATTGAGTACCGCAGATACACTTTAAGTCCTTTGGGGATATTATAGTGATTTTCTTAAAAGCCTAATCTGAATACTTGATGGATACTGGGCTGTGAATCTGTTCCTGATATTTAATTTCCCCCAGTCTTTAATGAACAAACAAAGGAACTAACATTGCCGCAGCAGTAATGTTAACCCAGCAGCTCTTATTAATTTGAGAGTTAATGGTTTAGCATCATTTCTAAATTTCTCTGTTTTTTTCAGATTGTGGACCTAGACTCAAAGAGGAATAGGAACAGAGAGGCTTTGAACGCACTACGAAACGACATACCAGATTCAGGTGAGTGTCCATGCCTTCATGACGAGATGCTGCCAAAGAAGATGAAAGGCTCTGTGTTGTTATAACATTGCTCCATAACATAGAGTAGGCCATTATCCTGTTTTAGTGTTAATTGTTCCTGCACATGTTGGCCCAAACATTCAGTCACTGACATCATGGGCAATCATTGTCACACGTTGGCTCAGGCTATGAAACCAACTATTATGCACATAAGGTTTCATGATTTGTTTCACAGTGGAAACAGTCCTGGCGTCTTGATTTGAAACATGGCCTGTATGAGCCAGCTGTGTAGGTGTAGATGTGCCTTCTGGGCTTAGTCATAGGCCAAGCTTATAGTTGCTGTAGTTCAAATGTTATTTATTATTGCTATCGTTTCCAGGGAAAGTGAAGGTTTGCTTTGGAAACATGTTCATCAAATTTCCCAAATCAAAGACCAGAGAGATGATTCAGAAAGGTAAGAGCTGCTCAGTTAACGTCTAACTATATTTTATAGATTTCTACTGTAATTATTTATTTGTTTTTTAAATCTAATTGTTAATTATGAAACAATCCTAAACACTTTTGTTATGTTTTTTTTTTTTTTTTTTTTTTTTCCCATAGACCAGGAACAGCTAGACAAGGAAATAAATGACCTTCGCAAAGGACTGAAAGCAAAAGTCAATCGTCTCAATGAGATGCAAGGTATGAATGACCATTCTGGCTGTAATTCAATTCAGCTGGCCACTTGGCAATGTACCAGTTAAAAAGGTCACAAGTTTCAGTAACAGTTGAGGGGAAACTATATGTGACACTGTTTGGGATGGGACTAGTTTTCCATTTGGAAAGATTTTCAGTGATTTGTGCCTCACACTAAGTTAATTTATAGTCATTTAAGATCATTTCATCACTGATTCATTTTCAAATGCCAGTGCTCATATGGGACTTAATTTAATGATGACTGATTTTGTCCATTTACAAATATACACTCTGTGTCCTTGTTGGTACATGAAAAGCAAAGTTAACTGACCAGAATACTCATCTTGAGTTCAGTATCATCTAAAATAAATCATTATACAAAGAATGCAATGTGAATAACACCAAAGAGGTCTTTGTATGGGATTCTGTGGAATTAAAGAACTGTATTTTGGAAAGTGGACATATTTCTGGACATATATCAAAATATAAATCACAGAGGGGAGCATAATTTACTCGGCCACACCATACAGACTGCACCTTATGTCAGCAACATTTCTTTCTTATTTTGTATTCTTGGCTTAATGATTTTTCTGTTAGGCTAAAGTTTCTGTCTGCCCAGGGAGATGTTTGCATAGTGCTTTAAAGCCTCTCCCTCTGGATGAATTAGCTCAACAACAAACAAATAAAACTGAAGAGAAATGGTGTCCTCACAAGAGCCTGAGCATTGAAAATTCACTGTATGTCCTCTATCCCTAGCCTGTGCAGAAGGAACATCTCTTTTCCATTATATTTCATACAGAAGATGAACTGTTCTGAAAGTTTTCCATAGACGCTGATGTGTCATTAGATTTGTACTATCGCCCTAATGGTCAGGTTGTTGGAAAGGGGTGTGGAAACTGATTCCAGTTAGCGTTCATCAAGCTGGCTGTACACTCAGAAGAATAAACAAGGAACAAGAAAAATGATTCTTCAGGAAAACCTGTTGATGAAGGGAAAATCCTTCATGGGAATTGTGGAAAAAGGCCACAGTCATGATGACTTTTTTAATGCTCCTGAGCTTTAAAAAAAGTGGCAGTCAGGTTATACCATGTTATACCATGCTAACAATGTTTTGAATGATGACCATGATGTGTGTCTTTCTGTTTATTTCCAGGAAAACCTGAGCTGAGGGGCTACAGCCTTTCTCCTCTCTCTGGTGATGAAATCAAAGCCATCAACAGCCTTTTAAAGAGATGACATCAACAGACAGACATGCTAACTGCTTAACAGCTTTTATAGAGAGGACATAAGCCCCAGACAGCACGTTAACAAGTTGCCAAAGAGCCTCACCAGCAAGTCCCTTAAGCAACAGTTGTCCAAACAGTACTGTGGTGTGATAGCTTATGGATGGATTTGATGGCACGCTGCATTCTACTCCTGGACAGTGGACAGTGTGCATGTAGTTGACTCTTCCTCTTCTTACTGCTTTCCTCCATGGTTGTTGTTGCTGTGACTTCTCTGCTCTGTGGCCGCTAGCCTCACCTTGATAGCCACAACCAGCTCACTGCTGACCACGCCCATATGACACATGGTTTACGCTCCAAAATGTCCCCAACATCATTGGAAAGCCTATTTCAGACCAACAGGCGGATTTAGGCATGAACACACAGACTCACAGACAGACACAAGCTGTTCATGTATAACATATCCTATTTATTGTTATTTTAATGTCAGATGTCAAATGTTGCATATTGCAGCTCTAACCAGAAAGGCTGCATGATGCCCTTTGCACTGTGAGGACTGTGTGACATGATCCATGAGGCTGACATCCTGTATGACCATGGTCCAATGGAAAGTAACTTGGGCCATGTGGTTGGTCACAAGGTGGCAGTGTATCCCAGTGAGACGGGTGCAGAGCCTCGACTCAGTGACTGTCTCCACAGCCTTACTACTCTACAGTGTTACACTGCTCAAATGCCCTGAGAAACACCAGAAGTGGTTATTGGAAGTCAACTGAAATCTTACAACTTTGTGAATATGTCAAATATGTTTGCTAGTACTTCCCCTGAGATGTTTATACTGCCATTTTATTTGTTAATTAAGAACTACAGTAATTTATGTTGGCTGTCTGATTTGATTGTTCTTTATTGTGTCATTATCTTACTTTATTACTGTCTTGTCTTTGAATTAAATACATTAAATTCAATTTCTGGGTGATTTTGTGGACTGTTTTTGAGGATTATCTATAGCCAAATTCTGAAGTTATTCAAACAATGCTTGTGTTTGTTTTGTTGTCAAGACATGCTGTATATCTGTAATCGTGATCTGAGTGACAACTACTGTGCTCGCCTGAGGGGAAATAAATTGTAAATAGGTGTAGCGGGGTAATTTTAGGGTCTTACATGCCACACTGAACATGAGAGGACATGAATAGCCTCGGGCAACGAGAGAAGGGGAGGGACGACGACAGTCACGTAGTGGGTATGGTGGTGTTGAGCGGGGGTGGTGAGGTGGGGGGCGTTGTTGTGGTTTGCTCTCTCCGTAGACTGGTTGCGTGCCACAACGCTCAGACCTGGAAGCAGCTCCAAGTGATGAATTTATGACTCAAAGGATGGGAACCTGTTGTTTGTCTCAAATGTTACACAATTCTACAAAACGAGACACGCAAAGGTGCCACGTTAAAAAAACCACACTGACATAGCCACTGTCAGCGTTTGTCTTCGACCTGTGGAACTGCAAATTAAGATGTTACAGAATTTAAAATTGATGGACGATGATATAGTGCTCTTAGAGGCCTCCACCAGAAGATCACAGCGCAGTTCATTTCCATGGGGAATGAAGATAGAACCATTGTGTGTAATTACAGTGTATGTGACAGTGTGGAGTGAAGATAAATCAGAAGCCAAATCTGTGGCCCCATCATTGCCTCAGCTGTAGACTTGACGTATTAATCATAGCTTGGAAGTCAGACACCCTTGTATGTGCCAGAAGACTGATATTGTTGCATTTGGATCCGTTTGTCCTGCATGTTGATAATCCAACAGCCATCGATGTTTGGGAACAGCCTTGGATTTTTCCGCTAGTTCTGGATTCAAGAATGAAAAAAACTTTGAAATACCAAGAAGGACAGATTTAGAGTTTCCCTTGGCCGATGTTTAATAGCTTTCTTGAGAAAGTGTCCCACTGAGACACCATCCTCCTGCCATCTTCGTTAATCTGCAGCATTGCAGATTGAGTTAATGTAAATCACTGGCTGCTCATCAGAGTTTCGAAACATCTCAGAATGTTCACTGTCACAGAGCTGCGAAAGTGGACATCAAGTACTACTCTGAGTGCCAGTTTATGTGTGGGACATGGGTAGAAGGGATGGGACGAAATGTCAAATCAAGATGTACTTTTTTGTATTTTGTATTTTTTTTTATTTGAGTAAATCCTAGATGGAATGTTTTTGTGCCCAATTAGTCTACCAGCAAAGAAAATTATAGCATGAGATTTGAGCTGTTCCAGATAAAAGGATGGGAAGTGAGTAGATTTGCTTACGGTTAAGAAATAATTTCCACATTGTAACCCAGAGTGTTATATTTCACTCATTTCCTCATGATGTCAGCTCAAATTATCCTCTGTTCAGAGAGACTTCCAGCTGAATATGCAGACGAGACTGTTGCTGTGGAAGAGAGAGGTAACAGTGAGGCCTACTGAGCGGCTTCAGAAAGGACGTGATCAGAAGCTGCAGTTAACCTTCATACAGTAGCGCTCTGCATTAAAAGCGTCTTCTGTTTGACTGAGCTGCTTGTCTATGGGCCAGTGTCGACTGTGCACAGCATACATGTGCTGAAAACTCACTGGGCAACATGCTGTGTTTTGGTAGCTGTGGTGAAACCACACTGCTGCCGTTACATGTAAATCAATCATTCAACTCTGCTGGGCATGTGAGACTGTAAGACAAGATGTTTAGACTGAACGCATAAGGATGAAGCTTGGTCTGTGATTGGGGCTCCTGCTAATGACTTTTGACACCAAAGTCCAAAAGTTTGACAACCTTGAACCCTAATATTTATCAGTATTTATTAGTCTCATTTAACACCTATGTTACCTGGCTTCCTATTTGTGCAGTCCAGTTTACAACAGCTAGGCAAACAACGTCCCATAACAGCCTAAAATATGATGATGAAAGGCTAGGAGGGTGCTGAAGCGTGGCGCCTGCACTGTCTACTAATTACCCAGAATTCCTTTTTGTACTGTCTTTCCCAATCTGGTCAAACCGTATTTGTGTACATTCTCTCCATGATTCAACACATATGAAGCATTTTCCATACGTATGCTACCGTCCCTGTTCTGATAATGATAGTGATCTTGAGTATGTACTCTATTTTTTAACTTTATTTTTATTATTATTTTACAGTGGATTTTATTTTCCATCTTATGTTATGCATTCCTCATATTTTTACTATTGTTATTCAGTGGGTTTTATTTTCCATCTTATGTTATGCTCATTCTATGTCTATTTTCATGTGAAGATGCATTTTATGTATTCTATTCTCCTCTTTATCTTATTCTCACTATCATTATCAAGTTTTATGTGAAGCACTCGGTGCATGTAATTTCTCTGTTGTAAAGCACTTTGAGCTGCATTTCTTGTACGAAAGGTGCTATACAAATAAAGTTTATTATTATTATTATTATTATATTGAGTGGTAAGACCATCCTGATCACGTGACTCACTAGATCTTGAGTACAGATTATGTATAATGCACATGCATTTTGCACATTGTCATTTTGCTGGTGCCTCCATTCAGAGGTTTGAGAAGGGGACAGGTAGTAATGTATATAAGTGGCATCTTGTGTACATACGTTATCTATCATCTGTGAAGTGAATATATGGCATGGGGCATTGGTTTTTAGAACGCACATCTACATGCCTAGACACATTCTATACATTGCATGGCCCCCTGTAGATGTGTTCATGTGGATATCACACACATTTTACACTAGGGATGGGATGATCTGCTTATCTCACAATACGATTCCATACGCGATATGGGATTCACGATTCGATAAAACCATGATACGATGTAATAAATAAAAGTTCAATGACAACAAAGTCTGACTGTGCAGAATTATGTTTATTTCTGAGCCACAAATCTTTCTAGCGATGGCATTGGCTCGCTAGAATGTAAACAACAATTTCAAAATGTCATTACAAAGTGACAATAATATCATTTCCATGGAGAGCTTGTGAAATTGTGATGGTCTTATGAGGTTGTCTCATTTGTGATTACTACAGCAGAATATCATGGAGCTAATATTGCGATTCATTTTTCTGCCTGCGTATGGGCATGCGTATTGTTACATTTTTGTATTGCGATATGTTGAATTTCGATATATTGTCCCAT
The DNA here is from genome assembly GCF_048128805.1 of Centroberyx gerrardi. Taxonomy (NCBI): domain Eukaryota; kingdom Metazoa; phylum Chordata; class Actinopteri; order Beryciformes; family Berycidae; genus Centroberyx; species Centroberyx gerrardi. The sequence goes on from NC_136001.1 coordinate 30,461,638, forward strand.
CCCAGTTTTGCGCATTATGTATTTGTGCTGTAAATTCATGTTTCTGTTGTCTTCATAGTCCCATATCCTTCTCATTGTTATATATTATATGCACTCACCGAGCACTTTATTAGGAACACCTGTACACCTGCTTACTCATGCAATTATCCAGTCAGCCAATCATGTGGCAGCAGTGCAATGCATAAGATCATGCAGATACAGGTCAGCAGCTTCAGTTCATGTTCACATCAAACATCAGAATGGGGAAAAAATGTGATCTCAGTGACTTTGACCGTGGCGTGGCTGTTGGTGCCAGACGGGCTGGTTTGAATATTTCTGAAACTGCTGATCTCCTGGGATTTTCACGCTCAACAGTCTCTAGAGGTTACACAGAATGGTGGGAAAAACAAAAAACATCCAGTGAGCGGCAGTTCTGCGGACGGAAACGCCTCGTTGATGAGAGAGGTCAGAGGAGAATGGTCAGACTGGTTGGAGCTGACAGAAAGGCTTCAGTAACTCAGATAACCACTCTTTAAAACTGTGGTGAGCAGAAAAGCATCCCAGAATGCACAACACGTCCAACCTGGAGGCGGATGTCACTTTGCTAGCTGATACCTACCCAGTATTAGTACTGAGCACTTTATTAGGAACACCGTGTTCCTAATAAAGTGCTCCGTGAGTGTATATTGATACTTTTATATCGTTTACACCAGTTTCATATTGCATATTTTAATACTCTTTGGTATATTTCCATATCTTCTATATATACTTTTAGTGTATTTTCATATCGTACATATTCTTCAATCATTCTCTCTTACCCTTAGTAAGTCCTACTGCTATTTTGCAGAACTATAATAATACTGTAATTCCATACCTTTTCCCATACTTTTCATTCATACATTGTACCTATACATTGTATCCTGTCACTATTTGCTGCTGCAACAACCCAGTTTCCCCACAGGGATCATTTAAGTTTCATTAGATCTTGTCTTACAATAACATGTCACTGTAATTGTTTACTTTCATTTTCAGAAAGACTGTAATTGTGTCTCGTTGTCAGTTGTTATTCTTCTGCAATCCCTTCCCAGCAGAGTTTGATAGAAAGCATCTCTAGCCCCGTTGGAAATGCTGATGTTGGGGGAGTTAATGCTTGCAAATACAAAGTTTGAAGACCATGTAAAGAATCCGTATTATTCCTCATGAGGGGCAGTAAGACAGGTTTTACTCGGACACCGTTTTGCAGAAAACGTAACCTTCCGCTGTTTTCATTCCCTCCCTCCGCAGAGGCCTTGAAGTCTCCTGGGGGATTAGACCTTGTGTGTGTGGACCCCAGGAAGAGTAACAGGGAGTCTCATAAACAAATAAACTCTTCCTCAAATAAATCAAGTCGTCATAAGTCTCCATCAATGGTGCAAAAATGTCACTAATGTTGGCGGAATGTTTGCTCGTTTAGTCCAAGAATAACATCTGAGTCTGTAATTATATCTTGGCACTATGCAGTGGATTCTTTATTGCTGCAGCGCTTTGCATGGAAAGGTGTTGAATAGATTATAATGTGTTTGAGGTGGTGAACAGAACAAATTTAGTTCATTTCTAATATGCTATGTACCTATCATGAGGGGGAAAAAAGGCATTAGTTCATCATTCAAATGCATTTAAAATATAGAGGATCCAGTCTGTCCAAGCGTTTTCTTAATCCAGGATTTACCTACTCAACTATCCTTTAATTTTGTGTTCGAAATAGGTGTTTCTTTTTTTCCCTCAGATATTTGATGTTTCATTTTGGAGTTTCATTTCAAAACACCTTACAAAACCAAGATCAAGCAAAACAGCAGAAATGATGAAAAACCAGTTATTCTCAAAATCTCAAAATCTCAGAAAAGCTGTGAAATCCAGCGCCAGCTGCGGTGCTTTAGCTTATCCTCACATCAAAGTTGTATCGTCTTTGAATGCAAGAACAGGCTTTGAAACCCCCACTTTAGACAGAGGCTACTGTCTTTTCACTGTATGTTTATTTGCGTCAGTGGGTTTGGTTTGGCAAGGGGTGTCGTGCCGTTTCTTTTCTTTTTTGTACAGATAATGCATAGTCTGCATGGTCAGAAAAACATCACCTGTCAAGTAAAACAAAGAGCAGGCATGACAGCAGGACAAAAACAAGCACAGAAACAGGTCACATACAAGTCAGTGAGAAGACAAAGTCACATGGCTGCAGATTAGAAACTAGCAGGGAATGCGTTGTGTTTAGTTCGTATTATCAAAACACCAGAGGAATTAAATTGTTGATCCCAGTTGCCTTTTTCTGCAGCTTGGTGTGAACAGGGATGCAGACCAGCGATCTCCGCCAGATGACATGTCTTTTCCTCCAGAATAAACATTGCTTTATATAGGGAAATTATGTCTTTTTTCCCTGTCTTTCCCTTTCCTGTCTTTGCTTGGCCTGCATGCTGCTCTCATGTGACCTGTCTACTGGGTGGGAAGTGTCTAGAAGTCTAGAAAGCTGCTCCCTCAGGTTCCCGTCAGACTAGTGAGGAGCCTTGTACACCCCGGCTGCCAGGTCTGGCTCTGCTCCTGTGCCGCTCACCTCGCCTTCATCACTTCACATGGTAAACAAGACATGACATTTACAACCACTTTCTCCTTGTGGAAACAAGGTCTTGGACAGGTTACAACGCACTGATGGTGACACTTCTGGAAATTTCCCTATTTAACTAGATGGGGTGTGTGCAAAGTCTCTATTGCTTAACTGTTTCTTTGACATTCCTTATAATTGAAGACTAGCAGGCTTATCGATGTAGATCCCAGACACTGAAGGCTATGTAACGCTCAGAATATACATTCAATTTACATAAACTTTTATTGTGATTTTTATTTTGATTAACTACGTTACGGAGATAATTCTGATAAGCCTCTCTGGCTTTATCTCAAATCACGTGGCTTAATTCTTCATGTATTTTTTATTTTTTATTTTTGTGAATAATATTTTATTATGGATAGAAATGTTTTACACAAACACAGCAGTCATGAAAGAATAGAAACCAAAATATTCAAAATGGGGTTTCTCACATCAACAGTAAGCAGATTGGTTACAAAAAATTTGATGTACACAGGTTTGGTTGAAATAGAAAAAGAGACAATTATAACAGCAATAATAATCACAACAATAGCTAACAATAATAACTGAGTTGATTTTATTATTATTTTATATTGTCATGCTATATAATAATAATAGTAGTAACAGTAATAACAACACCAATAGTTATAATAACAATAATAACATAATAATAGACAATATAATAACCATTATAATAATTAACACAATATGACATACAATCAAACATAAAATCTTAAACTTATATCACGTTTGAATATCAAGTTAAGCGTTTGGAATTTGAATCAAATGTAGACCATAAGTTTTAGCACACTGGTAAGTGAAGTTGGACATACAGAGGCTGGACTGTGTTGGACAGTGTTGAAACTGCAGGTGTGGGCAGGCAGTGTGTTATTGGCACAGTTTCTGCTGGCTGTCCGGACAGTTAGGCTGGTGTGGCTTAGATGCTACTGCCAAAAGGCAATCTTGCCAAACAAACAAACAAACACAAATTAAAGCGATTTTTTTTTACCATTTGGGCAAAAAGCATGTTTTTTTTGTTTTTTTTTAGCATTTGAGAAATACATTTCCTACAAATCATGTCTGTTCTTTATTGAGCGGTATCTATAGGATAACATATTCTGGCATTTTAAATTAAATCACATTATTATACAAGCAGTGCTTCTATGTATGTATGTAATATGGTGTAAGCCAGTGGTTCTCAACGTGGGGTCCGGGGACCACCAGAGGTCTTTGAGGGGGTTACAGGGGGTCCCCAGCAAAATGATGAATTGTTAAACTTCACCATTATTCCATTTACAAGAAGTTTTAACACAATTGTAGAAGAAATGTAGACTATTTTGATTATAGTTTCACTGTTATCTCTCTACCTACAATACAGATAGTCATGGGATTCTGGACAAAATCATATCTAACAATACAAATATTCTCAGATTTGGGTCTGAGAGACAAAATCTCATCAAATGGGGGTCTGTAGGGGTCCTCGATGTGAAAAAGGTTGAGAATCACTGGTTTGATTTGATTTTATTTGGATCTCTTTTAGCCTATTGGCTAATCTTCCAAGAGTCCACATTAAAAACATTTAAGCATACAATAATTCATATTATACAACACATAATTATTGACACACATATATCATATACATACATGCATGGCACCTATAACCTACATACATTGACACTTATCCCGTATGGACCTACATATATACACATATTAATCTACATGTGTTCACTCTACAAACCTACTGACAGTGCAATACAATAGTGTGATGATAACTACATTTAAATCTTGAAATCTTGCAATCAACAATCCAGCTGCCGTACTGTTCTTGAGTGAGTTATTGTAATGAATTCCATAATTTAACAGTTCTGAAAATAAAAGTCCGTCTTCCCATTTCAGTTTTTATTTTTGGTAGTACATAATGATTTTTATCTCTTATTCTTATGTTAACTTGATGTTTATCACGTACTAATAGCAGTTTGTCCTTAATACTAACTGGCTTTTTAAACTTTTGAATTTTTGAAATTAGTACTATAGAATGTTGTCTCACATGCTCTACTACTGTGGGCCATCCCATTGTAATATGTAGTTCACTCACTCCTTTTTCAAACCCACACCTTAAGACCATTCTTGCTGCCTTGTTAAGTGTGATCTGCAGTCTCCTCATATCTCTCTGAGCTGCATTGCCCCACACTGCACAGCAATAATTAATGTGACTATAGATTAGACTATGAGATATTACCTTTAGAATGTCTTTAGATAAAAACTTTGCAATTCGTCCAACCATTCCTGCCATTTTCATCACTCTTTTAGAAAGATCTGTAATATGAGCCGTCCATGAGAGATTGTTTTGTATTTTAACTCCCAATAATTTGACTTCTGTAACCTCTTTAATTTGAACACTGCCATATGTTAAATACCATGGCTTCAATTTCTTCCTCTTTCTTGTAGTACATATAATCATATTTTTCGTTTTATTTACATTTAATGCCAATTTATTGTTTTCCACCCATTTGATGACACATTTAAAATCATTTGATAAATATTCATGCAACTGAGTTTGTGAATCTGCCACTGCAGTGATGGTTGTATCATCTGCAAACATATGTGCATTTGAGTTGGCTAACACTAAGGGAAGATCATTTGTGTATATAATAAATAACAATGGTCCGAGGCAACTCCCTTGTGGGATGCCACAGGTAATCATACGTGGAGAAGAAAAGGAGCCATTAACATAAATAGATTGCTTTCTACCGTTTAAATAAGATTTCATCCAATTAATAGCATTCTTACTGAAGCCATAATTAATTAATTTTTTAAGTAGAATTGTGTGGTCTATCAAATCGAACGCTGCAGTGAAATCAAGAAGAAGTAACGACACAAGTTTACCTTGATCCAGGGCACTTAGCCACTCATCCGTCATATGTAACAGAGCGGTTTCAGTAGAATGATTTTTACGATATGCATGTTGAGCATGGGTTAGAAGGTTATTAGTTTCCATATATTTCCAAATGTGATCACTTACTACTCTTTCCAAAATTTTGCTTAAGGAGGAGAGTAAGCTAATTGGGCGACTGTTGGGTGCGGTAAAAGCTATTTTAGCATCCTTAGGAATGGGGCAGATTTTTGCATGTTTCCATTCTGTGGGAAACTTTCCTTGTTGCAAAGAAAGATCAAATAGATACTTTACAGGTCTAGCAATATATGGGGCTGCAGATTTCAACAATTTGTTGTCAATAAGATCGTACCCTGGGGATTTATTATCAGGAAGTGAAATCAAGATTTTCTCAATGTCATCTAATGATATATCTGGTAATACAAAACTGAAATTTTTCCCCTTCATAATCTTTTTGTCTACTTCACCTACCAGTAATTCATTTGAGGCATTGTTATTCATATTGGACCTGAGATCATTTATCTTTGATTCAAAATAGTCAGCAAAGTAATTGGCAATGTCTACTGGTTTTGTTCTAATCTTTCCATCAACCTCCACACTAACAGGACTTGTACTATTTGACCTACCAAGCAAACCATTCACTGTATGCCATATCTGTTTTGAATTGTTTCTGCATCCCTCAAAAGCTGTTTTATAATATAGGGTCTTTTTCTGACGATTCAATTTTACAACAAAATTTCTGCATTTTCTATATAGCATAATATCTGAATCTAATCTTGACCTAGATGCTACAGTTTTTGCCTCATCCCTCTGAGATATTGCTTCTCTTAGTTGTTGGTCAATCCAGGGGGATGATTTGGCTTTAATTGTACTTTTCCTTATAGGAGCATGGTACTCAACAACATCAGTAAACAATTTCGTAAAACAATCAACAGCACAATCCAAATCATCCTCAAGATACACAAGGTTCCATGGAACAGCGGCCAGATCTGTCTGGTAGTCTTCTAAGTTAAATTTTTTAAAACTCCGTCTTATAGTCACTCTAGGAGGTCTTTTTGGCACTTTGGTGTATTTAGTAATGCACACAATATTATGATCTGTCCACGATAACGGGACAGATTTAACATTTGAGCATTTATTCGGAGCATTACAGAATATCAGATCAATAATACTTTCAGTTCTGTGCCCAAATTTGTTTCTTGAGGACCTTGTGATATCCTGTACCATTTGAAATAAATTACGACTCTCTATATATTGAGTAAACTTAGTCTTGTTCCCATCAGAGTGACTGCTTTTCCAGTCAATATTATAGTCCCCAAGCATAAATAATTCCTTCCTTTCATCCAGAGCAAGATCAATACTTTCACATATTTTATCCAGGTATAATGTGTTTGATTTTGGGGGCCTATAAACACATCCAATTAACGTTGGTTGTTGGAAAGGGAGGTGAATTTGAATCCACAGGATCTCTAGTCCATTCACACATAGATCATCCCGCACTTTGAACAGCAGATGCTCTTGAATATATAGGGCAACACCTCCTCTGGTGTAAGCTATGTTTGCTAATCATTCAGTTGCTAATGCTAACTAGCAAAGCGGCTAACTTAATGTTACTGAAGAGATGAAGGCAGATCAACCAGGGAGCCAGGGAGCTGAAGTTATATTCAAATTAGATCTACTATGTCATTTCCATGAATGTGCGTGGGACTGGACAGAATCTACAATTGCTTATTGGGAAGACTTCCACATATTTTGGACTATTTCAATTTTGCACTGAATGTTGCCAAAAATGCAATTGTTTACCTGGAGAAAACATAGTTATCCAGACAGCTCCTGACAACCCGGACTGAATCTGGATCTGAGAGTCTTGGCATTGTGGAAAGTGATTGTGTGGATTGTGAATTTATACTAGATCCCTGCTCTACTTGCTGTATATCATGATGATATATGGCTGATGGGGGAGGCCGTTCATTTTAAATTCCAGCCATAGAGGAGACGTCATTTAGTTCAGCTCCACACATAAAATGTTCCATTTTGTATAAAACAGCCAGCCAAGGATTATACATCTGAGTTCTGTGTTGGGGTCGACAAAAGTTGGAAAGTGTCCTTTTGATATAATACCCAGGAGGATTTTATTGGGATGAGGATGCATTTTCTGGCTCTGGACTAAAATCACTATCTTAAAATGCAAACTGCACTAATCCACCCCTTCTCTCACTGATGTGATGTTCTTGTTTTATTGATGTGATGGATGTGATGTTGTGTTTTAATTGGTGAGACCAAGGTGAGACCAAGACAATTTTCCTGCCTTGGCTGGATGTTAAAGTTCTATTCTATTCTATTCTATTCTTCATGCAAGAATCAAACCACACTCATGAGGATAATGCACGGTTCCAACATAGCCTATAGGCTAATATATGTATGTCATGATGACTTCTTCCCTCAGTATATATAAAAATTCCCATAAAATTTCCAAAATGTGCTCTCCCCAATGAGCGGTACTCACAAAAGAACACATATTTATCATTCCATGCACCTGGATGGGAGCACAACTGCACTCTGTCCTGAGAATCATTGAGCACGTGCAGACTGTGCAGTGACTGTTGTACAGGGGCGACCTGTTGCTCACCCTCCCCTGTGGAAACAATGCTCCGCAGATCTCAAATGTGAAGCGAAATAAATACATCTAGACCACAGCAAACACATACTTAACCCTTTGCTCAGGAGACTGTCACTCGCTACGTTCTGTCTCACCTATGATACTCGGGCTTTAGATGAATGAGTTCCTTTGGAGGCCCAGAGCAGTCATTTGTCAAAGCATAGAGCTATAGTAGTTAGAATCCACCTACTCCAAAGTATTGAATCATTGCACAAAGGTTTCTGGTATTGTACTTCCATATTTCAGACAATACTCTTTTTTTTCATGGCTTTATAAAACCATTCTTCTAAACCGTTATCTTAAGTTGTGGATGAATGTTTTTTGCAACCTTCAGTAGCACAGTAACTCAACAGGAATTCTCAAGGATAACAGATGCACACTGGTTCGGGAGGTTAGCTTTTTTTTTTTTAAATTTTGAGCAGGATGAACTGTCTAGAGCTTTTTGATGGCTGCGCCCCTTGATCAGCCCGAGAAAGCCTCCAGGACCAAAGAATAACACCTTCCGCTTTGCCTGGCTCCTCTGTGCGGAGCAGAACTTCATTTAAATCTCTATTTGTCTCCCTATGAAGAAGCTTGGATTTAATGGGCCAATTGTTTGCCCTCTTCCTTGTGGAAATGAAGTCGTGCATGTGTCGGCGTGCCCGGAAGAACGGGAAAGCTACGTAAAGGCCTGAAGTAATCAAGAGAGAGCAGCGTGGCGAGCTGCGGTCCTGGAACCGCTAGTCCCCACTGTGCTCAACTTCAACTCAACTCAACATCAAACGCTCCTTCGAAAACAAGACCCGCATAGCCACGTCCGGTCCACATCCATTCATCTCTCCTACAGGCTTGGACAGCTACAACTCTCACGTGGCTCCAGAGATTAATGGACTCGTAGAGTACAGTGAGATCCCATTCAACATCGAATACCAAAGTGTCAGAGTGAGAACACGAGCTAGAAACTTGAATTAGTATAACTTTTCAATGAAAGAAATGACTCATGCCCATTCTCTCTTTGTATCAGCTATCATTTTCATGATTCTTTTTTTCATTTATGAAAAAATCAAGCGTACAAGATGACTAAAATCCAGCAGTTCAACTGTTATAATGGAATAGAAACAGACCACCTTGATAGGCCATTGGCATATGAAGTCCTGTCTCAGCACATATCTTACATATTTTCTTGTATTTCATGTAATAACTTGAACTCTTGACCTTTGAGTCTTGACTATTGAACAGGGATACTATGTACCTCAGGAATATATCCATGGAACAATCTGAATTGCATTTGTTATTTGCATTTATTTGTATTATTTGCACTATATTTATTGTCTCTATTGTTGTATATTATGTTGACTACCTTTATTCTATGTTAGTAGCTATTTCCTTTATTTCTCTATTACCTGTACTTACATACTTTGTGCTATCTTATCTTATCTTATCTTATCTTATCTTATCTTATGTATGTACTGCATATTTTATGTCAATAATCACAATTAATAATGAATAAGATTGTAAAATTGTACACCTTCCAGTGTGAATGAGTCAAGATATATGTTCTGTAACTCTTAAGGGTCTACTGGTCATGTTACCATATTATTGTTGAGGCCCATAAGAAAACATAGCCTGCTCAGGAATTGATCCTACATGAGAGAAGATGTAGTAAATATCAGTAGCATGGGAATGATGCACCTTCTTTTACTTATTTCTTTTACGAATATTTTAGAAATTAAATTAATAAAAATCATGTTTTTTTCCCATAAAGTTCTTGATTTGCTACCCTGTGGCTCATGGACGCTCTGTCCAAGATGATAATCAAATGTAACAAAATCAGTGGTCATCAGAGTCATGTACAGCAGTGGTTCTCAATCTGCTGAGTACTGCTGGTTTTCATTCTAGCCATCTAATCGGGGACGATTACGCACCTGAGATGCAAGGTGAAAGCAAGTAACTGCATTTTAGTAGCTGGTAGGAGGGAAAACCAGCAGTACTCTGTGTCCTGAGGACCAGGATTGAAAACCACTGCTCTACAGTAGGCTCAGTGAAATATGCACCAGGTGCACTTTCTCAGTTTCACAGGTTCTCATCAGAAGACACATCAATGACGAGGTCACGTACCAGAGAGGAATATTCTGCAGAATCACACCCACGTTGCAGCTCAATACAACCATTGTATTCAAATGTTGATCTTTTGTAAAGTGAAATATGTCCACTCAGAGTTTTCCCTAATTATAAATAGTGGCACTGAGAGAACAACACATTCCTAATTTGTAATGGGATTAGATCATTATGAAGACACCAAACACAGACAATTGTGCCTCTTGCATCGAGTTTCTATTTGGGCGTCACTGGCCTGACTTGGCTCGCCTTGCCTTCTTGTCTCACCAGTGAAGTCTCTACAGTCAGAGGCTTGTGTTGTAAAGACCACAGCTGGGTCGGATTTCCAAGTCAAATTTAATCGGAAAGCCGTGCGCAGAGTGAGTGGGGCTCAGGCCAGCCTGCGGTCTCCTGTGAGGTCCTCACCTCGCAAACATGGAGACTCAGAAGGCTGCAACACTGGATGAAGTTCATCTTATGTTAAATTTTGATTCCTGATAAGACTAATCCACTAGGAAAAAAATATTTTCGGCAAACAAAATCAACTGAAGACAATTGAAAAACTGTTATGTATATTGGTTTCATTTCATATTATAATTTTTTAGTCGAGAAGGATGTTTCAAGTCATGCCAGCCAGAATTATTTATGTTACTTTAACTCAGTGCAGAAATGCTGATCCCAATGATGAAATGAATAATAAATCGGCGGTGTAGCTATTGGCAAAATAAGAGTGACACAGTGATTCTGTGAAAATATAAAACAAGCACAGGCTCATGAAATCCAACCACCGGTGCGTTCCAGTGCAAAACATTACCAGTGAACATAACACAGAACTTTACCCAGACTGAACTCCTCTGCTATACTTTGCTTTGGAAAATGCAACTAAAACATTCAGCTATATACCCAGAACAAATTAGAGAAAAATACACAGGACAGAATGAGGTGTATCAAATTCAACTTCCACATACCATTTTACCCTCTCAGGGGGTTTCCCGGTAGGAATACGCAGTAGGTTATTTTTCCTTTGAGTAAATTGATTAAGTATTGTTTGGTTGTTGTTAGCGGTTTATGGATTCAGTAGTGATTCTCTAAGATAAAACTTACAGGTGACTGACTAAATGAAATGTGCTGACACCCATGGCAAAAACCCAAGGCAATAAACTCAAGCTTTCCTGCAAGCTATCATCCAAAAACATTCTGGTCTGTGCCAGCAAACTTGATCCAACCTAAGGAGTCTCTACCTCTTTCTCTCTGTATCTCCTTGCTACTTTCCTTCCCCTCTTCCCCCTCTTAGCCAGGCTCCATACAGCAGCCCCACCCTGTCCTAGAAATTCAGATCCCAGCTGAGCCAACCTCTCATTCATGTTGACCTCAAGGCTGTGGACAGTGTTGGGAAGAGCGTTCCGGGTACAAAGCAGCAGCATTGGTTGAACTGGGATGGACGCTGTTTAACACCGTTGGACACCGTTGGCCATGATGATCCGTCAAACTGGTAGGAGTAGTGATGTCAAGGAAAACCATCAGCGTCTTTTCACGAAATTTCATGAAATGAGCACGAGATCTTAAAATGCAAATACATGCTCCGTGCACGAAAAGTGAGTAAAATGCGCTTTCCTCACCATGAATGGATTACGTGAAGGAGACACAGCTAGAAACATGAAGTAGTCTGACATTGAAATAGTGCGGTGGAAATTGAGGGCATGGAAGTTGGGGCGGAAATCGTAAAACCTCAGCTTACTGGACTTAACGGACTAAAACGACAAGCACACTAGCAGCTGTTTTGAGAAAAAATTATTGCCGTATTAAATTTAAGGTACAAATGTATTGCACTTAAACAAGCCCACCTTTAAAGATCAGCGTGACCTCAATTTTAGTGCAGTGGAGCTTCAGCGTGCATCAATCTGTCAGCAGTCCTAATGCCGTACCCGATCAAGATCGAGCGAGTGATGAAAGAATCAGTGCACTATAAACTCTATAGTTGTTTTACCTGCCCAGACTTAACAGTTAGCTAACCTTTTCAAATGATGTGTCCACTTTGTGCTATTGTCAATCAGTGGTGGAGAAACGTAATCTTCACATACCGTAAAACTTCAATTAATAGCCCGGGCTTTTATTTGCTTCGAGAGACAGCGCATCTAGGCCAACCTCATGCACTGAGAGAGAGAGAGAGAGAGAGAGAGAGAGCGAGCGAGCGAGCCCCAATCAAAATACCGGTAGCCAGCCTACCTACTGTGCCGCCATGGCGATCAGCAAATGTGACTGACGTTTGAATGCAAGTAAAAAAAAATAATAAACTGCTTCTCAGCGTCAATGGCAACTGGCTTTTAATTGAGATCGGCCTTTACTTGTCAAAACTTGTAGCCACACCCGGCCAGTAAAAGGGACTCGGCTTTTAATTGAAGTTTTACGGTAATTCGTAATCTGCGTTTCAGAGTTCATGCTCATCTCACAACATTTTATGAGACTGTTGATGCCATCCAGGTCGACTGTCCAAAGACCACTGGTGTTTTGATCAATAGTGTGTTAACTGATTACATTGTAGCAACCGAGTGAGGTCGTCGTGTTTTAAAAGAATAGTGTTGAAGGTTATAATGACCCAAGGACCTTTTGCTCACCTTCCCTTGCCTTGTATGCCAGAGAGTGTTTATCTCCACGGCCGAGCCACAACCACAAGTGTCCAGATGTTATGTGAGAAGGAATGATCCTACCAGGCCATATTCCCTCAGGGGTACTATTCTGCTGGGAATGATAACAATGCAACCCAAGGTGCATCCACCACACCAATCACTACGAATTACCATCACCACTGTGACCAAAGATGTAGGATTTTTCAGCACTGAAACACGTTTGGGAAAATAACAGATTCCTCACATTCATGCGTCTTCAATCAAAATGGCAGGGCTGTCTGTTGGATAGCCTCTAAGCCCTGGGTTCTTAACCTTTCTTGGCTGGTGAACCCATATTGAGGTCAGAAAATTCCTGTGGGTCCAGTTTTTTAAATGCATGAGAATGTGCGTTCACATTGCAGTGAGCAGAGTACAAAGCGGTGGTTCATTCTTCTGAGGGACAGATATCAAACTGCTCCCAGAGGCTGGTTCATGACACTTTGCTTTGATATAGACTGTAGATGAACTTAAAGCTACAATATGCAACTTTTCTGACATTAAAACAAATTGGATATGTTTTACATTATCAGTCTGTGTCTATCTGTGACCTGTGTGTTCGTACCTAAATTCTCCTGTTTGCCTGAAATTGCCTTTTCAATGCTGTTGGGGACATTTTGGGGTGTAATCGATTTGCTGTGGGCGTGGCCAGCAGTGAGCTGGTTGCGGCTATTAAGGTGAGGCTAGCGGCCACAGAGCAGGGAAGCCACAGCAACAACAATGGAGAAAAGCAGTAAGACATAAAAGTACCGCCAAGCTAAATGTGTGGCAGACAAAAGCTATTCAAAAACACAGAGAACATGAGCATTGCTTTGTTTTTTTTATTGCAGATTGGCTGTGCTCACCATCTGCTTATCCAACACCTGTGGAGGCTTTACTGATGCCAGTTAGCTCAGCCTCAGGATAGATGCTGTTTGAAGGTAAATAGCTCATCAAGATGAGTGACAACTGTTGGAGCGTGAACTTGACCAGCTGAGGGCGAGGAGGGCGGGACAGTGTGTATTGTAGCCTTGATAGAGGTCAAGTTTGCAACATTTTTAGTGCAATTGGAAATCATCTTTTCATGTGTAGTCTCATGGTGTTACTTGGACGGACCTGTGCTGGACACTTAAGTCAGCCTCCCAGAATATAAACAGTGCATGTTTAATAGCCTGTTGAAGCCAAAGCCACAGACAACCAGGCACTTGGGAGAAATATGTGCGAATTGTATCTTTTGGGTGGGAAATATGAGATTTTTTTTTCTCTCAGTTTTCATCTTTGGTTTTTGACTTACTGTAAAAAAAAAAAAAAACTCTTAAGACAAGAACATTCTGGTTTGCCTGTGTAGCTGTAGAGTCCATATGATTTTATTACATTGTCATGTAAGGTATTCATACATTAAATGACATTACACATATTTTTATAAATTTTGCATTGTGTATGTTTTGTGTTATTTGGCTTATTGTTTATGATATGTGATATGATATGAAAACATGCACACACACACACACACACACACACACGCACATGTCAGTTGAGGAGAGGTAAGATAAGGTTTTTGCTATTTTGTTGGAATGAGCAGAGCTGCACCTGTCTCAAGAAAAGTTGTGCTTTGATGTGAGTGTAGCAGGTTCAGGTCAGTGAGGACAAAACTGTTTTCAAAGCTAAAGCGCTCTAGGGATCTGGATTTATCTGGGTTTAAGATACGCTTTGTTAAAACATGAATGGAGTACAAAGATCAGTGCAAGTCGTCATACTTTGAGATAAAGAGCTAGACATTTCAGCCAGCAAATACTGTGTACATTTGTAAGGTTTCATGACCTCTATAACTCTAACTCATGACCTCTTCTTTATGAGATCAGAACAAATAGCATTAAAGTGGTAATCTACAGCATCCGCATTTTTTTTATTCATTTATTCATTTTTTTTCTCCATGTTTGGTCATTGCTGTTTTTGCACTGCACTTCCCTACCCAATCCTTCTTCTATTTATTCCAAAAACAAACCTGAAACATAAAACGCATCACCTCCTCTGCGCCAGAGGATTTTTACTAGGAAAGAACCACCTGACACCGAGTGTTTATAGAGAGTAGCAAAATGGACATTTATTTAAAATGAAAATGTAGTAGATTATTACTTAAATGGAACAATATCATTGTGGAAAAAGATTCAAATCTTGAATATGTGTACCAGCTTCTGTGATCCTGAAAAAGCCATTCAAAAATTCTGCTACTGGAACGATGCACTCACATCTGTGCCTCTTCATTCCTGCACTACATCCGGCAATAAGCTGATGATTCCTGGTGTCAGGTTATTTTCAAAGGACAAACTAAAATATAGCCGCAAGTGGGGATTGTAGGGTCCAAGCACACTTTCAAAAGACAGACAGCTAGACAAAACATTACGGAAGGCAGACAAGCTAGACAGACAGATGCGGTTAGTGAAGATTGCACATGTTAATTTTGTGTTAGCCTGTGACTTTTGTCAAGTTTATCATTCAATTGCGGCGATATTGTTCATCGTACATTGTTCAAGTTATCCACAATGGCCAAACTTCATATTGGAAAATATGACCCTTGTTCTTGGCAGTTTATGATTTCAGACAAGACAAGCCTGGATTTAAACACACAGTCTTCCACATGAAAGGCTGATGCTTTACCTGCTGAGCCACACTCCTGGTTTCACAGAGGAGAAACTAAAGGGAGAAGTATTGTGATACCGCAGCGTGTGATTGACATTGCTAACCACTTAACCACATGCAGCTTTATTGTGCTCTCCATTAACGAGCAATACTAAATCACAATTGCACTGCTCTCTATGGGTTGAAAATTTAAAGCACTTCTGGCCACACCCCAATCAGTGATGTCAAAATCAGGTATTTTGCCTTTGACAGATGATGCCAAACACCTGCTCTGAGTTTAGAGAGTTGTGATTTAGTGTTGATTTACTTTTCATGAAACTTCAAAACTATCACACTACGTCAGGGACTTGAACTCATGCTCCAAAGACCTGTGCTTACCCACTCTGCCAACTTCCACTTTGGTGTTCCACATGGAGGAAATAAAACAAAAGTGATAGGTCATATAGTTCCACCTGTGCTGAAAGCCTCAGAAAGAATATTATAACTGTATTAGTGCCCCACATTAATCATTGGCTTTACTCACGTCATCTTGAGAGTCCAGACATCATTTGTCTTTAGTTTGATAAAGATTGATCAGAATATCTTGAACATATCACATTGTCAATTTATCAAACTATTTGCAGCTGCGCATTTCAATCTACCGTACGCTCAGTTTTCAAGATATCATTACAATTTTTTATCTGTTTACTAATTAAGGTATGACGATTTCAAAATAAGGAATCGAGGGTAGGTACCAGTGTATGAAAGATTTATCTCACTTCAGCCGACATGTCCTGAAAATTTTAACTCTCTAGGACATATGTTTTATTTTTTTACAAATTTTTGAAGTTTTGGCTTTAATATCTACGGAGATTTGGTTGTTATATAATAAGCCACGGCCACTTTCATCAATCACAACCAAATTTCATAAATCGACTTGGGCATCAGAGTAATTTCATAAAAATCTTTTCAGTCAATTATGTGATAAACTTTTTGTATTTGTAGCGCCCACTAGTGGTAGAACTCAAAACACTTTTATGGCCGTGCTCTAGCCACACTCCTCAACATATGCTTCAAAGTAGTAGATGAATGGACAATGAGTTATGGTCAATTTTGTGTTAGGGCATTTTTTGTATACAGGTCATTGGTTGATAAAAGCCAAACCATTTGGCCTATCAATAACCTTTACACAACATTGAAAGAGGACGGTCCCAAGATGGTCCACACCAAGTTTTGTGTGAATTGGATGAACAGCCCAGGAGGAATTGCAAAAAAAGTGATTTTTAAAAAAATTCAAAATGGTGGAAAGTACAATATGGTGGACATTAAAAGTGATAAACCTATGGAATCTTCTCTCTATGACAAACGGTACAGAAGTTATTGGACAAAACGTAAAGTTGCTTGTTATAGCGCCACCATGTGGCCAATATGCGTGGGCTGCCTTGCCTGAGTAGTGGGGGGGGCCATAGGAGCCCGCCTGCCAAATATGGTTGCTGTAAGACTTAGCTGCAGACACCTTTAGTGGAGAAAAAGAAGAAAGATGAAAGAAGAAAGAATTCCAGCAAACACAACAGGGTTCCAGCACCTCCAGCGGTGCTTGGACACCTGATGAGCTCCTCAATGAGTGTATGAGTGAGTATCTAGATCTCATATCCTGGCTGATATCAAAGAAAGAATAAGGTGTTTCAATGCATTTTCATATTCCTGTCACAAAAATGGATACATTGATGAATGGAATATTCCTAATGTTAACCATGGAAACAGGATTTGCACAGATGCAAAATCAGTGAACTCTTAGTATCGCAACATCGGCATATCCCAGCTATCGTATTTGAGTTTTTAATGGTAACACTGCAATGTAACTCTTCAATGGAACACCTGAGTAGGATAATATCTGAATATCAATGCGCCTGTAAATGTAGTCACTTGTAGTTTCTACTGTCTATATGCAGTGTCAGGAATGTCACATAGCCTCATGGCGGACTTATTCTGCACCCTCCATCTTTTCATCCCACTGATCTTTACTGGATGTGTTTGTAATTCATGTGCTGATGCATGAAGACACAAACAATAGCAACTCCCACAGTGAGTGATATGAACTGTGCATCTGGCACAGCGTGGATGCTCAGTGGTTGAGGAGCGGAGCAGTAGCTGGACCTGTAAAAAAAAAAAAAAAAAAGCTGAAAACATATGCAACAATAAAAGCTGAATGTATGTCTGACACTAGGCCATTTGTCAAACGGTTACGCGGGGGACAGATTCATGGAAGTTGTTTCCTGGATAATTGGAACCAAGTGGAATCAGTATGACATGGTGGGACGTAATGTGGGTTGTGACCCATGAAGTTGAAGGGAGGATAGCTGTGATGTGACTCCAGTTATGGGTAAATCTCTAATCTGAACAATGTGTCTTCTATTTTAAAACTGTAGGACTCAAATTGACGTTGAAAGAAAATACAGAATCCAACAGACTCTTGTGTTTTGGTTGTGGAAAGAACACATTTTTGGCATTATTTTTTTCTAGACATCATTTTTTTCCACCATGAAAACCGTAGGCACAGAGCCCACTGGTTCTGAATTCATCTCTGCCTGCCAGCTGTGAGGAAATCTGTTTGGGATGTGCATTTTCTCTTTGGCTGTTTTACTCAAATAGACTTTGATGATCAAAATCAAATGTCACAAGAGATAACTAGATCCATGAATAAGAAATAACATTCTGTGTTGACAGTTGATGCAGAAATGTAACTTTTCTTCTATTCTACTGTAAATCTGCAGTAGAAAAAAAAAATCAGAGACTAGTAATCATTTTGGTCACCGCTCCTTTTATAGTCAAACTAGGTATTCACAAGGTAAATGCATGGTAAGAATAGGAAATTACCAAGTAATTAACACTGTAATAGCAAAGTAGGTCAATAGGTACTATCACATCTTGTATTACTCATCAGTTCAGGTACTGTCTCAGGTTTACAACAATAACAAAAGTTTAACAGCATACTTCCTATGTAATTAGGCTACACTTTCTTAACACCTCTATTACCCATCATGCCAAGGAACTATCCTGTAGGTACTGACGGTTTATATTAACAATAGCCCAGTTTAATTGTGTATTTTTCAGGAATTAAGGCAGTACTCATCCATAAATTATCTTTTCTTGCATAGTAATTGTTCATGGCTCTACCCACTTTATTAACCCTGTTTCTAAGTTGTCCATTTTCTTTGATAATGACCTCATACAAACTCTGACAGACAACATGGTTTCATGGTACATTTTCTTAAATCCTTGATACATTCTTATAGGTCGGCATCAGTTTGGTATTCTCAGATTCATCTCTACGTAATGGCGACCATTACTACTTTTTACTAAGAAATACGTTTAAATTTTCTCTGAAACGAAGGCGAAACTGAACTTTAAAAGAAAGCTTGTTTCCATGTAATGAACCAGGTTCTTACCATATCATTGATAACTGGTTATTTCCTTTTCAATTCAATTCAGGCCAACATACACATACCATGTTATGTAAAGGTACAAGGTAAAACACTGTATTACCTATACTATACATTTTCTGCAATAAATGTTACGGCGTACATATGGTGAAACTGGACTGTAAAAGGAAACAACAGGAGCCCCCAGTTTTACTAAGTAAAGCTTAGCAATGTTTAATTCTGTGATATTACAAAGAGTCTAAAATATATAATATAAATGTAACTTCTTGTATGTTCACTGCTTTTAATATGGGCAAAATCTAAAAGATATCTAATAATTTCCTTACATTTTCATTTTTATTTCCCAGAATGCCTTGCAAAAACCACCAGAGAACTTTCCTGGACTGGGCTGGTTTTAGGTGTAGGTGGAGAGAGTGAAAGTTTCCAGTCGAGTCACGCCCCTTACTCAAAACACAACCTGTCTTGTGGCTGCATTGGATTCTGGTCTATTGCGGCTCCTGTTGATGGAGGATTGGTCTCTCTGCCTCTTCTACGATGGATTTCTCCCTGAATAATTGTTAAATGTTGGTTCAACAATCATTCAAACCTGACATGTACTGTTGGTGTTTTAGATCATTGACATTTTTTCTTCTACTACACTCCATTGTAGCTACGCTGGAGATATCTCATCGTAACATCATGTTGTACGTTTGAGGAAAAAATAAAATACACATCCAAACTACCAAATGGGCCCAGGAATCCACAGTAAATCACCAGTAGCTGTTTTTTTTTAACTGTTAAAGTGTTTCAGGTTGGATTTTTCCTTGAAGGCCTGGGACATGTGGAGGAGCTTCTCAGCCGCAACATCTGGACTGTTTGAGCCAAGGTCCAGCTAGCTGTACATCTTCCTGACATTCTCCTGGATGGAGGCAAGTGTTTTGGCTCTGGTGGTTCTGGTGGTTCAGTCAGAGACACTTACGTCAAAGGAGTTTGGACCATTAGACCACTAATGGTTATACAGTTGTATTTGGCGGAAAAGGCTCTGCTCTTGAGGATGTTCCCTAATGACTTTGGTCAACAGCAGCAGTGGCATGAATGAACAGCAGTGTGAGCTGGCAGATTATAAAGACCACCTCGTTGACTTGAATGTGATTGGTGATGAGAGTCAGCTGCTGGATTGGACATCTGATAGCCAATCAGCTGATAGCGTGCACATCTTCAGTGTTCTGCCTGAACAAACACGTCAAATTAATGTTCAAATGTAATAATCTTGATGTTTATTATATAATGAAAAGTAAATCAACAATAATTTGTAAACACCATTTTTTTCCAAACCACTTCTCAAAAATGAGATGCATGCACAAATACACATACAGCCCCCAAACACATAAACACTACTCTCGCTCCATACCAACTCCATTCATATAAGCTATATTTGACATGGCATCTTCCAAAGAAAAATGTATTGCCTGTGTTTTTATTTTTCTTAACCTCATTTATTAAATTGTTAGTTCAGTATCAGTAATGTTGAGTGTATATTTTTGTGTTTTTTTATTCCCATTCCTTTAGTAAAATTCATTTTTACAACCCTGAGGGCTGTAAATTTATTTTGTCACTGAGAGTCAACCAATGGAAAGGGGCCTTTTGTATTGATTTGAGCCCCTGCCCTTCTAAATGCTGTGCACGGCCCTGCCGTCAGAACGCCATGTAGTCACTTAAACTGATGAGTACTAGAGGTGTTTTTAAGTAATTCATCTGTGATTTCTAAGTATTTACCCACTTGGTTATAGCTGTAATTAACTGCTGATTTACTGTTCTTACCATGTATTTACCATGTAAACACCTAGTACTTAGGGTGATTGTAAAAAGAAGCGTTATTAAATAATTATTTCAATTGCAACGAGGAAGAGCATATAAAAATGGCTGAAACTGCTGTAGCGTCTTCCTCTTTGCAGTTAAAATAATTATTTTTGCATAATCTGTAACTTTTGGTATCATCTTGAGTATATAAGCCCTTTAATATTTCAGATTTCATAATAAAAGTCAACAAAGACAAATCAAAGTTTCAGTATGTGCCTGTATGAGGCCTAGTATGTGCCTGTGAGTCTCCAGGGTTATAATCACTGAGGCCCTGATTTAACAAGATGAGAAGGTGCTATGCAAACTGGCTTGTGATGAAAGTCTGTGTTGTGCTGGAAAACTAGGTGAAGTGTTTAATTTACAACTGCAGCTGCTAATTATACAACAAGTGAAGAAAACCTCCCCTTAGTCACATTTTTGCATGTTAAGGGAGGCTCAAAAGCACAGCAGTTGAATGATATTGAAAGGGTCAACATGGAGCCGAAACAACGGCATCTTTAGAATATATGTTCAAAAAGTCACAGAAACATACTAATTTCCTATCCTATAGCATAGACATGAGCAAGGCAATGAGCAGAGTTTAGGGGTGAAGCCAGAGCCATTGCAATTCTTTAGTTTCTTTCATCTTCACACACTCATTCAAGAGCACAAGCCGTGGTTACACTCCTGCATGTCTATCTTCTATATCTTTCTATGTCCATTATCAGTGAAGTGTCCCTGTTGTTCAAGGAAAGTTTAAGCATTACTCTGGATCTTTAGCCTATGAAGTTGGACTTCATACCTGGAACCATAGCTACAGAAATACCAGATGTAGCAGCAAATTTTGTTTGAAATGATCCAGACGCAAGAATATGTTAATTTACAGGAGGCTTGACAATTTCCAGGATTGAAAGTGAATGCTGTGAGGGAGGTTCTGCATTTGATTGATTTTTGATTTCTTCCAGGAGTGTAGTTTCAAGACTGTTTCTTCAAATATGTTCCTTGCTCAGAAGAAACAGTGTGATTCTGATGTGAAATATGGTCCCAACATATCTATGACTCTTACTGCAGCCACCTCACCTGCTGATTTACATCTGCTCTTCAGAGGCGGGGGAAATTCCTTGCAAGCCTGGCCATCGCAAATTATATGGAATATAATGAATCATAATAATAATATCTAAGTGTAACACAATTTTCTGTGCAGTCCTCTCTAAAATGGATTTCTGGATGAAAGAGGCACAGCTTGATATGACTTGGGTAGATTGGATGACAATTGCACAGTCCCTTCCAAACAATGTTTCTAACACGCCTCATCTATGCTACTGTTACAATAGCTACAATATGGACCTGTTTAAATAAATATTAGAAGGCCAAAATGTGCCATGGCACTGTTTCTGGGGGGTCCCCACATGACAAGAGCACTAGTGCATTCATATTAGCCTGAGTCCCGGGGCAAGACTAAATGTACACACTTTTTAGGGTCTCAGCCAAACATTTTTGGGTGGTAGAGGGGAGGGTGGACGCTGATTGTTCATTCATGAATGTGTAAGGAAATAGTCCATATGAGCCAGTTATGATTGTTTTATGTAAACCCCTTACAAAGGAAGTGTTTCCAATTAAAGTAAGAGCCTTAGAGACCGACAAATGAACCCGAGGACAAGTGGAATGTACGGGACATTTCTTCACACGCAACCCAACTCATTCATTTCCCTTTCTGGAGGTGGGCCTCGTTATTTCATTTTGGTGACAAGTCAATAGTGAAATACCTTTGTCCATATACATCCTGCGAGATATTTCCAGATGATGCACTGTCTACCTTCAGCTCTGATGAAGTGCATTGCTTAAATCAGTCAACAGCTTCCGCTTGCCATCAGTCATTGTTATGATAGATTGTGTTCATCCAGCCAAAAACAACAGTGCAGACAGAATGATGTCTGTATCTAACCTATCTGTATGCACCTGCAGCTGAATGATACAGTGCTGTATGAATGCTACATCGAGGCGTGCTGTAAACCAAGAATGGACATGTAACTCTGGACATGATTTATTCCATTTAGCAGTATCAGTGTAGAGTTTTAACTGAAGAGCATTGCATGTTTGATCGTACCAAGGAGGCGTTTTTCGGGCACATTCCCCGCAAAAAACAATCCCAATTTCATTACTGGTTCTAAAGCGAGGTACATACCAAGTGTTATTAGAAGATGAGAAGATAATGAAAAAGCTCAAGAATGCTCAACTTGATTAAACTTTATCCAGGACTAATGGGCTATGGTATTTTCCCAGGTGTCTTAAGCCGTTATTCGGCTTTGAGTCTCAGTGAATATCACGAACAACCACAATGAACGGTAAAAACTTTTTTTATTCACATAATGATTTCATTTTTCATGTGGTACTAGAACATTTCTGGTATGTCATTACAACCATTTGTGGGCGAAGCGGGTATTTGAAATTTCTTGGAACATTATTGAATTGGTTTTGTTGGCAATAGTCCCAGAATAATCAGTTACAGAATATGAGCGTGAACTGGTTGCTTTTTTCAAGATACAGTCTTCTGCCATAGTGAACATAACAGCAACCCTTGGATTAATATTCAACTATGATAGGAGAGGCTACAAGGCTAGTAATACCAAATCTTCATTGTTGTTGTTGCTATCACAAAGTATTACATTAAGGCCTGTGTACTTCACATCTCCCATTCTGATCTGTCTGAAGAGTAGTGGTATTATTCCTATCTGTCCTATTGACTGATAGGAATAAGGTGAGGAATTGTACACGGTACTTACACAGTGGTCAAGTGAGAGTTCACTCAGTGGTCAAGCGGGTAGAATACACGCTATATATGGACCCCTGGGACCAATCTGATGATCCAGGGTGACCATCGTACAGGTGTTAGTTGACCAAGTTGACCTAAGTCTCTAAGGATGTGCCTGTTACAAGGCCGTTTGTCTTGGGGCATCAATCGTTAAGTCAGCCATCAGGCAATTCAGAGAATGTGGAAGCCATATCTTATCATGTGAAGGGAATACTATCTCTCATCTGACCACTATATAGACTGCAAGTCTCCCTCAGAAGAGTGAGACTAACATCACTACCTCTGTGCATGTTGTTTCTCTCCAGTAATATCATTAAACTTCTGCTAATCGATCAGATCGACTCCAGTCTGTTCCTGTGCTCCGGTATCAATATCACCATACAACAAAGGCACTATTACTGTGATCTGTAACAAGTTGTTGGTTGATGACTCCAAGCCTTCTATAGGAGTAGCCTTCCTACAGTGCACATATGCAAATTATATCCCAATAATGACACCCACATATAAAATGCATGCATAGAGTTTAGTTTTAATAGTTTGATCTTTGAATAGAGAAATTTGGTAGCAGATAGATAAATGACTACTGATCATCTGTGTCATCTGCCAAATATTGAAATGCAGGAACATCATGTTTAATGTGCGCCTGACAGCACAGTGTGACGCACTCAACTGGGCTTCAGTCAGGACAAATATCGGCTACACTTAGCCTGGTTCAGTGTCTCATAACATAAATTCAGTATGAACATAAAGGAGCTTCCACTGAAATGGCACAGAAGCACAAGATGAAACAATGCTAATGCGATTGATCATAGTAATAATCTGCCACTTTTCCAGTTACATTAAATGGGTTTAATTTTACAGAAGAGGATTAGGGCCACATGTGGGAAATGCATTTGGGTTCTGAGATTAAACTCAGAATTCTGACTTTAAATTCAGAAATCTGAGATTAATCTCAGAAGTCAAATACATTTTTCACATGTGGCCCTAATCCTCTTCCGTATATTTGAATTTTAAATTTCCTTACATAATGCCAGATGTGCATCAGAATATTTTGAATAAAGCAAGGAACACATGTCTTCCTTTTGTCAGAGGCGGAAACATAATTTTGGGTAGCACTTTTTCGAGGAAAATCTTCAATGGATAACTTGTAGATGCTCAATTTAACTAACCACTGATTCTGACTCTCACTCTTAACATCCTCTTCCCTATCCAGGTGGTTGGTTGATTATTAAGAATTACTAATTGGCCCAATCATAAAAGAGAGAAGATTAATAAGGTATACTGTGCTATATTAACTTAGTGTATGGTACACCACCATTTTCAACTCAATATGACACTTTAACATACAACTGAACCACATATCATCCATAATTTTATAAATGACATCTTAATATTAAATACCTTTTTTGTACATATAGGTATGGTATAAAAATATAATTTATACCCCATAAATATTGAAGCAGATTTCAGGGACACAAATCCCTGGCATGGATTCACTTTAAGAGAAGAGATAAAAATAGAAAAGTATGGATTCTCTCTTTTTTTTTTTCAGTTCCTTTCCACCCCAAAGTCTGCTTCCAGATGAATGGAAAAAGTCTATGTGCAACTGATTCACTGAAACCTTTGAGCATCTGCGTGCTTTTCATTACTGATGAAATGAGCTCCATTCATAAGGGAGCACCATGACACCCAAAAGTTGAATTTTGCAGCAACTGTAAGAAAAGAGTGTATTTTAAATAATAACGATGCCAAGTTACAGGCGGTATAAAGATGGTCCCAGACAGCAGATATGTGTTGTGGTTGCGGAGTCCTTTGAAGCAGCCGCCACGTGTGAGGAACATTATGTATACAAGTCTTTCATGGCCGATGCAGACCGACCAAATAAACCATCCTCAGTGGAGACAGGCTAACGGAAAATAGAGTCCACATCTGCCAAACAGACATGGGCAGAGATATAAGGATGGGGGCACGCACTCCACGAGCATCCCTGCTATGTTACCCCTCGCTCCGAGTTCAATGCGTGCTCCTTTCATGGTTATGCATCCATCGAGGCACTGAGCGCGCCGAGGTACAAACAAACGTGTCCGTCTGCAGAGATGTAGCTATACATGCTAGTTTTCCAAAATTAGGAATGTCTAATGCAAAGACAATATCTGGATTTCCCTTGTGTCCACCGGTCAGACTGTGAGCGTGTCGGTCATTGGACTTGAAATGTTCATTTCACGGCAGGCCCACCGAGGGGAGTCGTCGTCCGCGAGTCTTTTTCAGGCACAGCTGGCAGTGGCCTCTTCTGCCTGTTGGAGACAAATACAAAGAGACTCTTCAGAACCAGAACAGGTCAGGGTTCGCTGATAAATGTAACGCTATGGCAGGGCTGAGGATGTATTGTTCCCCTTGAGCTATTCATTACATGTACTCTGTGAATAGGATGCTTTGTTTTGCTTTTTCTTTGGTTTCATGCGGTGCAGTTACCTGTCCATGCAGAAGCTGCTGCACTCAGAGTCAGTCTGCTCTGCACACACACAGCGCTGGGTCGCCGCCCCCCTCTTTCCCCGCTCAGTCCCAGCAGAGCGCCGCATGCGCTGCGAGCCTTGGTAGCTGGACATACCGTACAGCACAGTGTGCCTGAAAAAAAACAGAACAGATGCTTTCACTATATGATTGATTACATTTGTTAAAATATGGTCCATATTAAAGCGCATGGTGAAACGTCAGCAAAGTGCTGACAAATGATGAATATATTTGCTAGCATCTCAATCCATAGAAATTGTTGAGTTGGAAACCACCTGCCCAGTTGTGTTGCAACACCAAAGGCCTTTTAGGCTGTAATTCATATCGGTCTCTTTGGCCTCCAGCACAGCAACTCAAAAAGCCTTTAATGTGTCATTTTATGTATTTTTTCTGTTTTATGTGAAGCACATTGAATTTGCCTTGTGTATGAAATGTGCTATATAAATAAAGTTTGCCTTGCCTTGCCTTGCCTTTAAAGCTCTGGCATGCCACACTGGTAGATGGGCTCAGATGTGCTATTTTATCAAACTATCAAATTGGAGAAACGTCTCAAAACAAAAGAAACTAAATCCACTGGACTTAAAATGAAGAGTTGAAGACGTTCCCCACTCATTCGAGAGAAACGTCTTCAACTGTTCATTTTAAGTCCAGTGGATTTTGTTTCTATTTTTTTGGACATCTTACTACCTGGATGACTGAAATGAACCTACACACACATTTACAAGGAAATTTTGTATTGACAGCAACCTAGCATAATGATGGATGCCATTCCGCATGCTATCTCCTTACACACCTTCGTAAATCCCTCCGCAGCACATGAAATCGGCTCAATGAATGGATGATCGAAGGTCTGTCCATCAGGACCCATATTACACACATATTGCACAAACTGACCTAAAACAGGGCTACTATAGTGCTACCAGTTCATTAGCATATGCTCCCAAAATTGAATTCATGCTACTTACAAAATAGAAAAGAGCACACATGCAACTTGAGATAACACATAGAGATGAGCATATACAATTACTTTCACAGTATATGCTCCTAGATTTCTTTCATATGCAACTAAACTGTTCAGTTCTGAAGCAAGTGAAAAATGTCACCATATAGAACCTTGTGAAAGTGTGACATAGGGGCAAATATACTTAGACTATTGCAACCGTATCAATATCCTGTGCATTGTTAACCTACTAGATTTGCCCAGATTTCTCAGCCCATTTAAGAGCTGAGGTGAATTTGACAAAGGACTCAGACAGTGTTTACATACAGTATACCCACACTGTAACACACTGTTACTGTAAGACGCTGTCTGGTGACTGGAATTCATTGTTTTTTGTTTTTGTATTTTTGCCAGTAAGTTCTCCTCATTGACTATTGGAGGGTAATTTTATGATCTTGTTATTGTTCATGACCCTATTAAATGCAAGTCAGGTCTGATGGTTTTCACTTTTGATACTAATCCAAACTGATACTGTGAACCATGTAGAGTCCAGTCCCAGCCCAGGACACCGACACTGAGACTATGCAAAACATAACAGTAATTACATATGAATTATTGTAATTATAGTGTTTTATATTACTAAGCTGATTTTATACTTAAACCAACACTAGGCAACTTCACATGTTGCCGGCTCCAAATGGCAGCGAGAGGTAACTGAAACATTTGAACTTCAATACCCAGAAGTCCTGGAACGTGATGGGCTGTGATGCTTTATACCAAAGGATAGCAAAGGGATGAGAGAGGCAATAGATGTAGCATTGGTGAGTCTGTACACACACACACTGGAGTATATCCACCTGTTCCCTTAGGACTATACTGATGGTCCTCCTCCAACTGAGCACATATGCCTCGATGCTGTTTGTGGATGTTCACCTTGGCCCTGAGCACCGCAGCACATAACCTAACCTCCTCCACAGAAAACTAACTCAGCACAGCACTGACCCCCTGCTTCTTCCAAATCTCTGATCCTCTGATCCCAGACTTCCTCAACAACCTGAGACAGACTGTTTGGCTGAACCCTCTGGGCCAGGTAGAGCCCTCTGTGCACGCTAGGGCCGTGTTTTCTCTCCACCGCTGCCCTCCCGCCCCATGCAACACTGACAACACCCCAGACTGCGGTGGTAACTGAGGTCTGTTAAACTCCTCTAGGTCAAGAGTGATGTCAGCTCAGGGGTTCCCCACACACCGATTGCAAAGAGGCCGCTCGCCTGAGATAAAGAAATTCAATAAACCTCTCTCACCTCCCACTGAACTGTTCATGCCGCCATCTGCATGGTGGAATACTTGGAAGTTTTAAAATACTATCATCATCAACACAATTAAAGGTGCCACGTGCATCACTATATAATTGTCAAAATAATTGTGAGGCCTCGGTACACTCAAAACAAATGAGATCATGGTGGAGACGATTGGTAGCCTCATGCTAGTGGTATTATCAGTGCTTGTGTTTCTCATAATTAAGGCCACATTTCCCATAAACCCAGTTGCGATGATGTTGCTACTTGGCAGATACTTTATTAGGGAAGAGGATAAACATGTTGGAAGTGATTTTTCCATCGGCCTTTCACTCCTTCCACCATCTATTGCCAGAAACTCTGAAAGCTTTATCTCTGTTTGCTTTAGAAGAACAACGCTCTCTTCCTTTTTTGTGCCGTAAAGCAATCCAGAAAGATTTCCCTCCAAATCCGACCCGGTGGCTCACAGTGTAAAATGCAGAGTAGAGGCTGCTAGAGACTGACAGTCTTCTCTGTGATGGTCTTGTTTGCTTACGGTTATTATACTTATCTCTCAAAATTGATATGGTTATGATTTATTGATGTTAAAATGTTACACGTAGCACCTTTTAACGTGATGACAGCATTGCCAAGAGGGCTCAGAAACAGATATGTGAGAGCTGAGAAGGCTCATAATCATCTCTTCAAATATCTGCCAGTTAATGAATTGTACTATGGAATATATCGCTCAAGAACTATTGAAAGAAAACTTCATTACTGACTTACTTTACACATTACTGTCCTTTGCGTACATAACTGGACTGGGCTGCCCTGTCCACCTATCTGTGCAACCATTGAGTCTGCTTCCTTTATTATTTCCATGTCATGTATTTCTCTAGAAAACATGGTGGAAATTGTTGTCTATAGTCACAGGAATTATTTTCCCATCTGCCCCTAAAGCCCAACCTGATTGAGGTAAAACACTTTCATGTACTGTTCTCATGTACTCTGCTTGGAGCTCATTGCAAAACAATTTAAAGCTGAAAGAGCCGGTGTCTTTTCAGGAGATTAAAATGATTATGAAGGATCTTGAGGCAGACTCAATAATGACCTGTCTCTGCTTTGTGTAACCAATATCTATTTACTGTAGGCTTGACTGTTGATCCCGCTGAATTCCTACTGGACTATGGCTTTTTGGACACTGATTTAGAGAATTTTGACTTTGCACATACATATACATTAGCTCTATATTTTTGCTTATTTACATTGTTGTATGTTACTTGTCTTATGTCTATAATGTTGGTCATATCTCTTTATGGAAATATTTTTTTCCATTTCATTGGGACTACCTGGTTAAAATAAAGTTAAAACAAACAATAATTGACCCTTTATTTTGACTGCTGCAGGTACCAGCCACATTACTCAGCTCAAATACTTTCTCCTCCCAACATCCAATCAAAAGACAAATGATACATTTTTTTTTTTTTCTCTCTCAATGCATTGACTGGATACTATGTCACTTTTATCTGTTTTCTTTTGCCATCCTGTAAAGCACTTTGAGCTACTGTCCTTGTATGAAAGGTGCTCTATAAATAAAATTCATTATCATTATCATTAAATTCATTTAGGTGGTTGAATGGAAATGTTCTTTTTGTTTGACGCTAGTTTGGGTGAGGCTTGTCCAACAGAAGAACTGTCTAAATGGAGTGTGAGGCTTTTGAACTAGACATCTATCACCGAGGTTCACTGCAGTAGCTGAAGTCAGTTCAGATGGTGAAAACTATCATCTGAGTGATGCCTTACAGAAACGTATTCTGATTTTATGTTGTCAGATTGAGCATCATTTTTCAGTCTATTGTTTTTGTGTTTTCTTTTTCTTCTGTGGTGTAGACTGTTATGTTAGATCAGCCATATTTTCTGTTTTATGTGTGGATGCTGTTTCTTTGACTTGAAAAAAGGATGGAAGGAAATAACAAATATCAATCAAGGGCATCCCTGACAAACATGCACACACACACACACACACACACACACACACACACACACACACACACACACACAAATACACACACATGCACACGCAAACATACAACAGTCAAACGTCACTGACTGTACCACTGTGGTAATGTAATGTAAAGCAACCTTTATAAATGCTATAACATTGGAAATTTGTTTTGTTTGAGACTCACAGCAACTGCTTTGCAATTGCAATTTAGCCTATTCAATTTTGTCACATTTTGCCAAATTACTCCTGTACATTTTATTTTCAAGTTTAGGAAAATAATCAACTCAGTATCATTATTTAAAATTCCATGACTTTTCCAAAAGTTCAATGACATTTTACAATTTTCCAAAACATTTCCAGTCCTGGAAAATAAATGTACAAATTCCACAACTTTTCCAGGATTTTCATGACCGTGGGAATTCTGACCACCAGCTCACGAAAACACTCCTCTGAGCCAGGAACAGATACTTGGTCAGTTTGTCTTACGTAAAAGGCTTTAGAGGCCAAAGGTCAACATGTGTCATGGATTAACACACACACACACACACACACAGACACAATGACCAGTACAATTAACTGCCAGTGCACTTTGCCCTTTACCCTTTTAAATCACTGTGTAATTTACAGTCACTCATTTGCTCTGTCATGGTTTGAATACACAATAGCCACTTTCACTCAGCAGGACAAACAGAAAATGTAAACTCTGGCAAGCCGTTTGCTGTTGCTGCTGAGACTCGGATGCTACCACAGTCCTCACGGTCAACCTTGTGGTATTTCAGACATGCTTTAAACTGCAGGCACCGGCTGTAAACTAATCAATCAGCTATCAGAAAAATAAACGTACCTGGGCCTGAGGAACCAGTGGCATTATCATTACAACATGAATACAACATGGTTCATGGGAAGCATGGTGCATAGTTGATCATATGGGCCGCCAAATGTTCCACAACCACTTTGCACTTTGGTGGCTCCAAATGGCAGCGAGAGGCAACTGTTTGAAAAATATCAACTTCAATACCCAGAAACCCTTGTAAGGTGACGCCAGTAAACTGCACACAGCACACTCATGTTTACCAACCAGCCGGTCTGTGATGCTTTATACCAAAGATACCAAAGAGACAAGAGAGGAAAAGACCTAATGCTGGTGAGTCCAGCTTTCTCTGACAGTTTGTAATTCGCTCTTAAGTTTTGATTCATCACTTCTCGTGGGATACCCAACACCAAAATTTCATTTGGGCGAATAGAGGGCGAATCTATGGCTCTCAAATAGTGGGGATGGGACACACTTCTCGACCCCACTTAGACCCCCACTTTGTGATTTAGGCTGATAAGATAGGTGGATTTTTACATAAGAATCTTGCCTGGGTGCAGCTTTACATTGAACACTGCCTTGGTCCAGGAAGCTTTTCTTTTGAAAGCCTAATTATTAACATGAATAGGTAATGAAGGCGTCAAAAAATGTTAATTGCCAATTCATGAATGTGTCATCATGAATGATGATTTACAAAGTGTTACCGAAACAAGCTGCTCGTACGTCAACGCTTCTGAAAGCACAACATTGTTTCTCGCCTGCGTCTGACCCTGACGTTTGATCTTCGCCTTTCTTGGGGATGCAAGTTAAGCTCACGCATATCCAGGGGAGTCTGAAACACGACTTTGGCCCAAGAAGAATGTGAGGATCATAAAACTTTCCACACTCCAGGTTTCTCATCTTACACTTTTTTCCTACCGCCAACACCAAAAGAGGCGATAAAAGTGACACGGGGATGGTGATTTGCACAAAATCGAAATCAGTTAACGTAGCATGGCCTGCATATTTTACTTGTTCTTCGATCACAAGAATTTGTGTCTGAGGAAAGAAGGCCTTTGATATAACGTTGTTACACCGAGCGATAGGATATGGAGACAAGTTAGGTTTCTTCCTTGGTAAATACCTCCAGTGACAGCAGAGCCCGGTCAAAAGGTTGACTTACTGTAGCAGCTGCAGGCGCTCTAGAAGGATAAAGCTCCAAGTGATGTTTTATTTTAGTGTAATCCTACATTTTGACTTTTACACACACACACTCCCACATGAACAGTCAACCGCTATCCCATTTCATTTTGTAAACCCTGCAAAGATAATGTTTTTTTCAATGTCCTGTGTAGAATTCAAATGTTTTTTTTTTGTTATCTGGTTACAGTTATTAATGATTTGGAAATGAAGCCTAATCCTAATATCAAAGGGTTTGACTATCAAGGTCATATCGTGCCAAAACTTTAAATGTGCCAAAACTTTAAATGTGAAATACACTGTCTTGGGGAAGAATGTGAGAGTAGAGGAGATTGGAGAATTTTTTTCTGTCTCTCTCCATTCACTGCCATTGTATGGAGGAACAGGTCTGAAAATCACATTTCTAGCACATAAACGAACAGATTCTAACAATATATGAAAAAAATATTCATACTGCTGGATTGTTTTTAAATGAATCACATTCTTTATGTTTATTAAACGTTTCAGTTTGAACACTGGAATCCAGTCGGAGGAAACTTACTTATACACGTTGTATATTGTTTATATTGTCAGAATCTGCTTTGTTCGCGTTCCTTTATTTGCTAGAAATGTGATTTTCAGACTGTTCCTCCATACAATGGCAGTGAATGGAGAGAGAGAAAAAACACACAATTCAAACAGATAACAGAGAATCATTGATTTGGGGGTTTTATCATGGAGAAAGCTACACAGGGTCACATGCAATTCAGTACATTCAGCTCCCTGTGTACTGACAAGTAGCCCGCTTTTCCAAGGTATAATTACAACAAACAAAGCAAAGTAAATAATTGATCTCTGCACTTTAGCTCTGGGTGAGAGCAGGAACAGACAACCTGCTTTGACCCATTAGTAAACAATGTCTGCAACACATTAGCATACCGAGTGACAGTGGAGGAAACACAGCGGAGGCGTGATTCACACCACATGGGAGGTTGTGCCCACTGAGGATGTGCTCAGTTTCATCTGTAAGGAGTTACTGCTCAGAAAGCTGCCTCTTTGATCTTTCCTGTACTCTGCACTATCTAGTCTTAGTCCATAGCGCTGGGAAAGGCTGCTGGGTGAGATGGCACAAGGTGGACGGTTTCTTAAGGAACTAATTAAGCTGAGGTCGCCCCGAGGGCCGCCGCTGTGAGCCAGCAGAACAATGGATTAAAACTGTCTGCTAATCTGCTTTGATGTTGCAGACAGGCATCAGTCAGCGTCTTCTAATGAAGGTGATGAGTTGTTTTGTTTTTCAACCCAGAAACCGCATTCACTTTGTTTTACAGTGGAGGTGAATGAGTCCCAGCTTTTCAACCCCACAGCAAGTGCCATCTGTCCAGGTTTCACTTGTTGAGCTGTTTAGAGATAGAAATAATCAAACAACCTTGCAAAAGAAGGTTGAATGATTGAGTAAAGGATGAATGAAAGAAGAGGTCTATCGTCTTGGCTAGTCAAACCCACTTGAGGGTGTTGGTTTTGTAGTGTTAAGAGCCATTGCTTTACTCAGACTTCTTGTTCTTGGTCTCCTCATTTAAAATTCAGAAGAAGAATTCAGAAGGAGAATTTTGTAGATTTGCAATGGGATCGCTCCATCTTCATTTTTGGGGCTATTCAGTAACAATCAAAACATCTTGCGGGGTCCAGAGTTCACAAAGTTACAGGAAATACTGGTAAATGATATGAGGGCAAAATGTTTTTTTAAGCCTCTGTGTTTCCCTCACATCTTTTCATGGCTTGAAAAATGAAGCATATTCCTTTAACGCTCCATGTTTTCCAGGTCCCTTCCCTTCCCAGGCACACATGTGCCTCCTACAGTTATATCTCTAATAATATGCTGCACAGTGGGTCTTACAGCTGGCAGTTGAGAGCCTAGCCCATGTATTAGGGCTTGAGTAGAGGGTCTCAAGTCTATGATTAAATGACTATGAGTTACGACTGTAGCACGAGATTAATGTGATGCTGAACTTTGGAAGTCTATGGATAAAACCCCAAAATCAGCGATTCTCTGTCATCTGTTGCTCCAGGAGAGACGATTAGAGAATTTCAGTTTTTTCTCTCTCCATTCACTGCCATTGTATGGAGGAACAGGTCGGAAAATCACACTTCTAGCACATGTATGAACTCAAACAAAGCAGATTCTGACAATATATAAAAAAACTAGTCATTCTGCTGAATTGTTTTTTAAGTGAATAATTTTCTTTGTTTATTAAACCTAAGTGTCACACCGAAATCTGGTCGGAGGAAATTTATACAGATGGAACGACAAAAGTAGTATGTTTACCAATAATTGTAAATAGGCAAAAAAAAAGGCGAGAGACTCATTTTTATATATATTGGCTGAATCTGCTCTGTCAAAGTCCTGTCTCCCACCTTTTTGATACCATAAAGCCATACAGCCAATACCATAAACCACGATAAGGTCACTATAAACTCACTATCAGACACCACAGACACACTATAAATCCCTATAGGCATATCACAGTGATGTCTCATTAGTTAGAAGCGCTAGAAGCACTTAAAACCTGAGAAGATGAGGATGTTTGGGGACGGCAACTTACTCTGGCGTGTTGATCCAGATGATGTCCAGGTGGCAATAATACACACACTCCTTGTCTTTGTAAGTGTAACACGTGCATCTCTTGGCACGCCTCCTGGGACCCGGCTGGTCGCAGGACGAACAGGACCGCTCCTCAGACCGGGAGCCGACAGCGGCCAGGCCGTCCACCAAGCTGACCGTCTCCACCTCCCTTCTCTGGCTCACATCTCTGCTGGACGGGGCACCTGCAGCATCACAGGGTTTGAGGAGGTTTCACTTGAGAGCTGAATTCCCTTTATACTATTTGCATACATTGAAATAGCATTTCCTCATGAAAAATCATCATCATAATATAGGGACTTATAGTGTGTCTGTGGTAGTCAGCAGTGGGTTTATAGTGACCTTATTGCACTTTATGGTATTTCTTGATACCCTATGGTATTACTATACGATTTTCTGAGGTACAACCATACTAGTACATTAGTTTTTTTTAAGGTTTTGCTGTAATACATAGTATAACATAGTTCTAAAATGTATTTTTGGATTACTGTAGTTCTTTTAAATAAGGGTTCAATGACATAATTTGACACTTGATGTTGAAAGAGCAGGTTTCATATTGATTAAAACTATGTTACACTTTTGTCTCCACAAAATTGAGAGCTGCACATTCTTAAAAGTACTGAAAAATAGCTGGTATACAGGAATAGTAGAGTTTTCACTATTTTTCAGTTGTGGCCAATTCTTTATTATGATGAGAAAGTAGTTATGATCACAAAAAAGTCATTATTAGATAGTCTAATCTTAGTGACTGTAAAAGTAACACTGGCTACAATTTCTCTTTCAAGCAAACAAGTAAGCCAACTCAGTCAACTGGGACGAATACCTGACTTCAGTATCCTAACAAAAATCACTATATAATATTCCTATAGGATCTTATAGTGTCAGCTGTACTCAATAGTGAGTTTATAGTGACCTTACTGTATGGTATTCCTATGGTATTACTACAATATTCCCATATAATTCCTATAGATAGTTTTAGTTCTGCTGTGAAATTTGTACAGTAGGCCTATCGTTCTGAAATTGATTAGGAATATATAATTGCTATAGTTCGTTATTGCAGAAAGTTATCTAGGCTAATAGAAATAGAGAAGTAATCGCAAATGTCTAAATTATGTTTTGCGCTTGTCCGTCACTGATTTGTCAGCATCCTAAACAGTAATCGTGCCTAAACATTATTATGTGCACAGGTGAATTTTGGACCCGCACCTAGTTTATTGTCAATTTATGTTGCCTATTAAAGCCACATCGACCACATAGTAGGCTACTCACCGTTTGCCAAAAGTGCTGTGACCACGATTAGAAACAAAACTCCCACATCAACCGATGACACATTAGCCATCACACATGGACCATTAAAGATCAAATCACAAGGAGAAAAGGTTTGAAATTGATTGAAAACTCCAAAACGTGAATCCAAAGGGTCCGAGGGTCTTCTACTGTAAGTCTCTCTTGGAAATTAAAAAAGAGTCCCGATAAAAAATAGTTTTTTTTTTTTTTTCTTCAAACACCTAGTTGCTGACAGTTCGTGGCGCTGAAGCGGTGCGACTCTGCGTTTGCTTCCGTCAGCGAGGCTCCTGTTTTATGAGCTGACAGACCAGTGTCAAGATAGACAGAATACAATGTATGACTTCCTATGACACATTTCAAAATAAAAGCCTTATTGCCAAACATACAGCATTTCATCGTTTTGAGTTACACACAGTCACACCTGGGAGCAGCTCCACTGGAGCAGTTGGAGGTTAAGTGCCTTGCTCAAGGGCACCTCAACAGTAGTTGATGAGGGAGGGGAGAGAGTTCATTGACTTTCCCACATTTTCCCAGCCAGTCCAGGGATTCAAACCAGCCATTTTCCGATCATAAGCCCGCTTCTCTGACTGCAATCTTTCGGACTGAAGACAGACTGAACTTTGATTTTATCGGGCAAAAGGACAAGAACACTGAACATCATTCAGAGACAACTGAGAAAATTGAGTTATCCCTTTATTTGAGAATAAGAAAGGATGTAATTCTCAATTTTGGGGGTGTGATGTAAATGTAATATGACGATGAGTAGTCTAACAAATACTGCTCCCAGGGCATAAAAAGTAATCATGTTACTTTTGAAATGAGTAATGAGTAATACATATCTGAGGAATGAGCCAACACTGTTCTGTAGGCTACACCTCAATACCTGCATATTCCCACTTATTATACGCTTTTATTTTGAAGGCAAAATTGCTCAACTTGTAGTCTTATTCTGGTTATTTGTGGCTGGCTTGACGCCGCTGAGCCTGCGGAGCACCACCCGCTGGATGCAGCATGGATGATGACAGAGGGGTGAGGTCGCCTCTTCAGGGATGCACAGCAGCGGCCAAACTGGAGTAGGGAGGCCGGGGATGACTGTAACACAGTGATACTGTTAGTGCTGGTGTTAGATCGCTCACATTTTGACACAAAGTACTCACATTTGTCTACAATAGCAGTCATTTCAGCCTCCATTATAATATCACAGACTTCATACACTGATGTCAAATACAAGGAGGTAATTTGTAACAACAAGAGGAAAGAAGCAAAAATTGATCCCACACTATAGAATTTGCATTAAAACAGCTCTAATGAAGAATGTATGATATAGAACAACATGACTGGCAGTCAATGTGTGTGTGTGTGTGTGTGTGTCTTTGACTATGCTGATCCTTTTGAATTGAACCATTTTAACTTCTCTTAACTGTGCATGCATGTATGGGTTGTCTTTTGAACAAAATCAACTTCTCAGTAGCCTAAATTAAACTTAAATCTTAAGTCAATTAAATGAAATGTTCTGTCAAATAAATTGAAATGTTCTGTTCTATCACTTGACTGTTTAATCTGAGTCACAGTAACACGTTTTTGTTACAACTATCCCCACCCCCGTCAGCCATTATATTTCTAGCTGTTGTAGAACAGTGGTATGAGATTAGCAGGGATGGAATGCATCACATTTTACTTGAAAGACTGCTGTTTTATCTAATACAAGTTCTATCATTTTAACGTCAACACTATCAGTGCTAATCAGAATATAAACTTGGTCCAAAAAATTACTTTCTTACCTCAAAATCTGTTTTTTGGCTGTAAAATCTACAGCTTTGCTTACACACCCATGAAACTGCACATGTGAGATCAAGAAGGAAGTGGATGTGTACAGTAGTGATCATGTGACTCTGTTACAACTAACCCCATTTTAGAACCGTCTGCAGCCAAATGAGGAAGAGTTAAACTTCAGTGTTATTTTACTATAGCATCAGAGGTTTCACTCTCTCCACTGTTGTCTTCCCACCTACAGGACAGGCAGACAACAAAAGTATCCTCAGATGGGGGTCCCTGGGACAAAACCTTCATCAAGTAGGGGTCTGTGGTCTACAGTGTAGCTACATGGGGGATCTCTGACATGAAAAAGTTTGGGAACCCCTGCCTTATCATGTGCAAACACACAAATATAAAAGAATATAACACCTTGAAGACACACCACATCTCCACATCCATGAGCTGAAAACTGAATTCCCTGGTTCTAAAACTGTCCGATCCCGTTCAATCTAATGGACACCAGCGCCAGACCAAAACCATTTACCAATTTGAAATGTATCAGTGTATAAGAGCAAAAAAAAAAATAAATAAATAAAAAAAAAAATCATATTTCACATTGTTGAATAAACACAACTGAAAGGAAATTAAAATGTTTCTGGGTCCTAAAATGAGAGACATGAAGCAGCCTCAGTGTCAATCAAATGGCAATTGGAAAAGGCTGGACAGGAAATCAAATCAGCCTAAAGAAACACACACACCCACACACATACACACACACACACGCACATATACAGACACATACCGAGCTGTCTCAATAACAGGTTGAAACTGAATGCTGCTTTTCTGTCAGTTTTCCCTCTGCTTACTGTATGTCTGTCCTCACTAAGGGACCAGTTAGCAGAGGAACCACAGTAAAACACAGGGTTAAAGGAACAGTAGGCTGAAGGAAGAGAGATAGAAAGAATACTAAAAAATTTATCTCAAGTGACAGAACTGTCATTTCCGAGGAATTACACTCAGGCGGAAGTAAACATGCTTTGTCTTGGACTATATTCAAATAGTACCTCACTAAAAAGTATGCAAGTGCTCGGTTGAATGAAAATCATTGTTCCAAAATTGCCCCGCCCCAGGCCCAGCACTGATTCATCTGTTTGGCGGTGGCTCTTGAAACTAATCTCAGTCTGGCAGTCAGGTGTCAAAACTAGTTTTTGGAAAGTCTACTGTTTTCATTTCAGCAATGTCAGGAGGTTAAACCCAGAATGATTGCTTTTTTTGTTTACTGTAAATAACTGATACCAGACTCATTTTTTAAAAACTCAAAACTCCAATATTCCAAGCCTGGGATGAAATCCTACCTATATCCTGAGTGGTTGGTTGATAAATTGGGAACTGGAATTGTTCTTGCTAAGTGGACCCCTAAATATTATGAAAAACGTTCCTTCTTTTGGCATTCATATTGTGCTTTCTCACACGTAGAAAAAAAGTCGCTGGGACTTCTTTCATCGGAGGCCTCTCAGCTATATCTTCTATTGTCTCAGGGCCGACTCTGCCTACAGTCTCCTGGGGTTCAACGCCCACTTTACACTTCTAACATGTGCTTCGAATTTGTGGCTTGGAGCCTGCACTTCAACTGAAGTGTGTGGCTTGTCAGCAAGTTTCCAGTTGGCCTAACGTGAATATCACTGCTTTCGGTGCGAGAGCGGGTCAAGATAATATTAATAATCATTTGTAACTGGATACACTACTTAAACATGAAGCAAATCCCTTACCTGAGTGTCCGACAGGTTACGACTGACAACTTCAGTTTCCCAATCAGTCATTATTTCAAGACCTACATATTCGCTGATGGAAATCGCGTAGATCCTCTCATCTATTGCATTTATTTTACCAGAGTGCTGGTTGGGTGGTAGAGGAATGTCCTTCAGAAGTTACCTTGTACATCATGGGAATGTAAGGCATGGGATTACAAACCTCATTCCACATAGATCCATAGGGAAATGAATCTTAGCAAAATACTCCTTATGGGCCCCGCTAGCCCCTCCTAATGTTTGCCCGTTGCTTGACTCACGGAGGTGAGTTGTTTGAAACGTGGGGGGTCTTGCAATTGAAAAGTACTCCACATTGATCTCCTCAAACAGTTCAGAAGACAAGATCAGAGAGCAGATTTAGATTTAGAGATTTTGATTGACAATATACCATTGTGTTACTTGTGAAAACCTTTCAAATGCTCTTTGTTAGGTCAATAGGGGTCTGACAAGGGGACATGGTGTATTATAATATCATACACAGGCACACACCTGGGCACACACAGACATAGGCACAGACACACACACACACACACACACACACACACACACACACACACACACAAGCATGCATGTCTAATGGAATAGTAAACTTCAAGGTATTTATCATATGATATAGGGCATTGACCAACCTCTGACCATGAGTCATGCTGGTCTCTGAGAGAGTTAATGCTGGCATAACAATGCCAAGAAGACATTTGACAGAAAGTCGTTTTTATTTCTGCTCAATTATCTCCTGAGTTTAGAACAGTGATGGATGTATGAAACTCACTCCTGGTCTTTTGCAGAATGCAGTTGTATTTGCTCATGGGTGTCATGGTTCTCATTGTTGTCATAGTTCCCATGGTCCTCATAGTCATCATGGTTGTTTTTTGTTATATGGTTCTTATGTGTCTCATGTGTTCATGATTCTTATGTTGTCATGGTTCTCATAGCTGTCATGGTTCTCATGGTTCTCATGTTCTCAGTTGTCATGGTTGTTATGGTTGTCATGGTTGTTATGGTTCTCATGTTCTCAGTTGCCATGGTTGTCATGATTGTCATGTTCTCAGTTGCCATGGTTGTTATGGTTCTCATGTTCTCAGTTGCCATGGTTGTCATGATTGTCATGTTCTCAGTTGTCATGGTTTTTATGGTTCTCATGTTCTCAGTTGTCATGGTTGTTATGGTTCTCATGTTCTCAGTTGTCATGGTTGTTATGGTTCTCAGTTGCCGTGGTTGTCATGTTCTCAGTTGTTATGGTTCTCATGGTTCTCCTGGTTCTCATAGTTGTCGTGCTTCTCATGGTTGTCATAATTCTTATGTATCTTGTGTTTTCGTAATTCTTATGGTTGTCATGGTTGCCATGGTTCTCATAGGTCTTATAGTTGTCATGCTTCTCATAGTTATCATGGTTGTCATAGTTGTCATGGTTCACACATTCATTACTTGCTTCTCATGCTGAAAATCCATCTCTATAAAGCCATATTTATTTGCCATGTGTTGACAAAATGTAATTCAGTCAATTTGTGAATGAGAAATATATTTAATCCAATAAAATAACATTGCATAGCAAGTGAAACCCTGTGTTGTCGTGTCCCTAACAATATCGGCATGGTCAGGTCTGCCTGTAATTAATAGCAAGCTGTTGGGAACTGGTACTGTATGACACTGAAAACATGGAAAGGCCTAGTGGACATGTAGGTGAAGCCAAATATGCTAATATGGTTCTACTGGGCAGCTCCCAGGTGTGAATGTGGGCAACAGTGTGAGTGTGAAGTAGGCTGTTGCTGAAAATGAGAAGGATGCTCAGAAATTATATTGACTCGTTTGAAGAATGTTATCATAGTGCTCTCCTCTCTACAGCTTGTGCTGCTTGGCAACTTTACATCTGAGCTCAATTTTAGTCCACCCATTCCAGTGCATGGTACAGTCTTACAGTCATATCTGACACGCACCCACTTACTCACCGACTCACAGCTTGCACACCATACTTTTTTACACAATCACACATCTATTCTCAAAATGTTTTCACATCCTACTCATACTGGCCTTTTGCCCTCAGCATCTGTGAATGAAAAATGTAGGAGGCTCTAATCATGAGCCTAGATGAAGGTTTTTTTTGGATTTACCAACCAGGAAGACATTTCTCTGTCAGACCTTGACCAGATGCGGCGCAGGTAATGTGAAGGGGCTCGTCATTCACAGTGTTCTTCTCTAGCGACACGGTTATGGCAAGTGCAGAACACGTGGACCGAGCCTGAACTGATTTAACTTAATAAAGAGACAGAATCCAGCAAAAGAATTACATTACAAGCTTCGTTCTGCGAAACAAACCAAAATATCTCTTTGCCTCTGTCACACTCTTAACAACAGTGCAGAATGGGGCAAGGAAGAAGGAAGAAAAATTGAAAACCATCTTTAGGTACTGTAAGATGAGAACTGCGGTCATTTGCTACCATGTGTGACCGCTTCTACTTCTTCTGCTTTCACTCATGCCCTCGGGCCCGTCTCAAACACAATTGCGCAATCTGATGCTGAGGTAAATGTGCCAGCAGAAGCCCTTTTTCGGTATCTGTCTTGCCGCTGACTGAGACCCTGTTTAGACTTGGTTTTAAAATGCGTCTTGGGCGATCGGATCACAAGTAAACCAGCGCTAAATACAAATGTAAACGACCACCAAGACGCATTGTAATCCGATCACTCAAACCACTTGGTGGTCTGGGACGCATTTGACCACATATCTTTTGTAGTGTAAACGCTAATGTGTCCTGATGCGTCCCCGACAAGGACGTAACAGGAAAATACGTCATCAATGCAGGACGTGGTGGTTGTTTTGGTGACAGCGCGCCAACGGTCCTGTCAATCTCAACAGTTGGAATAGCCCGTACATGTATATTAGTTCTTGAAACATTGTTGTCTTCTTAGCTAGCCCTAGTGCTAAACAAATCTGGCGCTTGTCTGACGACAGACTGACGTAATAACTGTGCGCGGGGCCCTTTGACCTTCTAGTGGAAGTGACGTAGGCAGTAGCGACATCTGAACACAAGTGGTCAGCTGGACACCTTGGAGACGCATGATAAACACAGGTGTAAATGGCGATGTGTCTCGGCTGTCCACTTGTGATCCGATCGTCCAAGACGCATTTTAAAACCAAGTGTAAACAGGGAGACGCATGATAAACACAGGTGTAAACGGCGATGTGTCTCGGCTGTCCACGTGTGATCCAATCGCCCAAGACGCATTTTAAAACCAAGTGTAAACAGGGTCTGACAGCTTAGCTGCAGGAAT
This sequence comes from Centroberyx gerrardi, assembly GCF_048128805.1. NCBI lineage: Eukaryota > Metazoa > Chordata > Actinopteri > Beryciformes > Berycidae > Centroberyx > Centroberyx gerrardi. Next base: position 30,504,644 of record NC_136001.1, read on the forward strand.
GTTGTTCCCAGCTGCTCCACAGCTGAAGCCTCTTTGAGTCAGCCGAGACAGCCTCCATCTGTCCCCTGCTCGGCTGCGGCTCTCTGCGCTTGGTGGTGGTGGTTGTGGATGTGGACCGTGCGTGTTACATCAATAGCTTTGTAACAACCCGCTACGATAACTCACCTCTTGCAGCTTTGATGAAGTGATGTATGTGTGAGTCTTAACAGGTTGTGTGACAAAATGAATCTGTCTATTCTTTTTACAAGCCTCCATTTCACAGCATGTCCTCGTCAAGCTGTTTTTTATGTTCTGACAGTTCAAGTTCAAGTAAATAATAGTAAATAATAACAATCCAAAATAATAATACAAATAAATAATAATTAATATCAGAAATGATGACTGAGATTGGAGATAGTATATCTAGTGTTATTGATAATAGTAATTAACAAAGTAAGAAGAAAAGACAGGACAAATAATAGAAAGTAAACAAATAATTAATAATAGAGTTGCCATCACTGCAAGATCAACATCAACAACAGCACAAAAATAAACGATAATAATAAAAGCAATATTGTTCCATAATAATATTAGTATTGTTATTATTATTATCACTACCATCATCACTATTACCATCACCATCATCAATAACAATAATTATGATAATAGTAATGATGATGATGAGGAGGAAATTGTTGGTGGATATTAATGGCGCATGTGTGTGTGTGTGTGTGTGTGTGCGTGTGTGTGTGTGTGCGTGTGTGAGAAGGAGATGTTGGAATATGTCTATCTATATGTGTGTGGGAATGTGCTTTTATTGAGGTTGGTGCTCAGGAATTTATGGAATTGATGAATGGAGTCCAGATGAATTCAAATCCCATAAATTTGGATTTGAACAGAGATGGACGTTTTTTCCATTGATATGTCGTCTTAGAGGAGGCTTTTCCATTGTGTGATATTTAAGCTGTTTTGTGGTTCCCTAGTTTTCTTGGCGACAGTTAGAGCAGTGAGGAGTGTTCTAGTGGTGTAGTGGTCTCGTAGTATGAGTTGTATACGTGTTGGTCATAAAAAAGTTATTTTTACTAATTTGGGTCCAGAGGTCTACAATGGGAGAGATGGATAAATCTTGTTCCCATTTAGAGGTTGGGAGGAACATTGTTGAGTCTGCTAGATTTTTGAGAGGTCTTTTTCAGGAGAGGATATATAAAGCAAATCAACTATTAATGCATGCAATTCATGTTGAATTTGGTTTGAATGGTTGATTTTAATTGCAGGTACTCACAGAAATGCTTGTTACCAATGCTGTCCCTCTGGACCAAGTGTTGGAATAGTGTTATTATAGAAGATGTGGTCAAGATGTGGCTTTTTCTTTCCATGAGGTGAGATGTAATGGTTTCTTGTTTCTTGTTTCTTGTTCTTGTTTATTGTTCTCTAGAAGCATCTCATTGGTTGGGATTTTTCCATTTCATTATGTATTGTAGTTCCTTGGCAAGGAAATAATGATTAAAGTTTGGTGCTCCTAAACCTCCTGAGGTCTTTGGTTTTGTTTTATTTTGTTGGGTGGACAGTTGGATTCCGGGTGTTTTATTCTTCCAGTAGACTTTTGCAATGGTTGAATCAAGTGATTTGAACTTGTTAATAAAAGTAACACTCTTGCTTGCTGAGTGCAGAAGTGGGAAGTGCGGAGAAGTGCGGAAGTGGATTAGAGCCACATGAAAAATGAAAAATGTATTGAGTTCTGAGATTAACTCAAATACAATTTTGACATGTGGCTCTAATCCTCCCCTGTAAGGAAGAACAAGGGATAACAATTTGGAATTTGAATTTGCAGCTGTCCGTTTGATGTAGAGTGAACAGAGGTTTCTGGTTCGCCTAAAGGAGCAGAACAGCACCTTTGTAATACAGATGGAATGAAGGAGATGAGTAGGCGTGTGAGTCGTTCAGTCATATCTGATCCTTTAGTTAGGTGTGACAAATCCAGCAGAGGGGAGTGTCAGGGGATTCTCCCATGACTGATGCTGTAAAATGGTTAAAAATGTATTAACTCCTGGGCTGACACCATGACGACCCAAAGGCCAGCAGCATCCAGAGCATAGAAAAGGTCCAAGCTGTTGCTCAAGAAAAGATAAGCTTGACAAAATAAGGTGAGAACCTAGCTTTCTGGCTGGGCCTTGAGAGCATACCAGGTGATAAGACACATGGGAAAACCCTGATTCCAATGGAGAAAAACTGATGGATGTACTGCATCGATATGTATCAAAACACGCCAGACGTCTCTCCTGATAAAATGAAGAAAAACAGACTAAACAAACGTTATTCTTGCTGAATTAGGAGGAGACTGCAGCGCTATCGCCGCCTTTGTCCAATAGCCCATTTCAGAGAGAACATGCAGTGATTTACATTAGCTCATACAAATTATGCAGCTGTTCTGGGGTCTGCGCCAGACTCCTGAATATGTGTTGTTTCTTACCAAAGCTGTTTTCACTGATATTCAGAAAGACTGCCCAGCTGTAGGAAATTATACTCTCTGTGGTCTTCATCTGCGTACTATATAGGTTGATCTTATCCAGTTGGTAGGTGTAATCCACCGGAAAATAAGTGGAGATCTCTGGGTGTTCCTTATCAGTCCATTAATCATTAGCAGAATTATGTCAGCGAGAAGCGGTAGTCATCTATTTATAAGATCACAGTATTATTTTAGCTGCTGGACATCTCATAGATTGAGATTGTAGGAGGAAATGTTCACTTGAAACATTTTGCTGTCATTTAAAATCTTACAGTATAGGGACCAGCAGTAGACTTCCTCAAGCATTACACACGCCAACAGTCCCTGGATGCGTTTACTGCAGTGCATGGCATTTGGCAGCCATGTGATGAGTCTGCAGTGATCGCCATGACTTCTTCCCGGGGCGTGGGCTAGGCTGTCACGTGCGGTGCAGATGGCCTGGCATGAGAACAAAACACCAGCCAAAGAAGAACAAGAAGTTTGAAAAATTACCTGTGATCTGTGAAAGATGCTATAATTCCAACGGTGAGCCGCGGCCTTTGGCGTGCTCTTTGGCAGCGCCGTGATGCATAGCTCTCATTCTGAGCACCTGTCTGCTGATCTATGTTAGGTTTGGACCACTTTCTCAACTCAAAGAATTCAGCATAAGCGGTCCTGGCATGTCCAAGCTTTCGCGATGACAGTCCTTAAGGCTAGAATAGCATGCCAGCGATGTCAGCATGGCGATGTCAGGATTTGCATGTGTTCAGTGAAGCTTTCATCGCTTGTTTTTGTCAAACTAGCGACGGTAACGGGAGAGGAGATAAAGCTGGAGATATTTAATCAGACCAACACCTGATAGCCTGATGTGCTGTGTTTTATTCTGGCTTGAAAATACTCTTGTCACACTCAATTCTGCCTATAGCTGCTCCTTAGAGCCTGCTCCTCCAAACGTATCTTCTAATCACTGATCATCTCCCCTTCCCAGTCTTCTTCTCAAAGGCCTCCTAACCACTGAAATGTGATTGTGTTTACCACATGTCTTGAGTAATACAGTTTGCTTTATAATTGCCTGTCTCAAGTACGAATCTTAAAGCACTTGAGAACTGTCTAATGAAGCTCTGCAGGCCAAAGTACTATGGATTGTCTCTCACTGTGTCTCACATGTTGGTGCAACCAGCTCAATTTAAAGCCAGTGGGGTTATAAAACACAATAACCATGAACAGACCTCTTGACAACAGAGTTCATATATTTCACTCCTGTCTGAAAATGTTGAACCGCCTGCTGGCACATCTAGAGGGAGTATATAGGGATTCAAAGAAAAGTGATTCATGCATGTAGCTTGCATTTCAGTGTGTTTTATGTCTCTTTTTTTATCCCATCACACAAGTTTCAGCCAGATACATGAGTAAATAATAATAAATCATTTATATATTGTTTGCCCTACACATGTAGTTTCAGACGCCTGTATGCAGCTGGGTTCCATAAAAATATTCCCAAGAGGTCACTAAAGTGCATGTTTTTCTGAGGCGCAGCAAGTTTGCTATGTCCCCACACACACATGCACACTCACCTATACGCAGAAGCACACACACACACAGACATTTTCTTACTCGAGCTATCGTTATGACTTTGTTTGAGGGAAAATATTTAAAGCACGCTCTAAGGATGGGACAAGATGAATCGCTTTGACCTCAACTTAATCTCTGCCTTCCCTCACCTAACTAGGTTGGATTTCCCTCAGGATGCATGAAAAAAATGTTTGGTTTACACGAACAGGCGTCTAGTAGAATAGTCAAAGTCACAGAATGTGTCATTATATTGCGATCGCTGCAGAACTGCACTGGATATTGCAATGCTGTGCACGTTGGCATACATGCAGCATATGAATCTGGTTTCACAGACAGGTTTCATTAAGACAGGCTTTAATATGAAACTTTTAAACTATGAAAATTAGTTAAATTGTAGTGAAATATCAAAGCTAATCAATCAGAAACAATACGTAACAAAAATATGAATGAAAAGTCATAACATGTAAACAAATCATGATTCTATAACATTTTTTATTAACTTTTTTGTGTTATTTGTATCCTTTCTGAAGTTTGGATGACGAAATGTTGACATTAATGTAGAAGATGTATTGATATCCTTCAACAAAGGTTAAAGCTGTAGAACTTCCTCTGGCCAGCTGTATTTCCCATTTCACCTGAGCAGCTACTGTGATTGGTTAACTGTGTGCCTATGGATATATAGATGGTTCCTCCCATTCACTCCTTGATGCGTAATGAAGGTCCTTGACCAAAACGTTCTTTATTCTTTCATCAGATAAGCTGCATACACTCTTAAGTCTATTCAGTATATTGTTTTTGAATGTTGTTTTTAGTCTTGTGATCTTATTTGTTTTGTGTGATGTGTGATGTATGTTGTTCTGGCGCTGGTCGCAAAACACATTTCCATGAAAATGGGCAATAAAGTGTAATGGGCAATAAAGTGTAATCTTATCTTATCTTATCTTAAGTCTCTATTGGTTATTACTGACACAGACCATTCTCCTTCACTACCAGCAACCAACAGCATTAGCCTCTCTGGAGGTTGAATTTAAGCCCTTCATTTAGTCCTGAAGTAGTTTTCATTTTTCTGTATGAAACTTCAAAGACTGGGCTACATCTAAGACCACTACATGCCATTGCAGTTAGCCCAGCTCACAAGGTTGTTTTGTATTAGATCTAGGGTTCAATCATAGTTGAGGAACTGACCTATAAAGTTAGAAATGGTTTAGAAGAGATGCAGTATTTTATGAAAGCTCCAGGATCAGAAATTGATTTTGCCATCTGTAATTCATTCTTACAGTATTTCAGTTGATGGACAGAGATCATTGAGTGGAAAGGCTGTGGCTTTCTCTAGTATTGTTCTATGTCAATCAATCTTTAATATGAGACAGTTTGTTAAGAACAGAATACACCAAAGAACATTATTTGAGCCTGCTTTTGAATGCAGTTTAATTGAGCTTTTCCTTTGTTGAAATGTCTGAATAACAAACATGAAACGAAGTGCAATAAATTCAAGACAGACACTATTTCTCAGTTATGCCAGCTTATGCAACATGGAACTGTTTCAAGAACATAAAATAACAAGATGAAAACAAACCAAAATAAAGTGAAAGGATCAAAATATGTAATGCAATTACAAATCTGTAACCATGGAAGTGAACTGTTGCACATTTCTAAGCTATCTCCTCCTCTCCTCTCACTGTCAAACAGTACCATAATCTTATATGTCGTGTCAGTGTCAAACCAAACAGGCCCGAGGTCCAACAGATGCATCAGAGAGAAACCGCATTCAGTTTCACATTAATACACCTGTAAAGTCCAAAAGGTTTTATGAGTCCTCCTAACACTAATGGGCTGATGAATGATAGCCAAGTCAGCCTGAGTTATGGCTCTGGGTTTATGTACAGGTATGTTCAAATCCAACCCATTTCCTGTGCTGTGAGCTCCAGTGCCCAGTCACACTGACTCATTGTAAAACACAGACTGGGAAAAGGGTTACGCTCCTCCGGCTAATCCCTGCTTCACCCAGGTGACCTGATTGGCAGCAATGATTGCCTCGGAGGTGCATAATGGGCGCATGATTCATACACACAGGTGTTGTCTGGAAAGGTAGTGTGAGAGTGTTACTTATGAGAGAGAGTGAGCGTGGGACGGTAGACTAATTTTAGTGGTTTAGTTGCATGTGAGTAGGAGACAAATTATGTGTGTGTGTGTGTGTGTGTGTGTGTGTGTGTGTGTGTGTGTGTGTATCCGGGTGACAGCAGATTGGAGTTTTAGTTATACAAACATTTCCCACAGGCAGAAGTAATTTAATTGGTTGAGATAAACCTCAATGGGAGCCAGTTTTTCTGGATAAGTAACATTCGACTGAAGCTCAGTGAAAAAGGCAAGAGGTAAGAGAGGAGGAAGCTAATATTATTATGAATCCTAGCACTCTTGCTACTAACTGAAAAAAATGCAATCTAGCCATACTAAGTCAACCGGGGTCCTTGAGGGTGTCACAGGGGGGTCTGCAACCAAATGAGGATTTGTTAAATTTCACTGTTATTTCATTCACTAGTTATCACTGAGAGAATGTATAATAATGTCTATAGTGATCAGAGGTTTCACTCCTCACTCTTGTCTTCCCACCTTTGAATAGACAGACAAAAAAACTCCTCAGATAGGATATGATATCGTGGTTTGCAGCATACATATATGGGGGTCTCTGGCATGAAAAAGTATGGAAACCCCTGTGCTAAGTATCTAGGTTAGCTAGTTAGCCTAGCTAAGTTCCAACTAGCCATACTAGCATATAGCTATGTAAGTAAGCTAGTTAGCTAGCCTGCTGACCTTCCAACATCATGAATGCCACAGTCAGGAATGAATAAAAAAGTAATTGCCATTTATTTCTTATTTATATTTTGACCAGAGTTCTTTCTTTGCCATTCAAGTAGCTAACTTGTGCTCTGAAAAAACTGTGGTTCTTTGACTTCGCCCTCTAAGGTTTAACTCAACCAATGAGGTTATTTCTGCCTCCTGACCAGCTCTGCCTACGAAAAATGGTTGTAGAACTAAAACTCCAATCAACACACACGGTACCCATTCCCCTAAAGCTCGATGATCAGCTTCCCCTCATCGTCACTGCTGCTGGTGTCGTCTGGGTAATCTTGGCAGCTTTGCACAGGTCTCACTGCACCGGTCAGACACTCGGGCGGCTGGTAGCCGTGAAGCTGGCCAGCGGAAAAAAAAGACTGGTATTTGCTGGCATTACTGCTCTGTGTCCTGTGGTCATCTGCTGCCCGATCCTCGCTCTCTTGCATATAATCAGGCTCTGAATATATGAAGGTCCAAGGCTTTGATGGCCGCATAGTATCATCCAGCACCCTGTTGTTGGTTGCTTGGGTGTCCCCTGTCATTCTACTGACGTGAACAGAATGGGAAACCTGGCCGGGGTGTGTGGAGGATGAAGTTTTGGCTGCAGACGAGAGGCTTGGGGCTGCATGACTTTCAAATATTGGCTTACTGGAACAGCTTGCAAGAGTGCTGTTGTTAACTGCAGTAATAGTTTCTCGCGGAGGGAAGGCCTCAACAGGAAAAGCAACTCTGGTGTGCTCTTGGTCTTGTGTTTGGTGGTCCCGGTGTGAAAATGTCGAACCGGTTTCACTTAGGATCTGTGTTTGTGGGTTATGGGTGATGCTCATCTCCCACTGTTGTGAGAAATAAAAGTTGTTCATGTCCAGCTCGGGCTGTGGAGAAGGGAAAAGACTGGTATGGCTGCTGGCAGGTGAATTAAGGTCATTTGAAGTGCATGGCCCTTGCTGAGGGGGCTGTGGAGGGTACTCAGACATTCCAGTCTGTGTCTGGGAAAGATGCTGATGGTGCTGCTCAGATAGCCGACAGTTTTTATATGAATCCGTCTTGAGCGTTCTTTCTTCTTCCTGTTATTAAAAGAAGAATATGAGGAAGAATATTGCCATCATACCACCATAACAATAGTCATTTTATTCCCTCCACTGAGCCCTCTCATTAGCTCCCTGCAAAGTTCAAATACCACAAAGCTTACTTGTCCGGTGAGTTTAAATGATGATAAAAGCATCAAAGGGGAGCATGTCAAATTGATGCTGCATTCAGATGTTATTGGAAGGGAAATCTGCCATATCATGACCACTACCGGTGTTTAGCTGTTCATTGAGTTTTGAATCATATGGAAGAAATTCTAACATGAAAAAAGACTTCTGCCAATTTAAATATTCTTCAGTACTGTCAGCTGCATAGTTCCGGATAGAGATTGACTTATAATAGACTGCTGATGTTTTTCAACTTTGCCAAACGGCCCCTAGAGCCTCATACTTGATATTTGACTTCCTGATGCATTACAACACATACAGTATTACATACAGTATTGTAATGCATTGTAACTATGTATAAATACGTAGTTTTTGAGTGTATTTGTCATATTCTGTAAATATTTTTTTTCTTGTGTTGTATTGTATTGTATTCATGTATCTAGGGGATTTATTTCATTGCATGCAAATATTGCTTCATATTGAAGAAAAGCTGCAGAGTCTGTGGCTTGCATGTCTGTTTTCTTGATAGATAGTTCTAAAATGAAAAACAGTACTATAATATAACTAGTGGTATTTTATGATGCCAGAAACATGCTTCCACATTTAGCCAATGGATGCATTTCGTTAACTCACCTCTGGCTTTATCATATCTGGTAAATGGATGTATCTGCAATTAGACTCCGACTTCCCCCACTGTCCTAGCACCTCCTCTGTCTTGATACTTCTCATTCCTCCAGTCTCATTCTCTCCTGCCACTCCCCCGCTCTCCTGCCCCTCCATGCATTGGTGGTCTGTCTCCCCAGCCTCTTGGCTCTGCTTCGGCTCCCAGTCTGTGCTGTCTGGCTGCCCAGGGGTCCCTCCATGGCCCCGTGTCTCTGGCTCCTTCTGGGCTGCACATTCTGCCAGGGAGCCTCCCTCTATAAGCCCTTGGGGCAGAAAAACAAATGAAAAGCAGTTGTTTTCTGTAGGTTGGTTGAGTCCACAATCTTAATGCTTATCAGTCTGTTTTCACTTGTCTGAGAAGTGAGGTGATGGGGAGATTATTCTACTTGCGTAGAGCTCTGTACTGCAAAGCCCTAAGTTAAGAAAGCATGGCTTTAATGCTGGATAAGCATGACTGGTAATGTATGATAAAGGCATGTCAGGGTAATTCCATTGACTGTATGATGAAACCATACAAGGTTGAGCCCTTTGATATATTCAAGCTAGCCAGATGCACTGAAATGTGGTAATGTAAGTAGGAAGCACACATGCAATGCTTGTTTAGCATCTTCTGGTATGAGCGCTAATTAAAGGTATGAACATTTTGAATTTTACACAAAACACTGACTGCACAGTAGAGTCCTCAAATGCATGGCTCACTGCTCATCAACCAAATGAAAAGAAATACTGTGACTGTTTCCTACCATATTCATATGGTAGGAATACATATTCCTATGATATACATATGGTCCCTATAGTATGCAGTGGAGGATCTAACAGCAATTGTCTTGATGAAAAACAAATGGGCGGATAGACTCAATTTCTGTGGTTTGGCTGAACTCTTGCACGTACCGCTGTGCAGAGTTGCTTTAAGATGAGTGTGCCTCAAATCATGTGGATCCAAGCCTCGACCCCTCCACCCCCACCTCACCTGGACTCTGTTGCCTGACTTCCTCTAGCCTCCAGACTAGCCTCCCTGTCCTCTCTTCACTCCCCTGAAAGTTTTTCATCACTCACAGCACCTCAAAGAGACTAGTGGAGTGTAGCCAATGGCAAGAGAATTACAGATGTTAATCTAATCCTTTGCCTACTATGGACAATAATCCGTAGGACAATTTATGCATAGCAGATTTACTAGACAGCCAGGTCCCTAAACTCCTAAACTAAAGTGTCAGTGACATGTCTTTCCAAGACAATTAGAAACTTACTTTGTTATTTCAATTTGGCCAGGAGGCAGTTGTTGGAAGCCAGTGAGTGGCAGCTCTTTGTTTATCCTTTGCTCCCCAGCACAGCCTTTTTAACTCTCTGTTTATTATTGTCTCTAATCCTTGGGACCTTTAACTCCTCAAAAGGAGTTTCTCTGAAGGTGTCTAATGCTATGAGGGGGATCAAATGGCACACTTCACAATGCTTTCTGATACCACTAAGCCCTCACTCTAATGCTCCACAGTTCTCTGTTCCTGTGAAGGCCAAGGGGCAACTCACATATCAAGGTGATGTGGGGGAAAATGGCAAAGGTTACTGCCACTGTGGACCCCTAGATATATACTCAGTTATTTCACCGTGTAAAGATTTTTACTACCATTGATGTTTGCCTATACAGAAAATTTCTTGATAGTGTGTCTGATTTCTATACACAAGACTTGTGGGTTTTGGTTGTTCTGCAGTACTCAATGGCAATAGTGTTTAGAGGAGGCCTCCATTCTGAAAACCTGTGATCATATAGTGCCACCTTGTGGAAAACAAGGGTTTCAATCTTGGAAATAGCTCAGATTTTTTAAATTCCACTCAGTCGACTTGATTGTCTATAAAAGCAAGTATATGCTGTGTTGAGATTCTATACAATATGAATAATTAATATGATTAATAGTCACATATACCTGCAACAGGGCTTTGATTGGTTGTAAGGACAGCCATGACATCTTTGGGTCTTTCCACCTGGATACTACAAGACACTGAAGTAAACTGACCCAGAAGTGTTTCTGAGCGGGCTGAGCTGATTATGTCCTGTGATTCACTGAGAGTCATGTCCTGTGACGGAGCAGAATGATCCAGAGGTCCAACCCTGTCCCACCCCATGTTAGCATGCTTTGATGACTGCAGGATCTCTGCGTTCACTAATCTAGAATCCACAAGATCACTACTGTAAATGGCCTGTGGAATCACTTCTCTTGGAGCTTTGCAGTTATTGATGGGAAATGAAGAAACCGTCCTGGGGAGGGCGTCAACACACTCAGCACTGGAGGCCTGCGCAAGCGCAGCCTGCAGAGACGGACGGGTCTCCGAGGCTTTACACTTGGTTTTCATTGCACCTGCATTACAAGTGGCCCTTTGATTAATAAGTTTGTGTTGGCTTCCTTTGCACAGTAATCCACTTCCCGTGCTACTCTGTGCTGCTGTGCTGGGAGACAGGGAGGTCATGCCTGCCAGGCAGACCTTGTGTTGGCCAGATAGAGTTTCAGAGACCGGCCCTCCTTGGCTGACACTCCTATCTGGCAAAAGGTGCTCTTCAGCAGAGGGGCTTAGAGAGAGGACATGTTCCTCCTCCTCTGATGTTTGGCTCCTTCCTGACTTCACACCTTTCAGCAAAGCAACAGCTGATGTAGCATGGCTTGTTGTCCTCATACTCTCTGTGACCATGTTTACATGACCATATTTATGTGGGTGTAATGGCAAGCTTGAAGATTCCACTGATATTGTAGCCTGACTGACATCACCATGTTCAGTAACGAGTGTGTTTGGTTGTGTCTTCTGAGCACGCACCGACAATGAGGGTTTTATGCTTTCCGTGTTAAGTGAGGGTGAGGGCTCCCTTTGGTCCATCTCCTTTTGATGTCCAGGCTTTTCATGGTCCCTGCCCTCATTAGTATTTTCCATCATGACAGAGCTTTGTACTTTATTTTGAGTGACTTCTGGGTCCATTGCTGCCAGGTCATTTCTCTGTGAGATGCCGGTCCCTACTGTGTTAACTTGCCTCTCAATCTGGGGTTCGATGAGAGCCAGCTGCTCATCAGATATGATCTGCAGGCAGATCTGCAGGTCTGCTGTTTGCACATGAAACACATTCTGAGCAGCCGGTTGCACTGAGTCAAACGGTACAATGTGACATGGCACGGCAGGGGCGTTCAGGCCAGCAGTCACTCTGTTTGCAGGCTTTAACTGGTCTCGTGTTGGTGAGGGATGGCTGTGTGACAGAGGAGGATGTTGACTTTGTGAGAAAGCTGTGAAGCCAACAGCAGGCGGCTGATTCTTTTCTGTGGTTATGATAGGTGTAGCAGGTATGTTCTGCATCACAGGCGCGATAGCTCTGGGTAGTTGCGTAGGTGCTGAGCCCACAACAGGTTTCGAAGGTGAGCTTTGCATTAAAGTGGTGCATAATCGTGTATGATGATCATGCACGGAGGTTGTGGCTGTGGTGATTGTTGTAAATTGTCTGTGCACTACATTAGGCGTCACATTTTGATTGAGTCTTGCCACAGATGTTTCAGACTGACAAAGGGTTGTAGCCGTAAGAGGGAAGACAAGCTGACCCTGTCCAGAGCTGAAACTGTTTGCCTTTCTAATGTTGTGAGTGTGCACAAAACGTGGGACGGAGGGATCCGTACATTTCTTTCCAGATGCTGCTGAAGTTGTTATGGAGGATGCGGTTTGATCAGTGTGAAGGGATGGCAGATCGGAGGTGAAGTTGGGGTCATCAGTTCCTGTCGGTTGATTCAGAGTGTGTGGTGAAGGATTTGAGTCTGGTTCAGCAGCATTAGGTAACTTGAGCTGGTACTTCGGCAGGAAGCTGGTCTTAGCAGTGGAGAGGATAGAAATGGTTGGTGAGGTGCTAACAGACGTTTCATTTGCATTGATTATGCATGGAGGAAAGAGAGTTCCCTTGAGCTGAATACGTTTCTGATTTGTTTGAAGGTTGATATAACCAAGATTTGTATCCTGTTTGGACACACTGCACGTGACCGAGGTAGACAGCTGAGTCAATGGGTTTGGGTCAGTCTCCATCCCCACAGGACATATTATTTTGTCATCAGTTCTCTGTTTCTTTCTGTCTGAGGGAATATGGGCTCCACAGAGGTGTGAGATGGAGTCAGTTTGTTTTTCCTTGTTAATCAATCTCTCTGCCTCTGCTCTGCTGATGCTGTCTGTGTTGTGGGTAATCGATGATCCAGTAGAGGATAATTGCAGTGTTGACAAAGATAGATTTCTCAGGAGTGGAGTCTTGAGAGGCGCACATGATGAATGAAGCTGGCTGGCTTTTTGATTAAAATCCACACCAGAGACAGGGGGTAGGTTGGCAGGAAGGCAACATGGATGGCACACAGTTGCACTGCTGCTTGTGGAGTTGGTTGTTGAGCCTGTTGTTGTTGCTATATCTTTATGAACTGCTGAAGTTTTCTGCATACCCTGAACAACTTCATGCTCTGGGTTAGTCAAAGATTTTCTGGCTTTGAAATTACTATTATCACAACCCTTTTCTGCATTGTAGAGCTTCTTAAATGTCCCACCCCCATACATGTACCACTTGTTGTAGGCAAACTTCTGTGCTTTCTTCCTGCGAAACTTTCTGTTGCTTGGCTCTCCACAAATGTCACTGCCATCCCCATCACAGCTAAGACTGCTGGTGCAGGCCTCCTCCACAGATGAATTCATGAAGAGGCCGTCTGTTGCATGGTTACAGTCTACGGCTGTCTGGCGGACCAGTGGGCGGTGGGTGGACGCCTGCTGGTCCACAGACTTGATGGCTAAACCTGTTGGGTGGATCTGGCCAGAGCTTCCCCTCCGGACTACTGTTACATAATCTCTCTGATAGGAGGAGGTTGGGTTGCTCCTCTCAGGTTGCAGGAGGGTAACGCTGAAGGGCAGGGAGCTGCTCCGGGTTAAGGGGGCGTGTTCCATGGTGGTGGAGCGCTGGGTGGGCACAGAACTGTACAAACTGGGCTTCATGTTCCTGTGTAACCCAACGTTAGGAGCTTTGCTGAGCCTCATGTCAAAGTGAAAGGAGTCTTTGTAAGTGTATGGCATGGGGAGGTCAATGCTGCCCTGCTTTGACAGCACTGTCTTCCGCGGCCTCACATTCTCGAGGTGTTTGTCCTCCACAACAGCGGAGTTCTCCGAAATAAGTTTGGATATGCGCTCCTCCAGTGTCTTCTGCTCCTGCTTGGATACACCGTCTTTAGGCTCCTGCCCGCTTTGGCCTGGCTCCGAAGGTGTGTGTGAGCTGCCGGGCTGTTCGAGATGCTCCACGGTGGACTCCGTGAGGGAATCCATGCTGTGGTCGGGTAAAACGCTGCCGGGGCTCGGGTACTGCTCACTGCTCTCACTGAAGCCTGAGTCGGTGCTCTCGTGGCTCTGTGATTTCCCTCTTGACACGGAGCTCTCCCACTGCTTGGAGAACAGAGTGGCCTCTTGTCTCTGTAGGGGAAGATGTCGATTTGCAGTCAGAGGAGGCTTTTCGTTTTCCATACTCTTCTGCTTTTCCTCCTCTCCCGTTTTCTCCAGACTTTCATTTGGCTTTGTCTTATGAGCTACAGAGGTCACCTCATTCGGCTCATTGACTGGGTCTCTTATGGCGGTCCAGCCTGTGTCTGGACCCTGCTTCTTTACAGAGTGGACCTTTGCAGTGCTTGCTGGGCAGGTGATCTCAGCGGAGGGTACTGTGACATCCTTCTCCAGGCTGCCCGACTCCTCACTGCGGCCATCTAGAGACGAACTGGAGGTACAAGTCTCCCTGGAGCTGTACAGGCTGTCTTGGCTGCCCAGGCTGCTCTGCTCTGACTCGGACGAGAGACGGGCATGGGCCTGGGTGCGCTTATGCTTGTAGAGGTTGCTCTGAGTCTTGAAAGAGACTCCACAGGTGGTACAGGGGTAGGGCCGCTCCCCGGTGTGGCAGCGGAGGTGCTTCTCCAGGACGCTGGGCTTCATGCAGTCCCGTCCGCAGTGAGGACACACATGCTTCCCCGCCGACTTGGGTCTGACTACAGGAGCAGCAGCAGCTGCCAGACTCAATCCCTGCTGCTGGGACTGCAGCCCACCAGCAATGTGGAATGTCAGAAAGGGAAGCGTCTCTTTGGAGTAGAGTGGAGGCATGGCCAGATGGAGTGTGGCTGGTTCCTGGTGGGCTGCTAGAGGCTGAGCCTGCGGGTAAGGCTGTGGCTGCAGAGCAGGCACTGTCTGGATGTAAACAGCCGTCAGTGGGGCCTGGATGTCCATCTTTTTCTCTGTCGGCGCTGCGACGGAGCTGCTTTGCGCTGGAGCACTCACCAATCCTGGCTTGCCAGTCTCCATGGTAACACTGCTGCTGTCGTGATGTACCAGTGCCAAGTCTCTAATTACCTGTAAGATAAGCACAGTTTACATTAGACCTCTGCTTTGCCTGGATCAAAGGGGCAAATCTGCCAAGAATGTTTCTGTAGTCTAGGTCTGGCTCTTATCAAAGAGAAAATGAGACTTCAGTGGCTGAGACTGTTATTACATATGTCTGGACTGGAGAAGAGGAGTATAGGAATGAAGCAATGTAGCCTACTGTAGCAATCAATGATGATAAGCATACAGTAGCGTATAAGATAAAGGGTTAATAAAGCACTTAATCCAATATGGATTTTACATGTTGATGAAATCCAGGGAGTTATGTTCAGCAAAGATGTCAACAATACTGTAGCGATAAAACAAAGACATATCTCTATCTGAATGATGTCATTGTTGTGCTGAGAAATAATGCCAGTGGTTGCACAGAGGAGACCAAGAAGAAGAGATGTATGAATTTCTCTTGTTTTATTTCACCACAGGTTGCAGGTGGTGCGAGAGAACAATGCTTAACTTCTGAACATTTGTATGCAGACAATGGAGATAGAGAGGGAGAGAGAGGGAGAGAGGGGGAGGGAGAGAGAGAGAGAGAAGCAGGGAATGATGTAGGAGAGTGACTCACTCTGAAGAGAGAGAGACATTGGAAGAGGGAAGAGGGAGGAAGATATCAGATGCTCCTAGATCAGAGGCTTTTATCTCTTCCAATGAAATGTGTCTGCAGACATCAGCGGCCGCCCCTGTTACCAGTCAGCACCAATTAAATGACGTGTCCCTGATGTTAACATTAGCATGTGGTGGGTTTGTTTCTCCTCAGACCGTGATATCTGTGCAGTAATCTAATGAAAAGACAAGTAGCTCTTTATTTTAGGGCATGCAAATTTAAATTCCTGTTGCTGTGACTGTATGATGTTGCTCTGTGTGTATAATGATTTTGCATAATGGTCATTTCACCCACAGAGTTGCTGTTGGCACGGGTCTTGCTGTTTGATAGTTGTACAGCATGAGCACACCTACGCATGATACTTTTTGCGGCGCTGTTGACTGAGGAAAGTTGCTTTCTGCTCATATTCAACAGACTGTGGGCTCTTTGAAGCGAGCCCTCCGTGAAAATGAGAAACATTGTGTGACTTTGAATTTTAATTTTCAAAATGATTAACTTGGAATAATAAAGTTGTACCCGCTGAGCTCTCATTTGCATTCAGAACAGCCCTGGGCTGTGTTAGAGCTTCCCTCTCACTCTAACCTGCTCTCATTTCCTTTCAGCAATGTAAATATGTGGCATTTTTATACATGGTGTACAACTCGATACAAAAATATCGCTGCTCTCTTGGTGGACCTTTGAATTATTTACAATTGTTTTATCAAATGACCACTTACAAGTATGGCTACCGTGTAAAATCAGTGTAATAGTTACAAGTAAGTGCCAAGTTTCAAAAAGAGGTGAAACTGTACTGAAAAATAAACTACTGCTAGTTGTAAGTAATGGCAAACATCAGGAAAAGTACGTACCATCAAAATGTAAACAAAAGGGAAGACTTTTTAGAAACAAGATGCTCAATCTATAATTTCCTGTTTCCTGTTCAGAAATCAGGATTTCTCATTTTATCTAAATTTCTCATCTCATTTTCAACCTGTATATATATAAAGCAAAATTCACTGCCAGTGCTGCCATCACACAATGTAAGCGATAATGCTAGAAGAGAAGTAGAAGATAACTAGGCCTGAACTCTTGCGTACCAGTTAATCATCGAGAAAATCAGAAACTAACCCCCATGACATGTAGGTGAAATCAATCAAGGAGGAGTCACTTACCTCTCTACCAAGTTGTCCTTGGTTTACGGTGCATTCAGTAACAATTTGCCAGCCTAGAAAATCTTCTAAGCTGGACAGCCCCATGTGAGTCCACAGTGTACCAGCACATTTCAGTCTGCTCTCTCATCCAGGCCCTTTGTTCTTCTCCTATCTGATTTTCTCTCACAGGTCTTTGACAAGAACTGTTTCTTGTCACGAGGAAGCGGAACAAATGCAAATGAGAGAGAAGATGCACTATGAGAGTGGTGAGACAGAGAGGAGGAGAGTGAGGCAAGGAGAAGGGCTGGGTGGGTGGCTGGGTGGGGGCGGGTGGGGGAGTTGTCAAACAAAGACTTCCGGAAGACAAGTTGAAAAACGCAGATTAGAGAGGGGTGATCAACACAAGTGAAACAGAAGAGGAGCATTAAACACCGGAGAGATATGATCTGCGAAGGCACATGCGTGAAGTGCAGAAGTGAAAGTGCAAACAACATCCTTGATAGAGGAAGTGCAGTGACAAAAGCGAGCTTACCTTCAACGGCAAATCGCTGGTTGACTGACTTCACCATCAACAGTTTGAGTCGGTACCTGACTTCTGCCTCAGATATATACTCTCTCCCCCACCCACCTGCTTCCTCCCACCCATTGTATTTCATACACCCACTCACACAAGGGTGCAGCAAGGCTAATGTTGATGTGGCCGTTTGGCTGCGCGTGTTCTGCACTGACTCTTTTAGGCAGGGAACACATGGATGATTTGCGAGTGATTGGACTGAATTTCCCACCTACAGCCACTGCCACCATTACAGTGTTAAACCAGTTTTGCAATGGTGAACCAGTCCAGACCGAACATGCGATGGAGCAGGCAGCACACTGTTTGATGCCTCTTTGAAATCATAAACTCCAGATTTTCAGTGCATTTAGTGTAAATGAAAGGATTTAAGATGATGCATTCAGAATCGAAGAATATATTCTGTATTGATGTGATTTTCTGTATTTTTCAGACACAGGAGTCTGAAAATACTGCAATTCCTAACCATTGCCTCCTTTCTTATGTTATTTTTGGCAGCAGTTTCCCCCAGCTTGTCCAAGTGTAAAAAAAAAAAAAAATGTGTATTGATCAGTTTCCTTCAGTTTATCCTGCACAGTTGGTCTCAGACAAAAAAAGCCAAATTTCCTTCCATTGTGCGGTGCCCTTAAAGAGATTACTAACGTTTAAAGGTGATATTTGGCATCACGGTCGTAGAGAAGCAGCTTGTGTCTTTGGCCCTATTGTCGGTGACATAATACGCATAAAAAGGCAAATGTAGCACTCTCCCACACATGCACACACACACTTTCTGTCGACTCAGCCAGGTTGGTACACAAGGCCGTGCCACCAAATGACTGAGTGGTGCGATGTGTAACGGTGCAGAGTGTGTTTTGCTGCCTCTTTGCCCCATGTGGTCTCATCAGTGAGAACGTTCGATGATGTGGATATCAGTATACACCTCTGCAGGCTTTAAAGTCCAGAGATATTCAAAGTGCTGCTGTGTATGGCCTGTCAAAAGATAATTCTCTACACTTGCTGCCTCAATAAGTCTTTTCAATATAATGTGTTTGTAGGTAAATTTATGTTGCAGGGAATGCCCATATCACGACTGCACTGGATTGCATTTGATCAGATTTATTTTCCTTTTAGAGAATGGATATATGAGGAAAAATGTTTTGGTTTTTTTTATTTTCCACTTTGAAAACCTCTGATGCGAGCGGCGTCTTCAAAAGCTCATATTTCCTTAACTGCATGAGATCGCGTGGAATCCACTGCGCAATTAACCGATGACATTTGCTGACAGAAAACAAATAATTTTTATATCGTTTCACTGGTACAGATAGACTCTCGCTGGTCGCCTAGGCAACTGCCGGCTGGTCCACTGAGAGCATGCTTTGTGTTGACATGGTAACAAGACACCTCCTACCATGCATGTTTTCTAGCTCCTTTTACACAGCTCACACAGAAGAGTCATGAAGGGTGGAAGGATAGTTCATCGGCATGTTCGCGTGTTTTTCCACTGCATATTGTCAGGATGGAGATGGAATCGTTTAAAATGATCTAATTCCTGATGAAATTCAGTGGATAATCAAGACCATTGTTCAGATGTCTTCTCCAAAGCAGTCGGCAGCAGTTAAATGCCATTGACAGATAATAGTTTCAACTCCTGCCAGTAAGCAGAGTTTTGTTTATGTTGCTTGGCAACATCCTTTAGATCTAGGAAGTAAAACCTTAATCACTGGAGGCATAAAATAGTTCCTGACCCCTGACTGTCACAGCTTTTATGCCATTCTACGAGGATAGTGAACACGCCTGCCACTGAACACTGCAATAGACAACCTCTTTCATATTATGGCTCTGGATAGAAGATACACAAGGGAAATATCCAGCTTGCTTCATTAGTAGATAAATGGGCCTCTTGCTGCAGTTTTGCACATGAAATTATAGATGGATTGATATCCAGTAAACCACATGGCCAATATACCATCGTCCATCTGCACATATTACACTATTTTGTGATTTCTGTCTTTTTTGGCTGGCATTTGAACTGAGAAGCCACATGCAGGAAGTGGCAGCTGAGAGACTGTGTGTGGGTGGGTGCTGATTCGCTGTAGGCCTATGCACTCAAATGTTCACTTATATCTGTTCAATAGCAAAAGAGCAGCAGTCTTGTGTCCCGTTTTATCATCATCATCACCACCACCACATCGACTACTAGCTGTCCAACACACAATCTGTGTTTATCAGTTATAAACTGTAAACCATCATTGCTTTCGCTATTTTCCTCTTCAAAACACTCACTGCATGTAGTTGTATTTAAAGGCATTATTAAGCCTACTTCTGCAAAGCTAAGTGGACCATTACAGCTGGGATCATAACCTGAGCATGTGCTGAGAGCTTCAATTTCTGTTTATGTGAGAGATTGTGCGTGTGCGCCCTCTGCTGGGTCATCGGTGTACATATCTGAGGTAAAAAGGTATTGGCAAAAAAGTAAAGTATTGTGTAGTGTAAAACATGTAATTCAACAAGGCATTATGGGTTGTTTGTGGTCATTAATGTTGGGCAAAACAGTAAAAAACAAACAAACATACAAACCAAAAAATATGCTAAATATGCTGAGGTCACTGCTCCAGGCCCAGTATGTGAATGTAACCTGAATGTAACGGGTACTTGGCCTGCACCAGAGCCATTGATACAATGAGATACAACTTTCTAACTCAATGCTATGGCCAGCACTAAAGATACGCTGCCTTCAAGTGCTACTCGTAAAATTAGATTAGATTAGATTAGATTCAACTTTATTGTTATTGCACAGAGTACAAGTACTAATACAACGAAATGCAGTTTAGCATCTAACGAGAAGTGCAAAAGAAGCAGTAAAAGTGCAGTGCAATGTAATGTACATATATATATATTTATACAAATAAAATAAGCTATAAGGGTAATATGAATGTGTTAAGATATATACAGTATGAACAGTATTAACATTATCAACAGTATGAACAGTGGATATGAGTATGCAAGATATATGAATATGCAAGATGTATATAATAATATATATAGTATATTCAGTATGGTGTATATACAGTATGAACAGTATTAACAGAATGAACAGTATGAACAGAGTGGTATGAATACTAAGTATATAAATAGAATAAATTGTAAGGGGTAGTATGAGTGTGCTAAGATAAATAACAGTATAAATAACAGATAAATAACAGTATGAACAGTATAGTATGAGTGTGCTAAGATAAATAACTGTATAAATAACAGATAAATAACAGTATGAACAGTATAGTATGAGTGTGCTAAGATAAATAACAGTATGAACAGTATAGTATGAGTGTGCTAAGATAAATAACAGTATGAACAGTATAAACAGTATGAACAGTGGATTTGAAATGCAAGATATATACAGTATATATATAGTATATACAGTATGGTGTATAGTATATACAGAATGAACATGTGTATAGTAAGTAGTAAGTAGTAAGTAAGCTCTTACTTCCGAGTTTAGAGATGGAAGTACGACTTGTAGTGCTTGAGTTTGGACATAATAACCAAGCGGACGCATGTAATTGTTGTTGTTTTTTAACTTCTTTTTTCTTAATATACTACACGGCCTCCATGTTTGCCGCCCCCAAACGTCACATATCGACAGTTCGGGGTATCATAGAAAATGCTCACTTGCCCAGGCGTATTTGAGTTGAGTTGAGTTGAGTTGAATCGAGGCAACTCCAAATTTCAATATTTCCGACAGCATTTGAAGGCATCGTTACTCTGTACTCGTAGTTACTGATGTGACGTAGGACGTCAAATACGTACAACGTAACACACGTTTGGGACCAAGCGGCACTGGAAGCTTGGAGAGGGTTTGACATTTTTAAGTTTTAAAATAAAGCGAGCAGGAGTGTTTATACTCCTGTCGATAAACAGCAAATGTCCCTTTGGTTGTGTCGTACACACGCATAGTCAGGACACGAATGTGTCCATCCTTGCAGTTGTTTTTACACCATCTTGACTGTAGCAAGAAGCTAACGTTAGCAGGATTGCTAAGCACTAGCTAGTTGCAAACAAGTTCCATTCATTCGTTATATGATGGTATTCAAAAATAACAGTGTGTGTTTGCAACTAGGTTAGCGAACTAGCTTAAGCTAGCAAGATTAAGTTTGCTCTCAAATTAACATTAATATCTACTCATTAAACGTAACTAACAATAGCCAGTAAAAAGGTCACTGCATTAATTGTTGACATGTGTCTTTTGTTATAGCGAAGTTGTTACCAACGTCCCGGTACTGGTCACACACGGTACTGACTGCACATCCACCATGTATCGTCCCAAGCCAACTCTGAAGGACCGACAGCACCTGTACAAGCTCATCATAAGCCAGTTGCTTTATGATGGATACACCAACATTGCCAACAGTCTCATCAATGAAGTGAAACCACAGACCGTCGTGTCGCCCTCAGAGCAGCTAATGCAGCTTGCTAAGATTGGTACGGGACTCACGAGGTTGCTTACTGTATGTGTGCATGGTCATTTTGTTTGGATGTCTTGAAGTGTCTCTGACTGTACGGTTGACCACCTCTTGCAGGAATGGAGAATGACGACAGTGCAGTTCAGTATGCTATCGGTCGGTCAGATACAGTGGCGCCCGGGGTGGGTATTGACCTGGAGTTTGATGCTGACGTCCAGACCATGTCTCCAGAGGCGTCCGAGTACGAGACCTGCTATGTGACGTCCCATAAGGGTCCGTGTCGTGTTGCCACCTACAGCCGTGATGGCCAGCTCATTGCCACTGGCTCTGCTGATGCCTCCATCAAGATCCTGGACACAGAGCGGATGCTAGCCAAGAGTGCCATGCCCATAGAGGTAAGGCAGGTTTGAGAAGTACAATCATCAGCCTTTACTTGTGCCAGATCAGCAGGCTCATATTTATTTTTACTGTTTTTTATCTGTTAGGTAATGATGAATGAGACAGCCCAGCAGAACATGGAGAACCACCCGGTGATTCGGACTCTGTATGACCACGTCGATGAAGTCACCTGCCTCGCCTTCCACCCGACCGAACAGATCCTAGCCTCTGGCTCACGAGACTACACGCTCAAACTGTTTGACTACTCTAAGCCCTCTGCAAAAAGAGCATTTAAACACATACAGGTCAGTATTTGCACATAGAATTGCCCAAATTTCACAGGAGAAGTTTCATCCCATCTCTTCATTTGTCTTAGAAGGTTTAGCCAAATAAGAATTTGTCTGTTGACAGTGGAGATGCCCAATTATGCAAAAAAATTGACATGGCTAACATAAAGCAGGCTGGAAAAAAAATGAAAACAAAATTTTAATTCAGTTCACTGCCCAAAAAAAAGCAGGATTAGAGACATTTCTTTGCTTTTACAAAGTAGCATTGATATTTCTATTCTAATCAAATCCTATCTATACCCGTTCCACAGGAAGCTGAGATGCTGCGTTCGATCTCCTTCCACCCATCAGGTGACTTCCTGCTGGTGGGAACGCAGCACCCCACGCTGCGCCTCTACGACGTCAACACCTTCCAGTGCTTCGTGTCCTGCAACCCGCTGGACCAGCACACGGACACCATCAGCGGCGTCGGCTACAACCCCACCGCCAACAGCTACGTCACGTGCAGCAAGGACGGCAGCATCAAGCTGTGGGACGGCGTGTCCAACCGCTGCGTGACCACCTTCGACAAGGCCCACGACGGCGCCGAGGTCTGCTCCGCCATCTTCTCCAAGAACTCCAAGTACATCCTGTCCAGCGGCAAAGACTCCGTGGTCAAGCTGTGGGAGATCTCCACGGGACGGACGCTGGTGAAGTACACAGGTGAGTGGGACACCTTAACTGATCATGCTTTATATTTGTCAGCAGCCCCATTGCCCTCATGTTTTTTTTGGGGTGCACAAGCACTCTCAAAGTGTCAGACCTCATCTAATCATATCTTCATGACTAATATCTTTTTTTTTTTGTCTTGGCTATTCTTAAAAAATAAATATCCACATTATCAGGGCACACACATTTAAGCGTATGGTTAACAGATTTGTGAAGTGAGTAAAGTGGAAATAAAACGAATAAAAATGAAATGCTTTGGGTGCGTTTGGGGTTGATTTTTGGAGAGTCCGCTGTCCCTATAGGACTGTATTGGAAAGCTGCGCACCCTGGCAAGAATAGAATAGAATAGAAAGATGCAAGTAGCTCTATAGTGAAGCAGTTGACGCGAATTTGGTCAGAATCGATATCGGGCTTATTGATATGATGGGAACTGATGGAGAAAATAGGGTTCCGGTTGAAAATGGCAGGAGTTAGGCCCCGTTCACATGAGCATTTGTGATGCATCAAAAAACTGATAATAACTCATATATTTCATTGAGATCTATGCATTGAGGGATGACATGGAATGACAGAGCGCAGTGCGTGAAAGGATCGCCTATGAGGCCTATATTATTAAGCCTATATTAGTAAGCCTATATTCCTCCATATGTATTATTAGGTCTATATCTCGCACTGCCTGTGATTGCCGTATGTCCAAATTGCACCAAATCCGACACTGCACGTCCTTGGGTCCCCAGCAATACGCCCGCCAAGTGTGAAGTCGATGGGACGAATGGTTCTCGAGATATGCGACGGACACACTCACTCACTCACTCACAGACAGAGATTCCTTGCTTTATAGTTAGATGGTTCCCTAGAGGCTTGAAAGTACATGCACTTCACTCCTCCTAATTGTTGACAATGATAAGAGATTGATTATAGCAGGGTTCCTAATATATGCAGTTCTGGAATTTCTGGGCGATGAAAAGTTAAGGAATTGCACTGAAACTCCGGCAAATATTGTTCAGTCCTGACTCCATATGATCACGCATTTAAGGAGCTGTAAGTTCACTGTCCTTTCACACGTCTTTGTTTTCAGTAGTAGCATCAGCTATTAGAGTTATATGACCGGGTCAAAAGTTATGTTGCCCAGCCACTATCAGCACACATCATATTGAACACCCACCAAACCTTCAAATCCAGTCATGAAATTAAGGCACAGGAAGAAGTGTGGAATTTTGAAATGGAAAATGTGTTGCAACCCTGATAGATCTTGGATACTGCAAACATACACTGACTGTACAAAATCTTAGGGACACTTCCTGCAGGGAAACGTTTAGGATCACCGCTATCCCTTATTGATTTCTCTTATTAATAGACCAATCACAAAGGAGGACATGTAGATAAAAAGATACCGACAAATTAGTAGAGCTGAACAAGTAATCGGGGGAAAAAAACAAAATCACAATATGAACCTCTGCAATTTCCAAATCGCAGCGGGCGCAATTAATTGCCTAAGGGAGAGGAGCGTCCAAACTGAATTTCTGAACAAGGTGTTTTAGAGCTCCAAGTAATTTTTGGTCCATGAATCAAAACCTTTCATCAAACTCCGTAAATCCTGCACACTGACATCTATTTTCTATCTATTTTTAACAAAATCACTTTTCTTTAAACAAATCAATCACAGTTTAAATCGCAATTGCAATATTCTGTCAAATAATTGCAATTAGATTTTATGTCCATATCTTTCAGCCCTACAAATTAGAGAAGAAGATTTTTTATGCTTTGAGACAATTGAGATGTGGCTTGTGCAAAAGAGGCTGCAGCTGAACATCAGGAAGACATCCCTAATATTTTGTACATTCAGTATGTGTGTGAGTGACAGGTGGCATCCATTCAACAACTAATTTGTATGATTAAAGCAGTTAAACACATCCCAGCGACTGTGTCCCCCCCCCCTCTGCCTGCTCTTGTAGGTGCGGGGCTGAGCGGCCGCCAGATGCACCGCACACAGGGGGTGTTCAACCACACGGAGGACTACGTGCTGCTGCCCGACGAGCGCACCATCAGCCTGTGCTGCTGGGACTCGCGCTCGGCCGAGAGGAAGAACCTGCTGTCCCTGGGCCACAACAACATCGTCCGCTGCATCGTGCACTCGCCCACCAACCCCGGCTTCATGACCTGCAGCGACGACTTCAGGGCCCGCTTCTGGTACCGCCGCACCACCACGGACTGAGGCGGGTCCAGCCTCCAGGTTCTGACTCTATTGAAACCCCCCCCCCCCCCCTCCCCCAAACAGGTCGCCGGACAGTGCAGCCTCTGTCCTCCACTGTTCCCAGGGTCTTCCAGACTCGTTTTGCAGCCTGCCATACTGTCACACAACGCGTCACTCACTGGTCTCTGGCATGTGGCAGTTTGTTCTGTTTAGTTTTGTTTAGGGGAGTACTTTAGAAAGGAAGAGTGAGCGCTGCACCGCCATAACATCAAAGGTCGAGGGCGCTGTTTGCCCAGATGTCTTTTTCTTTTTGATAACACTTGTCTGATTGAAGTAAGAGCCGCCTCGAAGTCTGTAAAATCTTTGTTACTGTTGGAAACATCAGTTGCAACACTCATACCGTATTTTCCTCCGATTTTTGTCACAAGTGACCACAGCGTTTGTGTGGTTGTCTTTTCCACTTTTATATTTTGTCTATCTACTGTCTTATGTTGTAATTCAGATTTTTATTAAACAAAAAAAAACAGATGAGCTGCTATTATTTATCATTGTACATGCTCATTTCTTACTCTCTGAGCTCATAACCACAAACACATTTTTCAGCCGAGGCGATATCCTGTCGATATTTGAAGACCACAGTTGCTGCTGCAAAGGGGGGAAACCTGCATGCTGTGATCAGACCACATATGCAGAGATACACCAACACACTCCCACTGTCAAGACTAATGACCACATTTTCATATCCGTCCATAAACAAATTCGGCTATATAGAAAAAAGTTTCCCACTAGGAAGCCAAAATATGAGACTGTCGACATGAGTTTTAAATGTAGTTGAAGCTGTATGAATTACTGTTTGTTTTGAGATGTGGGATAAATTTTCCATGTTCCATCCTCAAGTCCCTTAAAGAGTTTGTTGTATTAAGTGAAAATGCAGGATTGAGGCTTTGGTATCATCGTTAAATTCAAGTTCATTTCATGTATTTATTTCTATAGCCCTTCATCACAGGTGCATCTCAAAGGGCCGAGAATGAGCCTACCTAGATCTGACTAATCAACAATCAATCGCAGAACAAAATGATGGAATACAGTATTCAACACAATACAACACAAGGAAGCAAAACAAGCCATAAAATAGCGTGTCGGAGACGCATAACACAGAAATACCATCGCACAAAGAAAGTGTAACTGAAACCCGCTGAAATGCTCCTGCTATTATTTTCATTCCCTTTAAACTGAAGAAAACAAAAAGCTCAGCCCTAGATATCTCTCGTGTTTTTCATTTGCTCTATTTTGAGGTGACGCAACTCAACACAATGTGATTAGTTTCCTCATCTCTGGCCAGTGGCCCCCAGACTGGAAGGTCACCCCTCCGCCCCATCGCCCCGTCTCCGTTCCCCCGACCCCCCCAACCCAACTCTCCCAGACGCCGCTGCCCGCGTCGTCCGGACAACAACGGCCACAGCCACAAGAATCTTTACTTCAAATACAATACCCCCACCCCCCGACCTGCTTTATAAATCTGTCTAAAAGCCTTTTGGAGGAATGTATCAAAAGCATAGGAAAGGGGAAGTGATAAGAGAGACAGAAAATAAAATGAGAAGACTTATACGAAGAAGAAAAAAACCCCTTCGTTCGCTGGAAAGTTGGAAAAGTCAAGCGGTGACGTAGAAGTGATGTACTTCTGCTTTATCAAAAGGCAAAGACGAGGGGGGAAGAGAGAGAGAGAGTGAGAGCAAAGAGTGACATGAAGCTGAAGAAAGAAAGAAAGATCTACAGAGTGGTGGGGTGGGGCAGCTGCAGGGAGAGAGAGAGAGGGGGGGGGGGAGGGGGGGGTTCTCAGGCCAATGGGGCTGCAGGAAAGCAGACTAGGAGCTTGATCTCCCCGCCCAGCGTGTAAAAGAGTCTGGCTCTCAGTGACAGCTCAGACAATATGTGTGTGAGAGAGAGGAGGAGGACTAAAACCCCCGAGCGCCGGATCCACAGAGTTTTCACATAGACTCCCCCGGTCATGGTGGACAAGGATCACTGAGAGTCGACCCCGTGGACGGACTTATTTCTCTCTGGGCGGACGCTGAAGACCTGTTGATTTAAAAAAAAAAAGAAAAGAAAAAAAAAAAGAATGGAGGTGAGCGCTGCACCTGCTGTATTATGTAGCACTTGTGTGAATTGTTTTAGAATATTACTTTAAAAATCAGTTGACTTTTATGCTTGAAATGTCAAATTGTCAAATAATGTGATTTTTTTTTTTTTTTTTTTACTGGACCGGGGTCTAATGTTGCTCATCCGAAGGAATTTCCCCGTAGACCACCTGCTTGGATTTCACTTTTAACTTGCGGTGTCAGCTACCAACTATTTCTATACACAGCCCCCACCCACCCACCCACCCACCCACCCTGACCTGCACCCGTCTTCAGCTCCACTGTGGGGTGTAACCTGATAGGGCTGCTCCTGAGAGAGAGCTGAGCTGAGAATGGGGCTTTATGAGCCTCATTAACACACAAATCCTTAGAAGTTAGATTATCAAGGCAAGCTGCTCAGCAAACAGATAATTGGGGCTTAAAGGCGTAAAGTTTAATTTCTAAAATGTTGCACTTTGCACGTGTGAGGCTGTGCGGCTGCGCTGTGCTTGGCTTCACTTAAACATTCATCAGAATCTGATCTGGCCCTGGCTCTTAAACGCCACCAACATGTTTGTCTCCTTTCATTCTCTAGCCGTTCCATCTTACTTTGATTTGAGGTGTACTCAATTATAAAACCACAGAATGGCTCGTACTCCTGTGTGCCTCCCACTTCTTAACCACCTCCGAACGTTTAAACACAGTTGTCCCTGGCTTGATCGCAAACACATGCACGTTTGTCTCTGATGTCTTGTGCACATTTGTTGGTATGCTGTGTCTTTCTATTTTTTTGCCCGAGAGTGTGGGATCTGCTGAGTGAGCCTTTTGTGTCTGGAATCGTTCCCGTTCCCGTCTGTGGAAAGCTGAAACGCTCTGTCCAGCCTGATGCCTCAGTATGTAACCTCAGCCTTCTGTCTCCTGCTGACCTGATTGGCAAGAATTTGCGTGGAATTTTAAGTTTCACCACTCAAAGCGGGTGCACTTGTTTCCTCATTCAGATATCAGATCTCCTATCATTTCATTTACCTGAAATGAGCACAGTGAGAGGATGCATATCTGTTTTACTTTTTACTACCTCCACTGCTATCTCCACACCTATATTAGGCCTATGTAGTTACACCAGTATGTACTGCAAACACCTCAGATTGGGGCCCTTCAGGCAGAATGTGTGAGTATTTGGTTGGGAGTCACTGGGTTGAAATTGTTTGAAAAACCCTGACATGATGAATGTAACTACAAGCAAAGCTTCATCTTGCAGTAAACTGTTCCCAGGTCCTATCAGTAGTGCACAGTGCATCATCCTGACATTTTCCCATACCAAGCCACTATGGGAGTGAGCTCATCCTTTTCACCCCGTCTTCAGACGACTCAGCAGTGACCAGTTTGGTCGATGACTACAATGCCACTGTGAGCAATCTCACTTCCGTTCCATAAGGTGATTTTGCGCTGGAAAGTTTTTTTTTAGTTTGTCAAGCACTATTTTAGGATTTCTTGAATGCTGTCACTGTTGTGGCTGTTTTTATCATCTGAGAGCAGGAGCCGTCAGACAGTCATGAGTGCTCACACGACATGAGGTTTGCATGGAGAAGTGGAAGCATCCTCTACGCATCCCACTCAAGGAAGTTGAAATAATCATGTTTTTTTGGGGTTTTTTTGGTCCATTTTGGCCCAAACTGCCATCTGTCTTTTTATTGATCTGTTCTCCTGTCACTGTCCATGTGCAGGACGGCTGTGGATTATGAATCTACCGCAAAAGTAAGAGGCCTCATCTCTCCTCCTGTGACCCAGAAGTTTCGAGGATATATTCCAATTGGGCAATAGGCTCCTGCACAAACCCCTTTGCAGTCTGTGAAAAAATAACCAAATTCATTAATCAGTGAGGCTCTGATCTACAGGGGTTGACTTAGATTCCTGGTACCCATAAACTGGGCGTTCCTGAAGTGACAAGGCATGCAAAGTTTTCTGCAACCATTACTCTGAATGTCTTGAAAAAAAAAAAAAAAACGAGTGGGAGATAGTGTGGAAAACATGGTTTAAATTGCTGTTATAAATATTAGCTTTTTAAATTGATTCATTTAAATTTGTGATTTAGGCTACACTAAAAGTACAACCTTTAAACATCAATATATCATTGGCAAATTTAAATGTGATATTGGTATAATTACTGTGAAAAATGAGACAGGTGGTAGCCTCTGTCTCACAACAGAGATACTGTTAGTGTTAGTGTTTCTCAAAATCAAGACCGCATTCCCCATAAACCCCATTGCTTCTTCTTGCAAAGAGGATGTTGCTTCTTGCTCCATTTGTGCTTGAAAAACAGCTCCTTCTGCCTGTTTTGTGCCATAAAGCAGTCTCCCTTTATGCCGTAAAGCAATCCAGCAGATTTCCCACCAAATCTGACCCGGTGGCTCACAGTGTAAAATGCAGTGTAGAGGATGACGGGCTTCTCAGTGATCTCTGTGCTCAACACGTTTTGTTTGACACCATTACTATAGTGGCTAGGAGGACTAAGCAGGAAGATGACCACATAACATGATCACTGTGACAAAAAGCAGAAGATGAGGCTCAGGAAGTGTGTGTATAAATAAAACCAGAGGGTGAGCAGAAGATAAGTTCCTGCAACGGAGCGTAAAGCCTGCAAACCAGCCTGCCTGCTGTTATCTGCTGCTGCTCAGCCTCTGTATTTTGTGAGCTACTTACGCCTCCAAGCAACAGCAACTGTACTGTAGGTGTTTGAAACAATTCAATATGCAATGCATCTTGCAGTGTGTCACTTCTGGTCATTTTAGTTGTCGAATTGGTGAATAACATGGAAGTTTAAAGTTGCACTTAAATGAAAAATGACTTTTTTACCTTTTTAGTTCATTCTATTATACACCTATACACCAATTTATGCCCCAAAAAATGACAAAAAATGATGTCTGTATTGTTATATTAAAATCTCATTACCTTTATTTCCTAGAAAATGGAAAATCTTTAGCGGTGACGTCATCGTGTACCAGGAAGTGACATAAAATTCCAACCAATCACAGATTTTTGAACAATCCCGCTCCTCTGCCCCTCCCATCAAATAAAACTGCCGTTCTCTTCCCAACTCATCTCCTATTGGTTTACACTTTTGAATGGTCCCTCTCCACGTTATGTCCCGCCCCAGCATCCTATTCTTGCAGGAAATACATGATATTAAGGAAGCAAGAT
This sequence comes from Centroberyx gerrardi, assembly GCF_048128805.1. Taxonomy (NCBI): domain Eukaryota; kingdom Metazoa; phylum Chordata; class Actinopteri; order Beryciformes; family Berycidae; genus Centroberyx; species Centroberyx gerrardi. Next base: position 30,535,396 of record NC_136001.1, read on the forward strand.
GCCCTCAAAATGCAGTTTCATTGTGATGTGATTGTGGGGTGATTTTCCGTTTTGTTGTTCTCATGACAAGCACCTTTTCATTAGAAAAAGTCCTCCAGCTCATTCCATGAACTGTCCCATTTTATTCAGTCTCACGTCAATTATCATGTATTGAGTCATCAGAATTGGGATTTCAGTTATTGCAACATGAACAGTAATAGTATAAGTGACATGCAAAGTAAATCGTGAGATTTTACAGACTTGATTGACAATGTCACCCGAGGCACCGAACAGCACAAAAAGAATCTATTGGAAATGAGATCAGTTTACGCATCTTTAATCGGCTTTCTGCCAAACACATTCAATCTTGGAACATATGAAGTCTATTTACTATCTACTATTTTCTTTTAAATCTCATGTTATTGTAACAAGCTTAGTTGTCAAGGGGGGAATGTTGGTTGTCCACGAAGGGTCCTTGAAAGTTTTGTCAGTTGTCTGTGTTTGTGTATGAAATTTGACATAGTTCTCACTAGTTCCCATACAGGAAATACCAGGGCAGCTGCAGTGAGTCAGTGTCACTGCCACGGAGCCTGAGTTCGTCTCCACAGCCTCCTCTTGTATTTGTTTTGGTTGGAGAGAGGGTTGACAAATGTGAATTTCCATGGAAAACGTCGATCGATAATCTCATCTCTGTACCGGTCCAGATACTGGGAAAACAAATCTTTCTCGATCTCTCTCCTTCTGTCTGTCCGTCTCTGTCTCTTTTCCTCTACCCCCCCATGTTGTATCTAAGTTACTGTGGGAAAGTCTGATATGTCGTATTTACAGGCTAACATCCTGTCCAAATTCAAGGAGAGAGATCAGCTCAGCTATGTGCTTTGACTCATCTTGAACACCCTCCTCCCTCCGCTGTGTCTGGGAAAATTGGGATTTTCGACGTCAGTGGATTTTTAGTTGAGTCTGACAGATTTGTGTACCACCATGGGTGTTGTGCCGCTCCTGGCATGTGTCTGAATGCATAATGGATGAGGTGCTGACCTGACCCGGGGGTCGTGCCCAGGCTGTCAAGGGAGTGAAAGGTCAAAGTGAACCGAGAGGGAAGAGTTCCCACACTGGTTCCCACTTCCTGGAGCGGTTCCTGTTCCAGTGGCACTTTGGAGTTGGGCATACTTAGTATAGTGAATCAGGAGTGTGACTATTCAGGCAAAAAACAAAAAAAATCACCATTCATACCTCTAGTAATGTGTCACAATAGCTACTGTTCAAGAACTGGATTTGTTGGCAGAAGAATAACAATTACCACCGCTTTATGAAAGCAATAAGCCACTCAAAGTGTTATTTTGCATTGATTTTTAGAACATCCAAGAAGCGATGTTAGGCCTGATACAGCTTATCGCTCCAACAGAAGATCAATACATGGAGTTTTAAAGACATTTTTTCAGTGCTGTGTTTGATCAGACCATGTTAATTTGTGAACAGGATGGAGGCGAGAGACGGGGAGGGAGAGAGCGAAAGGGAGAGACAGCTGTGCAGTTAAAGTGCTGAAGCCAGCTGTCAGAGTGGCTGATCTGCACAAGCAGGCGTGTGCAGGAATCCAAAAGACCCACAGCTGAATCTGACTTTGTTACTGTACTCGGTGATATACACAGAGACAGAGCCACCGACACGAGTAAACACAGCGCCGGGCCCCCGCTGCGGCATGGGCTTCCGCTCCTCAAAAGTGACCTAAATTCTGGAAACTCGGCACATTATTTGCAGTTTCACATGTCGAATTGTGGTTAGAAAACGCTACACACAAAGTTAACTGCCATTCATAATCGGGTCACAGGATAGGCTGGGCATTAAGTGGCATTTGTGACCGCGATAACATTTGGATACTGAACCTCAACACCGCAGTACAATCTCGTAACCCAAATTTATGGAGCAATGCTGAAATGTGGCTATGATCATACTCTTATCAGGACCTGAATGGACCAATGCAGTATGAATGCAATACAAGTACGGTGGTTTGAATAGTGTTTACAGTGATCATTAAACCAAACATTTAGTAACCAAACATTTGGTAATCTCATCTCAGGATAGTCTGCAGATGATGTTACAGGGAGAAAGTAGAACAGCGTAAATCTTGACGGACGGTAAGGTTGCCGGCTGTCATCCGACCCTACGTATTGCGCTTGCATGTCTGCAGCATGACCCAGAGGATTATAAAGGGAGTTTGCTGAGGCTTGGTGTGTGTGTGTTGGGTGGGTGGGGGGGGGGATACGCTATGGTCTGCTGTGGTCAGTGTGCATGGCCTGTGCTCCAGAGGGCTGGCAGGCCCGCACCCCCAACAGGTGCCGAGCGTGTTGGGCTCTGATGGTGAATGGGCTCTTTGTTATGGAGGATTCACCCGCAGAAAGTGGGCAGCTCCATGTACGGCGGTGCCAGCACCCCCACCCCCCCCACGCACTTATCAGCTGAGGGTGGGTGTGTGAGAGGGTGTGATGGTGTGTATGTTTTGTCGAGGGTGCTGACTGTCTGTACCGTCTCTGCTAGTTTCTGGCCTTCAGCTCAATGCATAACAAGCAGCCTTGTTTTTTTTACTGACACTTTATCAGAACGGACAGAAACAAAATGACTAATGTACATCAACAGGATGCACACAGGCCATCAGGATCCCAACTGGACTGCAGTTAAACATGCTATTCGAAAAATCTCTCCCCATAACGTGTTAGATAGTTCATTCTTCACCATTTTGCAGTCTGAATGGTAGACAGCAGAGAGTGTCAAACATGTAAAAGTCAACAAAAGTAACAACAAAATAGATTTTTTCTAAACATACATGGTTTGGATGGGCATTTATGGGCCAACTTGACAAGATGAGTGTTTAGCGCGATTTTTTTTTTTGTCAGCTTAACCCCATTTCTCTGTGCATCTACACAGCAAGTCAAAACCACATACCAAGCCTGTAAGGCTTTAAATTCAGTTCTGGCCAATGGTTGTGGGTTGTCGGCAGGTTTCATTATTCACAGCTTGTTTCTCATAATGACAGCCTATATCACAGGAGCCACCACACCAAAGAGTTTCTCATTAGGCCTACAGTGAGGTTTAGGTCTTGTTTGAAATGATGATAAAGTTCACACATCACTGTTTGTGGTCACATAGTCTGGTATGTTCATATGCACGAAGTCTTATGGCTGAAAGATTTCTCAAACCTAGAGGAGAGTGCAACAGTGTGTGGGCAGGCATAACTGGTGACAGTGAAGAATGTCCCAACACATGGCAAAGGCTTTACAGAGATGCATGCAATGGGTACACACTCACAGTCTAACATATGCATGTGTAATAGGAAGACATGAGTGTTCTTGAATTCCAGTACTCCATTTGTCATGACCACAGATTTGATTCAGTTTGATCTGTTTGAAAAACCTTTGCGTTTTTCTATAAATGTGACTGAAAATATGTTGAGTGAAACAAGGTTTTATTTGCACAATACAACATATTTTTGGAACAGTGAGAAAGGATGCTCACTAGTCTGCAAGAGGAAGCTTTTAAGAAGCTGGTTTCCATTTATTCCTCTGTAGGAAGCACCAACAGGAAGTGAAAATACAGGACTTAGAAAGCAACCATTCTAACAAAACACCTGTACTTAGTTTTTGTATTCACTATTGATCTAAAGATGAGACTAAGAATGACTTGGCACACCTGTGCACATTACCATTCTTTGCGTGACTATTTTTTCATTGTGAAACTGACGTCAACACGATTGTGAAACCTGTTGTGGCAATGCTTCGCAAGAGGAAATGTCAAAGGACTACAGCTGCACAGTGACGCATTGCCATATTCAGAAATGTAGAAACTGAACAGATAATCAATACCTGTGAAAATTCTTGGAGGTTGTCTGGGTGTCGGGTATTGTCCTTTTGTCATGTAAAATGTGTTGCATAGTACCTGTCTATGTTTTAATCTCCTGATCTTTTCTTCCATCTACTCTGTTCTTTATTTTAGAACAAACTTGCCAAAGCTCTGTACGACAACACTGCAGAGTGTCCAGATGAGTTGGCCTTCAGAAAAGGGGACATCGTCACGGTGATGGATCAAAATGTGGCCGGCACCAGTGGATGGTGGATGTGCTCTCTGTACGGACGGCAAGGATTGGCCCCTGCAAATCGACTGCAGCTCTTACCCCAGTCTGGAACGACCGCAGGTTCCCTGAGTCATGGCGCTGAAAAGTCCAAATTAGTTGACGGTCAAAGTGATGACAGTCCTCAAAATATCTACCAGATCCCCAGTGTACCCAGACCCTCCACCAGCCCTGCTTATGAACGCATGGACATGATCTATAAGGTCCCATCCACTCCTTTGTCAGCTTCCAAAAGTCCCATCCCGTCAGCACTTAAGCACAGCACAGAAGGACCAGAGGGAAACAAGGTACAATTTGTTTTGTCTACATTCAGAATTAGGCAGCAGGTAGCAGGGTTGCAACAAGTATGATTCTGTGTTTATTGCAGAAATGAACAAAAACACATGGCTAAATGCAGATGTTAGCCTGTCTGTTGCTCCCGGGTCAAAGTTGGTCCTCTTCCTTGGGAAGTGTTAACTCTTATGATTAGAGAGGTAGACTGTCGCTGAAATGCAACGTTCTGAAACCCCTGCTGGCAAAAGCGCTTACAGATGGGGACCAGGGGCCTCTCCATGGGGACAGGCATGCAGCACTGGGTCTTTATGGGCCTGTAAAAGACAAGCAGAGACAGACTTCAGACACTTTTAACTGCAAACAGCAGCTCATGCCGCCAGGGACCCCAGAAAGATAGAGGTGTCTGTACGGGTGCCTGTGCGGCAGAGGGCGGGGACAAGTCTACCCACATGTTCACCATTTCCTCTCCTGCTCCAGGGGAGTCCTGTTCCCCTCTGCAGTAGCCATCTAATATTCAATGAGCAGCATGGTTTCCATTATAGAGCTGGGTTAATTGGCAAAATGCATGCATAATGGGGTTCTCTGGCACTCTCAAGGGGCTTCAGAGAAAATACTATCCCCATAAAGGCCTTGATACATAAGGTCAGTGAGGTAGATACATCTATGATCAAAGCAGTGCAAGTGTTACCAATCAACCCCTATATTACTGCCTGTCTGTTGTTTGCAGCCTTCAGTCTTCAATGTGCTATCCAGTCCAAATGGGGAGGTTTACGATGTCCCGAACCGAGCAAGGCGATCCTCCCTTTTCACTGTGAGTCTTTGCAAATATACACTGTAACCTGTGCATCAATAGAAGCAATTATTTGGTGGGTATTGGTGATCAATGTCCAAGATGTCTTTATCTATCCTGATCTCTTTATTGTTTTTTTTAATCTTCTGATGACAGCCATCAACAACTCCAAGAAAGCTGAGCCGAAAAGTCTCACTGATCCCTATTTCTGAGCTGGAGAGGAGATTTGACCCTCAGGACAGCTTGGGGTGTAGCAGTCCAGGTCACTCTTATGTAAGTTTCAGACATTTGGCCAGTCAGTGGATTAGTGAACCAAGGCACTTACCATGTACTCACTTTGGTATGCTTGATATATTTGTTCATCATTTTGTTACTCCTCACAGGTGTATGCAGTCCCACCAACTCTGTCTCAGGACCCTAGTTATGACATTCCTGTTCCCTCGGCCACAGAAGCCCAACAGAAAATGGTCAGTGGATACAACACCCTCCCCAATCCCCGCAAGCCAGAGTGGATCTATGATGTGCCAGTGTCTCCTGAGAAGCCAGGTCCAGCCACAGGCTCCTACGACACCATGCCCTCCAAAGCTGTCGCTAGGCAGCTCTATGATACTCTTCCAACACGTGCTTGGCCCATGCAGAGCTGCAGTCCAACTCCTTCGCTTTATGATATCCCAAAACCCAGTTCATCTGCACTGTCACTAGACATCCCTAGTCCACCCAAAGTGCTGCCAAGGGCCCCTATTTATGACAAACCACCCACACAAAGGCTTTCGGAGGAGTTGGTGTATGCCGTCCCACCCCAGGAGCATCTCTCCACCCGAGGCCTCACTGATCCCCGTAGTGATCATATACCTCTGGAGTGCAGGGGGGACTCTGGCAGTGCTTATGAACACACTAGAGTGCGTCTGCAACGGATTAGGAAGGTCCTGGCGCCTGCTTCTCTCTGTGACCGGCCAGGGAGTGGGGACTCGCTGCTGCAGGAGGAGGATGAGAGAGGCAGAGCCCCGCATCTCTCTGCAGCAGACAGTCAGAGGATCAGCACCGCTTCCAGCTCCTCCACCAGCTCCTGTGACTCTCTGGCTCTGAGCTCGTCTTCTCCTGAGCCTCTGCGGGAAGTGACGCTCAGCCAGGACGAGGCCAGCCGCAGGCTACTGGAGCTCCAGGAGGCTGTTTGCAGGGCGGTGCCCCGTCTCATGGAGTTTGTCAGCAGCCGCTGGAGGAGCAAAGAACATCTGGAGAAACACCTGGAGGAGATCAAGGAAGCAGCAGAGGGCATTGCGTGTTCCGTGACATGCTTCCTAAACTTTGCCCTGGACGTTAAGGGCAATGCTCGCCGTTTGACCGATGCCAACCTGCAGACCAGGCTCCACAAGCAACTGTCCATTGTGGAAGACTCAGGCGTAATCCTACAGCAAACAGTGAGCGCTCTAAATGTGGCTGGCTGGCCCCTGAACACTCTGTCCCAGGACCCGGGACAGGTCCAGACACCCGACCAACTGGAGCGCTTTGTTATGGTGGCCCGTACTGTGCCAGAGGACGTGAAGCGCCTGGTGTCCATGCTCAATGCCAACGGCAAGCTTCTGTTCAGACCTCCTCAGAAAGAGCCAGAGCTTCCTAACACCACAGGTCAGCCAGAAATGAAGAAAAGTCCAGACGGGAGTGAGCAAGGAGGGGACTTAGTGGAGGATGACAATGACTATGTACAGCTACAGGTAAAAGCCTTTTTAATCTTCTGTGTCTTACTCATCACCAACAATAAATCTAAATGAATCTAATGAGTCTAAATAAGGAAAGCCGAAGCACACTTAGTAATGTGATGATTTTGCTTGTGACTTTTATCTTCCTCAGACTAAGAATGATTTTGAAAAGCAGCAAAAGGAAGTGCAGAGGGAACCAAAAGAAAATATCACACCAGCCTCTAAAAAGCCTCAGGTGAGTACTTCCCATCATCACTATGTGATTTATTTTTCTCGCTTGAAGAGCATGACGAAAACAGAAAATACACTGTTGCCTCATAAAATAAGATCTTTATACCTCCCCCTACAATTTGGCTATCCAGGACACTAGCCTTTCTTTGTAATTAGAAACAGACAGAAACAGACATAGTAATGAAACATAGTAATGCTCTTGGGGAAAACTATACATAGTCATCTTCACCCTCTTTCTCTGCTATACAGGGCGATGAGAGACGTCATTCCTCTGAGCCCAGTGTTGGTACAGAAGAACCTCGTAAGCCCTCCCTGTCAGAGCACTGCCGCCTTTACTTTGGTGCTCTCCAGAAGGCCATCGGGGGGTTTGTGAGCAGCCTGCGGGACGGCCAGCCACCGGAGAAGTTCATCTCGCATAGTAAGCTGGTGATCATGGTGGGACAGAGACTGGTGGACACCCTGTGCAGGGAGGCCCACAGTGGAGGGTCCAGCCAGAGCCTGCTGTGTAAAAGCAACCACCTGTGTGCCCTCCTGAAGCAGCTGGCTGTGGCCACCAAGAAGGCGGCGCTGCACTTCCCGGATAAGCAAGCTCTGCATGAGGCGCAAGACTTTGCAAAGGAACTGGCCCAAAGAGCACAGCACTTTCGATTGTCGCTTGACCTCTGAGAGCATACAGATCAGAAACTGCATATTGATTTCTTGGTTTGAGTGACAACAGACACTGCTGTAGTCATCAATCATTTAGCTATCCGTTCTCCTGTTTAGGCATTTCATATTAAACTACTGTTGGACTATTTCATAGCTTCACTAGCCACAAAGGAATCTCTTATGGTGTATGTTATTTGTTATCATTTAAATGCATTTGCTGGTTAAAATGTACATCATGTTACAAGAACCTTTCAAAGCCAAAGGGGCAAGCAGAACAATTTAAATATTGAGTTTTGTTTATAATTAACTCTAGGAATAGGCTACCTTACATTGTCGACCAGAGTCTAACACAGTGGACTAAATTGCACATTTAGGAAGGCATCAGTTCAAGCCAATTTTAAAACACAATGTAGCCTAAGTATAAAATATAATTTGTTTTATATAGTTTAGACCTATTTTATATTGTCGGAATATTGTTTGTTATTTGGGTATTTTAATGTATTGTATTGCTATATACTGTAAAATGTATACCCTCCTGGCTAATAGTTTGATATTATAGTCTACCTTTTGTGAATATCTGTAAATAACCTAAAAAATGTGTTATGCATTCCGAAGCTTTTCTTTAAAGATGACTAAATACAATACATGTCATACATTTTTATTGATATTAAGATTAAAAACTTTTGAAACAACTGTACATTTCATTGTTTTATTAATTTGGGGCACAAGGTAATATCTGAAGTATAATATAATATCTTAAGTAATATCTGTAGTAACTAGTGTATGAATCCATCTGAGGAATTCAGAAACCCTCCATGAGACAAGAAAACACAACAGCAGTGACCTCTAAAGGGAGGCTCCTTCTCTAGCGCCTCTTGGAGGAAAACTATGCAAAATAATGTAACAATGATAATACTGTAATGCAATACTCCATTGATCCCTGTATGGAAATTGTATTTTGGCTTCCCAGAGGTCAGGGTCAACTTTCCAACATTGAACTTAAATCCGGGTCTAGTTGAAGGACAATCTCTTTAATCACTCGACCACCTTGCCGCCTAAAATATTGTAAAAACCAAAGTGTTCAAACTATAAATGGCATCTTAATTAGTGAATGACAGCTGCACACACACACACACACACACACACACACTCACACACACACACACACCTGAGAGTCCATCAGGCCAGGACTGGGTTCTGTCCCCTGAGGTACTCCGCAAGACTTTAAAGTACAGTCATGGTAAGTTTGACACTTTTAAAGGCAACTCTGTGCTGACTGTATGCTGCCATCTAGCAGTACTGAAATGACATGACTTCATCCACTACTCTTGCAGTGGCTTGTTCAATCTCTTGGTCAAAATCTGATCCACTAAAAGGATTCTTTCAAAAATGGTCCTAAGTCACCTAGACTCGATCAGGGCTGGTACAAGAAAATGGTTGATTTTAATGATGTATGACATAATTACTAATGCCAAGTTAACAGTTAACAACTGTATGTAATGTATTCATCTGCTCCTCTAAATTACTAAATTACTAAAACCAAAATCAGAATGTCCTGGACCAATGCAAAATAATATTAACTGAATGTAAAATCAACAATAACATAATAATAATACAGGATTATTATTATCTGGATTATTATGTTATGGCAGCCTGTGATTGACAGAGCTAATCACATGACAGTACATGACAGTGAGGTAAGCGCTTCATGGTGTAATACTGTAATAAGAGGACGGTCTAGGGATAAGAGTGAGCATTGATTCAAACAAAGATTATACTTGACTGACTGGGGCCATTGACAAAATTCCAGAATAATGATAAGCATCCTACATAGACTTTGAAGCTAAATGTTGAATGACAACTATTGGTTGAGGAATCACTGATATTTTGAGCAAGATATCTGAAAAACATCGCTTTTTGCGCTGCACAGAGAAAGTGATAAAAAAAACTGCACTGATTAAAATATGATTAAAAATACATAGCATAAGTGTGTGTGTGTGTGTGTGTGTGTGCACATCTGTTGGAGAAGAAAAGGACAAAAGGCAGGAGGGAGGGAAAGAAAGTGCATGTTAAGTTACAGAGGCAAAACTTTGATCAGTTTGGTTGAGCAGTCAGGAACTGAGTTTCTGTTTCTAACAGCTGAGAGATGCACAGCAGATTCATCAACAATGTGAATATCACTTCTCCACAGTCCAGACCCTCCATAAGCTTTATATGTCACTGGACCACAACTGACATCAAATCGAGTACCTGATATGAACACACACACACACACACACCACATTACCATTTGCCTTGATTAATGGAGTAATTAACTATTAATATCATAACTTTGCTGGACACATCTTTTCCTTTTCTTTCTATTATAGGAGCACTTCTTTCACACAAACACACTATGAATAGAAGGTAGTTTCATGGTCATTTTGAAAAATAACTGATTTAAAAAAAAAAGTGTGTGTGTGTGTATGTGTGTGTGTGTGTGTCTTGAGTCTAACTCAAAATGATTAAATAAAAGTAACACAAGTAAACACATTTCACAGTGGTTTGTGTTTATTTAACAAACAGTTGTGCTTCATATACACAGGTACACTTCTTGACTGTTACATAATTGCACCAACAGCTTCTGTGAGTACAGTGTGCTCATCAATTAAAGTGCTACATGTCAACCCAGCTCTGTAAACAGGAGAAATTCTAAATGAATAATAATAATTATTAATAATTATTAATAATGATAATAATGATAATAATAATAATAATAATAATAATAAATAAAAAATCGTAACTACAGAATTGCAAAAAAACATTCTCCTTAATGCTGACCATTGCCAAAACATACAGCTTTCCAAAGCTAAAAACATCCATGTACACTCAACAAAAGTGGCTTAAGCCATAAATCGCAGCTTGCAAGGAATACTGCTGCCAACAACAGAATATAGCCACTAGCGGCAATGTCAAGGCTCAAGCCATTACAGCAGCTGGAACTGTGAAATAATACTCACCAAATCAAAATGTCAGCGTATTGCTTAAATGTGAACTACATATTTTCTTATAGGCCCTGCCTGAAATATCTGACAGTATCTTCACAATGGAATATAATATCTGAAAAATCAGAAAACCGAGTTAATACATTTCAAAGTTTTACAACTGGACTCAAGTACAGCGAATCCACCGGCAAATTGGTTAATTTGCACAATATCTATCACAGAAAGAAATTGCAGCTCTTGCAAACATTTCTGAAGATGAACCATAAATAAACCACCACAAAAATAGGGCTTCAGCAAAGATCAATTTCTTAGGTTAGTCATTTGAGCAAGCCCTCACTCAAACAGTTTGTTCTTCAGGGCTTGTACTTTTGGTGACAGCTTCTTTTGTCCATCCAAATTCATCAGAATTTTCTGAAGGACTTATTTCAGGTCTTGTGGGTAGCTGAGGTCGAGGGCATCTGTGAGTCCAAACAACATGGCACATGCAAGTGCCACATTTCCCAATCCGCTGATGACCTCCAAACCTTCAATTAAGATGCTGATGTCCTGCAGGCTCATCCTCCACCTCCGCGCCCTCCTTTTGAATCACATAGACCCCCATCACGGTTTGCGTCATAGCCCTCTGGGCCTCTCTGGGTCATTCATGCCATATATGTATATATATATATATATATATATATATCTATAATTGTCTGTGGGTTTTGTATACAAAGTGGTGGTAATAGTTTCCCATTTTCAAAACAAGTCTGTGTGTCTAGAAAGGGAATCTCCTCAGGATCAGTTTTTTTAACTTGATGGTAGAAATGATACCATTGAGATATGATTCAAACTCCTTCAATAGTTAAAATGTAATCTACAAATCTCTTAGAAATGAACAAATTATTAGAGATCAGATTGTTATGCCATATGTATGCCATTATGTTCCAAATATCCCATAGCAGTACCTGCATAGTCTGGACTAAAGGCAGAGCCCATGGGTGCCCCCTGCTGCTGAAGATAGATCTGGTCCTGAAACAAAAAATAGTTCTTGTGAAGAATGATGCCCACCAGAAAGTCTCATCTCTATGGTCCAAGAAAATTCAGTCCATTTGCTGCAAGGGACATAAAAAAATGAAGCAAAGCTAACCAAGAAGTGCAGAAAAACAAAACATAAAAAGCAGCCTACAGTAAAACACACGGTCCGGCGACCTAGTTCACAACAGGTGGCCTAACCTATTATTAGGGGTGGACCCATAATAATGACTGGCTGGATTTTTTGGGGTACCTGAAGAAGCTGGGCAAAGTCACTGACATGTTACTCCAGACAGGATGAAATTCATGGATATGCTTAGATAATAATAAGAGACGAGGCCTATGAGGGCTTTTTTACTATAAAGTACTTACTTTTACTGCGTTGCACTACTCTTATGTCTAAAAATAAAACTTCCACATGCTCAAGTGAAAGTTGGTACATGAGATAATACTTTGTTTTATCCAAGTAGAAGTAATAATAAAAAAAAAAGCCACTGAATTACAGCAACCACATAGTTGGATTGGTAACTTTCTATGCCTGGGCATGGAGGCTTTTGATTGGCCAGCTGAGTTGCCCGCTTGAGAAATGAGAGTTATGCCTCTAGGTAGCCGACCTGAAATTGACTTTAAAATATCAAGCAACAAGAGATAGAGAAAACCTGACAATAGGTTGCCTTTAATACATGAAACTCTAGAAACACTTTGACCCCGCGGCGAATCAGGAACCAAATCGAGCAAACCCAAAGATGCTATACTTGTCAAGATAGATTACAACCTATTCCAGTCTATGGAAACCCTTGTCCGCTGGGCCAGAACATCTAGACCATGTTAACGAATAGCCAGCTAGCAGGATACTTAACTATGTATACAGCAGCTAATTTATATAAGAAACTTAAACATGACACTGTTTGGCTAAATCAGATTGGAGTGAATTTAGACACCCTCATTAGCTATGTTTCCTGTCAAGTGAACTTTGAATGTAGCCTACTTTAGAATGTGGCAAAAAATAAAACACAAGTTAAATGTGTTTCCATCAGTTGAATTGAAGCAGGTAAACAGGCTGCCTGATTGTAGAACATAGCTACAGTATGTCAAAAGAGAAAATGGAGAGTCTTTGAAGAATTAATTTGTTTCGGGCAAGTTGTTATTGTTCTTCGGGTTCAGCTAATGTTGGCCATATTTCTGTCTGAAGACAAAAACTCAAAAATGCACTTAGAAATATTGTAATGCACCAAATAATGGCCACAGTCATGGCGGCCCCTTACCAGCACACATTATTTCTGAGATCATGGTGGACAGAGATTTTGCAGACACACATCAGTGAAACAAACACAACATCAGTCGTTTAAAACACTGCTATTCATCACATAATTCTTTATTGGCAAAAAAAAACAACTCTCAGCCTCAAGCGAGTATACAAATATTTTTGCAATATTAAAGACATTGCCATTTCCATTCATCCTTTGTATTTCGAAGCATCATAATTTGCATAATTATTAGGATGGAAACCCAACTATTGACTCTCAGCCAATAAAGAAGTCTTATTTTCCTAACGAGATTTAAGCAAAGGCGGAAGTAGCTGGAGTGAGATCTCTTGCTTCGCCGTTATACTCTCTGACTAACTCCTCCTGTCCTGAGCGCTGTACGTGCCTTTGCGTCATGTCGTCACTGTGCTTCTCTCTCTCTGCCTCCACTCCAGACAGAGCCACAACTAGAGACATGGCTCCGTGAAACGACACATGGCAGCTAGCAGCCATGAACCAAAAAACAACTCACCAAATACAGATGATGCCTAAATAACAACCTTATTTCGTTTATTTCGAAATTATTCCAACACCTGCAATATTCATAGCTACCAATTGGTTGTCAGTCACTGTCAAGGGGAGAGGCACCCTGCAACCCCCTCCGGTTTTATTTCTGCTAATATTTCGCTCTCTACAATCAGTTTAAGTTGCCGTTTCTCTTAACAGAAGCTCGACATGGGTGTGCAAGGTTTCCAAGAGTACATTGAAAAGCATTGCCCTAATGCTGTAGTGCCGGTGGAGCTGCAAAAGCTGGCCCGGGGGAGTATGGTCGGAGGTGGCCGGCAAAGACCCCCTCAAAGTCCGCTGAGGCTGCTGGTGGACGCCGAGAACTGCCTCCACCGGCTCTACGGAGGCTTCTACACCGACTGGGTCAGCGGGGGCCAGTGGAACCACATGCTGGGCTACCTGGCCGCTCTCTCCAAGGCCTGCTTCAACGGCAACATTGAGCTCCTGGTGTGCTTCAATGGCGCCCTGGAGAAAGGCCGTCTTCACGAATGGGTCAAGCGGCAGGTGAACGAGAGGCAGACAGCCCAGCAGATCATCAGCCACGTCCAGAACAAGGGGACCCCGCCGCCAAAAGTCTGGTTTCTTCCTCCCGTGTGCATGGCCCACTGCATCCGACTGGCGCTCCTCAGGTTCCACATCGGGGTGAGTTAACTCGGCCTGGCACTGCCTGTTGAGCTGAACCACACCGGACCAACGCTGGCAGACATTAGCAGGCTCTCCGGCTAGCCTGCTAGCTGCCCACCATGTCACCACTGCCAACTTGACCAGATAAAATCTGTTTCCCCACTTGCCCAAGTTAATCAGCCTGGCTCCGATCGCCTCTAGAAGTGTTTGCAGTGTAAAGTCAATGGCCTAGTTTTGCGATGCTCAATTCATTCTCATTCTGTGGCATTACCTCAGTGCCTCAGTGCATGTGACCAACATTGAAATGGAGTTTATTAATATAAAGGCCATGTGTTTGCCCAGGACTAGTTGAGCAAAAACAACTGGCTTGCTTAATCAGAGAGTCCAAGAGGGGCCAGTATTTTAGATGTAAAGGTTTCAAAAGGCAGCCTGTCACTCCTGCACATGCAAATAATATTAGCCATGCAGGAACACTGGAAAGTGCAGAAATGAATACCTAAGATTGTTGAGCGTTTGCAGTACCTGAGAATGCTTAAGCAGTAAGACTGCATCTCATTTAGCATGTGTCATTTCCTGACACACAGCATTGCAGAGCTGTTGTCACACACATTAGAATGGATTTCCTTGAAAATCATGTGCTGCACTTAATTTGCGCAAGTAGCATCTGAAAATATGAATAAGTGAGTTTGCTCCTCTCGGCTGCACTGTGTTGAAAGGCCTGCCTTAGCATTGTCACAACAGGCTGTCTGATGGAGGCCGAGATTTCAGAGCAGAGACAAGCTGGTGTCAGACACGGACAGCAGCCCAGAGCCAACTTTTTATCTATTTTCCGACCTGATGAAGTGTATGTCAAACAAAGCTTACAGAGATTCAGGAGACCTGGGTCTTATCATTTATGTCAGCAATCATAAGATATCATCATAGTTTCACCAAGGCGTTGTGATGTGGTAAACTGCAATTTTTTATTGGGTTTCAGTATTCATACACTAATACTCTTTTGAGAGCGTGTTCTTTTGGCCTTGTTTATGTAGAAATAGGTATAATTTTAGAGATATTTGATTTGTGGTGCACACTTCTCTTTCTGTGAGTATTCAGTCAGCTGTGTAGGACTTTATTAATGAGGGAAGGAGCTCAGAGTCCCTCCCCTGGTTTGTAATCCTGTCTCTATAGCCTTTGGTTGAGTGGCTACTATGGCATGTCTATTTAAGAGGTTTATTTTGAGACTGTTGCATCTAATGCGTCATTCTGATCTTTGTCACTTCTCAGGTTGTCCAGAGCGTCGAGGACCACCACCTGGAAGTGATAGCCTTATGCAGGGAGAACGGCTTCCACGGCCTGTTGGCCTACGACTCCGACTACGCTCTCTGCAACATCCCCTACTACTTCAGTGCCCACGCCCTCAAACTGAGCCGCAACGGCAAAAGCCTCACCACCAGCCAGTACCTGATGCACGAAGTGGCGAAGCAGCTCGATCTCAACCCAAACCGTTTCGTCATTTTTGCATCACTTTTAGGTTGGCGAGACGCCATCGGTTACTGAGAAAATTTGTATAAAGCAGGACCGAGACTACAGATGAGGCCGACTTATACAACTGTGACTTATACAGCTGTGCTTTCACATGTGTTACAGGAAATCACATACTGCCTGATGAAGACTTGGCTGCCTTTCACTGGAGCTTACTTGGTCCAGAGCATCCTTTAGCATCTTTGAAGGTAAGCTGTTATTTGATGATTCCTTCACTAATAATTTACGTAATGTATAAGTGTGGGTTGTGAATATCTTGATGATGAATGCCATTAGGAGTGGAACAATTCACAAAAGTCACGGTTCAGTGCATACCTGGGTATTGTGGTCACAGTTCAGTATATTTTCTCTACAGTGGGGCACTGGCCTGGCTGCTGCATTAATTCCTGAGAAATCACCATTCATTGTCCCAACAGACAATACAAAATAGTTTCTCATGAATACTTAACTGCATGAATATTACCAGAGTAGTTGTTTTTGCATAGATAAGGCTATAGCTACAATCTGCAATAAAGCTTATTGTCTTAAAACATAGTAAAAATGTATTTTCATCTTGAGCAGCCTGCTAGTAATTAGCATCAATAAAGTAGGATTATATTTTACATGGAAATGGAATCACTTTCATGCTTAATTCATTGTACTATACAATTGTAATATATTAATAATGTAATATACTATAAATTGTAATATACATTTTCAAATTTCTTAGCCTGCTGTGAGTTTTGAACACTGACTAGAGGTCATGGTGATTTTACTTCCCTGTTCCACTGAGAAGAAAGTCCATGGCACGCTGTCCTGCAGGTATCTGTAGCTTACATCCTGTTTACAGCATGGCAGCAAACATCACTGCTTGTTAGGTAATTATTGATGATACTACAACAAACCTCTCCAGTTATAAAAGCAATAAATCCTTTGACACAACTGCTAGTTGGAATACAAATTCATTTGCATCTAGTCACAGAGCTTTTTTTCCTCCTTCTCGGAGGTGCAACAGTTAAGTCAAACAGTTAAAGCTCAATTTGCATGACAGTGCTGCCAGTTGTCTGCAGATAGCTCAACTATTAGACTAGACTTATTCAAATGGCTTAGACAGAACGCCACATGTGCAGTGTGACCGAAGGCAAATACATACAGTATACATTGATATGTATCACTCCACTCCTAACTGACACTGAACAGGTCTCCAGAGTGCAGCTGCTTGGTCACATTTTGTGACTGTGTTTTCTCCCGGTGCCTCTAATCCTTTTCTTTGGTCCCGTCAGTGGCAACATCCAGCCGCTCTCTGAAACTCTTGTTCATAATTTTCCCAAAGGAAACAGAAACCAGGGCTCCTGCAGTCATAAAAAAACAGAAAAGGTCATGGTATTTGGAGATTGTGGTTTGGGAAATGATAAATATCCAAAAGCTTTAGGAAATGTCATGGAAATATATTGATATTTTTTCCCCAACCGGGCAAGTGTTTGAGCTTGAGCTTGGCTGCTGGTAGATTATATTACCTTGCAAGGAATAATAGGCCAAATAATCTAATTCTTTATCACATAGGTCCCATATTATAGTTTCACCTAGCCAAAACAGTACCTGGGCTATTCACATCACATTTTCAATAAAGAAAATGTAGCTTTTAAACATAGACACTGCAAATATTGGTCATTGAAACTGCGCTATATATCATGGAAACGTTTTTGAATTTGATCAGCAAAATGTGTTGGAACCCTGAAGTAATAAAGCAGTATTTTGTCTCCACAGCTATAAATGGCATATTCCTTGGTGGTTCGGCACTGTACATGCACTCTCTGCTTATACTGTAACTGCTGTCCGGCAATGGTTTACTTATTAATCTCGCTCAGTGGGTAGGGCGGTCAGATTTATGTTGTTGTTAACTTGTAGTGATTTAGCCAACCATGTAGTCATACTCCATTAAAAAAAAAATAGCATTAAGTAGAAGTACTGTTGTGACTACATATTAAAAATACCCTCATGAGTGAATATAATCATAATCTGTCCAAATTCTTGAGGCAAACTAAAATGGGAGGACCATGGATAAAACAGAAAAAACTTGAAAAATTGTCAGAAAGGTGGTTAGGAAACTACATGTTGGCTGCTCGCAGGTTAGTCAGTACACATGTCTTGTAACCTCAGCTCATTGATTTTCTCTGGCTTTATATGTTTGAAGTTAGGGATGCACCGATCAATAGGCCAATCACAATTGGCCGATAGACCTTCTAAAAAGGTCATCGTGATCGGCTGAACACTGCTTCAGCTGTATGATCATGAAAGCTGTGGAGTGTATGATGTAAAAAAATAAAACAATTTAATGTGTTGGACAGAAGGCGTGGTTGGCGTATGCTTCCTCAAGGAAACCCTTTTTCAACATGTAATTAAGTTGTGATGAAACCTAAGATGTATTTAC
This sequence comes from Centroberyx gerrardi, assembly GCF_048128805.1. Lineage (NCBI taxonomy): Eukaryota > Metazoa > Chordata > Actinopteri > Beryciformes > Berycidae > Centroberyx > Centroberyx gerrardi. The sequence goes on from NC_136001.1 coordinate 30,553,501, forward strand.
ACAGGGATAGGCCAGCAATGTCATGCAGCCGTAAGAACGATCTGGTTAACACAGTGTTATATTGAAATTTTACTGTTTATACTTGCTGTACACTTTTATATGATGTGCCGTTGTCGGCATATAGTCTAGGGAAAATGCATCATTTCAAGTGATCAGATCGATTATCAGCAGATCACACGGTTCTAAAATCGGTTCCAAGCACTTGATTGGTTCCCCCTGTTTGAAGCGTGACCCTGGTTTGTTGTGCGTCCTCAGGTGCGTGCCCACCAGCTTGTGCTCCCACCCTGTGATGTTGTAATCAAGGCTGTGGCCGACTACGTCCGCAACATGCAAGACATCAGTGACTTGGAAGCCATTGCTAAGGACATTTTCAAGCATTCACAGGTACACCAGGTTAGCAACATATCAGGCTGATATTGACCTGCCATTAAAAATCAGCCAGTCATTGTTACCTCTGATAGGATGGATATGATGCAATTTGTTTGATTATATATTTATTGTATAATTGTTCAGTACTACACTCTTTGTCTATGGGAAGCTCTAATGCAAAATCTTTATTGGATTCCATACAAGTATGCATGAATATGTTTTCTTCTTCTGTCAAAACGCTGTTTCAGAGGCTTTTCCACCCTGCAAAGAACACATGAATATGAAATATCAGCTATCCGCAACAGCCCAAAAGTATTGGGATAGGCCTCCAAAAACTCATATCGGTTGAACCCTAATACATAGGTACTCAGAAGCCTCAATTCATTGTGTATTCAGTATGGTGGAAAATATAAATGCCACACTCACGCCATCTGGGATAGAAAATGTTCTAGCTGCATTTTTGTTCCCTTGGAGTAATTTTTAGCACCGCGGAATATGCAGTCACAGGCACAAATATGCATTGTGGAACTAAAAAATGTATTGCCAGTGACTCAGTAGTCATAATTGTGTTGCTCTTCTAATGAAAAAAATATTTTTCTAAAACTGAAGACATGGCCTAATCAGCTTTTTAGTTTATAATGATGCAGAATAAACCAGAGGCACCCTTCCCCATTCCCATTTGTATTTTAGACACCTAAAAATATCTTATGCTTTCTGATTAAAAGAGCATAGCATCACAAAATGTTTTTTACATCACATCCTGTTGGTAAATTGTGTGCATTTGAATAGAAAGAATAATGGATGAAAAGTGAATTTGCAACAAATGTATTGCCACTCATTCAACAGAGGATGATGTGAGTCATAATTATTAATAATAAATATGTTGCTGTGCTTAGGACAAAAATAGCATTCATTTATTGAGAATTCGCCTTTCATCCATTATTCTTTCTATTTGCCCATGAACTTTATTTTTGTGATGCTATGCAGAATACATTTTCAGGTGTATCAAATACAGATGGGAATGGGGAAGGCTATACTGTACTGCCTCATCATAAATCAAAAGCTTGCTTAGGCCGTGTTATGGAAATACTTTGTATATTTTGGCAATGAGACACCAGTTTAGCTTGAGGAAGAAATCACTGTAGAAAACACTGATTGTTTTCAGACGTGCACCACATGAAATACATGTATTCTGGCTCATGTACCCCAGGATTTTAGTTTATTTCGTACTTGTCATGTGCTAATCCAAGATGGGGAAAGAATTAGGGCAATTTAAATTCTTGCTATTATGCAAGGACATTTTTGTTTAGGTCTGTCTCAGCCCAAAGGTGATGAGAAGTTGACAAGATGGCTCACTCTTGATTTTTTTTTTTCTCCTAAAGACATTTTTGTTGTTTTAGAGAGATTATCTCCATGCTGTATCAAGGAGAGTACACATTAAAGCCGCATGCTTTACAGAACGCATGAAAAGCAGAAAAACTGTAATCTGCTTTTAAAAAATAAATGATCAAAAAACAGAAACTCTGAGAAATTATTCAAATGATTATTTGAAGTGTTATATTTCTTTTGTTGTGAACAAATAATTCACTGCTTGTCGTTCCTGTTTGTTCCTTTCAGTCCTGCACTGATGACAAAGTGATTCGCTTCAAGAAGGCAGTGGAGTACTACTCAGCGGCCAGCAAACCCCCCCAGTTCCCTCCACAGTTAGGTGTGTCTCCTATGTGTCAGATGCTCTACAACCACACACACTCCTCCACACAACACACTGATTATGGTTATGAATCATGCGTGCTGAATGCTGTTAGTAATGTTTGACAGCAACTTGCTTCATTGCTACAAATGCCTAATTACATGATGTTTAACGGCCATCAGAAATTGCAGATTAAAGCTGCAATATAAAACTTTTCACCTTGAGGCAGGCAGTGTGTTGTTAGCCCCGCCCTCCTCCCCCGCAGTTGGTCATGTTCACACCCCAACACTTGTCACTCATCTTGGTGAGCTGTCTACCTTCAAACAGCATCTATCCTGAGGCTGAGGGAGCCGGCATCCCTAAAGCCTCCACAGGTGTTGAAGAAGCAGATGGTGAACGCAGCCAAACTGCAATATTAAAAAAACAAAGCTGATGTTCACTGTGTTTTCGAACGAGTCTCGTCCGCCGCGCCTTTAGCTTCACTGTTCTTTCATTTCCATTTTCTGATGTTGTTGTTGCTGTGACTTCCCTGCTGTGTGACCGTTAGCCTCACCTTGATAGCCACAACCAGCTCACTGCTGGCCACGCCCATATGACACATCCACAGCAAATGGTTTACGCCCCAAAATGTCCCCAACATATCTGAAAAGACAGTTTCAGGTAAACGGGGGGATTTAGGCATGAACACACAGGGTCACAGACAGACACAGACTGATAATGTATAATATATCCTGTTTATTTACTGTTATTAACAGTCAAAATGTTGCATATTCCAGTGTTTAATAAGCAGAGAGAAGCTCCAGTAGTTTATGGTGTTGTGTTCCTCTGAAGACCAGTCCAATGGATGACTCTGGTCTGTAGGCTGGCCAGCTGCCACTTATTCCAACTTCACTTTGCCCACTGTATTAGTCTTTTGTCTTGCTTATAAGGTAATGTTATCCTGATGTAAGATATACATAGATCAGCCTTGAAAAACGTCTTTTGTTGCCGAGTGAGTGGAGAAACTCTCACTAATGTGAGAAATTTTCCGACCTCCCTTAGACTTTGTGTACACTTTGAAACGGCTGCAATGTGCTGTGCATACAAATTGTCTACTTTAGAAAGGCTTCTCGTCGAGTGGCGGCAAGTTTGGAAAAAACTCTGGTCTAAAAGTGAAGAATGGTCCAATTAAGGACCATGCATAACATATTTATAGATCCCTTTGTTTTGAGTTTTGTGTTTTTGTTGAGTTTTGTGTTTTTGTTGAAAGTGTGATGTGTGTGATATGGGATTTAATGAATGGAATTCAGACACAGAGAAGAAATCGGGAGGATGGAGAAAAACAATTGGAACTGTATTTCAGTGGTTTGTAACATGGGAAAGTGAATAGAAACTACTAACTAGTTTAAATAACATTGTAAGGTGTAAGAGGAGCAAGGCTGTGTGAGAAGTGGTCTTCGCTTGTGTGTCCATAGAGCTCAACAGTGACCGCCCACTTTTGAACGGCTCCGCTTCCAGGAAGTGAATTTCCCATTCATTCCTCCATTGACGTTTCAGAAAATCCTTATATAAAGAGTTTTAAGCCTGTAACCAAGCCAACCAACTACGAGATGAATCGGGACCATAAAACATTTGATTCGGAGCAAAAAAAAATTGGAAAACAGAAAAAAGGGCAAAGGTTTTTTTTTTGCCTTTTTTTCTGTTTTCCTTTTTTTTTTTTTTTTTTTTTTTTGCTCCGAATCAAATGTTTTATGGTCACGATTCATCTCGTAGTTGGTTGGCTTGGTTCCAGGCTTAAAACTCTTTTATATAAGGATTTTCTGAAATGTCAATGGAGGAATGAATGGGAAATTCACTTCCTGGAACCGGAGCCGTTCAAAAGTGGCCGGTCACTGTTGAGCTCTATTGCCAAACATGTCTGACCTTTTTAAAACAGCTGAATGTTGCCTCTTCTCTTTCTGGCATTTATATTTTACCCAAGATTACATTGAGCAAGGTAATGCTAAACACTTGTACATAAAAATTCTGTATAGTTGTTTTAATGCATGTGGCTCTCTTGGGTTGTGCCACTAAGAGTACATGTATTATTGTGTATTTCCTGTGCTGAGGATTTGTCTCTGTCTCACAGTCAGACCAAAGCAGATTGGAGTTCCTGCTGCAGCGCCACAATATGCATCTCCAAAAATGCTCAACATTCCACAGGCGCCGCTGCCTGTAAAACCCGGGGTAAGACTGCTAAACAGCCCAGGGATATACAGTATACCATAGCGATGGGACGTTATGTGATACAACCACAATACGATGTAATAAATAAAAGTTCAGTGACACCAAAGTACCACCAAATACTGTGCAGAATTCTGTTTATTCCTGAGCCACAAATATTTCTAGCGACGGCATTGGCTTGCTTGAACGTAAAGAACAATTTTAAAATGTCATTACAAAGTGCAAATAATGTAATTTGGATGGAGGGCTTGTGAAATTGTGATCAGCAAGCCGTCTCATTTACTCTGCTGTAGTGATTACTACAGCAGAGTAAAATTCAGCTAATATCACCATTCATTTTTCTGTCCCACGTTAACGTATTGTCACATTTTTGTATTGCGATATATTGAATTTCGATATATCGTCCCATCTCTATTATACCACTAGCTCTATACTGAATCAACAACAATAATATAGGGGGTCTCTGGGACAAAATCTGTGGCCTAAGGTGTGTCTATTTGGGGGGCCTTGAAGTGAGAGCGTTTGAGATCCCGTGCATTATACAGTATTTCATATTTAAAATTTAGCCTTCATGAGAGTACCATGTTTGGGTTTTGGTGCTGCTTTCCCAGGTCCAGCACTCCTACCCAGACCCGCTGGCGGAGCGTAGTCTGGCTCTGGACTCGGTGGGGAAAGGCTTCCCAGAGCAGAACAGCTTCAGCAACATTCCTCATGAAGGGAAGCACACGCCGCTGTATGAGAGGTCATCCCCCATCAACCCCGGCCAGGGCAGCAGCCCCAACCATACGGAGAGCGCGTTCTTCAACACCTCCTCCACATCCTCCTCCTCGGAGAACGAGGAGAGCACAGGCACAACTGCCAAGTGAGTTCAGCCAGTTTCTCTTGGAAATATTGTCTGCGTCCAGTTGATGGAAAAATCTGCCCTGGAATAATCTAACACTGTTATATATCATCAGTCTATGATGTTCAAGGTATTCCAGGAGCGCCTCCCTTAGCGGAGATAGGAGAAAAAAATCTTGCCTTCTGCAGCTTTAAGTTGATCAGCGATTTGTTGTTTTTTGTTGTTTTAGTCATGTTAATGACCATAAAGGAGAATGGGAGAAAAATGGAAACAATTCTCATTCGGAAAACACACCAGAGGGAGAACCGGGGGACCAAACAAAAGTGAGTCGAACAGGAAACCGGCAACATACTGTGTGACTTACCTGAACCCTCGCTGGGGAGCTAAACTAAAAGCCAGCGCTCATGTCCTCTCTCTCTCTCTCTCTCTCTCTCTCTCCCTCTCTCCCTCCCTCCCTCCCTCCCTCCTCAGGCGGACTTCTGCGCGAGCTCCGCTGTGAGCCCGGGCTCGCAGGCCGGGGGCCACCACAGCCTGAACGCCCACATCCCCTCGCTCCTCTCCATGCCCACCAGGAACCACATGGACATCACCATCCCACCTCTTCCCGCCGTGGCCCCCGAGGTCCTGCGGGTCGCTGAGCACAGACACAAGAAGGGCCTCATGTACCCTTACATCTACCATGTCCTCACCAAGGTCAGGGGAGGTGTTTTTCAGTATGGCATCACCTCTGTATACAGTAGGGCTGATATTTTTGGTTCGAAGCTGCCGCAAGCTGATATTTTGTGCCCATTTTCAGTGTCTTCCGATTTGACCTTGTTCATGCCAAGTATTCTGTATTCTGTGTTTCCTCCTGAATTTTATTCTTGTCAGGGTGGAAAAGCCTCTGAAACAGCATTTAGGTCATGGGACACTAACTCTGTTGAAACCCAGGATAATAATAATAATAAATGCATACTTGTGTTGAATCCGATGAAAATGTCTCAATGGAATCAATTCAAGTTAAGGTCCTCATATAGAAAACCACTAGAGTATTGATCAATTATACAATAAATATGTAATCAGTCAATCATATCCATATCAGAGGTGGATGAAACTATCTGGCCGATACCCAATTTTTAATAAAAGGCCAATATTGGCCCAATATATTGGCAACTCATATATTGGTCTAACCCTAGTATACATGCATTTATAAAAGTTCCTTTCAGTAACTTTTAGTGAGAATAATCTCTTCAAAACATGGGATACTAAAGTAACTCAAACTAATCAAATTGTACACCTTTATTTTACTCTTATTACTCTTATTAGTACTCTTATTTTATACAAACTGAGCAAAACTAAGTATCGTTATCTCAATTCTCCACAATATTCAGAATTTTTTTAAAAGCTGCAACTACGAAGAAAAGGCTCCACGTGTGTCACAGTTCATATCACAGTTGCAAGATTCACCCCAAAAAATGTGTTTTTGTCAGTACTCTGCAGCCTTAGATGTAATCATCTTTTATCTTGTTTTCTGGCTAATCAAGTAGTTTGTTTTGAGTACTCTGTGTCAGCCATACAGGGAAGCAATGTTTGTCGGTGGAATTTGAAATAATTGTTGCAAGCTCTTTGTTGCCCTTGTGGCATGGCACAACACTTGGGTGACAGTCTGTCTTTGCAGGGAGAGATTAAGATATCTGTCACCATTGAAGATGAAGCTAACAAAGACCTGCCTTCAGCAGTGCAGCTGTTTCGGCCTATCCGCCAATATGTTTACGGAGTGCTCTTCAGCCTGGCTGAGGCCAAGAAGAAGGCTGAGAGACTAGCCATGAGGAAAAATTGCCTCCCCGAGTGTGAGTCTCATGATCGTACAGCTCCATTATTTCTCTGTACAGCCTCCTGTACCTTGCCCATGACTGTTCAGTGCTTTGAGATCTGCCAATCCTGTTTTTTCCTGTAGATTCACCTGTCATGGTGAAAGAGTGGGCAGCCTACAAAGGCAAGTCTCCCCACACTCCAGAGCTGGTGGAGGCTCTGCCCTTCCGGGAGTGGACCTGTCCCAACCTGAAGAAGCTGTGGCTGGGGAAGGCCGTGGAAGACAAGAACCGCAGGATGAGGGCTTTCTTGGCCTGCATGCGCTCCGACACCCCAGCTATGCTGAACCCTGCCAACGTCCCCACGCCCCTCATGGTGCTCTGTTGTGTGCTGCGGTGAGTGAACCGGTCGAGGTCCGACACACGTAGCCTTGAGGACAGACTGCGGCCTGACACACAAACTTTGTATCACACAAGTAGATCCCACCAAGTGGTTCCAATACTGAGTGAACTGAGAGGGTCGTTGCATAAAGAGTGAGGCATTATCAAGACAAAGTGTTGAGTAAGATCAGTTCCTGCAATTTGTAATATTGTTTACCTTCTGTGTTTTGCTTCAGGTTTATGTTACAATGGCCAGGAGTAAGAATTTTGCGTCGTAACGAACTTGACGCTTTCCTAGCCCAAGCACTTTCTCCTAAACTATATGAGCCTGACCAGCTGCAGGAACTGAAGGTGATTTTGTAGTGATGTTTATATGAGGAGTGTCCCAGAAACGGCTATAGGCACACGTGTCACGAACGTCTTGGCCACAATCTGTATTTAACTGTGCCAGAGATCGATCAGAGAATAGGCCGACCTCTTCTTTTACGTTGAGTGTTTCTCAAACGGGAGATTGCACGGGCTTTTGTTTCTCTGGACACTCCTCATATTCTGAAGACAAAGCAACATGCTCAATAAAACATAGATCTCTACTGTTTTGTTCAAGCATGTCTCTGCTGAAGATCTAAATTTGCATTAAAAGATGTTGCATCTTTTTAGAGCTTTGAGTGACTTTGAGGGATTCATGTTTTGTACGTGCGGATGGTTTACCGACTCCCATTTCTTATGCCGAGCCGAAAAGATGCCGGCGCTCTATTCTCATTTGGACTCACTGGAATGTGGCAGGCTTCTGATAATGTAAACCATCCACACACGCTGTGCGCTTCGGTCCTTGTGGTCTGTCTGTGTGTCAGCTCTGTCAGCCTGTGACTGTCTGCTCTTTGCTCTGCCAGACTGAATATCTAGGTTGTGTTCGCTGGCTTTTTGTGTTGGCTTGGATTAGGTTGTCGACTACTGTATTTCAGGCAGTCTGAGTGAATGGGCTGCTTACGCTTGCTCTGTGCTTTGCCTTGCCTTTGGTTAATTGGAATGCTCAGTGGGGCTGTGAAGGGGACTTAAGTGTTCTTTTTTTCTGTTTTTTTTTTTTCAATTGAACAGTTTTTCTTTTTTCATTTGAACATTTTAAAAGTCTGGGCATTTCTCTTTACAGATTGACAACTTGGACCCCCGAGGTGTCCAGCTTGCCGCTCTGTTCATGAGTGGAGTGGACATGGCTCTGTTTGCCAACGATGTGTGCGGCCAGCCTATCCCATGGGAGCACTGCTGTCCCTGGATGTACTTTGACGGCAAGCTGCTTCAGAGTAAACTCATCAGGGCCAACCGGGAGAAGGCCCAACTCATTGACCTCTGTGATGGTCAGGTAGCTTCATCCACACCACTCGGAAGTCGACAAAACACGCTCTTACTGATAAACATTTTCACGCTAATCGTATCGTGAAATCGACATCCATTGTTTCACCTGACAAAAGCATGCATGAGTATATCAGAAAGTGAAACTGAGAGGAGCAGGCTGCTCACACGAGACAAATATCCAAGTGGTTGAACTTGGTTGGACAAATCACAAAGCCAGCATACATCCACAGGTTCCCCCCTTATTTTAAGGCTTTTCCCCTGCTGTGCTCTTGTATCTCCTGTTAATCTCCTGTATTTCAGAGCAATTGAATAATCTTTGCACCAGTCGTTGTACTTATGAGTTCTGCAACGGATATGCTCTTATATTGCTTTATGTGTTCCTTAAGGCAAGGAGCTTAGAAAACAAGTAGAAAAGGTAAATAATGGCCTTATTCTGTAATAATTTGGCAAAACGGCCCTACTTCTTGTGCTGGAAAATCTCCCTGTCCATCAGGGCTTCACAGGCACAGTGGAAGCATAGCAACCACCCCGTGGTAAAGTGCAGATCTATTATGTAAATGCTTGACTGAGGACCACACTAAAACTGAAAGCAGTCTGAGATTCGTTTAGAGCAGGGACAGGCAACCATGTGCCATGGAGTGCCAAACGTCTGCAGGGTTTCATTCCAACCAAAGACCAGCTGATTTCACTGATAAGTTCCTCTTCTCTGGTTAACATTGCACTGACTTAGAAGGACTGAAGGAAAATTTGAAAATATATTTAGCTAAGATAAAAAAAAGGGGAATACAATTATTTTGCTGCCCAAATTGTGGTCGCAATATTATGGCTAATTGTACAACTAGGGCTTCACGATAAGACGTTGTGGTGCGGCCCTAGACTAGTTTTTGATATCTTTTCTGGTGTTTTTACCCAAATAAATAAAAACTATCCAGAAAAAGCCTAACTGCTTCATGGTGCACTAGCCTAAATCACAAATTGGGGCTTCGACTGAGATGCCGTAGATTCACGCTATTTGTCCAAATTAAATTCTGGATCCAGTATGTACACTAGTGGGAAATATTCTCCACCCACAGGAATGACAAACTGAAACTTAAGAGCAAAATACAAACTGTCTCCTAATCAGCAGTGAGCGAGGAGCAGAGAAAGCTGGACTCACAAACGATGGCTTAACCTGATGCGAAAAGTTTTTTTTTTTCCACCATCTCCACCCATACCAGATACTAAGAGGAAATTTAAGTTGCTATATTACGTGATATGATTTCTGGGTAATGAAGTCCTTCAAACAATCAAAAAAAGTAAAAAAAAAAAAAAAAAAAAAGTCCTTTGTCTTGCAGTGGCTTTGATTTGCGTCTCTTTCTCTAGGTTGAGCTGGTTGCCAAGGTGGAGAAGATGCGTCAGAGTATCCTGGAGGGTCTGAACTTTTCTCGTCCACCTCATCCCCTCCCGTTCCCCCCGCCGCCGCCACCGCCTCCTCACGGGATGCCTTTCTACCCCCCCACTGGCTCCTTCTACCCTCCACCCCCTATGATGCCTCCTCAAGGGCGAGGCAGGGGTATGCCTGGTAAGCACCATCGCAGACATTAACCTTTTTGAGATGGATCAAGTACACTTCAAACAGTTTGCGTCTTAACAAGTCATTTAGTCTAGTATTTGCTCTTACAAAATCTGCCAGTGGGGTGAGATAATTTCCCCATGTTTCCAATGCAAATTCACCTGTATAGATAATTTAAAGTGACAATATCTTCAAGTAAGGTGGATCACTCCTGTGGTATCAAAATTCTTGAAACAAGTTGATTTACATTTGAAACACATGAAATGAAATTGGAAAAAACATGAAGAAATTAACATAGTTCTTTTAAACACTTTGTTTTGCTCTGCCTATGAGGACTTCAAGCAATTTCCACGCAGGGTGGGAAGCTGGAGATAGCTGGCACTGTGGTGGGTCAGTGGGCCGGTAGCCGACGTAGCCGGGGAAGAGGAGGCTTCCCTATCCAGGTGGTGTCTGTTGGTGGACCAAACAGAGGGTAAGCCCACAAGGGAATTAGATGTCTTATTTCATTTTTTCCACCAGCTTCAATGGTGACAGTATGATTTCATATTTGCCACAGTTGCACAAACTACTCTGCTATTAAGACCATTAGGTAGCTTACTGGAGCGATGTCCATTAGTCGCTCACAAGCATACATGGTCATCAGAAATCTGCATTCAGAGCACAAGAGAACACAAAACACCTGCAACTGATTGGCCTGATGGAGGCGCAATGATTAAAGGTGAACATTTTTAACTTAGAAAAGCCCTAACTAAGTCCGATTGGCATGAAACTCGCTACAGTCATCCAGCTATCCTTACAAATGATACTGATTTACCTAATGAGGGCTAAACTAAACCGTTACATGGTCTGCCCCTTAGTCAACTGAGCTACCAAGATGCTGTACTTTACATTTTAACATAATAATGGCAGAGAATGCAGGGCAGGACACATATCTGTATTTATATTTATACTGACACATCATTTTGGTTGGGTATCCCCCTCACATGAAATCAGATTATTGATAGTGGCAGCTTCATAGCCTTTCACAGCCAATAAATGAGCTCTGTGCTTATCGGCGTGCTAACCAGTTGGCTGGTGCGTGCTTACCGATTTCTAGCTGCAAAATCAATAGTGTTTTACCAATACCAATGCAAACACATGATTGCCTGTTAACGTACAATGTAACCCGCCCTAAAGTTCCACCATGGCCAACTTTTACTAGGCTGTGAGCCGGACCATCGATGAAAGCACAAACTACGTCTGGCTATGCCGTCTGATTAGAGGCTTGGAATAAGGCAGGGCTGAAGAGAACCAATAAAAAACAAGATATTAAAATGAGGAAGTACTAGCACATCATAAGTCACACATTTCTGACAAATACCCCAAGTGGCCAGTGGTCTAAATGCAGGATTAGAAGCATAGATGTGATGAATTCATGCCAATGTGGCGTTCTTTCTTTCTTTTGTAGTCGTCCAAGAGGTGTGATTTCCACACCTGTCATAAGGACCTTTGGTCGAGGAGGCAGGTACTATGCTCGAGGCTTCAGGAGTCAGGGAACATACCAGGTAAGTCGGTGATTAATGATACTGGCACAATCTTTTAAATTCTTCATATGCTACCAGTAAGACTTTTTAACCAATATGTGCAGTTACATGGAGCCACTGAAGAGAGAACAACACCGGGGGAAAGCGTCTTCTGGATTGCATGTTTTAACCGTGAAAATAGGCTGTTTTGGATGTGGCCCTGATGTGATTGTCAAAGGAGAATATCAACCAAAGACAACACCAAGATTTTTTCAGAAACCATTGCAATAACTGTACAACCATTGAAATTAGGAGAGCAGTCTGATAAGTCTATCTTTTAATGTCTAAGATACAGATTTAATTTTTTGGCTACATTATCATGGCATCATCTGTGGTGAAAGGTAGAGCATGTAGAATGAGAAAAAGAGAGGACCTAGAACTGAACCATTGGGGATGCCAAATACACCTTAAAACAGGCTGTTTCTATCTTCTAGAATAATGTGGAATATATTTATATGGGTATGAATAAAACCAATGAAGAGCAGTACTGCACATGCCAGCAACATTTTCTAAGCTGTCCAGGAGGATTCCACGATCAAGAGTATTGCAGGCTGTAATTAAAACAAGGAGAACATGAACTGATACAGAGCCCTGGTCAATGGGTACTAGCGGATCATTTATTACTTAGAAGTGTCCCAGTTCTGTGCTGTGGCCTGGAGCCAGAATTGGCCGATGCCATTGATAATGTTCGAATTAAGAAAGTGTGTGAGCTGCTTGGCTACAGGTTTTTTGTGTTTTCGAGAGGAATGAAGGATTGGAAATTGTTTATTTTTGAAATATTGAGGGTTATGGTTGGGCTTGTTTAATAGTGGCTTGCAACTTTGAAAGAATCAGGATAAATGCCAGAGGAAAGAGAACCATTTGCAACAGTAAGTACAACAGTTTTAAGTACACATGTGCCCAAGACAGGGAGTAATACAGCAGCTTTGTGGGGATGTTGTCTAAAAGGTGGGTGGAGGATTTAGATGCTAGACCTGGCTGCAGCTAGAGGCTGTTTATACTGGGTTAAGGCCATCTTTCCAGGCTACCTCTAGCTTAGTGGCACACCACTTGCACACCAATTGTTGAGCAGCTTGTCTAAGTGCCCACATGGAGTACCAAGGAGCCAATTATTTAGATTTTTGCTTTGTAATTTTGGGAGGGCAACAAGGTTGAGGGTGGTCAAGAGTGTAGAGTTAATCAGCTAAGCTGTGGATTGATTTATTTTCAAAAACTTGGCTTAAGGAGGACAGAGAGAGCTAATGAGAGCGTAGAAGATTGTTTTTTTGTCCAGTGCCAGAATGAATTGGCTGACTGAGAGCCAGCTGACAAAGTGTGTCATATGGAGATAAACAGTGATGAGAAAATGGTCTGGTAGAGATGGTCAGGTTTTCAGTATCAACACCCTTTCAAAGGATTATATCTAAAGTGTGATGTTGATAGTGAGTGGGCTCGTAAATGTGTGATTTGAGACCAACAATCAATGAGAGAAACAAATGCCTGCTGGAGAGGATCACCAGGTCTGCCAATGTTTATGTTAAAATGCCCGAGTGTCACAACTCTGTCAAAATCTCTCAGTAGATCTTCAGTGGAATCGGTAATCTGAGAGTTCGATGACTTTCTGAAAGAGGGAACTTGGAAATGAGGAGAAGCCATAGCCAATTTTGGGCATTATGTTTAAGTTGAGCATTAGTTACATTCGGCTTAAGGGAAAAAGACGGAGAAATGAACAATTATACACACAGCTGTGTGCTTTAACTCATCTGATTTCTCTCCATTCTGCCACAAGCAGCCTCTGCTCAAACATTGTCCACTATTTAACAGGTTAAAGTCAGTGGATAGATAGTCCTGCATACTTATGTGTAGAGAATGGATATTTGTTTGAAAACGGCAGTAAAATGACACTGAATGGAAGATGGCACAACCCACCTGCCATATTCAAATAAAACATGCAAGCATTTACCTCAAGACATTTATTTTTTATCTTGTTGATTTATTAAAGCTCTGATCAGTAATCACTGTATGGCACCCCGTGCTGAAACACTGTTGCCTCATTACTGGCTTTGTGTTTTGATTTATTGCAGTGAAGATATTTCATGCTCAATTTCATTCACAAGTATTTGATATAAGGACTGACAGTAGGTGACAGCTACAGGTGGTTTTATGTATATTTTGAAGCTATGAAAAGTCATATTTGCAAGCATTCTGTGCGATGGAGTATGAAAGATGGGTTTATTTTTTTTCCATTTGCTGTTGGTGTTGTTGCTTAAATATCCTCTGTGATATAACTTGGGAAATGAATGCATAACTGCACTTTAACAACTGATAATGCTTTAGTTTGTTTTTTCAGGCTTTTAAACACTTAGTGAGAACACCAGCAAAATTAGCTTTATTTCTGATTTAAAAATGGAACAGCAGCTACATAAATCAAGTTATACTGATTACACTTACAAGTGTTTGTTTATTACATACCAAAGTTGCATGGTTAGTGTTTCACCGTCGCACAGTTCCTTTTTAAGCCTGCTAGATGTGCAAACTTACAATCAATAGCACAGTTCTCATAGTTTTCCAGTTTGAGTTTTCCAAAAGTTCCAGAGTTTACTAACACTTTTTTTTTTTTGTTGCTGACGTCTTAGGATGTCTGCAAAAAAAGACCTTTCAGTTGGTGTTACCGGTGTTTTCTTTTCTTAAACGGTGGCATAATCTAACTCTATTCTCATTACGTTTCACAGAGGGAAAATACAGCTGTTGCTCTTTCACTGTGTGTTTAATTACAGTGCAACGACACTATACACAACCATTGTTTCAGCTTTCAGCATGGGATGAGTGGGAACACTATAGCTTCTCAGCAGGTCTTTGTGCCGTTTAAAAACCCTTTCATTTTACCGCTAATTAACTTCCAAATTGCTCCTCGGTCTTGTCTTTTTGTTCGCCAGCAGGACTTCCAGCCCGCATCCGAATTTTCCCCGTGTCCCACATGATTTCAACAGGAATCCTCACGGTCGCTGTTGCATTGTAGCCCTCTATGACAACGGTTTAAAATCCTTTTTCATCTGTCCTTTCTACCAGAGTAAGCCTGATCATACCTCTGCACACGATGCAGTGAAGGAGAGAAAGAAACCCAAGCCGGAGGAGAAGAAATCCACTCCTGCGCCATGCGAAGGTTCAACCACGGAGAACGGCGTGGAGGATAAAGAGTCGGACCAGCTGAACGGAGATAAAGACGAAAGCAGGGCTCTCATCCAACCTGAAAGTGCCTTTAGCAGTGACTCCAAGATGTGCAATACTAATCCTCACTTAAATGCACTAAATGTAGACAGCGGCTGCCATAGAGACGAAGCTCTTGGCGCCACGGTCTTAAAAAAAGAAGCGTAAGCCTATTTTTCTAGAGAGGGTGAAGGATGAAAGATGGAATAGGGTTAGGAATATCTGGAAAGTTTGGAAAGCCTACAGTAAATGTACATTTTTCCTCTCAGAAAAAGAAAACGAGATGAAATTCGGATCCCTCTCAGTAAACACAAGTGTACGAGTTATATGACATGATACTGCTAGTTCAAGGAGTACAACAGTTGTTCACTCCCTCATCACCAAGATTTATACATGTTTCAAACTGTTTATGAGAATGGTACTTTCCTCTTTATCAAAATACTGAAGCTTCAAGAAGCTTTAATTTGGAAACCTTTTCGTTCTTCTAGGTTGAGATACTCTTCCAGTACTTGGCACCATGTATTTGCCATTGTAATTAATTTTGTGTTGTCACGGTAAATGCTTGATGAAAACTGAACTCGTAAAAGAGAAGCGCAAAAACGCAACATTTCTGCCATGGGTCATCACCGTCTGTTTGAGTTTGGTTCAAATTTAAGTAACTGGTAGATTAAATCCTGCAGCATTAGTTCAGATGAGCTCAGTGCGATTTGAGTCATTTAGCTATAAGTAACATTTCAAGAAACAGCTATAAAATCAGATGCAAAACATCTTGCCAAACACTCTGATACTCAATGTGATTTCTTGAGTCAAATGTAGAACTCTAGTATTACTGCTTCAACAAAAACCTTCTGCATGGTTCACAGTTTAAGAGATGTGTAGTTATTATGCATGTTGTCATTTTTCTTCCATCCTTACAAGTACTGTTCCCATTTGCAAATTAAAGAAATGGCTAATATCAGTAATAGTCCATACAAAGGTGTTAACTGTCAGTCAGTAACAGATTTGCTCTGACCTTGAATTTTTGTGATATTGACCTCTTGCATTTAATTAAAAAAGCAAGAAGTTATCTAGCCACTTTTGAATAGTGTATTCATACTATACATTATTGTTCTCTGTTGCTGTTTTCTGCATTTAGTCAAGTATCTCTGAAAAAAAATAAAAAATGAAAATCATATAAAAAGCTTTGATTGAGAATCACCCCCTTTTTGTAGCCGGAAGCAAGTTGCTTGACCTTCCGATTAAGAGTTTAGCAGTCAACCAGTAATCAATTTTGAGATTTACTTTAGTGTTGTTTTCACACTCATACTAGTTCTAAACCAGAATCATTACTTAACATCTCCACTTAATTCTCCTGAAGCTTTTCATCTTTCATTAGTGATCAGAAATATGGTGTATCCCCCCCAGTCCCCCGCAAGAGCTAAATAGGTTACCTTCTATGTAAGTTGATCAGAGTTTCTTCCTAACTCATGGATTGTAAAAGAATGAACTGCTGTTGGGTTGGATTGAATGTTGATGGATTGTGGTGTGGTGTATTTGAAGGCAATGCAACTTACAATGCTTAATAAAAGTCTATTCTTTTAGTATAATTGTAGTTGGTTGTTTTTTTTATTTTGTTTTGTTTTATTCCCCTCAGAATATTGTATCCGTGTTTTGGCATTGCCATTACACCTTCTGCCTGCTCATTGACTGATACTCTGCATATTTAAATTCCTGCTTTTAATTTTTAAAGGGTACTAGAGTGAGAAATTCCAAATGCACGCAGACAGAAGTGAACAGCGCTTTGAAAGCTCGTGCCTGCCACCTTCCGGATGTGGAAAGTACCTTACTTTGAGCTGATCCTCTTATTTTACAAACTGCCAATGATAGAAAACATTCTAAAACACTTCAAATCTGATTTTTATCAGGATCGGGTTTTAAGGGGAGAAAATAATTATTTCCTGAAAAAATAATTGATTTTTGTCATATATCAGGTCATAGTTTACCCACCTTGTTATTTATAAAATATAGTTTACCACTTTTTTTTTTTAGGCTGACAAACCTTTATGACATACAGTAAATTCACTATAGACACATGACAGTAAGCAAGCTAGTTTCAAACTCATGTATATGAGGATACAGGTTTTAGGGTAGAAGCATAACTTAATATTTTTGTGAAAATATAATTTTTTGTTACTGTTGGTTCAACCGTGATCAGTGATGAGGTCATATTTTACTCACCTTTAATCTACCATTACATCACTCTATAATTGTATTTTTATTATTGGTTAATCATTAGTTATTATTATTATTATTGTTGTTATTAGCATCGTTGTTGTCGTTAGTATTATTATTACTGTTGTTGTTTAAAACTAATAATAATCCATATTTGGAAATTAAAATAGCCTAATAATGTGTGTGAGCAGTCGGCACTGAGCTGTCTGCCGTGTGGAGATATCAATTTTCAATCAATTTCATAACCAGCTGGAGGCTGATAATGCACATGTTATTTTGACTGTATGGACGGAGAAGGGACCTGCCGGATCTGTAATGCGCTCTGCTGACCAAGACTCCTCTCCAAATGTACTGGAGGAAGACCGAGGCTGAAATAGCTGCAGTGTCGGTCGGGACTCTCATTCATCTGATTTGAGGAACACTATTAACCTGCTCCCTGACGTAACATTTCTTTTTTCTTTTTCCCAGCGCGAGGATACATTTTCCTCGGGTTTTCAATATGACCGCCTCGCTGCTGTACAGTCACCAGGGGGCATGCACATAGTAATAATAATAATAATGCATTTCAGGAAAGCCTGCTACGACGAGCCTCCATCATTTCCACCAGCTCGTTTGAATGCAAACACGGCTCGTGCGATGGAGATGTGCATTTAGGTTCATGTGTCCAGCGGGACTGCCCCTGGGTTTTTTTTTGGGGAAGATCATATTGGATCATATTGTTTGCAGGACGTTGTTCCTGCAGCCCCCCCAGTCTATCCCGACGTAGTTGTGAATTGAACATGGCGACTGTACCAGTATATTGCATCTGCAGATTACCTTACGACGTGACCCAGTTTATGATCGAGTGCGATGCTTGCAAGGACTGGTTCCACGGCAGGTAAGGCGTGATATTCGCTATGATATTTTTGTGGTGGTTTGCATTTGTAAATAAAAACAAAAATGGCGAGGTCTTAATGCGTTTGACAGCTTTGTGGCTCTCAGTCGCTCGTCTACATCTGAAGAGAGGCCGCTTGGAGAAGAAGAAGGCGGAGTTAAATATAGCCGACTGGGGTTGTGACATTTTTTAGCGAATAACACAAAACACATTCTCCTTATAAAAAATACAGCGGTTAATAGAGTGATTTTGGTGTGGGCTTCGACTATTACTTGCACTTAATGAGTATTTAACACCCCCGCATAGCCCCAAACTAAACCATTACCATTGTAATGAACGGACGGCAGCAGCGGGGGAAGCCTCGGTAGACTCGCCGCTCATTTGTCTCCATTTCCCTCTTCCTAGCTTCTTTATAGACTGTATTTCGTGTATATTATGGGCATATGTTGTCATATTTTAGCCGTTTCCTTAGCTTTGCCGGGTGTTTTGACAGAGTACGGGTGAAAATCACGACCCGAGTCTGAGCTCAGCCTGTATAGCTTTCCTGCCAGCAGCTATGGCTGACAATAGCCCGTATTGGATATCCTTAGCTTTGGGGGAGAAAAAGAATACATTTATTAGCCTTCAGTGAGCTGGCTAGCAAATAATCTAAACTATCATTGGTGTTTTTGTCCCACTGTGATTAAATGTGGACGTATCATCCACCGCCGCTCGTCGCTTTCCCCCCGCCGTACATAAGGCTGTAATGATCTCGGTCAAATCCCTGTTATCATGTTATATTTCCCTCTTGTTGTTGTTGTTGTTACACAAGTCTATCCCTGCACCCATCCATGTTCATGATTCACGCATTTCGGCAGCACTGTGGATGTCTGACTGATAAAATATGATTTGGTAATATTGTATCGTTTAGTGAACAAGCCCTTCAGAGCATTGAACAGTATTTACGCGCCTGAACATTAACCCTTTGATGCTCCCCTGGCTGGGTTGTAACCTTAGCACCCTATATCCAGTGATGTAGTGGTGAATAAAAAGCAGGGTAAGCCATGACCTCCAGTTAGTGATCATCATAAACCATCACAACCACCAATGTAAACAAAAACCAGTAATATTTTCAGAAAAGCATATATTTATAACCTTTAAAAGACCTATCTTTACATAGCTTACATCAGTTTGATGCTACTTACTGTGTTATACACCATGAATTTATGTCATAAAGATTAATGTCAGCCTAAAAATGTGGGTAAACTCTATTTTGCAAACCAAAAGGTGGCTAAACCGAGTTTAAGTGGATTTACCCTCCACTACATCCCTGCTTGTAACAAATCCAATCATTCAGGCTCCCAGTAGCAGGCCATCCAGAGGGATGGATGGGTTTATTTAAATCAAATTACAAATCTCAAAACCATATGAGACCTTTTTTTTTTTTTTTTACTACAAAATACGATTATAAAAGAGATTTGGTCCAGAATGGATGGATTTGTTGTCAAAATAAGGCTTATGATGAATAAGAACCTCGTAATAGCCTGTGTTAAAATGAATATCACTATAATATTCCCAGCATATTCCTATATAACTATGTCTGTGGTACTCAATAGTGAGTTTGTAGTTACTTTATTGTACTTTGTTATTTTTTATTTTTTTTTATCTCCTATGGTATCACTATATTCCTGTAGCGACTTGTGTCCAAAACCATACACATTTTTATGATTTTAAACCTGTGATTTTTTTTTTCTTTTACAAATTATATATTTTCTGCTGCCTCTCCAGGTGTGTTACATGTTTATGATTATGTATCATATAGAAATTGATGTCAATATAATAGCCTATATATGAAAAAAAATCTCTTTAGCCTACAATTAGCATATCAGGTCATATGTGCTTCCCAGGTTTGAGTATACTCCAGCCAAAGTCCTGTCCAAACAATGTGGGTTTGGATGTTCTGTGGTGAAAGTGAAACGCAGTGAGCTGCAGATACTGTATGTCTGCCTTGGAGGTGGCAAAGGGTACCACTTTATTTGACAGTACAATAAATACCTGGTATGTAGTAGATAATCATGTGGTAAGAGGATGTAATTGCTGGTAATTATTTTGTCACTTAATATAAAGATACCAAGGATTTAATCTGTGTATTATGTGGAAACATACCCATTGAGTATGTGGTAACAAGTTGTATTATCAGGTACTTACTGGTATTAACATTAAAGGTGCATTATATTCAGTCCCCTATCTTTACCATTGCTAATACTTCAAAATATTGTGCAGTTGCTGCAAAACTGTAATGTGTCATCACTTTATTTTACAGTCCTCTTCCCACTGTGTTAATCATTAATTTTTTGGTCACTGATATGTTAACGCATTTTACTAATACAACAATGTATCAGTTGGTTGCTGTAAAATTGCTGTGTGAATGTCATCGCTTTATTTTACCGTCTTCTTGCCACAGTATGACCCATGAATAACGTAGCTATGATCCTGGTAACACTGAATTAACAAGAGTACTCCACATTTACTGAATACAATGCACCTTTAATGTTAATACCAGTGAGTATTTGGTAATACAACTTGTTACCATACTTACCTTCCAGGTTTCCACATAATACACCGATTAATTTCCTGGTATTTTTTTTTAGAACAAAATAATTACTGGTGGTTACTTCTTCTTACCACATATTTACCTACTACATATCAGGTATTGTTACCACTTCGGTTGAGCTTAAATATGACTTGATGTTTTATGATAATAGTGGTATTAGGACCCTAGCTTGATCATTTTGGAAGATGCTTGTTGGATTGCTGCCACAATCGCACCCCTGACTTTTCATGCAGTGCAAATTCCTTTCAAACTCATTTTTCTTTAAAAGGCTTTCACTTTCAGGTCTCACCACTGAATTTCTGTTTTGAAATATGTTACTTGATCTAGAGCAGTCTGGTCTGTGTTAGAAAGTATTCACAACTGTCACATGTCAGAAACAAGAGAGAAGAGTTTGCCCTGCCCCCTAATCAGTGATGTCATACTGCATAGAAAATGGAAAATTAACTGGAAAAGTCAGAAGATGTGACTGCAGCAATATCGGGATAGACTTTCTGATTGGTAGCAGATAACACTATATACTATAGCAGCCTAAATGTCGTTTGGATGTAAAAGTTCAGACAAACATTGAATCTCTCACATTTTACTGTTAATTTCACTGCAGCAATTCTCCCTGCTGGCATCTAAATCCTCTACCTGCCTTTTAGACCACTCTGAATGCTCTCAAGTGTATTTCGGTGTCCCTCAGGGTTCAGTCGTAGGTCCTCACTTGTTCTTACTCTACATGTTGCACATCATCTTTAATTATGCTGATCTCTTTCACGCTTATGCAGATGATAAACAACTGTACATAGCATTAAAACCCGGTGATATAGCACAGCTAAATAAACTTGAATCCTCTATTACAGACATCAAGATGACAGCTTTCCTATTTTTAGTGCAGATACATCTGAAATGCTCATTCTAAGCTGCCAAAAGCTGTGCATTACCCTAAAGGAATCTGTCAAAATTCTTGGTATTATCTTTCTGTCAGACCGCTCCGTTGACAATCACATTAAGGCAATATGCCAATATGACAGTATATTGTTAGAAACATCTGTAGGATTAGCATATCTTCTCCTTTACTGACCTGGTAAAAACCGATCCATTCATGTTTCTTCCACATTCAACTACTGTAACACATTACTCCACAGCTCTCCCAACTCCGCACTTAGAAATATCCAACTTATTCAAAGCCCAGCAGCCTGTGCTCATGCAAACCAGAAAACATGAACCCACTTCCAAAGTCTTAGTCTATCTTCACTAGCTCCCTGTAAATGCAAGTATTGATTATGAAATCCTACTTCTAACTTCCAAGGCATTACCATGGCCTTGCAACTTAATTCATCACTGCCATTCAATGCATTCAGAAGAAAACAGCTGGGGATAGAGCCGTCTCCTAGAGGACCCCCTCCCTCTGGAAAAAGCTCCCTATTGTACCACTGACAGTATTTAATTCCAGACTCAATACCCATCAGTGCAGTCTACAACCTACCTTTGCTCCCATCGTACCAGCCATTCCTTTTCTTTTGTCTACTTCACTGCAGTCTGTCATTCACTTCTGCAGACAACCCTGGTGTTAGATAGATAGATAGATAGATAGATAGATAGATAGATAGATATATAGATAGATCGATATTCTTATTATGCCATGTTTTATTATCTCTTTTTAACTTGTTTTTTAATGTCTTTGAATCCTTTTCTGACAAACCTGTTTGTTAACAGCACTTGAATCTGACTTGACTTAACTTGAATAAGTTCACAAAGCCTGATTAACAGTGAAGTTGCTGTAGGCTTTACATTGCAATGACATGACAGTCAAGTTCTGGTTCTAGCTGTTTTTTTTAGCTTTAGAAAAGAGGTGTTCATAGACACAAATACACATAGGACTGTCCCACAGTAGGTCATTTAAGAATATGTTAGGAATATGCAAATACTATGAAACATTTGGCATTATTGAACTGACTCCTCTTGGGTTACTGAAACCTCTTAGTGAGGATGCATGCACAGTAATTATCTACAATGGTTCCTATTGAACCATTGGAGGTCATTAGTCAACATGCATTTAATATCAATAAACAATTTGGTGTTTTGTCTGTTATTAGTTAAACTGTCTAGTCAGTGAACATCAGAAAATAGGAATTCCCTCCCCTCATCTTTATTACAGTAATTTTCTTTGGTTTTCTTTAGAAGTAACAAGCCTTAGTAGAGGGCTTTCAGGTGGCGTAACGTGCCCTCTGGCGGCCATGTTGGAGGTCCACAGGTCTTGGCAATAATGGCTGAGAATGGTGGATTGCATCCCAAACTCACGACCCGGCTGTCTCAGTATTGAATAGACATGGGTAATTTCTGTGCTGTTCCTGACTGGACATTTATCATTTCACCAATACATCTGATTGACTTTGGGTTTAGATTATGTCAGCTTGTTTCTAGCTAACCATAGTAGTCAGATAGTTCGCTAACCATCTGGTTAGCGAACTATCTGACTGTCTTCTTAAAACAAATGGCATGTACAGTAGCAAACATCATGTGACGAGTTGCTAGTAGTGACTAGTAGTTACATATTAACATTAACATTAGTTGCTTTGCTAAGCTATCTTGCTGGCTAGTTAACTAGCTAAAAAGGCCAAAACCAACTGTTTGTTTAGGCTAACTGAGCTCTCTTCTCAAGCTACAAGTCAGAGTGTTTTGGAGTAGAGACACTTGAGATGAAGACAGTTTACTTAATTCTATCTTATCAGACCATTCACTTTTCAGCTAGAACTTGACCATATGGATTCACACCCATGACCTGGGTCTTTTTCAGATTTCTCTCTTTTACTAGCCCAGTTATATTTAGCCATTATTAGCAAACAGTCAATTCCCCAATGGACCTCCAAGATGGCGCCAGGCAAATTTCTGACGCAAATGCAAAGGCTCTACAGGAGCCCTTGTTTCTGTGCCTTGTGTCAGAGTCATAAGTGTGCTATTAGAGCCTTTGTGTAATACGAGCCTCTCAATACTGTTTGTTTTTGCTTCTTGGGTGTTAATTGATGGTGTCATGCTCTCGCCTTACTCTCCCAAGGCATGTGTTCCCTGTTTACAGAGTTGGCTTGACATGCAGTTAAGATTTGTTTGACAATGTTTATACCTGGTCACATTTTATTGCAACATTTCTTGGCACCTTGCTTGTTTGACCCAGAGACAGAAACATAGGAATGAATCAAACATAAGTAAACATTATTTTTCTATTGCTTTCATCTACAGCAGGGTAAAATGAGATGCTCAGGTGTGGGGTTAGACCAGTATATGAGTTCGCTGATATATTGGCCTTTTATTTCATATTGGATATCGGCCAGTTTTTTTGGCAGTTCTGCTTTATTGGATAGTTGACAGTAGAGAGACAGGAAACATGGAGAGAAGGGGGGGGGGGGGGGGGGGTGTTGGCATGCGTCAAAGGTCCCATAGCTGGATTTGAACCCAAGACGTCTCGGTTACATGGTGTGCGCCTTAGCCGCCTGAACCACCAGGACACCTGCTGTTATCATTGTTAGTAGCAGTAGTAGTAGTATCCCTGATTTCAAAAACTCATATCGGTCAAACCCTAAGGTGTCACTTTGGGAAACTGTCAGCAGGCTGGAGGGTAGTTGATTGAATGTTTTTCACATTGATGCATTTTTTGGTCAATATGACTGTTTAGGGGGCCATTCATTTCCTCACCATTAAAATTGCCCGCTTCTAACCTTTCAGTGTGTGCTGTTATTCATCTATAGAGGTGAACAAAACAGAACAGAATTCCCACATGATCAAAACACACTGTTGAAAAATCTGTGAAGGTGTTATTGGCTGCAATTTTTATGTATGACTACTGGTATGCAATGAAGTAACCACTAAACATGCCGTTTTCCAGGAAATACCTACCTATCTATCTATCTATCTATCTATCTATCTATCTGGTTGCAAGTCTATTTCTTTCTTTTTTTGTTCAACTTGTACAGTGAATGAAAGTACAGTTGTATGCATTAAATATAACTTACTAACACCAGAGTCTTTTGAGACCTGCAAGTGCAGTAGTGTCCAGCCTGAACTTTGATTGCCACTGATTTGGAGCTTCTGACTTAAGTGCCTGAAAAGAAAATTGTTTTTTTTACTGATAGCATAAGGTAGCATGCAATTTCTAATAACACTGCAGGATTTTAATGTTCTTCTTTTGGGGTTCTCACCCTGTTGTGGGGTGATCTCTCAAAATGTTCATCAGTATCAAATCAACTGACTTTGCTCTCTTCCATTCCCAGTGTTGTCACTGTGTTCCCAACCTTTCCATCACTTAAGACTTTTGCCCAGTTTGTTGTTACAGTATTTTATGGTCAGAGCTGCTGTGTAACTTAGCCCAACCATCAATAATTAATGAGCAGAAGATATCTCATTGTAAGTGGGCGTGCCAAACATTTATTAAAACAATACTCTATACTTAAGTGTAGTTCTATGATGGACCTGGCATGGCACCAACACTGACAGGGATGGGTGTTTGATTCCCACTGGTGCTATAGTCTCCCAAATGGCATTCATAGAATAGTTATTTGTAGCGTTCATGACTCTGTAGCTTTATTTTTTGCTTGATTTAGTCTGAATGATGCCAGAAGTGCGATAACAGCACTTATAATAATAATGAACTTTATTTACCTTGCACTTTTCAAAACAGTGTTACCAAGTGCTTTACAAACCTAAAAACTGAGATAACACAAAACATAACAATAGTGACATAATAGTGACAGATATAAACTAATAATTGTGTTACATAATAAAGTAGGAGTAAAACAAGCAAATACAATGTGCTACTTTACTGATCCCCATAGGGAAATCTTCCCCCCACAGGAAGTTTCAGAGGTCATGGTCAGATACAGACAATGAGAATAAAGTAGATAAAAACAGATGATATATATATAACCATTACTCTTTAGCCTCAACTCCAGAGTGACCAGGAGGGGAGGAGGCCGCACTCCGGCTCATAAGGTGTTGAAAGACGTGACGTGTCGTTAGGGGTTAGACCTGGCCCAGGTTTAAAAATACACTCTTCAAATCAATTCTAAAGCTAACACACCGATGTAGAGACGCTAAAATAGAGGTAATATGATTTCATGATGTGCATTTCATCTTGCTCATTAACCTGTCAGCAGAATCCTGCTCAGTCTGGAGTTATTCCACGACTAGTTGAATATGAGACGAGGACAGGGCCTTACTGTAGTCAAGACGAGATGACTTACAGTCAAAGTTTGTATGCTTCTCAGCATCGTTGAAAGACAAAAACAATCCCGTGCTCCTATGTTGGTAAAAGCATGTCTGAACCAACTACATCTACTGTGCAGTCTGATATTAGAGTACCAGTAGAACACCGTTCATCTCAGTCGAACACCTCTGAACTGAAAGGCTATGCTGTTGAGCAACAAATGAGCCGTTGATTCCTTCTTATGACGTTCCTAATTATCAGAGATTCTCTGTTGATACATGCAACAGAAAGCATTAAAACTGTCAATGAGTGTGTGTTCACAGAAGCTCATGATGATTTCATTTTTAGGTATAAACTTGTTTATTAGTTCTCCTCCAGGCCCACCAAGTAAAAGATGTTATGACTATGAACAGGCGTTTCCACTATTTCCAGACACCACCCACTCTTGAATTTGACTTTAGCGAAAGCGAGTAGGCCGTGTAGTAAAACTGGAGTTCCAAAAAAAAAAAGAAAAAAAAAAAGAAAACATCCTGGGAAACTCCCAGGTCAGTGAGTTTCAAAGCAGCGGCTCCAAATGGAAGGAATTTGCTTGTGCAAGTGACCATGACAGCTGCTATTTGAAATAGAGTG
Source organism: Centroberyx gerrardi (assembly GCF_048128805.1). Classification (NCBI taxonomy): domain Eukaryota; kingdom Metazoa; phylum Chordata; class Actinopteri; order Beryciformes; family Berycidae; genus Centroberyx; species Centroberyx gerrardi. The sequence continues at coordinate 30,579,914 of NC_136001.1, forward strand.
GAGGGTTGGGCTCCGACTGTCATCGTGTTTAACAAAGCAAATGCATTGTTTTAGAGAAAACCATTGCTTTTCATGATGCCCTTTGTTTTGTTTTCCTGCATTAATTTATTATACCTTATGCCACTGCAGGCTTTGCACCATATTGCCACTTAAACACCTCACAAATTATATTTATGTTGTATAATGATCATAACTTATTCTATGCTCTTCATTCTACTCAGTATAATTACCTCATGGTATGCCGGACTAGTGCACCACCAGACTCACTACATTAACACTTCACTCTACAGCAGCAACCACACCGTATACCACACTGCTAAAATATTGAATGCACACAGACAGTGAATGCATATATACAGTGTGTAGTGATATTTATAGTCTGCTGTCTGTTGCGCTGTCCTCCACTGTCCTGTCCCTTTGCACTGTATGTGAGGTCCTGTTGTCCTTGTACTGTGTGTTTCAGAATGAGAAACCCTTAAAGTTGTTGCTATTGCCGATAAGTTGTCACCAAGGTTTATTCATGTATGTTTATGTCACTGTTTCTCAATCTCATTTTTTTAAATTTTTTTTTATTTCAGCTGTGTTGGGGTGGATGAAGATGACGCTCCAGACATTGATATTTATCATTGTCCAAACTGCGAGAAGACCCACGGCAAATCCACATGTAAGTAGCAGCCCTTGCTCAGTGGATGGTGTGTGTGTGTGTGTGTGTGTGTGTGTATGTAGGTGGGTGCCCGGGCACTGTACATGCATGTTTCCATGTATGTACTTTCAATCCAGTATTGGGTCTTAAAAAGTTAGTTTACTTAAAATAAGTGGAGAAAAAAAAGTCTGTCATGGAGGTGAGATAATTTCACTTGCTGCCAATGCAAATCAACTTGTTAAGTTAACTTGTTAATTAAGTGACATTATCTTGATACTAGTGGAGTGATCTGCCTTATTTCAACATGCTACGACGTGATTCTAGAAAATTCTCAAAACAGGTGAAAGTGCACTGGAAAGAAGTGAAAGTATCTCACCCTGCATTTTTTTCACTTATTATTTTAAAGAAAATAAGATTTTAAGACTGAATAGATCATTAAATGACTTGTTAAGATGGACGTTTCTCGCAGTGTGGGATATGACTATAATCTGATTTTGATACATGTTTGCATACTCATTTTTTCTTAACTCTCTTTTGGTCTTCAGTGAAAAAGAAAAAGAATTGGAGCAAGCATGACACGGGACAAAGCACAGATATCAAAGCTGTTCAGAATGGCAGTCAGGTTTTCATAAAAGAGCTCCGCAGTAGGACATTTCCGAGGTAAAGCCCAATTTTATTCTTTTTGTACAACTCAACCTAGAGGCCCAGAAATGGGATTTCTCTACCACAGGAGGTCCTCAAACGTTTTCATGTCACACATTAGGGCTGCATACCCCCATTTCATAAGATTTAGTCCCAGGGAATCCCCATATGGTTTTGTTGTTGATTTATCATTGAATAATATAACTGTCTACACTGTATGTGGGATAAAAGGGGTGAGAGTGAACCCTACTGTAAAATTATAATAGTACACATCCTCTAATTGGGATAACTTCTAGTCAATTAAATTTTAGTGAAATTAAATTATTCCACATTTTGATGGAGACCCCCTGGAACCCTCTGAAGAAATATTACTTTGAGAAACATTATTCCACACTATATTAAAAATCCCACAAGGGGGCACTCTCTAATAGCATTTCAAAACCCCCTGTCAGGTCGGGTCTTTTTACATTTTGCTGGCAGAGTAATAGGATATATGTCATTTCTTCACGTCATAAAAAGCCAGTTAAAATGCTTGAACACGCACGTCACGTGTTGCTCTAGATGAAGTGTAAGTTTTTAACGAGCTGCTGTGGTTGTGTCTGGGCTGCAGTGCTGAAGATGTGGTGGTGAAGCTGAGCGGCGGTCAGCTGACCATGGAGTACCTGGAGGAGAACGGCTTCAACGAACCCATCCAGGTTCTGAAGAAAGATGGCCTGGGCATTTCCATGCCAGCTCCCACCTTCTACATCAGTGATGTGGAGAACTATGTTGGTATGTGTTTTAATGTTTATAACAGTGCTACTGCTAGTGCTACTGCTAGTGCTACTACTACTACTACTACTACTACTACTACTACTACTACTGCCACTACTGCTACTACTACTGCCACTACTGCTACTACTACTGCCACTACTGCTACTACTACTGCCACTACTGCTACTACTACTACTACTGCTACTACTGCTACTACTACTGCTACTACTACTACTACTACTACTACTGCCACTAATACTACTGCTGCTACTGCTACCACTACTACTACTACTACTGCTACTACTACTACCACTACTACTACTACTAGTACTGCCATTACTACTACTACTACTATTACTACTACTATGAATAATAATAATATCTTTATTTATAAAGTACTTATCAAAACTGAGTTACACAATACTTTACAAGTGACAAATAAGAACATGAGTAATAAAAACATTAACAACACATAGAATAAGAAAACAGAATACAGTACTGAAGTGCAAATCCACAGAATAATTAAAACAAGGGTAAAAACAATATGTAACCATTGTTCAAGTAAAAGCAAACCTAAAAATGTAGACATGTTTCTTATTTACCAACACTGTGAATCAATCAATTCACATTATATGTAATGTATTTGTTTTAGTTGGTGATAAGTAATGTCACTATTCCACTTCAAAGAATGAAAAAGGAATGTAATATATGCCTTTCAGTAGAGGGCGCCACTGTTCTGTTTTGTTTTTGTGTTTTTTTTGACTGGTGCTCAGAGAAAGCAACAAATCAAACTGTATACTGCAACAGACATATTTTGTCAAACACAATTTCATGCAACAAGAAAATGTTTTTTTTTAATTTATTTTTTAATCTTTTTATTTAATTCTCTTCATGAGCTACTATTTAACACCTTTTTTTAATCCCAGGTCCTGATGTCGGTGTGGACGTCGTTGATGTTACCAAACAGACTGACAGCAAGATGAAGCTCAAGGAGTTTGTCGACTATTACTACAGCACAAACAGAAAGAAAGTTTTAAATGTCATCAACCTGGAATTCTCCGACACAAGGTAGACAGGCCTTGTCACATTTCACATTTCACATTTCAGCTCATATTATATTTACCATATGAGCCCGACTGTTTTGAAAAGTCAACATACAACCAAATGTCCGTGTGCAATATCAGCTGTACTGTTTTTTAACTAGGAATGCACAGAACAATTGAACATACAGTTTTTAAAATGACATTTGACTAATGTCTTCTTGTGTTTCCCTGTGACAGGATGAACAGCATAGTGGAGAGTCCCCAGATAGTGCGGCGACTGTCCTGGGTAGAAAACTACTGGCCTGACGACGCTCTGCTCGGAAAGCCCAAAGTCACCAAATACTGTCTCATCTGTGTGAAGGACAGCTACACAGACTTCCACATTGAGTGCGGCGGCGCCTCCGTCTGGTACCATGTGCTCAAGGTCTGTCACCACTGGGGTTAGACCGATATGTTCGACCAATATGGGCCTTTTATTAAAAACTGGATATCAGCCAGCCAGTGTTGTCCATCTGATGTGATGGATATGATGCAGTTTATTTGATTACATTTTTATTATACAATTTCCCTTAACCTGACGTGATTTTAATGTAACATTTTGACCGGATTCCACACAAGTATGCATGTTATTATCATCCTGGGTGTCATTGGAGAGTTTTAGTATCTCCCAGTCTAGCTGGTGTTTCAGAGGCTTCTCCACCCTGCCAGGAATAAAAATCTGAGGGAAACGTTGAACTACTTGGAACTTTCTGGCACGGAAACGGTCAAATTTCAAGACGTCGACTATCGGCGCAAATGATCTGCAGCTGTCTCTCATACGACGATGACGACGCCAGAAAATCTGATTGCTTTTGTCTTGGCAGGGAGAGAAGATCTTCTTCCTGATCAAGCCCACCTCTGCCAACCTGTCTCTGTACGAGCGCTGGAGGTCATCGTCGAATCACAGTGAAATGTTCTTCGCCGACCAGGTGGACAAGTGTTACAAATGCACGCTGAAGCAAGGCCAGACTCTGTTCATCCCATCAGGTCAGAATGGCACACATACAGCTGAACTGGATAGCAGAGCATTTAATGATCTACTGTTTTGTGTGTGAGAGTGTGTGTAAATTACAGTTAGCGTGCTATAGAGGTGCAGTGTACTTGCATATTTGATTAAAGGAAAAAATCCATGCTAAAACATTTAAACAATTATAAAAAGCTATTGTTAATGTACTTTACATTTCTGGGTCCATTCTGTTGATGGATGGTGTATTTTTTTCATTCCTGAGGATAACTGGCCAAATGTAGATGGCATGACGTTACATTGAGATATTTCCAGTGCAGCTATAATGGAGTTTAATAGCAGAAAATGTTTCAGCAATCTAAACCATCAATAGTAAGCGTCAGGTTTTGGTGTCAGTCCCTAACAATAAAAGAAAAAAAGGGCTTCTTTCTAGATTCACCATTTTGCACCGACATTCAACAATCATACAGGGAGAAATCCATCGTAGAAGAGGAGGGAGACTAATTTCTCCACTGACAGTAGCCTCAATAGACCAGAATGCAATGCAGCCACAAGACATGTTGTGTTTTGACACACCCCAGTGTTCACAAATTAGTTGGCAACCTAGCTATATTTACATATATGCCCATAGGCCCAGTTCAGGCACCTTCTCTGGCGGTTGTTGAAAGGCATTCTGGGAAATGTAGGAAGTCACTAACTGAAGTAGAAGTAGACGAGGCAGGTTGAGGGAAATTGGGTTCACCAAAAAATGACAATTACAAGACTTCATCACAAAATAACTCCTGGAATGCACTGAACATGACAGATTGATGGAATATAACAGTGTATCCATGGGTGGATTTTTCCTTTAGTCTGTCACTGTAATTATACCATCTGCTTTGGCTGACGTGATTGTCTTCTAAGGTTGGATCAATGCAATACTGACCCCGGTCGACTGTTTGGCGTTCTCCGGACACTTCGTCCACAACCTGAGTGTGGAGATGCAGATGAGGTTAGGACACCTGCTACCTGCACACATTCATCCTTTTTGACATCCTTTGTAGTCAGTCGTGTTTGGTAATTGGTCTGATTGGTAATTGGTTGATACGCCATGCCTGTGACCTGGAGATATTCATGTCCTAATTTGGGGGGGATTTAGTGCATTGCGTATTCAGCCTTGGCAAAGCTTATAGTTTACAGTCGGGCCTTGTTCAGGACTTGTTTTTAGCTCCGAATTCCGCAAATCTGTTTATGAATTCTCATCATTTGGAAATATCTTGGAAATTGCATAGTTTGCTGCAGTAACCCTGTTTGTAATGCATGACAGTGTGTAGCTAACGCTGCTTGGTTTACTCTCCTCAGAGCATATGAAGTAGAGAAGCGGCTAAATGTCAAAACACTCACACCCTTCCCCAACTTTGAGACGGCGTGCTGGTATGTGGGACGGCATCTCCTCGAGCGATTCAAAGGTGAACACTCATTTAATAATAAATTCATGTGATGAATCCACATTATATACATATGGAATATTTATGTGTTTGACTTTCGTATTAATGTGCGGTATTTTAATGTAAACATATATCCTCATTTAGCTTGCCGTTTCTCCAAAAGAATGCATGAAGGCAGGAGAAAATGCAAACAGTGTCAGATCTGCCTTTTAGAGCTGCAGCGCGGCTCCCTGCTCTTCCACATTTGCTATATGGGTGTATGTCTGCTGCACAGATGAGGAGCTGGATGCTCTAATATTATTTCAGTCATTAAATCGGTGAATCGCCGAGTTCACAGATGATTAGCTTCAAAAGGATTGGCTGAGGTAGAATCACTTGCTCCATTACAAGCCAGTGTTTAAACTCTCCTCAGCTGGCTTGGGGCAATTGTTTATGTTTCCACCATTTTCTGTGTATGCGTGTGTGTTATGGCCAGATTGCTGTTGTGTGCGGTGCACACTGCTTCTAACTCAGAAGACCTTACTGTACCATTATTCTTCTCAACTTCAAGGTCAGCTTTTTCAGTGCAGTGGAAGTACTCCCTCTGAGCTGGACAATTCACTTTGCCTTGATGCAATTCATTATTTCCTGTTGTGGTTGTGTATCCAGCCCACTGTAATCAGTATTGAGGCAAGCCTTACACAGAGGCATTCGGTGCACTCAAACACCCTGAAAGGATGAACGATTGAGTTGATAGGACTACTTAGATATTATGGCAATTGTTTTTGTCATTAAACTGTAATTAAGGGGAAATCCACATTATAACTATTATAATTCAGTCCTATGGTTGTAATAGTTCAGTCTAGATTGGTGAGTCTTTGCCAAAGTTAGAAAGAAAAGAGTTAAGCAAAGCTGTGCAATCATCAAGAGATACAGTCTGGAGCTGCTTCAATGACAATAAATCAGCTTGATTTTTTAGAATTGTATGTTTGTTTTACATCCAAATAAGCTTCATTTCATCGTACCGCTAACAATTCTGACATGGAAAAGGAAACCGTATTTCTTGGAAATCACCATGGGTCCTGCCATATACTGTACATAAAGTGTTACATTTTACATGTTAGGGATTTAGCTGATGCTTATCCAGAGTGGCTTACAATTAGTGAGTGAGGCATTTATTGCCTCAAGAATACTTCAACAGGTCACTTGGCTGCTGAGGAACACACTGGCTGTTTTGAGGGTCAAATCTGGTACCTTTTGGTGACGGGACAGTCTCTCTAACCACTCAGCCAGTCAGTCTTCTGTTCCCTGTTCATAAACACCAGGCTGTGTTTCTTGATAACACCACAGTCAGCTCATTTATTTTTATCTTTGTGAGAGGCTTGTTCAGTTGTATAAATCTAGGCTGCACTGTCCACAATCCATGTACAATGTGAATTCTGCAGCAGGGTAAATAATAATTTTAGCTATTTTAACTATTTTTGTTTTTTTCTTTTTTCTTTTTTTTTCAAGTTAATGGTCTTTACTTCTCAAAGTATGAACACATCTTCATTCACTGATCACATTTGCATCTCTGTTGCTGCAGGTTTACATAAAGGAAATAAGCAGCCAGCCCCCTACCTGGTACATGGTGCCAAAATCATTAATGGAGCATTCAGAGCTTGGACTAAAAAACAGGTATGGTCATATCAGGGTTTATATCTGGTGCTACTGGTCCAGCTAGAACATTATGACAAGTGATAACAGTTTTGTCTTCTTCCTAACAGGCCCTTCTCGAACATGAGGACGAGCTTCCAGAGAATATGAAGCCCACACAGCTCATTAAGGATCTTGCCAAAGAGATCAGAATTTCAGAGGTGTTTCTCTTTTCTTTTGACATATCATCATCATCAGCATCATCATCCAAACATATTCAGTACAGTGTCACCATACATTTTAGCTGCCATTTGCCATTAGGGAATTATGTTAACCAGTCTTAAAGCTGCACTAGGCAATTTCTCTTACTGTGTGGTGGAGGTGGAGGTGTGGAGGAGTCCAGCTTTCTCTGGACGGAGCGCTCACTTGCTGCTGTTTAGGAGACAGTTTTGGATTTTGCCATGAAGTTTCAATTCGTCACCTCCTGTGCGCTGAAAAGATTTCCTGCCAGTAACCATACCCAACACCAGAATTTCAATTGTGCGTATCTATGAAATGAAGGGGAATGGGACTCTTCTCTGTTAGAGCCCCTATTTGTGATATAGGCTGCTAAGTGTATTTTTCCATTACAATTTTGCCTAGTGCAGCTTTAATGGTTACAGTGGGTTTTAATCAAGGAGGACTGCATAACAGCTCACAGCACACGTCTCATCATAACCTGCTTTATTTTCTAGAATGCCACAAAAGCCATTAAGAGCGAGCCCAGCATCAAGGTGCCGGTTGAGGAGCCACCATCCACCCACTCAGAGCCTGAAGAGCCTGTTTCCCCGGCCCACGTCCCCTCACCCAGCAGAGAGAAAGCAACCAGAAAGAAAGCCTCCAAACCCCCCAAACCACCCAAGCCTCCCAAACCCCCAAAGATGCCCAAGGCCCCCAAGCCTCCGAAGGTGCCGAAGGTCAAGGAAGGAGGAAAGAAGAAAGGGAAGAAGGCGAAGGAGACTACGCCGCCTCCTAAACCCTCCAGCTTCGCAGCTCTGGAGTCCCATGCAAAGGACATCTTGAGTAAGATGGACCAGCCGAAGAAGGGGAAGGTGAGTGGAATCTTGTTACGCTATCGAAACTGTGATGTTACTGTAATGTTACTGGTGTTATCTCACCAAGGAGAAAATAAAGTTTTACACTTCAGCAATTTCACTTTCATGTAACACTTGATTGGCATGCCTTTTTAAATTAAAATCAGTACAACTTATTGTGTTAAATGTTTAACATTTGTATCCTTTGAATTTCACTTAATCTCATGATTCCATCAGCAATAATTGTGTAAAAGCCATTTTGCATCCCTCCCAGCAAAGAGTTGGTCTAGTTTAACTAGATGCAGAATGGTAAAAGTGCCCCACAGTTACTCTTAACATCATGGATTTATTCTTTATGGTAATATTGTTTCTTACTTACTTTACATTTTTCAGGCTGTTAAGAATGTCCTCAGTATGTCAGAGAAAGAAATATCAAAGCAGAACAACGTGGAGAAGTTTGAAATGAGAGAGCAGAATAAAAACAAGACTGAAGCAAAATGGAAGTATAAGGTAAGATCTGTTCAGCTGAGAAGGTTTTATCGTGGATTTCAAGCAAACGGTTGGTTGTGAGGCCAAAGTAAATAGTACAACAATTTAAAAGTTAAAATAAACTAAAGCTTGACGTCCTTTTGAAAGAAGATTCAAGTAGTTGCAAAGGTTACAAGCTGAGAAGCTGAACAGAAAAAAATGCCGGATCATCCAAAAGTGATTTGCACACTTCACTTCAAAGCAATCAGCGAAAATAATGATGCGGCGTAAGTCGCACATTTTAGGCCTGCAGCTCATCAGAGCTGCTCCAGAAACATTCGCCCGCCCAGAGTTTACCTAATGGAATTACGCTACGTCCATATCCACTGCATTCCATCTAAGTATTTACATATGCCCTCATCTTAAAAAAAAAAAAAAAAGTTTGTTGTATCATTATTTCTGAACAACATGGAAAGCTTTTTTGGAGCAAAAGTGTAATTCTGTTGAACGGAAGACATTAGAGGACTTCAGTTTCATGGAAAATTCAATGCCAAACTGCTCTGGAATGTTTGTAGTCCCTCCAAGGATCTCGATCCAAGTGCTCCTTCACATCAGGCCAAACATTTGCAGATGGAGTGGATACCCTGTTAGATGTTTACCAAGGTCACTGGAGACCACATTTTCACTTCTGATCACAGTTGATTCGTGTAAAGGTTCACAGTTCCTCTTTGTACAGTGTGCAGAGCAATTAGGCCTGTATGTTAGTGTTGATGAAAAAAATACTGCATGAGACAATATGATTTTTTTCATTTCGGCAATTTCAGTTTCAGGTTACACCTCTTCATCACATGCCTGTAAATTAATACAAAATTATTACAACTTATTGTGTTAAGTGGTGAACATTTGAAAATGTGTCTTTTTTGGGTTAGGGTTAGGGATTAATAACACAGTCATTTCATGAGAGCCATTTTGCATCCCGCTTAGTAAGGGTTTGTTTTAGTTCTCTTAACATCATGGTGATTTACTGTAACAATAATGTTATTTTTACTTAAATGGATTATGCTTTTCTTCTACTATTTTACAAAATAGTAAACCAGATTCCCTGCTGATAATGGAGTGTTGATGAAAAAAATATTAATAAGACATTTTTTTATTTTTTTATTTCAGCGGTTTCAGTTTCAGGGTACACCTCATCATCACATGCCTTTAAATCAATACAAAATTAATACAACCTAGTGTGTTAAGTGGGGACGATTTGAAAATTTGTGTGCTTGCATTTCAGTTAATTGCACAATCCTCTTAGTATTATTTATTATTACTTATTTTGCATCCCTGTCATGGTGATTTAATTTACTTTTACTTACAATAAATGATTCCCTTCTTAATTTTACAGAATAGTAAACCAGATTCCCTGCTGAAAATGGAGGAAGAATGCAAATTTGACAGAACACCGCTGTCAGGCAATAAAGACAAGTTCAGCTTTACCATGTCTCACAAGAAAATGCTCGGGTACGTATGGAATGGCTATGATTGCCATATAAACGTTTCACGAAAGGTCTTTGCAGAAGAGAGCGTGTTAACCTTCTCATGTGGCGTATTACGATGATTATAGAGCTATGCGGCTATCAGCCCCATATCCATTAGACCTAATTCAAGGACTTTTCGGTGCGGGTGCTCGGATGAGTCTCGTACCACTCCCTTATTGTCCTGTGGTTTTCCCGTCAGCTCCAAGACGCTGAAACCTCAGACCAACTCAAGTGTTTTCGGATCATTACAAAACCTAAAAGAGGACAAAGCCAAGCCAGTGAGAGACGAGTACGAGTACGTCTCGGACGAGGGCGAGCTGAAGATAGACGAATTCCCCATTAGGAGGAAAAAGAATGCCGTAAAGAGAGACCTGTCCTGTGAGTACTGCAGCACTTTTTTTTTTACCATGTGTCATATGATAAGGACTCATTTCTTGCAGTAGTTCAGTTTTTTTAACTGCCAGCCAAGGAAAAAAATACTGATAAATAATTTGTGATTATTCTATTTTTGTGCAGTTTTGTCAAACATCAGAGAACCCATTCAGCCAGCCAAAAAACCAAAGCTCCAACCCTCGACCAAGGTATGCATCTATAAACATCACTTCAGCTCCGAATAATCACCTTGACAACCACTGATCAAATGCTGTCGCTCTCCTACTAAGTAGCTAATATTTGAGCAATTTGTTCTGATTACACTACGCTGTGTATCGCACATGAAAAGACGGCTGAGTGATTGATTGTTGATGAAACGTTGGACCAAAACAGCCAGCAATATTCCTTCATGAGGTCTAATACTTTTCATCTGAATGTATTTAAAAGCCAATCATGTACCAATAGAGTTCGCATGTGCCAGAGCATGCTGCAATGCTCCCATAATGCTGGGATTTAAAAAAATACATTCAGGGTGAATCAAAAGGAGAAGCTCCCTGAGCCATGGACCACCACACACTGATTAGGGAAATAGCTGTGGTGTGAATGAAGTAAGAGGAAGAAACAGACTTATGCCAGATGCTCTTATGTTTACTAACTGAGAGGTCATTGGAAGCCATATAATAACCCTGATCGACTGTTTTCATGACTGTCTTCAGCGAGGTCAGACTCCACTCTCAACCAAGCTACAGTCTTGATAACATTTGGCTAATGTGCTTCAGGGATGTGAACAGGAACACGAAACACAAAACAGCAGGAAAACGGTAATTAGAAATAAAAAACGAATGGGAGTGAAGCTAAAATAGCTCAAATCCGGAGAAATCAAGAAAATGGAGTGCATACCTCACACGAACAAATGGGGATTTGGAAGCGATGTTTTTGTGCTTGTTATGTCTATTTATGCGCTGCCCACTTCTTCCGAAAACAGACTGTCGACTCCTCAGATGAAGAGTCTCTACACATAGACACAGAGGCCAAACCAGAGGTCAAAGGTCGCAACTCTAAGGTCAAGAAGAAGGGTGGCAGCGCCGCTGGGATTCTTGACCTGTTGCAAGCGAGCAAGCAAGTGGGCGGGATCGACTACAGCGCCAACAGGTAGTGCGATCTGTCTTGACGTCATTGTTTTCCATACAAACCACTCCTTCACTCCATTTCCTCAATGTCAGTGGAACTTATACAGCTAAACACACTAGGAGTACAGTATCACAGAGCGCTATACAGTACATGGACTGCATTATGCACTAAATTGCTCCCAGTGGACCGTTCTGCCATGCTTTTTTCATTTACTAAATGAATTTTAAGTCTTACTCTCCTTAATGGAGCCAGCCACTGACAAACAAATGGCCTGCTCAATGACTGATATAATTGGATGAAAAAGCTGAATTTTATAACTTGCCTGCGATATCCCTGAGCTGAAAAATCAACTCGTGATTGAAGCAACAATTTACACAGATCCTGTCAGCAGTTTACGTGTTAAGCTAGTGTTTGTTTCATCCACCGTTAATTTGTCAAATGTAGCCTGGCTCCAGGCTCTTCCTTTGCCTCGTACTGTTTGCTGTTTTGTTCAGCTCTTGATGGTCTATTTCCACCACACTGAAAGCTACAAATGAGCAATGAAAGAAAGAAAGAAAACATCGGCTAAAATATGTTGATTTCTCAAATTATTTTCCTGCTTTGAAAAGGGGAACATGACTCGGTGACTGCGGGGAATGAAAAGACCACGGTTAATTATAACCACGTTTAATAGTCATTCATTGTTATAGCTCACCGGTTAATGGCTTAATAGGTGGTAATCTTGACGGTCGGAATTTATTTTTGTAGCTGCTTCTTAAAGCAACCACAGGTCCATGGAGGATAGTTAGATTTGACAGTGTTTTTGCCCGCTCTTACAGATTGCACACTAGGTTTAATATTTTGCAGGTGTCAAAAGACATAATAATGTTTAATAAGGCAACCGATCACATTTACATCTACTCAAAGGCCTGTTTAAATTCTTCTCTCAGTCACTCTTCATCTTCGTGTTGACTGCTGTGTAATGGCTATGTGTTGTGTATTTCTTATTGACGTACTTACAGTCAGCCACCTGCATCCCCCAGCACACAGGAGGCCATTCAGGGCATGCTGTCCATGGCCAACCTGTCGTCTTCAGACAGCCTGCAGCAGCCCTGGAGCAACAGCCAGTCCAAGAACAATAGCCAGTCCAAGAACAACTCGCACGGCGCGCAGGCCGGCAAGAAGGCCGGCGGCGGCAACAACAGCAAGCGGCCCACGAAGCGCCTCCCGAAGAAACCCAGGAAAAGCAGCAGCATCGACAGCATGGACTACGACGACGACCAGGATCACATGGACGCCTGCTTCAAGGACTCAGATTACGGTGAGCGCCGAAGCCCGTCTCATTATCTCTTGTCTTTATGTTCTTTGAATCTCAAATGATGACGGGCGAAAGTGGGGTCAGGAGGTCACGGAGGTGTTTCTGGAGCGGACGGATGAGAAAACGATTATCTGCCACGCCCGTTTCTCTCGCCGCCGCTAACAGGTGCCGTTAAAAACAGATCGACCTCTGGCGTATCCACACGCGGGCCCTCACTTCTAAATTCGGCCGGGAAGTTTTCATTAGGAGTAGATGATAGGGTTTATGTTTATTTTTCGTACGTTCTTTCCAAATCCGCCCTTTCGTGTCGCTCCAATTTGCGATTTCTTCTCCTTGCAACTTTTCTTTTTGTGAACCCCGTCCAAAAACAACTGTTGTGACCCTCCCAGCTTGTTAATAAACCATTAACTCCAGTTCAGAGTTGTTGTTTTACGTGCTGTTTGAGTTTCTAATTAGTTGGTCGTAGCACGATCATTCTCACTCTGAAATCCTCATGCTAGGGTGAGCGTTTTCTCACAGACGGGCGCTCTTTTCTTCTTTTGTAAACAGACCATTTTTTATCTTGATCATCCAATTATCAGAAATTAAAATGCCCACATTTGAGTGATTGTGTTCAGCAGGGCCTGGTGTGAGCAGGCGGAGAGAGTGGGCAGTCAACAGCTGTCTCACAGCTGTCCTGCATGCTGTCACTGGAAACTTCCACCATTTTAGATGCAGGAAACCAGAAAAAAAGTGCACTGAATGCATCAGTGGCATCTTATAGTTAACATATTATTTGGGTTCATTTTGTGCATCGTCTCTCTGAAAGTGATGAATGCATGATGTGGGGGTTGTGCGTCACATATTCATTTTTGCTCAATAAATGATCTGTCGTTTGCAGTTTACCCTTCGCTGGAGTCTGAAGAGGATAATCCTGTTTTCAAATCCAGATCGAAAAAAAGGAAAAGCTCTGATGACACTCCATACAGCCCGACAGGTAAGCGGGACGTCCCGTGACGAATGAATCCATACATTGTACGGTTTAATCATTTACTTGTGTACTCACATCTTCTTAATCCTCGCACGCATCTTGTCTCAGCCCGCGTAGGACCCTCGGTTCCCCGACAGGAGCGGCCCGCCAGAGACGGGGCACGAGTGGCCTCCATAGAAACGGGACTGGCAGCTGCCGCAGCCAAGCTTTCCCATCAGGTACGTCGACTAACAGGACGACACCGATGCGATAATCGGGACCTGAAACATGAAATTCTAAATGTCTCGTATGTGTCGTTGTAATAGGAGGAGCAGCAGAAAACCAAGAAGAAGAAGAAAAGCACCAAAAAGAAGGCAATAGTGATCGAGGAGCCCCCGAAAATCTCTCAGGACAGTAGCTCGCCGGAGCACAATCTGGACTCCCAGGACGGCAGCCTGACAGACCACGAGTACAACACTGGAACAGGCAAGTCGCCGGGGGGGCCGCAGCCCATGGCGCCGGGGGTGTTCCTCACCCAGAGGCGACCGTCCACGTCTTCGCCCAACAACAGCACCAACACCACTAGCACCAACAACAGCAACGCGGCGAAAGGGGACCGCGGGGGATCAGCAGAGGCCAAAGGTGAGTTCCGACTACTCCCGTCTTCACTGAGAGTCGATGAGAGCGTCCCACATTCGGACCCATATCTTTTTTGCTGATTTAGACAAAACAGCGTTGAGTTTAAGATCTTGGTAAGTGGCGTGAGATCCAGACGTGCCTTTAAATTAGTAAAAACAATTTTGTTTTGGAGGTGCGCCCGTTTCGCACATGGTATGGTGTAATTTTAGGCAAGTGTAGTCATGTGCGAGATGAATTCCCCGCCCTTACATGGGTTTCTATAGGCTGGAATAACATGTACAGCATCTTCCTTCCTTCTCCCTTATCTTTGGCTGTATGAATTGAAAAGTTTTGTTGTCATCTGCGAATAATGGGCCACCGCTAGGGATGGATGCACACTACATTACGTATTTCTTGAGATAAATAAGCACCGATGTTGCCCCCCTCACCTTGTTTTCAAGGCTGTGCCACTCTGAGAAAGCCTCTGATAAAGTGATGATGTAGGATTTTCAGCCTCACCTCCTAAATGTGTTAATGTGTAGTTAAAATCTTGTTGCATGCATCCACCTTAGACAATGTTAGTCTTCTATGCACTTTCCTTGCAAAATGGATACTGCTAACTCAGCTAACATAATGCTGCACAAAGCTTTTCCATATCAGACTTGAAACACTTTATTTAAAGGGGCATTAAGTAATCTATGAAATTTATCGACCTCTATTATACTGACCAGTAGGAATTTCAACAGTGATAGAACTTGTCTCTTACACAAGTCTTTAGTTTTGAAAGCCGGAATGGGCCAGTAAAAATACTGGCGTACTTATTGCCCCTTTAATGAAATAAGCCGAGTTACACGGTTTTCATGCAGCGGCTGCAATAACATCCCGTCTTATCTCCTGTCTTCTCTCATTCTTTTCACAGCGAAGCGGCTAAAGAAAGGCATGGCAACAGCCAAACAGAGACTTGGAAAGATTTTAAAGATCCATCGAAACGGAAAGCTCCTTCTGTAGCATGCAGTAGACTGTTGTAGGACTGGGATTTCATGAGCTGGGTCCTATCCCAACCTCACCCCTCTTCACTGATTAAAGCCAACGACGGAAAAAAAAAACAAAAAAACAAAAAAAACAAAAACAAAAAAAAACTGAAACAAGATGGGAGAAGAAGCAAATCATGCATTTTTCAATTTCTAAGAAGAACATCACTCAAATAGGTTTTTGCCTCTACTTATACTTTATAACTTTCAGATATTAAAGTGTACAGAACCTACTATAAATATTTTTTAAGAGAACATGTCTCATTTTACTACAGCTGTCAGTTTATCAGGGGTTGCTAAAACATGAAGTAGAAGTACATTGCAGTCATTCCAAGATTTCTCTGAAAGTATCCCTTGCATGTATTCAGTTGCATGTGCGCTTGGGTCGGGGTTCGGGGATTTTACAGATAATTCCTACTATATGGATGCAGCTTATCATTGCCACACCGATGATCGATGAGTCAGAGTTGGGATGGAAAAATTAGCAGGATTTTGTATTCCTTTCTGAGCCAACACTCTCCGTATATCATAGACCACGGCTTTGATTGAAGTTTATTCAAGCATTTATCTCTCTTTTATTTTGTTACACTTTTGTTTTGCAAAGCACTATCAGCGATGGTATTTATTTATATGTGTGGAGTCATAGATAGGAACGGAACGCCACAAGCGGGACTTATGAAACAACTGTAAAGCACAAAGTGAGTTCATGAGTAATGTGTATGAGAAAAGCAAGCGGGCGCAGCGTTGACATATGTTTTTTTTCTCTCGCAGTTTTAACATTTGATGCAGTCTTCGTCTAATCCAGTGTAATCACATATAAACAAATGTATCAGTCCACGGGACGCATTTGACTTCATTTTACCTGAATGTTATTTAACCAGATGGGATTCAGTAAAAGCATTTACAGGCAGTTATCGAGCGATCCACAGTAACTTTTTGAGTTCTGGTCTGTTTTGACATGAAGAGCATAGGATTTCTGAAGCTGTAACACTAAAGCGGGACCTACTAGCTAATGATAAGCCTCATCCATGTCAGGTCTGCGGTTACATGGGGATACTTTCTCTCTTCTTTTGCTTTCACAGGCAGCACCAACAACCTATAGACTGATCTCTGCATTTTTATCGCTTCACACAGTACAGTATATAGAATGTAGCTTGTACATAGCCTTTTAAATTACTACTTTTTGTATCCTTTTTCCCTTAAGGCTTAATTCTACATTTTTACCAGTTTTTGCTAATTATGAACAAATATATATATATGAATATATAGTCCTAACTTTTGAACTTTCAAACTTTTGTTTTTGTTTTTATTTTTTGTTTTTTTGTTTTTTTAAGATAGCAGAGTTTCATTTTTAACCATTTTTTTGTTGTTGTTAGACTTAAGGTGTTGCCTGGAAAACAACTGAAGAAATAATACATTTATCGTCATATGGCCTTACATACACAAAGCTAACTGTATTGTGATTCTGTTTGAACAAGAGACGAAGCTTTGAGGAAAATTATATAAAAAGGACAAAAAAAAAAAAACATTTAAACAAAGTTTCTATGACCAGCCTCTTGTTCAAGTTCTAGTATCCTGAAGGGTTTCAGAATTATTTTACTAGCACCTTGTGAAGTGTTTATGTGTCAGTGATGTAATTTATTAATGTTTGTAGCTTTTTATACTTGTACAATTCTTAAGAGTTTTGTTTTTGAATATTTCATCAACTTGTGAAATTACCCTTAGCAAACTCCAATTTTTGTTTTATTTTTTTTATTTTTATTTTATTTTTATTTTTTATTTTTGTGTGTGTGTGGGGAGGGGCATCACTAAGTTTTTACACACTAGAAGTCTGTTTGTGTTAGTAAACAATTTTATATTCATCCTGTCCTCACTCTGTCAATGTTGTCATGGTATCATGGTCAACATTTAAGATGTTACATATAATTATTATTATTATTGTTAATATTACTATTAAGCAGCTACGTCAAAAGCCTCCATCATGCCATTTTATTTTGGTCAGAACGTATGTACATTCTTAACACAGTTTAATGTGCTATACTCAATAGCAGTGTTTTAGTCACAGATGTAAATCATGCGTCCACTTCTTGGAAATGAGATGCGCTCCGATCAAACTTTGTCAGTGGGACATTTTCAGGTTTTTATTTGTACAATATGTGTGTTGCTTTGTTGTGGTTTATTTTTGTATGTCCAACCTATTAAATACATCCACTGTGCCAGGACAGTGAATGATACCTGTTGTAGCTGTCTTCCCTTACTGTTATTTACAGTACTAGTAGGTATTTACAATCCTTTTTGACCTGAATCTATATTTTTCTGTATTTAGACAATTCTGTTTGAGGTGATGACTCACTTTTTTAAGACATCAAGAAATGGCAAATCCAGAGGAACAAGCATATTGTTGTTGAATGATGATATGATTGTCAGCCTTGTTTACTTTTGCAATACAGTTACTGTGGAAAACCTATTTTGTAATGTGTTCCTCTACCGCTGCAGTGTGACGGCTCCTGTGTAGTACACAATGTAGTAACGACTAAAACGTTTTTTTCCCCCCCCCCGCTTCATATTGTCGTGCTTTGGAGAGACGCCGCGTCAGATTCAGATTCAGCACCGCAGTGTGGAACCGCACGGGGCCGCGGGGAGTTCACGGACCTGACTCCTGCTCGTTTAGCAGAGCTCCGGGGCCGAGTTTGGGTTCTCGCCCCAGAGCTTTAGCACATCAGAGGCCAAACACCAGTGAAACAACTCAGCCGGCTCAGCCAACTCATTAATTAAAACCGAGCCAAAGTCAACACCATTAAACCGGTATTAACGTAAAAAAAAAAGTGCTCTCAAACAGTCGGGACTCTTTTCACCCGAGGCTGCCCTTTCTCTGTTCTGAGCAGGTGTTAGAGTTTAAATATCATGCACACATAGACACATACAGGATCTGCTCACTCAAGAAAATAATCTGAAGGTTACTTTTATTCCTTATGTGTTACAAGATTTGATTGTATTCATAAATCTGTGTGAAGCTTATTAGCTCTCCTACTCATCTCTAACAGGGAATCTAAAGCAACAGCGAGTCTGTGCCACTAGATGGAGTTCAAAAAATACATTTATATAGACAGATTTTATTTCATGAGCAGCTGATTGTATTTTCAAATCCATTTCATGCTGTAAGGTTAAGGCAACCCAGTGATGCAAGATCAATGTTTTAGTGTGATATGCATATTTATCATATTTTCCACCAGAGCTTCGACTATTTAATAAGCTGTCGATTGATTTTTAAATAACAGGAATAGCATAAGTCTAGAGTGGGAACTTTTTCATGTCTGCTACATTCAGATTTAATCATTACAAAAGATTAAAAAAATAATAATAATGAAGGGAGAGGGATGTGAATATGAGTGAGTAGGTTATGATTTGAAATTATTAGTTGAAATCAATGTCTACCACAAAAATATATGTCAATCAACTATAAGTTACTGGGTGACTGATTACATTAATAGGCGAGTTATATGGTGAACACCTCCATGAATTAGTTGTTTCCCATTTTAATATCACATCTGGATACAATTGATTTCATGAAAATGAAGCGCTTGTGCTGATCTTCATGGGAATTTGAATTCAGCCACACTGATGTGTCTTTTGTTTGAATTTCTCGATCAGGTCTGTGTGAATGATATTTGTGGATGTGCAGTCACATGGCTGCTAAAGGCCGCGACCCTGTTTCCACCCTGGTTAGCATCAAAGTGAGTTGTTATTGTTAGCTAATTGTTAACACCAGCCTCGAAGTGCTCCAACATCAGTAAATGAAACAATCGCATAATTTGTCCTCCTTGGATCATTTTCACGCACAAGACATGAAAGCAAATTCACACGATGATGAAAGTGTGACATTTTGATCCAGGTGGAGAGAGATGGTGTTTTCTAATGAAACATATGGAGGTGAAAGTGAAGAGAACAACAGGTATTAGGTGAAAAAATAATTTCATATATACTGTGTATTTACCATACATGTTCTGAAAGTCTATACTAATAATAGCAAGTTAGCTGACATATTAAATCTTGCTTTTTCAGAGTATTTTTGACTGTCATCTATGTATTTATGTAAATATTATTCCCTAATATCTGGCAGTTACTAACAATATTTGGTCAAAATCTACTTTCATATTATACTATATAAAAAAAAGTACCTCAGTGTCAACTATGCAATATTACTTCAGTGTCAGTGCCACAAAATAGAAAATATACACAGGCCAAAAAAAAAAAAAAAAAAAAAATTTGCACTACACAACTTGTTTATCTCTCATGGTTTTGCTCTTCTTGCACTATTTCTCTGCCCGTGACTTTTTTTTTTTTTTTTTTTTTCCACATTTCTCATGCCTTTGTCAGTTCCACTGGTGCAGTTGGTCCCCTTGAAAGGGCAAGTGGGATCACAATTTAAACGTCAGTGTATTAAAAACAATGCCTGCAGAGTGTTATAGTCTAACTGCATTCATGGCCATGGTGCGCTCGCTTAGTGATCACAGATGTGAATTGCCAGCCCTCCGCTGCTTTGAAAAACCCTCTGGTCCTATATGGGAGTCCCAAGTGGTCAAGAGAAACGTGCCATGTGAGAGATGTCTTAATTACACAGGAATGTCAGGTTAAGCTTTGCCTTTGTGTGGCCGTCCGATGATGCAAGCATTACTGTTGCTAAAGAACTTCTTTTTTTTTTTCTTTTTTTTTCCACTGCTCTGCCGCACGCCGCCTTTTATTCGTTCCATTCTTGCGAGTTTAGTGCTGTCATTAGTAATAATGCGCGGTGATTCCTCTGCCAACAGATTGGTAAAGCTCGAGAGCTGCAACCGTGCGCCGGCCCCCGAGCGATCCTCCTCACAAAGAGGCTCGGGCTCCCCTGGTTTTTTGTGCTGGTGATGAAAACTCGCAGACTCCGGGCTTGTGTTTCCGCGGAGTTGTTTGGAGCTGTTCCCTTCTGCGTGGATTAACTGCTCTGTCAGCCGACGGGAGCCGCTCTCCCGGTGTTTTTTCCGGCGGGAGTCTAGCTTCTGCCGACACACAAACACACATTGTTGCCCTTAAACGCAGCGCTGAAGTCGAAAAGTTACCGTTGCTATGTCTTCCGCCGTGTTTTTTTGGACAGGTGCTAATCGTGGTGTCATATGTGCATGAGTCATTTCATTATCTAGAGCAGTGATTCTCAACCTTTTTCATATCAAGGACCCTAATTTAGTCCACATTAGAGCCACGGACGGACCCCATTTGATGAGATTTTGAGACCCAAATCTGAGAATATTTTTATTGTTAGATACAATTTTGTCCAGAATTCCATGACTATCTGTATAGTAGGTAGAGAGATAACAGTGAAACTAGAGTATGATCAAAACAGTCTTTTCTTCTACATTCTCTGATTGTGTTAACTTCTTGTAAATGTGGTGAAGTTTAACGATTCATCCGTTTGCTGGGGACCCCCCTCAAGGACCCCTGGTGGTCCCCGGACCCCACGTTGAGAACCGCTGACCTAGAGTGAGCTGGCAGGGCGTTCAGCGTCTTTCTCAAGGACACTTTGCCGGGCTCAAACCCGAGAGTTTCCGCTTACAGGACGGCCTCTTTAACCGCCGGTCTTCCAAAAAAGCGCCTTAGAGGGTTAACGCTGTACACGGTCTGACTGTTGCACAATGTTTTCTCTCTGAGGGCTTAGAGATCCTGCAGTACTGAGGTGAGAGGAAGCTAAAACTCAAAAACCCGTCGTCAAACCAAACATATGTGGCCTTAGCACAAGAAACCAATGTCCGACAGCTTGAGAAGTGCAAGTCAACGCCGGCCTGGTCTCAAGACAAACACTGAGGCACTGTTTTATGGTGGCGTGTTTCCTTAACCTCTGGCAGGCCTGAAAATCTGCACTGGAAAACAACACTTCTTCCTTAATTTTTTGACGCCCGTCAAGGAAACGACTGTCATGACTGAAGCGAGAGCCCACCCAAATAACACTATTATTAATACGAGCGCGATCGAGGCCTCAGTGGAAAGGCTGGTTTATTCCCTCACTCTCACAGACAGCTACAGGGACAGAGCCAGAGAGAGATGCTCTCAAAATGTGACTCCACTTGGATTTTTTTCTTCATATATTTAATCAATATTTTGAAAGAAATGCAGTAAGATCGAGTATAAAGACTATTCGATGCTATAGAAACTTGATGGTGCACATTTCACTCACTGCTGTGCATTTTTCTGTAAGTATTTTGTGACATACGGACATTTTTATAGCTACAACACATTAACGTCTTTCCACAGAACTCTGCATTTTAATCACTCTTTTCTATTTTAATTCATTTTCTTGTGAGCATGTGTGTTATTGTTAGCAATACTCCCATGTTTACTTCATAACTTTCTCGTTTTGTGGGTGAGTATTGTCTGCTCCGACTCCTGATGCACGGAGCTGTACTCTGTAAATATTCTGGATTCAGAGTTGAACATAGTTGGAGAGAAAACACTTTGAACTCTCACTGCCCTGTGAAAAAGAAAATGAGTGAGTGAAGTGTTTTACACTGTCATTGGATGAAGGCCTCCTGACATAAACACCTATGATCTGCACTTTGTGATAGATCTCTATAAACAGAGGAGCCAAACAACAGATGCGACATATTTAGCTCCGCAGCACACAAATGCAAACATCTGTTAGCATACTTTACCGGCTATTTTTAGCACACACTGTTTACAAGAAACAGCTCAGCTAGAATGCAGTAGAATGGTGATTTTATTATCTGAGCAATATTAATATGTTATTACTGACATCATTATTATCATTAGGTCGTACTAGTATTAATAGTAGTAGTGGTATAATAGTAGTAGTAGTAATAGTAGTAGTTGAAGTATTAGTTGTAATAGTAGTAATAGTAGTGGTAATAATAGTAGTAATAGTAGTAATAGTAATAGTAATAGTAGTAGTAGTAATAATAATAATAGTAATAATGGTAGTAGTAGTTGTAGTATTAGTAGTAATAGTAGTAATAGTAGTAAAGGTAGTAGTAGTAGTAGTAGTAATAGTAGTGGTACTTGCAGTGATAGTAGTAGTAGTACTATTAGCATTAGTATTATTAGTATTAGTACTGAGTAATGTTATTAGTATTGCTGTCATAACTCTTATCACAGTGGAGCAGATTTCATTGAGGATGACGTGGAAATAAATTACATTCAGCTGGCACTGGGAGTCTCCCAAGTACAATTACTCTGTTTACATGCAGTAGTAAGGGAGGGAAATTGCTTTTGAAAGCGCTCTTTAAGGTCATGGTTTTGTTGCTGTGCATAAGCCCCAATGTTTACCGGAGTATTTTAAGGAAACTCAAAGCCACGCCACGCATCAACAAGTGTCTTAAATGGCTGCACAAAGGGCCCGTTTTTAGCAGAAGTGAAGCGAACGCTCACCTAATCCTCTCGAGGATTCTGTGACAGGCCTCGCCGTCAAAGTCCGCCGGCAGACGAGATGAGGCCGCTTTAACAAGGTGCTGAAGTCACTTAAGCACCAAGTAAACAAACAAACAATTCAAATGGTTAGCTGTATTTCCTGGACTTAATTCCCTAAACAACCGCCTGCGCCGTGTATCTACCGGCGGTATACATGTGTCCGGAGCTGCCGTGTGGTCATCTGTTGCTCATTATTCATCATCCTAGATGGGAATTGCACCGGCGAGGCGGCGTTGCTCCTCTCCGAAACGAGCGGGTTTATTTTTGAACGGGTGCGCTCTCTGCTTTTTCTCCGCGGCCAGATTGCCCGGAGAGATTGGCTTTCTCCGGGCTGTGTAACAGATACCATCTAAATCATTAGGGCCCATTCATTGCCATGTGCCACTCCGGGGCTCGGGTTCCTGCGACCCCGGGGTCAAGCGGCTGAGAGCTCCCTGACCCCCAGCACTTCCTCTGAATATTAACAGGGTAGTTATGTCGTCAAAAGCCCTGATATAGAACATTGATTCATTTCGATAATAGCCAATCAGGCCGAGCGGCGAGGAGTGCAGCGATCTCCTCGGGATGGCTGGGCCTTTATGTGGCTTACTGAGGGCATAATGACAGCAAACAGAGGAAGCGTAGGCCTCTCTGGCTGAAATTATGTGGTCACATGCCTGCTGGCTGTAATGCTTTCCTTTAACCCAGCTAAGTTGGGCTCCTTACGGGGGACAAATCCAGCCAGGCTCTATTATGAAGATGAATGTTGCGCAGTTATCTCAAAGACATTTCGGGCTTTAATACGAGACAGAGGAGGGACGGTTTGCAGGGAGTTAAAAGGCCAGCATGTTAAAGAGGCGTTTAGCTCCGCTGTCATACCATGCAACCTCCGCACATGACGGTAATCCAAATCATCGGCGATAAAATATTCAAATGATTTTTTTAGGGAAAAGTTTGCATGGCCCCCATTTACATGAAACTGGAAATGATTAGGCTGCGGTGTGAGTCTCTCTCTCTCTCTCTCTCTCTCTCTCTCTCTCTGTGTGTATCAGCACTCTATTTTATTTTTTATCAGCTGTGTAATTGTCCTGAACGAACCCTGATCAGACGTTTCAAAACCCACAGGGATGTAAATGGAGAAAATGTTGGGACATCCCCACCTTTTTATACAGAAAATAGTTCTAAATGCACGACAGCAGCTGCAGAAACAGTTTCGTCCGCGAAACATCTTTTTGATTGTGGCAATTACTTGATAAGTCGTCTTCATACGGCACTGCACCAATCACGGCCTCATCTCCGCTTAATGACTGCCACAGTGTCAGTGACCCTGTTTGACTGCTGAGCAGGCGGCGTTCATCCCGGCCGCGCTATCAGGCCTTTAATCAGGAAAACATCGCTGTGTGTTTGTGCAGCTGAAATGGAGCGTGGCCGCCGCTGGAGGCTCTCAGGAGATGGACAGCAGCCACATTGTCACCCTTTGTGTTTAATTGCCCATGTGCTGGAGCGTAGATGTGAGGGATGAGGCCGCGGCGGTCGTCGGTGGCGGGCGAAACACTTGATGGCAAGTGGCGGGGAACAGCTGCTGGGGAGAAAAGAAGCTTGTCCTCTTCGGCTTCGGAGGAGGAACAGGTTCCAAATGTTTCTGCTGATGATCACCGCTTCAAATCAAATCCCTCTCTCGCTCAAATAAGTGCAAACGGTGTGGTTAACACCTACGCTACGTCTTAAATGTTCCACTGTTCCGGCTCCGCGAACCGGCTCCCAGAAACCCGCTCACGTCTGACATCAAAACATCGCAAGAAAACGATAGGAAACTATCATTCTGCACAGAACATTGGCTTTTTCGATAATTACCCTTCTTAGCTGCTGCAGGCACTCCCCTGCCCATACAGAGCCCAAGGAATGCCATCCTAAGCTTGAATGCATGTCAATTACAGCCACATTCTCCTCAGCCTCAGTGAGTAAATAAACACCCTGAAACCAGTGGGTAATCATCACAGCCACTTTTGTCTTATTGCAGAATATGGATGACACATGGAATCTGCATGCAGGCGGCCCTCCACTATAAATAGTCGGCGGCAATCAAACAAAATAAATGAACTGTCAGAGCGCAAGTATTTACAAGCACGGCAGAATTTTAAGTAATTATAAGTAAATTTGTTGCATTTCTGAGTAAGTGGTAGCAGATAGGCCTCTGACAGAGAGGCAGTGGTGTGTGACGGGCTGATTTAGAGTGGTAAAGCTGCCTGGCTCTGGTGGGAGTCTCTGTGTAAACCCTCAACCCCAGAACAAAAAAACCACTCCGCATCCCGCACTGACCACATCTCAATGGAGAGGAACGCTAAAGACATCTGCAGGACCATTACACACACTTAGCTGCACATCAAGGCACATTTGGCCGCTCTGCCACTCCTGCTAAACTTCCCTCAAAATGGCTATTTGTTTGTCTGTTAATTATCTCTTCCCCTCGGGCAATTTTAGACATCTTCCTTTCTTTCTTTTTTTTCTTTTCGCAGGGAAAATGTTCCATTCGTCTCCGCTGACCCACTGAATGCTTTTAAGTTGTTTACGGAAACGAGCAAGCGACCATCCAACTGATCTGAAAAAAAAAAAGAATGAGTAATGGAAAATTGATAAGCATAACTTTATCCCGTGCTCATTTAAACTGTCTGAAGAAAATGTAGCTCCTGCTAGTGATTCGAGATGTTACCATATTTGTGCACCATATGACATGATTTATAGACCATCATGTGATAATTTACATCTTGATGGCATCATTTATGTGGCTTACTGTAGGGGATTTGCAGCGCCCGCCTCGCTGATTACAGAGCGAGCTGTGCTGGCATAACAATGTCGACTGCATTCACTGCTGGGGGAGAGGAACTCTTTATAATCAAGGGCTATTTTTAGCCGCTTTGCCATTTTGAATCTGTCATTTGGTATAACTGTGGCGTACATGCAAAGTCACCCATTGTTGGAAGTCTTAAATAGGACTTTAACAGAGATAAACAAAAGGGAGTGGAGCAGAGAACACATGCACTTGCAAAGATCTGTTACCTGCACAAAGTTGGACTGTGTAAAAGAGTGGGGGGGGGGGGGGGGGGGGACTTTCCAGCTTTCCAGTTTAAAGGGCCATGTGGTGCTGTGGTGACCCCCACCCTCTCCCCCCCTCCCACCCCCCTCTTTTTGGAGCTCCTCAATGGGACAATAAGCAAATGACAGATAAGGAATGATTTGCTAAAAAGCAAAAACCTCAAAAAAATAAACAAGCCATTACGCCCCGTGCTGCAGGGGAGCCGGTGGGTGAGCGCTTCTAATTCAGGTGAATTGCAGACAAATTTCCCCCCCTGGCTGGCACACTCACAGCTGTAATAATACAGCGCGGGCTGCATGGGCCGCAGACCGGCCTGCACAGTGTCCACACATGGCCCGAGTCAGGCTCTGCTGCTGCTCCCAGCAACACCTCACATGGCAGACCTGACCTCTCTCTCTGTGTGTGTGTGTGTGTGTGTGTGTGTGTGTGGGTGGGTGGGTGGTGCGTTTCTGCAGGGGGGGGGTTTGAAGAGGTTCTGTACGGACAGAAAGACAAAGCAGGAGGAGGGGGGGGGGATACGGCGGTGTTTTCTTTACAAGGAGCGCTCTGTTTATTTTCTGTTTCTTCGGTTTCAAAGCGTGGGCACCAAACTGCAAAAGGAAACAAGGATGCTGAAAATTAAAGTGCTTTGATTGAACGCTGTTTTTCCAGCCCGTGGCACAAACATTTGCAGCTTTGTCCTTTTATAGGGATTTTAACGACCTGTTGGGAACACTTCCCTCTAAATGATGTGTTACGGGAAATAAACTTCAGAGAGATATAGATACGCGCCTCACCGTTGCACCGAGTCCGATTATGTAAAGCGGATTTAATGGGCTTGATGTTTGCCACAACAGCGTTGGACGCGTCATCTACAGTCAAATAAAAAAAAAAAAAAAGAAACACACAACATCCCAGCTCTCACTTGTGATTACCCAGTACGCAAAGCAGGAGTTCTGCACAACAGCAAAGACGCAGCAAAAACACAGAGTGATAAAGACATTTCCCCCCCCAAAAAAAACATTTCCCCTATGAATACCATAAAAGTCAGGCTTCTTCCTCATCAACCGGCCACACACTCTCTCATATTTGGTGCTGTCGGGGTCCGTGCTGACTCGGGGGAACCTGCGTGCTCGAACCCGCGAACGGGGCAGAGCAATGACACGGTCCTGAGCGCCTGATTGCAGGCATCTTGAACAGATCTGGCTGGCCCGGCCTCCACCACAGGTCTCCTTTCAGTGGGCTGTCATGACTGTGGAGGTAGAAGCTCTCACACGCCGACCCACACACGCACACACACACACACGCGGCGGGCGGAGAGGAGGGGGGATGAATGAGCGCACTGAGAGCCTGGGCCTGATCAAGCGAGCGGGCGGCCCGGGCCGGGGGGAGTCGGTGTAAGGAAATCCTCTGGTGGGACTATCAGAGCGCATTAGACTGAGCAGGCCCGCAGCTGCAGGCAGCAAGCAGCACACTGAGGCAGTATTTCACCAAACACTCTCCCCGCCCTTTAATCCTAATATAAATATGTTAGCCAAATTGGGGGAAAAGAGGCCTCATTTTCTGATTTCACAAATATTCTTGTGTAACGAGGATTAATTACTTATGCGGACGTTAATCATCGAATAGCAATGCGGGGCAGAAGCAAATAAGGTGAGGAAAGACCACCGCGCCTCCGTCCAGGATCACAGAGGGGATAAAGTTGCCGTTTTTTGGGTTTTTTTTTTGCCGGTTTCTACAACTTAACTCTTTCTTGGAGGAGAGTCTGCGGCTTGGAGCGGCAGCTGCTTTTTTGCTCCGCGTCATACATCTGGAGCTTCTGTCATTCAGATGATGGAATGTAAATACAGAGAATTCATTAAAGCGTGCATTATTAGGAGAGGGGCTCGTTTGAGATCACTCTGCTCAAGTGCACTAGTGTGTGTGAGTGTGTGTGTGTTTGTGTGCCGGAGCTGTCTGACAGGTGTGCGGCGCTCCTCTCCCTCGTAGAGTAACACATGCAATCAGAGACTGTTTGTAAACAGTCTGTCCTTTCTCAAAAGTGCCTCGGAGATTTGCTCAAGGAAGTGAAATTGCTGCGAAACGACCTAATTTGGCACCGGGCTTCGACTCGCACGCTTGAGCGAGCGTAATTGCTGGGGGACCCGACTTTGGTTTTGCTATCTCTGGGCATACCTTCCCCTAATAACAACTGCGGCTGAAATGGAATCCGCTCTGTGTTTGCCTCGCGAGGTGATTAGCCGGAGAAGTTAGGATTTCAAATAGCCATAATTGGGCTATACTGTTTACATTTGCTTCAGATTTATCATCGAATTGATGATTAATTTGAACGGATTAGCCCCACGCATTCAGTTTCGGCGTAATTGTGCGTAAGTGGAGCATGCACAGCAACAGATTGGCTTGGAAAATTGGTTTCATTATTGGAATTATTTGCCATTTACACAACAAGCAACAATGTAATCTTCCTCTTCTTGTTGTCAGTGGGGGAAATGAGGATGTTACCATTGGCCTGCTGTCAAGTATGATGTATGCACTGCATGGCAACTAATACCAGCCACTACTGAGACTGCTGTGCTGTTGTTGAGCTTGTGAAGAGGCAACCTGTTGAGTTGCCCCTGTCTAGTATCTCTCATGTCAGCATCAATGGAGTGGTTTGGGCTGTGAGGGGTGTGTGTGTGTGTGTGTGTGTGTGTGTGTGTGTGTTAGCAGACGTGACCCGGCCATGCACAGAGCAACATGTTGGGTGTCAGACAGACCGAGCTCTAGCTGTCAACAGCGATGCTTTATGGGGGCATTTCCTCCGCTGCTCTGACATCTGCTGTCACCTCAGCATGGTCGACACTTCCATCTGCCTGCTAACAGCCACTGCTGTCAGCACACACACACACACACACGCACACACACACACAAGCTCACGCATGTTTGTTTTACTTTCTTTGCAAGGGCACATACACACACACACACTATCAGACATCCCCAACACACACCCCTGTTGTCTGCCAAGAAAACTATCAGGATGGACCGGGTTAGGAATATTTCAATCGTTGACAGCTTTTCACCGGAGTAATTTAAAAACTTGGCAAAGTCTCTGAACCGTTTTTCATCACGTATCAGTTGTTAGTGGGAATTGTGTATTATGATTGTACATTAGGTTTTGACTGATATGGGTTTTTAAAAGCAGATACCGATATTTTTAGACTGAAGTTGCCAATAGCCGATGTTTTGTGCCGATACTCAATATTTTTAAATTTGACCGTTTTCATGCTAAGAATTACAGGGATTCAGTGTTTTTCCCTTAGAATTCTATTGGTAGGGTGGAAACCATCATGGGACACTAAAACTCTCCATTGAAAAAGGAAGGAACCTCCATTATATCGACAGTGAACTTGACTGGCCAGAATCCCATATTTAATAAAAGGCCAACATAGATATATCGCCCTAATGTATATTCTATACTTACATATTTTGCATGCTTTGAAGAAAAATCAAAGTGCTGAGTGGTACGGAGTGGTAACGATCAACAAACATGAGCGGATCAGTCTTTTACAACAGACGACTACAAAGGGTCAGCCTCCATCTTTGAGCAGATCACTCCTGCGGTGGGGCCGGGGCTTGGTGGGAGCGTGAGATGGATGGTGTGAGCGGGGCGGGGCGGTGGGGCGGGACGGGACGGGACGGGACCACCCCCCGGGAGCGGCGGACACTCTGTTTGTTGGGCCGTGATAAATTGGCTGCGTGCTTGAACCCAAAGGTTGGCAAATTAACAGTTAATTAGCGGTTGATAAATGACAGATCGACGCAGGCCCCCCCCTCTCCCCCCCCCCCCCCCCCTGCTATCTCGCCGAGGCAAGTGTTTACGCGCCGGTAACAAGTGTCGGAGCGGGTCTGTTATGTCTGCGTTTTGTCACACGGTCGCGATTGCTCTCAGATGTGCCCTCCCCCCCCAACCCCATCCTCCACCCCAACCACCCACCCACCCACCGTCCTGCCCCCATTTACCCCAGGTCCGCCCCCTGTGGCCTGGCCCTCCTTCCCCTCTCTGCGCTCTCGTCGACACACCTTTCCACCCGGCATTTTTTTACTTTAACTCAGCCAAGCCTGTGTGGAAAAATAGCCAGAAATGCATAGAAAAGCTTACAACAATAACTTTTTCGGGAGGGCTTGAAGTTCAAAACACTGTCAACAGCTCATGAAAAGATATATACGCCTGTCGTTTCTCTTTCTTCCCCCCCTTTTCTAATGCTGTTTGTAAGTGGCACTGTGCTCCCCCTCCACTAGGAATCACTCTGGGCATGATAATTGCATTTTTGCTGCTAGATCGTGTTTCTGCCATGACTGAAGGAAGCAATAATTTTGGGCCTAATGATGTAAATTGGAGGCAGGTCCTGCGTGCTTGACATGTATGTAATGAGTGTAGAGGAAGGCATATTTAACCTAACAATACCGCCTGTCGTTGGCAATGGGCTTAAAACGGTCACATATTTAGGAGAGCCGTGGCAGCGGTGAATAAGTGGAAAGACGCATTAATGGTGGTGGTCCAAGAATTTATCTTCCATACAACTCCTTATGTATTTTTCCTTTCAAAAAGAATTCATACGCAGAAAGCTTGATCTTCTGGGGGGGGGGGGGGGGGGGAACGCCGTAAGTAAAAAAATAACGGCACTTCCGTTAAAGGATAAAGTGCAAATTAGTGTCAGTTTCGCAGCGCAAAATCAGTTTTTCCCTTTTTTTTTTTTTTTTTTTTTTACAGGAGGGAAGGTAATTTCCAAATAAAAGCGAACTGACAGAAATTACAAAGTAACATTTACTGCGCCATATGTTACCCTTCCACATAAATGATGTTTGATGGAGTGGTTCTGAGGGGAGAAGACAGTTTTGTGAAATATGTCCCGAGCCGCTTTTTGAGTCATTCATGTTTCAGCAGCCGAGGGTGGGAGAGGGAGGGTGGGAGAGGGAGGGGGGGGGTCGGAGGAAACAGGAGCATGTATGTACATTCATTACTGTGGACTTGGCATGAGAAGAGAAATAATGCGTTTCAGCTCGGTGAGTGACTGCCAGAACGGCCTCGCTGAGTACAAACTGTATTAACTCCGCTGGTCCTGGAGGGCAGCGGCCGCTCGTCTGAAAACGCTGTGTTTTCTGTGACAATATCATCGCAGGATATGCATGAATGTGCCTTTGATGAAACGTGTATAAAAAAAAAAAAAAGAGTATGAAAACAGTGAGCGGGGGCGGTGGGGTTGGGGGGTGGGTGGGGGGGAACTGAAGTGACCGCGGCTCCCGCAAAATGTATTCCATTTCGGCCTCGCATTCTTTTTTCTCTTTGGACCATTTCTTTTGAAAGCGCTTATCGGGGACGTAGCATTCATCACTTCAGAATTAGCGCCAATGGGGGAAGGAAAAAAAAAAAAAAAAAGAGCTTTTCAGCGAGCAGAAACTCTGCAGGCCCGGGAGTCCGATCATTACCCGGAGACCCTGACTGATATCGCTCGCGGATCGGCTCGGGTTTGACGTTCGAACCCCGGGGGCCGCTGGGTGGAAAACGGCCGCCTCTGTATTCGTTCCAGCTGCTCTGGCTGCAGGCAGCCGGTTCTGACGCGGACGGCCCATCGCGTACGAGAACGCAAAGCCTGTCATTAACGCACACTGAGAACGGAGCGCTCGCTGCCAGGCTCCCGAGCCAAACTTCCAAACTGTTTGTATCCCCTTTCCCCCCATCTGAAACGGAAACAATTTGGTTTAGTCCTAACAGTGCGGCGCGTCCAAAAAGACACGGCTGCGCGTCCGGAGCCTCTGGGTGCCGTTTCTGTGTGCCGAGCGCTCGGGCCCGACATGAGTCACCCAGCGCTAATGTCGGGAGTGAATCACGAGGCATTATTCTCATTATTTCACGGTTAGTTTGACACACGGCTAATATTCAGATGGCGGGAGTTGGAGTGAGGGAGGCGGGCTGAGGGATGTGAACGCCAAAGTATGCGGATGGGAGGTCTGCTAGTGCTGGTGTGTACGTGTGTGTCTGCATGTATCTGTGTGTGTGTGTGTGTGTGTGTGAGTTTGGGTGGGGGGGAGGGTGGGGCATCTGGAGTCTGCCAAACAATTCCTGACAGAACAGTGCCTCCCTCGGCCATTTCCTTCAAACAGCAATCAGGCCGAATCAAAGCAGCTGCTCTGTTCTTGAATACTCCAATTGCTCTAATCAACTCCGTTTAGCGGCTCCCCGGGCCGGCGAGGGGGCCGAGCGCCGCGCCGTGCCGCGCCACGCCGTGCCGCGCTGCCTACCAAACACACACACACACACAGGCCGGCGCGCGGCGGGCCCAGGCCACCATTCAAAAAGAGCAGTCAGAAATAATAACACTTATTTTATTAGGCCCCGCTGGAGCGCCGCCAGCCACGTTAACAATCTTACACATCTTTAAATGAACGCAGGCGTGGAAGCGGTGGGGGGGGGGGGGGGGTGAAGGACTGTCGAAGATTCATACAAATCGTCCGTTCATTTCTATAGCTGCTAAGTGGAAAAGCGGAGGGGGGCGGTGGGTGGGTGGGTGGGTGGGTGGGGGGAGTTGGGGGGGATAAAAACTGGGCAAAATGCGATAATGCAGCAGGAGAGGGAAATGTCACATTATTCTCCTGGATCTGTTACTCTGCAGCAGCTGTTGTGTCTATTGTATATGACAATTCCAGTCTAAACAACATGGCACTAATCCGCCAATTTCCATTCACTCAGATGACAACTATTCAGGTTAATCTTGTATGTTGAAAGCTATGGAGCAATGATCCAAACAAATGTCTGGAGCTGGGCTTCGCCTCGCCTGCCCTTGGATGCTCTGATAAAGAAAACAATGCTAATTGTCCTGACTTGCCTAGTGATTTCAGCTCTGTGAGTCAGCCTGCAAATTCATTTTGTGACTTCAGCCCGCGCGCCGCTCGCTGTGATCACCATTACATAAATCCTAACATTTAACAACACAGAGAGGAGGAAGTAGAAAGCACACAGAAAGTGTTTCAATGTGGTCTGGCTGCATGGCCTTGGCCCTGGGAGAGACTTCCTCTGTGAAGTATTTAATGTTGGAAGCTCTCTCTCTCCAAACACAGAGCACCTGGGACAACAGCGTCGGTTCCAGACCCAGTGTTAATCAGCGGCAATGCAGACTGGCAATCAGCAGTACCCACAAGAATACAATTAATACGGTATGCTGGCTTTTTATGCAGCTATGCCGCCTCACTTATGAAAACAAAAAATTACAGCGCTAAACTGCTCTAAACATTGGGGAGAAGCTGCGCGGCACATCCAGGGAAAATCATCTTGATTGCTAAAAGGATTTCAAAGACTTTGAATGGAAACTGGATGAAGGAGGAAAAACCCTAGCAGCTTTAAAAGCATTCTTTGCTCCGCTGCAGCCAATTATTTTCTTCTGTTTCAGTCAGACAAAACATGTCCTCTGGAATTTGTTCACTGTCACTTGCCTGAGAGGATTTAAAGCAAAAGGTATCTGACTGGTGATGACCATCTGATGCGATAAGATCAATGACAGCTTGTCTTCCACATTCCCAGAATAACTAGAATATGAGAAGAAGCCAAACAAGGTGTTAGCAGCAGGTTAGAGGAGCAACAAGTAGAGTATATTTCCCATACAGTATACTAGAGTCCTGTCATGACATTAGCTACTCACACTGATGTTTACACGAGCATCATTACCATTTGAAACCATTTTAATTGACCATTACATTATGAAGAGAAATGAAGCATAACATGACCTCATAACCAGCTAAACTGCTGGCGATACCGCCGAGAGAGCACTTCTCAACACAGCAACATGCAAAAGGCCAGCGACTAATAGCCTATTTAAAAAAAAAGTGCACACTGGCAGCATTTGAGAGTGGTCAGTCCTGTCATTAAGTTAATGCTCGTCCACAGTTTGGTCTAAACACAGAGCCTTTTATGGAATTATCCTAATTAGTCTGACCATTAGGCTTAATGGGGAGTAATGGCCAGTTAGATGTTATTTGGTAAAACAACACGCCAGAGGCTGGAGGTGTTTTATTACAGCTCTATATTAAGCTCATTTCTGGAAGGTAAAGAATGTTTCCAGATCGCAGGCAAAATTGGCCGGGCGCTAATTCAGTTTCCACATCTAGCGGAGTGGGACCACCCACCAGGAAAATAACATGCAGCAAGATGCTCGCTGTATGCTAATAACGGGCCTGCAGTGACAGCTTCACTCAGCTTTACGTTTTAAGGACTTGATTCATAAAGTAGACTGTAACCTGGCCAGGTCTGTTGGAGCAACCTGATGCTGTAGTTATTCCTTTTCATCAACTGAAACACTGTCCAACAAAATCCAGGATCCCTTCAGTCCCTTTAGGAGAAACTTTAAGGTCTCGTTTATTCATTTCAGGTAGAACCTTAGTACTTGAAAGCTTCAACACAAAGCTTCCATTTCCAACTGTGGTTATACGATTTGATGATTTAAGGAAATTATAAAAAGGGTTCTGTTTGAAACCATAGAGCCCCTACAGGGAAAAGCCAGGCCAGTGTGTTTTTTTAGAATCAAGCCATGGTTTGCAGGATTTATTGTAATTATAAAAACACACTCCAACAGCAACAGTTATAGTTATACTTTACTAAACATGGTAGGTTTTTACAAGTTTATATGTGAGTAACAGAATTTGTATGGCTTGGTTTAGCAGTGGTTTGAATAATTAAGCCTGGGAACACAATAACCTCTGGCACTGCTCACATGGTGGGGACTACAGTCTTTTTTTCGCATTGTTGAGTTTCTTGCACAGTTCTAATTGCAGTGTTTGTATTGCATTCCCTTTGGGATGGCACGCAGCTTTAAACCCCATACCAAATGCTTTTCATGCTTGCAGGATGGAAAGCACTGCCAGAATCACACACATACGCGACTTAGGCAACAGAAATCACACTATAAAACAACTTAAACCCTGCTGGATGAGGTGTTGATTCTCCATCAAATGATTTCCAGATCACACTTTAGCTGCAGTAATCACCATTTCCAGGGGAATTCCTTCACACCAAAGCTTCTGTAAACATCGCCAATAACGAGTTAATTGCTTTACAGGTTGAATGATAACCAGCTATTTAGCGGCTGAGCAGCGGTGAACTCCCAAGTGTGAAGTGTGGATACAGTGTCACCGCGTACGGCGTCTCCGAGATTTATGACACATCTACAAACTAGTTTAATACCAGCGTCGGTGTTTGAGCCTCGCCACGGGCCATTTGCTTTGCACAAGCACCATCTTTCTTCAGCTGACTGCACATTGTCCGTCTTTATGAATCACGTCCAGTGAACGGGACTTTTTCAAAAGATGTATCCTCCCCTTAGATAAACCTGTCACATCCATGATGCATGGGAATATAATCACGTTTCAATCACAAATCTGTAATGCAAATGCTTTATTGTGTTTGTCATTGAGGTCACTGGGGGGGAAATCTATCTCCATTGACCTGCCATTGATCCTATGCAACAGCGTCTAGTATTGTACTGGTGATAGGGCCTCTATGGTTAGTCTTATAACTGATAAAATGTGAAGTTAAAGTTGAAGTAAAGTTAAAGTTAAAGTTCAAGTACATGTGCTGAAATACTGTGGCTAAAGGCAATGCATAACACACAATACTTCAAATTGAGTTGAAGCATTATTAGTACAATTGATATGATAGGAATAGAAAAGTGTGAGCTCTAAGTGAGAAATTATTTAAAGCTGCAGTAGGCCACTTCGCACGTTGGCGGCTCCAAATGGCAGCAAGAGGTAACTGTTTGAAAACTTTTTGAACTTGCAATACCCAGAAATCCTGTATCGTGACGTCAGTAAACGTCACACAGCACGCTCATGTTTACCAACCCGGCCGGTCTGTGATGCTTCACACCAAAGACACCAAAGAGACAAGAGAGAGGAAAAGATCTAACGTTGGTGAGTGCAGCTTTCTCCGATTTTTACTCAAAATCAGCATAAAAACCGAAAGAATGATATCAGTTTGAAAATATGCTGAGTCCACCAAACTTCTCATCAAGCCTTGGCAAGGTTAGACGCTCCTCCACCGAAGCCCTCAGACCCAATGAATCCAGTTGTTGGACGTACAATTTCAGACAAGCTTTTGCGCATCTGACATGTGCTGTGCTTATCAATATCAATCTTTCTGCCTTTTTAAACATGTGACCAAAAAGTCAACTTGAGAATCACGGGGATGCTTTAAGTCAGACATGAAATCGATGTGATTGTCAGGCTGGTTAATTTAGCGTGACTGGAGTTTCTGCAGCCATCCCTCTGCACACTCTGAATGAAAAAGTCACTGCAGCACAGATCCTGTATGGGTTCTTCAGCTTGTTCCTGCTGGAAAATCCTTATCATTACAATGTAGATCTCTTTTAGAATCAGAATGACCTTTATTCTCCAAGCATTTATTATTATATTCACACATCAAGACTTTGCACTGTATATACACAACACACACATACATGCATTCGACATCAGTGATATTGCCATTGTAGAGAGATAGTTGAAATGAAGAAGTGCAGTCCAGTATACAACTGTGATTACACTATACATCAGAAAACTTGCTTCCTGAAATTCTTTAATGAAAATAGAAATCAAAATATATATAGAATAAAATAGAGGAAAAAAATAAGTGGTGAGCCCATGTTAACCCGCAACACCCCAAGTTAATCATTTTGAAGGGACTAATATGTGTATTGATACTCTGTGATTCCAGGTCTTTCTTTGTTTTTAGTACGCTCTGAAGATCTTTTTGATGCATCTACCAACAACTACATCATACTAAGTGTTTTCATCTACATGGCTAAAATGCTAGCTGCATGCAAACTCAGTACAAAAAGACCCCGTATCATTTTTACAGACTTTATTTGGCAACTTAACAGTAACGTACGGAAGCCGAGAGCAGCTCATTTTAATTTTACTCTCATTGTCTTGAGATCACGACTTAATTATTGTGTTATCTCAAGATATCAAAAACTGGATTTCTCGTGATCACGATTTAATCAGGTAATTTCTGCCTGTGCCACACCTTGAGGCCACACCTTTAGGGTCTAAGGCTGGGGTGCCGGGTAGGTTAGGCTATGTAGAATAGGTAGATTGTTTGTCTTGCTAAATCTGCTCCTACCTACCTTGTGTTTTTCACTATGTTTGTCCTACATAATTTTGTTTACCACTGAGTGTGTTTAGTTAGATCTAGCGAGACACATTCTCTGTAAAGTCCTCTGAGACATGCTTGTGATAAAGGGCTATATAAATAAACTTGACTTGACTTGACTTGACAAAAGTAAAATCCGATGCGTCGATCAATCGCGATTTTCACATTGTCAGTTCCACTTTAGTCTGTCTACTTTGGCTCCACTATCAGGCTTACTAGGTTTAAAGGCAACAACAATGGGACAAAACTTGTGATCTCGGCAAAACCATGAATTCGTTATGTTGAGATAATGAGATAATTAAGTCATGATGTCGAGATAATGGGAGTAAAAGAATATGAGCAACCACAGAGCTAGTGAAGTCACAGATAGCACATTTGCCAACTGAAACCAGACTTCATTGACTGCCAACTGTCTTACTTACTTTTCCAGTAGGCGAGGATTCTCCCAATAAAGAGTTTGATCTTGACGTGTGACATCATCACAACAGTTCCTGACCTAACCAAAACCATTTACCTAGTTAAGTCATGATCTCAAGAAAACAAAGATATCTCGAGA
The DNA here is from genome assembly GCF_048128805.1 of Centroberyx gerrardi. NCBI lineage: Eukaryota > Metazoa > Chordata > Actinopteri > Beryciformes > Berycidae > Centroberyx > Centroberyx gerrardi. The sequence continues at coordinate 30,617,734 of NC_136001.1, forward strand.
TAAGATAATTAAGTCGTGATCTCGTGATGACGGGTTAAAAAATATGAGCATCCACAGCCGCTCTTGGCTTCCATAGTAACGTGACAATGTCCGTCCAAGTAATAGTTATCACCCCTCATCATTGCAGATGCTCCCCACACACTTCATTGCAACACATGTGTGTGGGAACGAGCTCCATATAAAAAGTACTTGAAAGTATAAACACTTTACATGACCTTTGATCCATAACATTCTTATCATCTGACCAAGCTCTTCATAGCAGCTACATGGCACATCCATGGATACTGATTCACTTCTTATGTCAGCTTTCATTAGATGCTCACATCATACTGACAGTGTCATTTGTCACACAGCAATTAAACTTTAAGTAGGCCAGTTTTAAATTTCCATTTTAACTAAAGAAAATCTCAAACTGAATAAACCTGCTCTTCATGAGTTGTGCCCAATTGCACGAAGCATCTTAATTTAACTTTTTTTATTCACTTTTTCAATTTCCTTGATGTCCCAATTCCAAGTAGGAAACTTGGAATTCAACCCCAAAGTTTCCGAGTTATCTGATGTCACATCAACATGGCGGCAGCATTACTTTTAACATCCTACTATAAAATGAGGAAAACTCTGTCCTTCTGTCTGTCTGTCTGTCTGCATCCATTTTGCTCCTCAACGGGTTGGCCAATCAATCTGAAACTGCACATGGGCATTGAGCATTGGCATAGGCAGGGACTGACGAAGCTGATTTTTCCATTTTCCCAAATTTACGCTGTTTATGCGCATTTTTGGCAAGTCTGCATGTAGTTGTGGCGCGCGCATCCCCGGGTATGGACTAGTGTTTATAATCCTCAAAATAGGACATGGGGTGGAACCCATCCCCCCTATTCCCCCTGTAAATACTGTAAATAGTTTGTATGTTTTCTATTGGAACAAAATAACAGTATTTTTTGGGTTGTGATTGGATAACGTTAAGAACCAATGTACCAGCATTTCGCTGCAAGAGTCGGTGAGCAAGTCAGCCTATATTTAGCTTGCTACTGATAAATTTGCGACAATTACAAACTATCACTTGAAACTGTAATTCAATGCAGTTCAATGAAAGCCAGTTTTCAACGTTGTATCCAATACTGCGTTTAAATCGCTGATTTCCTATACCCCCCCCCTCCACCTCTCGGTCAGTACAGGTCTTGCAACGCGGGCCTTCCTACTCACTACGCCGCCCTGCTGGGCATTTTCATAACAGCATATCATCCATATTATCTCCCGCCGTACAACTGAACAAGGTCATGGGTCTCCACAATCAATTTCAAATAAAAGTGGGTATGGAGTACTGCGGTAAAAATGGCTCAAACTTTTGAATGAAGCACTTCTGATGTTTTGTTACGACGTTTCGATTCAATAAGTGAACTAAACAAGAAAAGCAGCTGGTCCCATGTGAATGAATGGCTGTTTGCAACACTGTGGGGTGAGCTGGTGCTGTAGCAGGGTGTGAGGTGTAGTTTTTTCATGCTTCTCAAAAACTATTGCTCCAAATCACATTGATCAAGGTGTTTTTGGTATGCTGCAGTAGAGAACTTGAACACTAGTGAAGCGAGCTTACTTCTTACTTCTTCTCGTTCAAGCATTATGCATTGCTTACACCACAGTTCATGTAGCGTTGCTGGATCATTAGCAGTGAAACCTTTATGTAGATCCTTGTGTTTAAAGCTTCCATGTCTGTCAAGATCAAGACCCTGTTGGAACCCTTTTATTTCAGAGTGCAGTTGGCATGAGGACATTTGTTTTCATTTTTGAGGGCAAGTGGAGGGGAGTTAATGCCTGCACAATGATAAGTTAGTGCTGTAAGTAATGCTCAATGTTTCACACACTGAGATAAAATATTACACGATATTACAAAATATGCCATAAATCTGTATTTCATGCTGAATGGAAACTATATTCATTCATGCTTTTCTATTTTTTCTAGAAATAATAGATAAGGGCTGCAGGGCAATGGTGAGTGAGAATTAAAGTGTATTTCACTAGACTATTTATTTACACGATGACAGAAAATGACTAAAAAAATTTAAGGGAAAACAGGATTGAGTATTTTGGTAAAAATACTGACAAAAATGATACACATGCCAAACAACATCCTACAATATCCCGGCTAATTGGCCCGTCAGTATATTCTAATTATCAATTCTATGAGCTTTTCCTGCTATTGTATAAGGGATATGAAATTTGCACAATCCAACTCTTAAATTAACATTTGAGTATAGGCCATGTAATGTCAGGATACTAATGTGCATGTAAACACGCTCACTGAAACAAGAGTGTAAATATAAAGTAGGTCATTTCAAAAGTAGGTATATAGTTTTATATGCATTGTTAACACTGTGTTATTAAATATTTTTCCTGTTTCAAGGTATCTGGGATCTACCAATTGAATGTAGAATTATTTTGGTAAAGTGACTAAATAGGTTCAAAATGTATTTATTTAATTTATTATTAGTATTATTAGTATTATTGTATACCAACTTTTGAAACAACCAGTATTTTGAAATGGTAAAACGTGTGTTTAAGTTTATAATGTAAAGGGTAGAGTAAAATAGATCTACATTATGAGATGTTAGTGCCTTTTTTGTAACCATGTATGTACAACAAAATTATGATTAGTATTATTATTATTATTGGTAGTAGTAGTAGTAGTAGTAGCAGCATTGTTGTTGTTGGTATTATTAATAACAATAATATAGTAGTATTAACAGTAGTATTATTGCTGCTAACATTAGAGAATGATTTTGGATGAAAATGTAGATAAATGAATGATTCTCATGGGAAAATTGGGTCGTTGCAGCAGCAAATAGTAATAGGATACAGCAAAGAAAAATAGAGTATAAATATGAATGTAGCAAATGGGGATTATATAAACATATGCGAGTGACAATTTCAGCACTGAAATATAGTAGAAATGTATGAATGAAGTATGGAATTACAGCATTATTAGGGTGAGCAAAACAATCAGCAGCAGGACTTATACTGAGACAAGAAGTATGAATGCAGGTTATGTACAATATGAAAATATACAAAAAATATTAAATATATGCATATTAAAAAATATATAAATGTATGCAATAACAAATTAGATGAATGTGGTAATATGAAGGCAACAAATATGTGAATTTACAGCAAATATGTGCATTGTATTCAGAGTTATTCTTAAAAATAAATAAATAAATAAAACTACTCACCTTATCAATACATTCAGACGTAAATAACATGTTTGATCTACATCCAATTTATTATTTTATATATTTATTTATTATCATTTGATTGTTTCAGAGAGCATGCTGAACTGAGACTATAAAATGAGGCCTTTCATAACCTTTTGTCTAAAGTTTTAAAATGGCTTATAGGACCCTGAAGACCCTGGAGCTGCCTCAGGAAAAGCCTGAATGTGTCTCTGATCACCGGCACGACACCCTATGGTTCTGCCACTGAACGCCGTGCGAAGGCCTGCAGTGTGTTTGTTCCCTTTGGTGTTTTGTGCATGTTGCTGAGGTAATGCCTGATGTCCACGTGCCACTGTGAGGGCCGGCGAGATCCCATCTGGGATTGGTAAGAGTCTCTCCACTTCCCCCTGGAGACTTTAAGATCTTCCCTGATTACATGTGGCAGCCTCTGACCTGCGCCCAAGACCCTCTCCTGACATGCAAGATTGACGATTATCGATGCAGAAACCTTTGTTAATTCAGCGTACAAGGTCAGCGCGCTCTCTGCAATGAGCCGGGCTGCCTGGCTAACAGCTTTAACCTCATCTGTGCGCTACAGCGGATGAAATCAAAGTTGTCTTTTTTTTTTGGTCAGGGATAAAAATAAATCGTGATCTTAGTGGTGCGGTATGATTTTTTGCGCTCCAGGAAACCGGTGTCAGGGCTCGTATCTTTTTTGATGCCGCACGTAATTGAAGATTTTGTCCAGTGTCCGTGGAAACTGGAGCTCCCTCCTTTGATTGAGTGAATCACCTGCTATGGAAATTATAAACACTGACCAGGAATTTACATTAGGCACCCAGTGGAAAAGTGCACTACGGCGATGGCTTTGTCTGAACGATGGAGTAATAAAATCTCTTTTGTATACAAGGCATATTTCATCAAGGTATCTGCACTTCTTCACTCCGACTCTTTAAAAGCCATTTCATCCATCTTCAAAAAGAGCTGGAAGAGCCAAGTGTGATCGTTTCAAAACATTTTGACTGCAACTGTGAAGGACACTGTGTTTTTGTACTTAACTTCCCTAAAGTGAAAATTGTTTCCCTTAAATCTAGACTCGGCTTCTTGCTAATGGACAATCATCTCGCTGTGGAGGAAGTTGCACAGACACATTAAAACGCCCTCAATTAAACCACGAGCGATCATAGTCAAAATTAAACCAAGGTGATAAAACACCAAAGTCAAATTCCATTTTTTTTTTGCTGTCAAGTCATGGAAGTCTGATAAAAAGCTGTGCATGATTGTAAATGTCAAGTTGCACAAGCCAGTTAGTGATTATGATCATTTTTGCCTTCATGTTAACACACTTAAGAAAATATCCGTATCACCAGTTCTCCCAAATTCACATGAGAATATAGTGGGACATAGTTACATACATTTACAGTGAAGTAGTGCTGGTTGCATATCCCTCCACTCCGTAATGCATCTAAGCCACAATATTACAAAATAACAGTCTAAACCTGCATTTCATACTGAGTGGAACTGCATGAGAATGGAATACACACACATAGCTCTCCGGCCATTGAATGCCTCGCCTTCACCAAGTGTACCAGCCAGCCAAACCTTTGCCCTCTCCTACCACTATGTCTCAACTCATAGAGGCTCAGTTTACCTGGGGAATTCCTCCAAGTTTGTTTTGCTGGTCAAGTTTTAGCCAAGAGCAACTCTACCGCTAAAGAAACCCTTGAAGCATATGGAGCGAATGTGTCGCAAGGCCTATGGTGAAAATGAATTTGGGAGCTTTTCCTTTCACGGCTATCAAGGGGTTTATGTCCTGATTATGTGGGTTGTCTTGAATCGGTATATTATACAAATTTAAATGGGCTTTTGTAAACCTCAGACTTGATTTGCGTTTAAAACAACCATTCATTTCCCTATAGAGATAGATCCAGAAACCTTGTATGGGCAGAAGGGCGATACACTTTTATGTGCTATAACCATAGGAGGTTTTAGTATTAACAGTATTAACAGGGCCTGGATATTGAGTTAATCATGTGGTCATCCATGTATATTCTACACTGTGCCAGACTACTGTGCAGCATCATAAAACACCATGGAGCGTGTGTGTGTGTGTGTGAGTGTGCATGTGTGTGTTTCTATGTAGGTACAGTATGTATATATGTATGAATGCATGCATCTATGTATACATGTATGTATGTAAATGGTATGTGACCACACTTGCCTTTATTCACCTGTCCTCTTCAGTATTTATCGAAGATCTTTCCAAAGCTTTAGCTATAGGCAAAATTTTTACCATACCAACTTTTCAGCAACACTTGCATTAAAAAGTCATTTGTTGATACTGGGGTGTTCCAACACTTGTGACCGGTCCAGATTTAGGATTTAGCTCCACCATTAAGGCTGAGTCCAAGCATAAGCTACAGTTGCTGTGTGTAGTTCCTCGGCAGCTCCCCGGGCTCAAAGTAGCGCAGACATTTAAATCCACACTTGCTGTCACTTTAAGTGCACTTGAGGCCTCATTTATTGCGGAGCACTTGTAAACTTTCCCATTAAAAAAAAAACAAGTACACGTCTATTGAGGATGTTAAGTGTAGTTTTCCATTTATCAATGGCTGGGGCGCAGCCAGGCAGATGTGCACCGGGACGAGCTCTGCCAGACTTTCTCCGAAGACATTAGCGTTCCGCAGCGAGAGAGCACACTCATCCCTAAGAAATTCAATGATGCGATTAATTGCTAATCTGCTTACCATTTTAACCAATTCTGCTTTTGGACGCTTCGCCTGGCAAATCCGGAGTTCTTGAGTGTCTTACGTAGGCCGGCGGAAACGATCTGCGCTGCCCTCCAGACGTTCTGCGGGACATCGGAGGCGACCTCACAGGCAAAGTTATGGAGGCTGGTGAATAATGAACGAGTCCCCAGCAAGGAAGTGACGTGCAAGAGGTGGCCAAGTTCAACATCAACCCATCACTTCATATTAAAGCAGCTTTGGAAAACTGTTTTGAACTGATATCAGAAATATACTCGAGTTCCAATTTCACAGAACGAAGCAGGCAGCAGCGATGGACGCCGTCTCAACTTTCATTTTGGCGCCGTATTTACACTGGTTTTCAGCATTGGTGCAGGCCGTCATATCAGCATCTATTCAACATCAACATGTTTGCAGGGTGAAGTGTATTCCGGCACTGTAGGTAGCATAAGGGATAATAAATGGTGTATTCAGTTTGATTTAAATCATCATGATCGGGCCTTTATGAAATACCACGCATTCAGTCGGTTCACAGCTGATTGGTAAGAGAGACAGACAGACAGATAGACAGAAAAAAGAGTGTGGGGTGTGTGTGTGTGTGTGGGGTATGTGTGTGTGGGGTGGGGGGGGGGAGGTGGGAGGCTGGGGGTGGCATGTAGTACCTCCCTTCAGTGAGAGAACACATGGATTTGGGTCTGCTAAATGTCAACATGAGTAAGTCATGTATCACTTTGTTTCCATGATTTCTACACAATTAAATCATTAAGTGTCATTAAGGGACTTGTGTAATAGCCCCTCTGGTGCTGGTGGACGACTGGATAGAAATTCAGTTGAGCGCCTGTTCCAGTGGAGAGGGGGGGGGGGTTGGGGAATTAGGGTCGCTTTCATCGATGGCTGGAAACAAGTAACAGTGCAATACTATATTTTAGTTGTTAATCTGATAGTTATAACAACATAATATTCGCGTATGAATCCGCGACAATCGCGCGTTAAAGCCGCAGACTCCGGTGTTTCCAGTGTGGTCTTTGCCCGAAAAGCGAGAGAGAAAAGCCGAACTCGCTCTACAATCACTGGGGCAATAAGAAGCCTTACTGTAAATGTTGTGACGGGGGGAAAAAAAAGAGGAAAAAGGGTTTAATGTTCTGCATCCACTTTGGCAAGAGACTTCAGTGCTGCCGAGCCAGGTCAACATTCTGGAAAATGAAAGAGTCATTATGAGTGGAAACACTTTTATTTAGATCATTACTTCACACAGTAATTATTACATACAGAGTGTAATGAGTCATTGCAAGAAGATTAGCTTGTTAATCTCAGGGAAACAAAAGCCTGGAAGTCATTGAATGTGCACAAAGCATCCAGAATTATCAAATAATGTTTCATGCTTTGTATTGTAAACACAGAGAAACCGATACCTGTTTTTTTTCCTGTTGAACAAAGCGTTGCAGAGGCAAAGGCCTTCACTTTAACTGGGCCAAAGCTCTGGAGAACATTCATTTAAGAGGAAATGTAAGATATGTTCCGTCCTAGCTCATTTTGACATTAAAGACACTAGCTGGAACCATTACAAGCAGAGCAACACACTGCAGCGTTATGCCTCATACTTCTCTAATGAATAGATGTGTAATAACTTCAACAGGCAGTTTTCAATTACATCCTATTGGAAACAAATGGGTTTTATTCCTAGGAATACCAACTGAATTTTATACACGTCCATGCAAATACCTTGTGTACTTGCTGCTTGGGTAACAAATTGCCATATCATGTGTTACAATTACCTCCTCAGTTTGGCCAGCCAATACATCTTTCCAATGAAATGGGTTGAAAGCTATGAATTATGGCCATATTTCAGTCTAAAAGAAACAAACCACTAATTGCGACGTGGCCTCTCGGTAATTTCAAGAGAGAGCCCAGAAAGGCACTCCAGCATTGGGGAAATCATTTACTGCTGCTCCTGCTTTATTTTGGTTTCAAATAACAGACACTACTAATTTGGTGTGGGCCTGACCCCTGCCCCCCTCCTCCGCTCCCCTCGTGCCCCTTGGGGGAAACTCCAATCAGCCCACAGCTCAACCAACGTTTTTTTTCTCCCTCTCTTTTGCAAGCCCTCTCCGCTACCAGCAAACTCAAGACCGCCTTTCTGAAATGTTTCTGCTAATTCCCATTTCCTTTATAATCACAAGCTTTCATGTGAGTGGCTGGCTGGGTTGGTTGGGGGGAGTGGTAATTACTCTGGGGTCCCAGGCATTAACCCGGCCAGGTGTCACTGGATGGCCTGTTTACCTCAGTGATTAATGAATGGACTGCTAGTCTCTTACTACCCCCACCCGCTGCTCTTTTATTCAACATGGAGCGTGCCACTGAATCAATTTGCTGAGCAGTGACAGATCTGAGCCACATCAGGCCTCAGAGGCCAGCCAATCCACCAAGGCCCTTCTCTTCTTACCGGGCCAACTCATCTGTTAGGAGTGCTAAGCTAATTAGGACAGGGTTTCATGAATGGCGAAGCAGGCAGCGTGTGCCTTATGATAACATTTGCATACAGCAGTATGTCGCACCAGTGACAAATACCCTGTTGATTTTCCACCCCGAAGTGGCGCATGTATTTGTCTCACAAATAACCCCCATTGCAAGTAAAGGATATGAATTATGATTAACTATGATGATCCTTTGGTGTGCTAGTTGTTGCAATAGTGCCAACGCCGCACTACATGTTTTGTTTCCTGTACCAAGAGACAAAATGACTAAAGCAAAGGTGATGCATTGCCCAGTCAGAAAAAAATAAACCCAAACTATAAAATATTAAACATGTTCTAAATTATTATACCTTTTTTGTAATCCTGTGCTGTGGCACTGATATCCAAGTAACATCTCATGAGCCACTGCAGGTTCAGGATCCAGAGTTCAGCTGCTAATAAGCCTCTGCCTGGCTTGCATTAACAGATTAACTTTTCATCATTTCCTTTTTTTCCCCCTGATTGTACAATAGACCTGGCCAGACCTCACCTGATGACTCTCTGTTGAAACGGTAAATATGTTTTACCATCTCGCAGGCTACGGCAAAGCTGTTATCCATATTGTGATGAAAAGGGGTGTGAAAGCAGAACTGTGTCGTCCCCTCATGTCTGTCAGAGGGGATATGGAGAGAGGAGCGAGGAGGCTTTGTGTACACAGGTGATTACCTAATCAGCATGTCCTCTCTAAGAGGGGCCAGCAAGGGTTCACGTCACTCAGCCGCCACAACCAAACCTCCCAGAGCCAAATACAGCTTCATTGCTATGATACTGAGACAAAAACACAACCACTATCATAGAAGGGAGGAGATCAGACAGAAGTCAAGATTTGTCTTCTGCAAATGTACATGAAGTTAAAAAAAAATACTGTAACTGAGTAGCTTGTTTGGGTACTGACGTCAGTACTTTTACTTTTATCAAGTAGGCCTATGTTTTAATGAAGTATTTGCTACATTTTAAATCACATCCATTAAAGAATACAAATGTTATAGCTTCTCCATTAGCATTGCATCACAAACAGGCCAATCTTAAATCGCATTTGCAACAAACATACACATGTGGAGGAAACTGAGTTAACCAGCTGTAACATTAAATGCTCAAATTTATCCATGATAGTAGTTTAATTATCATCAGCCATCCATCCAGCTACAGTATCATTGGTTTGTGTTTTGTTGTTCAGCTAGCTCCTTGCTAGCTTGTTAGCTAGTAGCAAAAGAATTGTCAACATGGTAACGTTACTGAATAACAGGTAGGCTATAGGCATTTACAGTTGCTGTTGTTTTTTTTTTATATCATAGATTGAATAATGACATGAATTTCATCATATTATTTTTAGAATGCTCAACAGTCTATAAAACACCTGCTATAATACATAACCTCGTCCTCTCGCCTGTTTGCACTGCATGGGTTTATTTTTTTCAAATTCACTACATAGTACATTTTAAATGAGTTACCTTTTACTTAAGTAGATTTTTACAGCAGTAATTCTACTTCTCCTTAAGTAAAATTTCAGCAAAGTAACAGTACTTTTACTTGAGTAGGATGTTTTGCTACTCTTTCCACCTCTAATACTTTGTACTTTTGTAGCCGCATAACCAAATAACCAAATTTCTACATTCTGCAACAGTAACATTCTGAGAGCAATGACACATTTAGCTAAAGAGGCGTATCAACCACTCTTTACAAAAGTCGTGATATCTCATTTCCAACTAAAGGAGAGTCGGTGAGTCAGTAGTGAGACACGGTAATAAACGATCCCTTTCGCCATAATCACTGCGTGTCACGACAGACCGCATTCCTACTTATCTATTCAAGCTCAACCGGCGTGCCATGACATCAGTGCTCAGCTCACAGTGAGCATTAAGACGGGCCATTAACAAAGCTGATGAGTTACAAACTGCTGCTGCTATCATCCCGGAGCTCTTAATGGATTGCATTTTGATTGTGTCAGCCAACACTTCAGCAACCTTTTACATGACGGTTGAAGTTCGGGCCGTACACTTCCAGCAGCTGCTTTCTTCAGACTGTCTGTCAAAACAACATGAGGGGAGGGGAGGGGAGGGGGGGGGGGGCAGTGGGTGGGGGTATTAATTGTTGTGACTAACCCAGGTGGGGATGTGGAGAAGGAGAGGCGTGACAAGTCAACCTGTCACTGAGGAATGCTACGGAGGAAAAACGTATACGCAACTACCTCCAGAGAGCCCATGTTCACAGCACAGGTGTACTGGATGGTCAGATGGATTAATACAGTGTTAATGAAATGAAAACATGTCATCCGGCAGTGTTCAATAGAGTGTTTTAACACCTGCGGTTTTCTGTGCTGTTTGCACTTGTGTGTCAGTTTATCCGGCGTTTCGTAGGCCGAGGGCAGACAAGAGGAATTAGGCTATCATAACACCAGCATGAAATATTACATTTCGTTCCTGTTGACTGCATAGCACAGAATTACAATTACAAAGGGATCACAGTGGTGATTAGCATGGATGACAAAACATATTGTTTTAGGCACAGATTGACCATCATTTCTCTGTGTGTGTGGTCTTGTGTAATTTTTTTTTTTCATAAACTGTAGACTGGCTTAATGTTTGTTTGGTTACCAAAATGCCATTGTGATTAACAATATGACATTTTGCCAAAAGCATGAAGCATGAAAAATGCCTTTAGGTTTAGTTGGCATTCATTCAAAATATTAATTAAATTCATTCTAGACAAGTTCATAACGCATATGGCAGTGTGTTTTTTTTCCACAGTGCTTACAAAAGCTGTCGTTTTCAGTTTGGAGAAGCAGTGTCACAATTTCAGTTAAGTGTGTTTAGTTTCAATACATTTTGTGCTCTCATGCACTAGCTGTTATTTTTATCCCTATGGCAAACACACAATAATAGAGCTGAAAAGATTCGGAAAATGTCTCACTTCATGACTTTGACAGATGGTGACAAATGTCTTATTGAAAGGTATGAATTTGACAAATGACAATATGAGCCATTCAGTGAAACTTGATGACGCAGAGCCAAACTTGACTGGATTTATTATACTGTAACGCTGCATAGGCATCTTGAATGAACATTAGCAACTTTCAGCAACGTACCGAAAGTAGCCTTTTCTCTCCGGTGGGAAATATCACAATACAGAAACGTTTTAAATGTGTGCGCTCAATGCAAAAACGACCATATTTATCTCCTTTTGTTCTCTCATTCTTGTCACCTATTATCCTTTCCAAAACTCTAAGTGGTTTTCCTTAATAGAATGCTGTCTGTCATGCTTGGAGCATTTGTGCGAAATTCAACTGTATCATAGGAGGCCGTTTCTCGCGAACACTCCTCAGACAAACCTGCTCCGCTCTGCCTGCAGCGATAGAGAGCAAATCGAGCATAAAATACAAATCAACAGTTATTAATTCTAGCATGACAGGAGCGAGGCTGCTTTCATAACTGTGACATTACCTTAACACCCTGGGAGCGAAGGACGGGATGGGTGGGGCGCGTCATGCCACAGGAGTCACGTGTGCACTGAGAGGGGCGAGAAGCTGCTGAGAAATGGCCGCTCTTATATACAAACATGCAACAAAAGCAATCTTCGCCCGCCATCCATCAGCGGCTCCCTTTGTAGGTCCAGGTAGTTTGGCAGAAGGGGTCATCGGTCAGCGTCTGGTTTACACCTCTCTCTCTCTCTGTCGCGGGGCGGCGCGGAGGGGGTCATGGTATCGATCGGGGGGCCCGGGGATGGGAGCCCTTGACCCGGGCCTCCATTTAAAAGCTATAAAGGAAGCCCCGCTCCAATCTAATGTTTTCCACCAAGGTGCCAGAGGAGGCGGCGGACACCTGCACTATGTCAATCTGTTTAGATTGTGAGCCGAGGCTGATAGGGCCAGCTGGGCCGCTCTATCATTAGATCCAGCCGCTTACAATAACAGAGAGCAAGGCAACACAGAAACACATTAGATTTAGCCTAATTTATGGCATTTGATGACAAGAGTACAGCTCAGAATCCAACTTGGACATTAGCTGGCTAAATTGATGCAAAGCACTTACGGAGCTCATCCACCGGTCTAGTGTCTAGTGCGAAGATGCTTGTCTGCTGTAAATATTATGTTTGAGGAATATTTCAGCTTGTCAAAACAAAGCCCCGCAATTGCTTTTAACGTCCTTAATCTTTGGTTGATTGTTCAAAACAGATTCTTGACTCACTCTGCCTTCCATCTGTTGAAACAGCTCCCTTCACTGCCTTCTAAAGCACGACGGGCGAACAGGACAACAAAAGGGAAGTTCGATTCAATGGTAATTTTTGAATGGAAATATAAAATGTATTCTACATAGTGAAATGAGGACTACATAAATATTAACTTTATTATGAAAATGTTACGAATGAATTTATCACCATAAATAAATTACAATAATGATGCGTGATAATACCACTAGAATTAATTCATTGCCATAAATATCGTTTTGCACAGGATAATCATTTAAACAATATTATAGAAACGTCATTTTTTCTGATAAACATTGTCTGAGAGGCATATTGAGATACCTGGTCAATTTATTTTAGGTTTTATTTTATTTTAGTGTTTCAAAAGTGTTCTGCTCAGTAATAGTGTAGCCTCAGAGAAACTAATCCCAGGGCTTTTTACGGTTGGAAAATGTGCTGTTTGATTAACAAAACAAGGAGTTGGGAGTTAACAGGCCGTTGTTTCCCAAGTCCACCGCCATTTTGGTTCCAACTTGCATAAAAAAAATCCTGCTGCAAGATGTGTGGCTCAGTTGGTTTAAGTAATTTGGCAATGATCAGAAGGTGTAGGGTTTAAACCCACAAAGCAATCATGAAAATAGACTTGTAAGACATGAATTTTTATGTGCGGTTACTGAAAAATGTTCGTGTTCTGGGATAGAGACAGGCAACCTAATGTTTATTTTTTTGATCTCTATTTTCTCCATGAAATATATTCTAGGCAGAGGTAATACCTTTGAGAAAAGTTTCTATCGGGCAGCTTCAAGAGTTCTGCTATGGAGGCAAGGAGAAGAGCCCATAAAGTGTGGGTGTGTGTGTGTGTGTGTGCGGTGGGTCCCATTGCTAAATCTAAATTGCAGCTAATTACTGGGTTGTTTTCTGTCAGAAATTTCCCTCACTGTTTCCATAAACATTAACACCTACCCAGCTTTATAATAGAAGTCCTGTGCTCCCCGAGTCGCCGATGCTGCCGCCCAGAACCACACAACTTTACAGTGTTATGTTGTCAGCTTGTCCACAGTTATCATAAGGGACATGAACTTTTATTCATAGCCAGCATACGCTTTCATTTAAAAGGAAATTAGAGTCATGGTAGTCAGTTTTTGTCAAAGCTCACAGTCCTGTGCGCATGGGGCCCGGGGCTGCAACAGAGAAACAGAAAACCAGAGGGAGGTAGCAACAGAAAGACAGAGAGAGAAAGAAAGGGTGAGAGAAAGAAAGAGAGAGAGAGAGAAAGAGGGAGAGATAGTGCAAACTGAAAGCTCCACTTTGCTCCGTGTGGCCGAGCAGCCTTGGGCAAGGTTAGCAGAAAGGCACCCATCTGGCAGCGTGAATTTTGACTGGCACATAGTTAAACAATGATGCAGTTTGACAAATTTCAAACAGAGCTTATGAAAAGATAACATAAACACAATAGTCACTCCGGGCTCGGCGTCCACCTGTGTGTGTCACCCCGGAGTGTGAGGTAAAGGCCACTGCTAATGAGCAGAGCCGCTCTGCGCTCTTGGATTAAGGTCTTTGTAAAGTAAATCACTGTCAGATAAAGGCACAGTGTTTATGCGTACCATTAATATTTTGATCAGTATGTTTAAGAGAGCCAGCTCCTTAATGCACACTGTCTTGTGCTTTAATGGGATGCACTGGCATATCTGCCTCTGCCCCCCATTGTGTTAACAGGTCATGAATCTTTTGCCAAATTAAGCACCATACTGCTAGACAGGATTTTTTTTTTCCCTTTGTAGAGACATGTGTCCGTGTAAGGCTAGGTGAGATATTCTTGGCAACTGCAGCGTTATTTCATTTGTGTGGGGTGAGGTGGGGTTGGGGACACTAATGTTTGAATATCCATCTTTGATTTGCCTTAAAAGTAACACTAAAATAATACTAAAATGTGTCATTTTGGCTTGGGTGGCCTTGGAACAAAAACACCTTTTTACCCTTTTTTTTTTTTTTTTTTTTTTTTTTTTTTCGTTTCAAATGTCATTGCACCGTTTAGAGCTAGCTCTTGAAATGTGGTTTGGCAGTTCAGCTGGAGAACTTTCGGCTTCATTCATTCATTCCCGCAGCAAAAACATTACGCTTCACCAGGAGTCACTGCAGAAGTACTACATTAAAGAGCAGTTAGCATTATCATATGCACTACAGCACAGCAGTAAGGCGCATGGTTTCTAAATCTCTTTGGCACCTTCCAAGTTACTTCAGTCATCTAACACACCAGTTGGTGTCTCTGTGTTTCTATGAAAAATATTTATGATGCCATTAAAGGCAATTGATTATCAATAATGTGACCGATGCAAGCTGTACTGCAGCAACAAAATGAATCCAATACACCATCATATGGACTGAGTCAAAAATCAGTCAACAAAGAGGCCAAAGCATATTGCATTACTTTGGATTGCATTACTCAGCCAAAGATCAGATATAGATACTAAAATTGAAGGTGATACGTGTAGCATTTTTAAACATCACGGTATTGTTGTCAAATTAATTGTGATACCTCAGTATAATTACTGTAAACAAATGAGACCATGGTGGAGATGATTGGTAGCCTCTATCTCACACCAGTGGTATTCTAGTGCTAGTGTTTCTCCAAATTAAGACCACATTTCCCATAAACCCTGTTGCTTCCTGTCACAAAGAGGATATTGCTTGTCTCTCCTCCCACTCCTGAAGTCTTTGGCTTTACTGAAGAGGATAAATGATGGAAGTGATTTTTCCATCAGTCTTTCATTCCTTCCATCATCTGCCAGTGTGAGAAACTCTGAAAGTTTTAGCAGTCTGCACTGGAAGAACAGCGCACTCTTCCTGTTTTGTTCCATAAAGCAATTTTCCTTTGTGCCGTAAAGCAGTTTGCAGAAATCTGAACCCGGTGCCACACAATGTAAAATGCAATATAGCGGTTGATAGAGGCTGCCAATCTTCTCAGTGATGGTCTTGTTTGTTTACTGTAATTATACTGAGGTCTCAAAATGAATGTGGCAATGATTTATTGATGTTAAAATGTTACATATAGCACCTTTACTAACTAAATTAGATTCAGTTATTAACACAAACTAATCCTGATTATAATGTTAGGTGCACCAGTTTTGTCAAAGTCATGTACAACATGTCTTTCATGCACATCTTTTTCGCCGACTCCACATATCTTGCCACTAGTCATGACAATACAATGGTGATTATAACTGTCACCTCTAGTTAATGTCTTGGAGGCCATCATAGAATTACTTACAGTTCCTGTGCCAGGAGTTTCTGATTGTTTTTACTGAAATCCACATAAGGCCAGTGAGGAAAATTCTCCAGTGATTCCAGAACCATGTGAGGCACATCTGGGAGATTACTATGGCTGTGTCTTAGAGGCTACAAACACCAAAGGCCTTCTGCTATTTTAATCCACTTTGAATATTCCAACAGCCCGCAATCAAACAAAATGAGAAAGGATTGGACATACTACAGAAGGTTGTAAAATTAAAAACAATTGTGGGAAATTAGGAAATATGATTGTTTCATGCATGTCCGATTCGAACGAATGACCAGCCCCCATGCATCCTAAAACTACAGCGATACTTTCTTGAAAGATGCTACTTGTAGGATTTTCTCATCCATATATTGTTGCTAAATTAGTTGTGATGACACATTCTAATGCTAGCCAAAAAAAAAAGAAAACCTGAAAAACCGTCACTTTTACAAACAGCAGTGCCAATGATCTGCTTTGTGTTTTCATCTTTGAGCTGTTTCTTCAATACCGGTTTTGTCAAAATTGTAAATAAAAGAGTAAACACCAAACCCGAATCTGTGTAAAGCACTGACATCTAATGGTACTGTAAAAACCATGCTACTGAAATTGCCATCTGCTATTGGCTGGTCTTTGGTGATGTCACCACCTGTTGTACTCTATAGAAGGTGACATCACCTGGCACCAAAGACCAGCCAATAGCAGATGGCAATTGCAGTAGGATGCTTTTCACTATTAGATGTCAGGCTTTACACAGATTTGGGTTTGGTGTTTAGTTACTCTTTAAAGTGATAATCCGCAACATTCTTGGGTTCCTTGATTTTGGCAACACCTTTGGTGATAAGCAGTCATTGCTTTGGTGTTTTGCACTCAATGCAGGCACTGGCCCAACATGATAATAAAGACAGTATAAATTCAAAACTTGGTTGATCCAGCACAGACCAGAAGAGGTTAGATAGACACTTTTTAATAAACTACATAGTATAACAAAGTGAGCGAACAATGCATTTTGCATGTCGTTGCTTCATCAGTTTCGCTCCACCATATCACCATAAAACCACCATATAATAATCGCTGCTCATGCTAACTACCCAGTTCTTCTTCTATTTATTCCAAACAAACAGAAATGCGAATCACTTCCTGTGGTCCAAAGGGATTTTTCCCAGGAAGAACCCACCAGACACCGGCTGTTTAGAACAGCAAATGGAAAAGCTTTCATGAACTGGATATAGGTTGAATCATTATTGTGTTAATATGAATCGGAGCTAGAGAGCATAGACATACTATACTAGACATGGTATAGTAGACATGTACTTATATATAAAAAGGTATGGATTATTACTTTAAGCATCCAAATATATTATTCCTACGCTCTCTTTGATCAGTATTAGTGAACATTCACCATCTTCAATAGCCAGGAATGAGAAGCATGGAACATCACACCAGTATATAGTATCAAATGTACAGCTTGACTGGGGGAAAAAAAACAGAAAATGTTGCAGTGACAGAATCAAGGATGACTTTCTGATGATAAGCATTCATTCAGTGGTTCAGAACTGATAAGACATCATTATAAAACTCATTTGTAGCGCTCTCAGCGCTCATTGCAGTGGTGTTTCTGCACTGCACTTCCCAGAGATCACCTGCCAATCAAACTGTGTCCAGTACTATGTCCAGTTCTTCTTCTATTTATTCCAAACAAACCAGACATGTAAAACACATCACTTCCCGTGCAGGAGAGGATGCTTTTTCCCAGGAAAGCCAGGCACAGAGTGTTTAGGATAACACATGTAAAAGGTTTTCATGATTCCTCCCCATGGTTCCTCCAGGAACTTTTTAACCATCTGGTACCTGAAGGGGAAGAGCTTCTCCACAACCATTTGAGAGGTTTGGAGACTGGTGCAGAGGAAATACTGTGAAGAGACTCCCAAACAGCGTCTTAGCGTACAAATAGTACAACAGATATTGGACAATGGTATTCAGCTGGTGTAGGAGCCCAACTACAGAGGTTCAACAATACAGATAACATCCTAACATTCCTGATGAAAGACACCAGACATACATTATGTTTCTCTTTTCTGGAATATATTATGTGGTATTTGTGAGCGAAAGCAGTGCATGGGATTCTCTTTTGTCCTGGCAGGAACTTGTTCTCCAAACATTTACAATCTGTATATTTTTTACAGCTACAAAATGCACCTTCTATGGTTCTATCAGACAGACAGAACTTTGACTTGTAAAGTTTTGAAAGGAGTCGATTTTTGACTCCATTCATTGACAATTTATGAAGTTTTCTTGCCTACTTATAGCTCTTCATTGTGTCTCACACCTTTACACTTGGACATGCATGATGAAACGAGCCCCATTTGCCCTGTGAACCTTTGCTTTTGGTCACAACCTACAGGATCCATTCATATTCACTATGTAAGACCTACATAGAACCATAAACGATTCTTCAAACAGTGAAGAACCCTTCAGAGGATCAAGTGGTTCTTCAAATAGTGATGGTTCTATAAAGCACCATTATGCCCACAAAGAACCTCTGAAGATCCAAGTGTTTTTAGGACATAATACACTGAGCGCACCGACTTGAACTGCTGATACTAGATAATAACATGTTTCGCTTTGTGAGTCACAACAGGAGCTCTGCTGCGAATGATAAGCATCAGGAGTCAAAAGTGCAGAAGCTATAAAGCTTCTAATGTTTTCTTATAAAGTTCCTTTGGTGGACACACTAAGTTTCCGGTTCTTGGGCTTCATCTGTTTTCATAATCTCTATCACTTGAGACATAGAGTGCTTTTGCATGACTGCTGGTGACCTGCTTTCAACCATTTAGCTAGTATAGCAGTGCTTAAGACCATCAGCTACATCTTGCCAAAACCTAATAAGTAGCACTGTAATACAAATATGAACACAGCACACATCCACATCACATTATGGAGAGCAGTAATAAGAAATGAAGCCGCTTCCTCGCGATCGTCCAGTGATAAGATGCCTATTGTAAAGTATCTCTCCAAACAGCTCTTGGGAAACGATTTGAGGAGTGCAGAGAAATCATATGTGACAAACTGTCATGACTTTTCTATTTTGTTTAAACACAACAGTCTGTGTCGGGAGGAAGGCTTCACTTAGTTTTGGGGGGGAAACAATTCAGCAACAATTCAAACCATTCAGCATAAAGCATGACAACTGGCTTCTCACGAGGGAAGTATCCGAGAAAAAACGCATAAGAGGTAAAAGGCATCTCGGTGTAAAACATACGCTGAAGAGGAATTTCACTAAACAACAAATGAACGATTGGGCAAATCCTTTAGCTATGCACCGTAAGTGCGTCTTGAAGTTGTTACCAAAGATAGACCGGTGCCTTGTCATGTCTTACTTCTGAAAAGCCCTAGAAAGTGGGATTGACTTTCAAGCTGGATTTTGAAAGGAAAGGGGTTTTGTGCTGTAATTGCTATATAATGAGGGTTTCAGTGACCTCCTGCCACATCTTGGCCATGTTTTTTTATTTACTCGTCTAGTGAAAGGCAATGGCTCAGTTAAACAGATGGAAAAAATATGTCTCTCCAGCTCCTGCAGGAATTTGATTTCTCCCAACAGCTGTCTTGCTTTATACAAGCATGAAGTCAGGGAATCGCCCATCTCAAATCAATCACGCCGGTTGACGTTTCCTGCAAACTGTGTTCACAGAGCTAACTGGAGGGGCGGCGGACTAAAAAGGGAACATCACATTGGTAGAGGAGCTGACGGAGTGATGTGCTCTTGTTTATGTCCTCTAATGCCTTCTCCCATTAGCTGCATGACTGTGAGCAGTGATTTGGGGCTACAGGAAATCACCTGACACCTGCAGGAGGAAGCCGTAATTTTAATAGAACTCCATTAAATCTGAAAATTGGTGTGCGTGCATGTGTGGTGATGATGGTAGGGTTTACTAGTATTATAATTTACATTTTCTATTGACACTGAATAGCAGCAATATCATTAAAGTAATAATCCGTGACATTTTCATATAAATAAATGTCAGTTTTGCTACTCTCTCTCTGTGATTGGTGTAAAACAGTAGGGATTCAACCTATAGTCAGTTGATAAAAGCTTTTATATTTGCTGTTCTAAACACCCGGTGTCTGGTAGGTCCTCTGGTGCACAGGAAGTGATGCGTTTGATGTTTCCGTTTCTTGTTTTTTTTTAATAAACAGAAGAAGAACTGGGTGGTTAGCATGAGCAGTGATAGCCACCATGGCTGAACAGACAAAGAAAAGAGAAACTCAAACCACATCAACAGAAAATCCAAGGAAGAAGACGTCACAGTACAGGACACACTGTTTGATTGACAGGTGATCTCTGGGAAGAGCAGTGCAGAAACACCACAGCAGTGGTGTTTTATTACCAATGATAAAAAATCAAAACACACAGATCTCGCAGATTACCACATTAGCACCATGATCATCTAAATAATGATCAACAATACAATTTCTTTGCTGTATTATGTCAACCAAACTGTGTTTATATCTCTGATATGGCTCAAATACCCATGGGTGTATTTTGGCATAAAAAAAATAATAATAATAAACAACCTCCAGAGAAAATAATTTTCCCCCAGATGGATATGACAGGTAGAATGTACATACTGGTCATTATGAATTATAAAATGTGGCTCTGAAGTCTGAGGACACATACAAATCGTATTTATTTAAACTGTAGCCTTGGGTGAGTGCCCACTCACTGGCACAAGTTGTTGTAGAGAGCAAAACAGTGAGGACTTTATTCTCCATTACTTCAAACTCCAAATGTTGTTCTCCGGTTCAGTTCATTTCCCCCTACGAGTGGTGAGAGTTCAGCCTCGTAATGAATGGGCGCTACATGGAACTATTTATAAAGCTGAGCGACCGTAAAGGTGTCATGTGTAAATGTGCCTGCAGCTGATTGCCACGATAATGGATTTTTCTGTATGTATGCAATGTCAGAAATTACCTGGGAAATGAATCATTAAATTAATTTTATTTACAGTACATACTTACAGCGTGGCAATCGCATTGGTCACAAGTCCTTACAGGACACCTAACCATGAATTATGAGAAATCAAAATCGGTTTATAAGCCACTGGTCCCTCTTGCTTTCATGTTTTTAGACAATTCTTGAACAATACTTTGAAGAAAAAAAATTCAGATGTTGTGGTAACCACAGATAAAAGCTACATGCTTGTGAGAACATTATGCTAGCATCTCATATTTAGAACATTATACCTAATAATAATAATCACAGCAATACTATCCTCACAGGCATTATTGGTAGGCTTTAGTACGACACACTGTTGAAAAATGATCTATTTAAATTTCATTCTGAAACTTAGATGCTCATTCAACTGAGTCATTCTGGCTGCACCTTTGAGCTGCGTTGGCTATAGCTCTACTTAAGCGTTTGCCATGCTAAGCCCCCCCCCCCCCCCGCGCGCATTTCCATCGCAAATGCATTGAGCAACGATAACATACCTCCCCTTAAGATCAACATCGCTCAGTTGGAATTATCTCTACAAATTTAATTTATAACAGTTTGACAAAAAAAAGTCATGTTGTCAAGGAGAGTCCAATGAAAACAAAGAGAAGAATGGCAGAGCTAATGTGGAGCTGGGCCTGGACAGAGTTGGGTTTCAGTCTAATTGGGATCATACGCCGCATGTGCAGTTTTGGCACATACGTTAGATTAATCAGAGGCTCTTTAATCGTGGAGAAATTCTCCTGTGCGTGGCTGGGCGGACGCTCGGCCCCAGACCCCCAGCCTGGGCTCTGTCTAAGCATGCACCTTTTGACTCCATAAACACCCGCCTCAAAAATTGGGGTCGACCCCTCGTTGCTCGCACCAGAACGCTATCATGCCACCACAAAGGGTCCCCTTAATGATTAAATTGCGTTGAGTGTGGATGTTCCGAAGCTGCGGATTCCTGGCGGCTGACTCTTCCTCCTGATTGTAATTTATGTCGGAAGTCATTGCTGTCCAACACTCGGCCTGTTCAAAGCCCAGGAGAGAAAACGTGCACGTGGATAATGCCTGCATCATCCAGCCCGCCGAGGCCTCGCTCTGCATCGGAAGACAAAGGCGACCTCACACGTTCCACTCTGTACCATTAAAAAACGCAAATGGCCAACTGCAATAAATGTATTTCTACGTTTTGGTAATGTTTTTCTTTCTTTTTAGTTCGGCCCTTTGCCAACCTCCAGTCTGCTGTTTGGGTTAACCTGTCATTAATCTGCATATGATTAGGCCTTGACATAAATTTGACATTCTGGGTAAGGACTGATTAGCCATTTGCTTAGATGGTGGTGGTGGCGGTGGTGTGTGTGTGTGTGTGTGTGTGTGTGTGTGTATGGGGCAGGGGAGCTGCAGATGTCCATGTCAGCCAGGGATCTTTAAGTGAAACTGAGATCTGTTACTCAAGACCACCAAGTAAAGGAAAGGTGCACTTTGCTGAAATGATATTTTGGATGATTAGCAGGAATTTTAAGAATCTGGATTCCATAATTGAGTGGATTGTGAAGAGCCATCAGTGAAAATGAACACAGAGAATTTATAAAGCCTGGGAGGCATCGCTGCACTTCAGCAGGATGGAACTAATATAAATATTATGAACGGGGTTTCACAGACATCGCGATAATTTAAAATCGGCTTCATGATGATTTCATCCACGCAATGACTCAAAATAGTCTTTTTTTTTCATTATAATTATGATTTTGTAATTTATGTTTATGTTAAAAGCGTTTAGTATTTACCTAAACATTGATGCTGAGGTTGTTGAAATAAGTTCTGATCCTCACTGCTAAAAGAAAGTCTTTGAAACTCAGAAAGTGGCAGTAACTGATTCATGATCTCATATTAGTGGTGCTAACAGACCACACAAAAAACACAGACAAAATCAGTAAAGAAAATGATTTTGAAGAATAGTGTGGTGTTTACAAAGCGTTTTGAAACGCCATATTGGGTGTTTTGAGCCAGAACTCAGAGATTTGGACCTCTGATTTAAGACACTTTTCCTTTGAAGTGAATGATCTTTGCACATGCTCTGTATTTTTGTTTACAACACTTCACAAGTACAGCTGGCAAACTTAGCTTTAGCCTGCTGGAGTTTAAAAACGCCCACAAACTCCCATTCAGGGCAGACACCTTAACCTCAAGGCCATTGGGATTTTGTGACGTTTTAAGTATGCTTTTTTGGAAAACTACATTGATACACAGGAGCAAATAGAGACAGACAGATAGACATTTGAAGGTTTTTTGGGTTTCACATCAGACTTTATATACAGTGGCACTGCTATAAACTTATTTCAGAGTTTTGCTGCTGTTTCGGGGTGTCCCAAAACAGACAAATGGATTTAGGCTACAAACATCACATTTCAGATTCAATAAGCTGCTTGGTGAATAAAGGAAATTTAACGCTGTTTTAAATCATATTTCCTGGTGCCAAAACATAATCATGGTGTTTCAAATCACTTTTTTTTTAAAGAGCCCTTGCTGTCTAAAGGAGGTTGAAGTGGTAGGCCTAGTTGTAGACTCTCACTAAATATCTTTATTTATTTACAAATTATCAGGAAAATATGTTTGGTTAATTGAGAGAACATTACAGATTTATCTTTTTTTTCTCTCATTTCAGTTTGCTTTTACCATTATGACATGATTACAGAAATATAGTTTAGCCACTATTTTAATGCCTAAACATCACTCAAAATGTAATTGTCTAAAATGTATTTTCAAACAAGCAGTTACTCTGGCCTCAAATAGAACAAATTGGAGCAAAATGACATAATCTGTCATTGTGGTAAGTATTAGTCTAATAACCGTCGCCTGCAGACTGCAGGCGGTTGTGGATGTGATGTAATGTGATGTGATGTCAAGGTTTATTCCACACTGCTGCAAATTGTGGAGCAAAAGAAATAGAAACGTCTGTTGATGAATGCTGATAAGAACTAACTGGTGAATCATGTTGACGCAGTGAAAAAGGTAGGCATTGATATTCCATGCGCACTGTATTTGATCAATATCTGACTTCAAGGTGAATTTTGTTAGATTGCTGTATTAGATTGAAAGAAACGAATGAACGCGATTTTTTATTTGTGCGTGCGTGTGTGTGTGTGTGTGTGTGTGTGTGTGTGTGTGTGTGTGTGAGAGAGAGAGAGAGAGAGAGAGAGAGAGAGAGAGAGAGAGAGAGAGACTACACTAGCATTTCCCTTACGGAGGGAGTAATCCTATAATACATTTTAGAGGGATAAAGAAATATCACAGCTAAACTTAGCATAGGCTACTATAGGAATATTTCAGTAATAAAGCGTACAAGAGTACAAAAAAACCATCAAGCACAATAAGGTCGCTGTAAACTCACTATTGAATACCACAGACACAATATATAATGATTTTTCGTTTGCGTTTGAAACCGCATTTTTAAATCCACAGTTGTAGTTGTATCTGTTTTGCGTGGTTATAGAATCTATTGGGCCGAATTTACTGTATGCTGAGTGAGCTGCCTGGAGGCCATTGGCTGGTTTTCAATGTGCTTAGGCCTGCATTAAATGTGAATAAATGCAGATATGAATTGGCCTGATTGACAAAAAAGACGCAAACCTTTTTGTTGAGCTGAATGAACATAAGGAGTGAAAACTATTTAAACCCTGTTTTGTACCTCGGCCCTATTGGACCATGATAGCATAGCTACAGGCCAAAGTAGTATCAGTATCATTCATAAAGCTAGCATTTCCTAAATTGAAAAGCAGAATGGCTATAGGCTGTAACACCCATAATAGGTCCATCAACAAGAGTGTCAGACTAACCAAAATACCTGAAAAATCAATATGCTATTAGTTTATAGTGGCCTTACCGCGCTTAATGATAATGTTTTATAATATTTATAGGGACATACTGAATATGGACTTTATAGTGACTTTATCTTAGCCTACGTCATGGCACTTCTATCTCTTAGTATCACTATAATATCCCTACTCCTATAGGGATTTAAAGTGTGTCTGTAGCACCCAATAGTAAGTTCATGGAGACATTGCCGCACTTTATGGTATTTTTTCTGGTCCAAAACGTCTTGCATCCACGCATCCATCTAAAATTCATAATAGGATTACCATAGTTTTCCGTAAGGGTAACATTAAAACCTGGAGCGTCACTTTGACCACAGTCACTTACCAAGGACACTTTAAATTTTACGCACGAGGCATAAGGCCTATAGGGCTCATTTGACTTTATGGCGCATCCATTAGGCCTCCTGCCGTGCTTGTTGTGTCAAGCCTAATAAATTAAAATACTCTCACCATTGCCAGTTCAATGATATTGAAACACACGTAGGGAAGTGAATTGACTTTGTACTACAGGCTCTTATTGGAGATGACCTCCAATATGAATGCTTCATAGCATTCCTGAGATCTACTCTTAATTTCAGACAAACCCAAAGGGATACTATTCAAATGTCACAGTGAAGCTATTGGGCTATTATAGGAACTCTAAAAATTCCATAAAACACGATAAGGTCACTTAACTCACCATTCATACCACAGACACACTATAAGTCCCTATAGAAATATTATAGTGAATGTTCATAGGGAAACTGTGTACATTGAGCCAGAAATCTATCAGTGTTGACAATTAGTCTTCGATTTATGCACCGTGAGAGCATCCAGGCCCTCAGATGAAATATAAAACTTGACATGTAAAAAATAATAATAATAAAAAAGAATAGGTGCATAGAATCCCACCTATGTTGCGGTATACTGTTTTTGAGGAAAATAATGTTCCCTAGCTTTTATCATTAGAATTGGTCATGTGATAACGTCAGACCTGTGCGCGCTGGCTTTGATCATATATAGTATCTCAGTGTGAATTAACGCCCATTTGGTCTCTGTTAGACCTTCAGCCTGAGACTCAAATTTCCCCGGGCTTTGTAGTCTAAAGATTGGATGTATGTTGTGTTGTCTATTGATTATGGCCCATGCTTTCATCTGAGGCTATTCTTTTTTTTTTTTTTTTTTTTTTACATATTTCTGGGTGGATAAATTGGCATGCAACAGAAAAAAACGGACAAAATTCCCGACCTGCATTGAAAGAAAATGTAACATTTTTCCTTAATTTTTTCTGCTTGCAAATAGGCTAAGAGTGTAAATTACAGTCAACTTTAAGGAATTAGTAGTAAGAACTTAAAGCAGGGGCTGTTATGGGAAATGTGACCTCATATTCATTTTTTTTCTGCAAGCGTTTTCCCAGAGCTGCAAAAATGCGTCTCCGTTGGGGTTTAATCCCCGTGCCATCTAGACATCATTCAGACACAACAGTTTGCTGGATGCAGCTTTTTCCTCCCACAACACTGAATGGTGGTTGACATAAAGCTTTAGTATTAATTATAAATAAGCATAAACATTGCACACACAATAACTGAGCTGTTGTCCTTACCTGGATGATGAGAAAAATTCGAATAAACTGCAACAAGTAGAACAAATTAAGGTTTGATTAATATTCAAGTTTTCATGCAATCTTGCTGCGATTAGATTCAACGGCTCCTCCCCTATAAACGCAACAAGCACCGTCAACCCTCTCCCTACTGTCATAAACTATTTCTCTCATCTAATTTATAATTAATCCAGTGTGGAGGCTCAAGGTAAGGTTGAATGTTAATAAAGACAGTATCTGTAAAAATAATTAAAAAAATAATAAGATAAGAATAGAAATAAAACAACATTTTGAGCATCTGCCTGGCCGGCTCATTCGCCTTCAAGAATTATAGTAATACATTTTAGAAGGATATATACGTATATATACAATATCAGCAAAACTTTAAATACCACTATAGGTCAAAAACCAGAGAAAATCCTATAGTAATATGAGATAATAAAATACCATAAAGTACGTTAAGGTCACTATTAACTAACTATTGAGCACCACAGACACTGTATAATCCCCTATAGGAATATCATAGGAATGTAACAGACTAGTGGTTTTTCGTAGCCTACTCTCAAGCGACTGATCCATATATAATAATCCGAATATAACATGCAATCGACTATTGAGATGAATATGAAATAACATAGACCAAATTAGGTTAAATTGTGGACATGAAGCCATGTAATCACAGTGTTCTCATAACTGCAATAAGATACATTAAAACTATTAAAAACAAAAGTACTACTAATAATGTCACACCTACATTATAGTGGGAAATACTAAACAAACTTTAACTAATGCATTTCATTGATTTTAAGTGACATATGGCCACATTATTTTTTAGGTAAAGAGTTCCCTTGGACTCTTTTCTTACTTTCTACTTAGTCCTTTTGTCTCAGTCTTGGTCTCTTATTCTGCTTAAGACTCTCTCACACTTACAAGAAGCAGAAACCTCCATCTGAGAGCACTGTCTCTTTTTATACTCAATTAAAAACAGAGTGGTGGTTCACTACTGTTCACTACACTTCAATACATGCATGGTGTCATGTCCAATTCTAAGCAAGAGATGCATGGTTCCTACTAAATGGGGATGTGATTTTCTTGATTATACAGAAGAGATGGTAACAATAAACCTGGATGCATTAGTCTCTCTCTCTCTCTCTCTCTCTCTCTCTCTCTCTCTCTCTCTCTGTCAAGCACGTCCATTTGCGTGTGCACCAGTTGCCATATGGCCACATGCCCTCCAAAATATGTCAGGACTTAACGAGACGTTTTCTGATGATGACGCTATGTAGCCATATTAGGCCCTGTGCCATGTGAATGACTGTGTGTGGCTGATAAGCCTATAATCTATCATCATCACCGGCATAAAAACCCATATATTCACTTGTAAGCTAGACAAACTAGATCAAAAGCCCAACTTGGGGCCTATTCCCTTTAGAATGAAAGGAGAACCGTATTAGTGAAAATATATTTAATAATTAAACATAACATAGTTACACAAAAGGAATGCAAAAAACGGAAGAGTGAAAGTGGGTCCTTAGAATATGCAATGAAAGGGTAAGACCTACTGCGAAGGTTTGTGTTCCCTCCTCAGCAGCGGGCAAGTTCATGGTGAGGGAATGCATGGTGGGGCAACTGAGACAAAACACATGGGCCTTGAAAGATGACGGCTTGCAGCAGCCTGGGCCTTTCTGCAGGGCCTGTCAGTCCTTTGCAATAGGAAATAGGAGGCTGCAAAAGAAGTTCCGCCTTCGGGAGGATCAGTGCAGATCTTCTCCACGCCGTAATGCCATTTTGGGTTTTGGGGCCTTATCCGAGAGACGCGCATGGAGCGTCCCAGACGTTGCGCACACGAGTCAGAATTCAGAGTCAAAAATATCTGGCAGCCATCTGCCGGGTCACTCCTCCTGATTGTTGTCTGAGTGGGAGCTGGAGGCTTCGGACTGACGGTCGAGCTCGCCGGCAGACCTTTCTTGTTCAGAGAGCTGCTCGCTAGTGGGTATGGAGTTCTTCTTGGGACGGCCTTTGGGTTTAGTGGGCGACTCCAGGCCTCCTCCTTGTAACACCTGCGGGTCAGACGTGAAGAGAAAAGTCAGGTTTAGGTTGATTCCTACAGGCCTACAGACAGTGATGTGGTGGTAAATGCAAAGAAGGGTGAACTATGACCTCCAGTCGGTGATCATAAGGCCCAGCAATAACTAATATGATCAAAAATCAATTATACTCTCAGAAAATCATTCATTTATGCTGTTTTTCCCTTGAAAGACACCATCCTTATATAACTTACATCACTTTAATATTACTTACTATGATGTATACAATGGATTTCATATGATAAAAGTTTATGTCCGCCTATAAAGGTGGTAATCTCTTTTCCTGCAAATAAAAAGATGTGCAAACTGATTTATAGTTGGGTTTACACTCCGTTACATCCCATACTGTACATCTAAGTCGACCCTAATGCAAAGGTCAGGGTCAATTTGATTCCATTTCAATTGATTCCATGCTAATCCATTCCACTGCAGTTCATTTCCCATAAGGCCTGTATTGCACAACGAACATCTGTATCAGTAGTGTAAAACAGAACTGATCCCAATAGGTTGTTGTTGTATTAACCTTATGTAAAAGTCCATTACCACAACATCATTATGACAGTCATCATCATCATCATCATCATCATCATCATCATCATCATCATACAGAAATATAACTTACTATTTTCTTCCATTTCATCCTTCTATTCTGGTACCACGTTTTCACTTGCAGCTGACTGAGGCCCAAAGACTCAGCAAGATCTATTCTGTAGGAAAAAAAACAAAACATTTTTTCAGGCTATTTTTTTTATATATATAGTCATATTTCTTATTGTTTTGAAGCATAATAGGCAGTTTTGGTGTGAGGTCTTTTTCTCATTCCATGATTATAACAAGGGTGTTAATTCACTAAACCATTTGCCACAAAAAATTCCATAAAAACTACATTTCTGGGGACAAAGTGGAGCAATGACTGATGACTGATGATTATTATTTGGTCAATGTGATAAATGATTAGATGTATGTCACCAAACTATCAGCTTAGAGGGAACATTGATCCTGAATGCTCCTCTGATGTGATTTTATTATTTTTGGCATAACAGTGTAAATAAAAATAATATTAATAATAAAAATAATAGTCATAATAATAACAATATTAATCGGCTATGTAACATCAATAATAATAATACAACATTATAATAATAATAATAATACATGTCATACGATTTCATACGATTTTGTTTGACCTTTGCTCTCCATTCTAATGATAAAAACTACAGTATTAAATTTGTACTCGCGCCTTGCCGTACCCCGTACGGACTACAACCCTACCTGTCCGGCGTGGAGAGATACTTCTGCTTCTCAAACCGCTTCTCCAGGCCCATGAGCTGCAGCTCGGTGAAGACTGTGCGGCTCCGTCTGCCCTTCTTGGTCTTGCTCCCGTCGCCGCCGTGCTCCAGCTTCCCCCGGAGGTGGAGGTCCAGCGGCAGGTGGTGGGACGCCGGGCCGACCTGCAGGCCCGGGGGCCCGGCCAGCAGCGGCGAGCCCAGCGGGGAGCCCAGCGAGCAGGACAGCGGGGACATGGGGAACTTCAGCAGGCTCGTCTGGTCGGCCTTCAGGACTGCGGGACCGCGGGGAAGAAAATCATGGAGGTTGTTTGATAAATGTAACCGAGGCTATGGGTTGTTTTTATTGGTCCTGTAGGTTCATCTAAGCTGTTGTAAAAAGAGATAAAATGCACGGTGGCCTATAGGAGCCACAGGGAGACGGATGTGCAGTAGGCTATGGGGTCCTGGGGAGCTCCGGGGGCCCTTGAAGGAGTCTCCAGCAAAATGAAGAATCATTTAACTTTATTTTTTATTTCACTCAGTAGAGGTTAGACCCTTATAATTATCCACACTTGCAGTGTAGACAGTTATGTAGCCTATGTAGCCTATATAAAGTCATATCTGACAATAAAATCCTCTCAGATGAGGGTCAATAGGGTCAAATGTTATTAAATGGGGGCCCATGCTTGGGTGTCCTTGATATGAAAAAGTGTGGGAACCCCTGGCCCTGGCCTCATAGGATTTTTATCAATAATGTTCATTAATGTCTTTATAACAAATATGACACTGTAGCTATTATTCCTGGTGCAGGAGGAGTTTCAGGACAACAATAACGGGGCCTAATAAACGCGCAGGGCCTAATATTTTGGGATATGACATTTTATATAATCATGTAACTATTTAAAACATAGGCAACTGGTCAATAATTATGTCAATCCGACACTTATTGAGCCCACTCGTTAGAGTTATGTTACCTAATTTGCTTCATAATATAAAAAATAATATTTGGGATAGAGCCTACACAACGCATGACATGGGCTACTTTTCATACAAATTGGAATGAATGGAAAAAAAATTCTACACTTGTCAACACCGTCTTAAATTATTGTTTTCAGTCAGATACATTTTTTAAAATGTTTTGGTTGTTCTTGCTCTGTGAATCGGGTCGAAAACCTCCGAGACACGACGCGCGTCTCTGCGCAATTCTCCTCCGTTTTTCGATTGGTTTCATGGTATAAACCGGCCTTTGTTACAGAAACGAATGGATGTTTTGCATTGCGGTATTTAAATCTACCATAACTATAATCACGTAGAATATTTTCATCTGGAGAGCTCTTTGGGCACACTGATGCGCCTGGATCCAGGCTATTATCACGCAATTTTACGCACCCTACGCAAAATATTTAAGCTTGTATTGAGTCTTAATTCCCCCCCCCCCCCATTCTTCTTAAAACAAGTGAAATCTGCCAATAGGGTGAGATAACTCCACTTGTTTCTAATGCGAATCAACTTGTTCCAAGAGTTTTCTTGAATTAAGAGCCACTTTCTTGACACTAGTGGAGCGATCTGACTTATCCTGCCTATTTCAAGTCATTATTAATTCTAAGAAAAAAGAAAGAAAGAAAGTAAAACAGGAATGAAACAAAACTACATTTGAAAGAAGTGAAATTATCTGACCTCACACTGGCAGATTGTTTCATTTGTTTAAGAAATAATATTTTCAGACGCAACACAGAATGACTTCTTCAGATGTACATTTTGCACTGCTTTTAATGCGGAAAGCTCATCGTAATCTTTCACGCAAGCAAATAATTAACCATTACAATACAGAATCTATTAAAATCCTACAAATTTCACCGCAATGCCAGACCGCTCATATCGACACGACCCCGTCGCTTATTCTAACTTTTCATAGCCATGGAGTTGAAATCCGCCCAGCTTACCCAGGTGGCTGTGGAAAGGCCGGGCCGACAGGAGAGCTTGCACCCCGAATTTGAGCAGCTCCCCGGCCGGGGCAGACACCTTGTGCTCCGGATGGTCGGTCAGGATCTCCTCTATCATGAAACTCCTGTAACGATGGGATCTGTGGTCGGGGTGAGCCTCCGGAGGATAGTAATGCGCCCCCAGGTCCAAGGGATGCTGCATTATCTGAGTTTTTCTTTCTTTTATTGTCACCGTAAAAGACACCAAGCGATTACGCACCGATTCTCACTCCTTCAGTGGCCCAAGCCAGCGCTCATATTCCCTCTATAGACTGGAGAGCGGTGCTGTAAAGAAAAATATCCTCAGGTTCTGGATCAAACAAAAAAAACAAAAAAAAAAACACAAGTCCAGGTAAGTGCTGACTTCTTGTCTGCGCGTCCTCGTCGGGTTTTGCGCGCTACTGGAGCCCAAATTTGGTTGAATTTGGCGAGGAAACGGGGAACCAAGCGCAAACCTTTGACCCAAAACTTCCAAAGCCAGCCTTGTTCATGCCCAGTGTGTGTGTGTGTGTGAGAGAGTTGTAGAGCTCTGAGCGATTTGTCAGCCGCCGAGCGCGTCACCTTGGCAGTGAATTGAAGAATAAGCTTTGGGTTTTATGAGTCTCGTCTCTTAGCTCCACCCCAGTCTCAGGGCTTGTCTACTCGCTGCCTTCCCAGGACCCACAGTTAAATGCAAAGTCGCGCTACTCCTGCGTGGATTTGCATGCAACAGGGGGAACATGGAAGAGGGAATTAGGACCTAAAACGACAGACATTTTAAATTCCCTGCAGGTGATACTGAAAGTCAGTGTAGCCACGAGTCTCAGATCACTATCATGATGATGTGGGGCTGCAGGAACCTCTGAGGTGAGGAGGTGAAATGAAAACTAAAAAACAACAAGATATTCTTTTTTTTTCTGCTTAGGTCTATGCAAGGTCATCAATAAAGATTTGAAACTATAGCCTATTTCACTGCTTGATAATACCCATACAACACACCTTCAGGTCTTATAGGCCTATAGCCTTATAAAACATATAGGATTTTTTAGATGATAGAATATATACATGTACTTTTTTCTTTTGTTTTTAGGACAGCAAGATTATCCAATGCATTTGGAGGTGTCAGACCATACCAGCAAATCCAGATTTTTTTTTAATCATAATTATTTTTGGGAAAATATGATTTGTTTGCTATTGCAGATGCTTATGCTGTTTTATGAAAGAAAAAAAAAAGAAAACATGTCTCATTGGCGCATAAGATTGATGGCTGTTTGTTTTGTAGCATGTGAACAATAAACCTCATCACCTTGGGCCTAACACTTGTTCATGTAGTTAATAGCAGTACAACATGTCTGTGTACATCTGATGATATAAGGCCGTTACAAAAGCAAGCAAACATCAGTTGATGATATCAGTGTTTAAAGTCTGCAGTGAAGACACTGAAGCAGTGCGAGGGAAAAACTATCATGCTAGAGATCACAAGACCCATTCCACAGCACCTCTGGGATTTTTCCTTTGAGGTTATTTGCCCCAAAAAAATTGAGAAATATCCACCACAGCATATTTTTAGCATGACTCAGGGTTTATTTGTGAAAAGTTCTCTGGTCTTCTAAAATCAACCATGGAGCTGAGAGCTTCAAAGAACCGTAGAATGCATGACTGTTGGTTGCCTATTTAGATTTTTTCTTATTGAATCCTTATTTATTTGACTGTTTTCTTGAATGCATTATATAGTTTACCGTGAAATGTGAAAGGGAAGATTGAAGAGAGAGGGAGGTGACATGTGACAAACATTATGAGCCAGACTCAAACTCACAACATCATGAGAGGATCATGATGGGAAGCAGGATGCCACGTTTAACCTGCTGAGCGACAGGAATACCTCTTAAAACCTTTATTTAACCACTTATTACGCAAACATTTTCAGGTGAACCACGGCAAGATCCAAAAAAGTTACAAATTATACATCTGAAAAAATCCAAGCTGATAAAAGCGGTATAAGATGCCAGAATGTGCAGCCTTCCCTTCCCAATTTCAGTATTCTCATCCTGTTTTGTTTATGACCTGTGGATGAGCATACAATGACAATGCCAAAGCACAATATTGTTGAATAGTAGCATGGGTCGACCACTTCAGGGACAGCGGTGAAAATCGGAAAAAAAAGGCACTCCCTCAAAAATGCTAGAGGTTTTATGGGCATGTGTTGCCCAAAAAATACATTTTGAGAAACTGCTTTTAAATACTCATTTCTGGGGAGAGAGGGCTCGTGACTTTCAACTATTACATTAAAACAGCATCAAAGGCTGAATCTTTAAGCATCAACAGAACAGAGAGAAACATTAGAGGAATATAGTTTTCAAAATTTCAAATTGCTCTAAGTGTTAAATGTATTTTGAATCTGTGAAAGGCATGTTGAGGTATGTGTGCACCGTATGCAACACTATGATTTCTAAACAAATCAGCTGAAAACATGAATACTGTAACGGTATAAAAGCTTCAGGAATTGCGGAATGAAAAAATAGCAAAATCTTTTAATTTCATTTCATAATTTCATATGCCTTTTGAGAATCTGTGTACACCTTAACATAGTCCACTGAGAAAAGAAGGAAAGATTAAAACTTTAAAGCAAATGAAGCTCTAGCAAAATGAGATGAAATAAGTCTAGTGAATTGCAATCAGATGCCAATTACATTCTGTCTGCTACACTGTGCTAAAAGGAAACCGCTTCTCATATTCAAGATGATCTTCAGCATCCATCCCACAAACTTTGAGTCACCTTGTCTGTGCCTCAACACCATTCCATAAAGTCTGAAAAACAACTGCTGTCCTCAGGAATGACTAGTTAGACTAATACTGTTGTGTTCAAAGGTACAAGGAGGTGGCAGCTTCTAGTTTACAGACCTTAGTGTGTCTTCTCCAGTAGAATGAACTGACATTGCTGGACCTTTTCTGCCTCTGTTGGTCACTGCTGAGACTGCAGGTGGAGTAAAAGCTTTCCCGCCTGCTCATGTTGAATTGCTGCCACTGTAGTGCATGATCTGCACTGTTTAAGCAGAATAGTGGGAACACACTAAGAGAATAGATGTATTGTCTGTTCTCACTGGAAAAGATTACATGCAACAACATATTCGCTGCTGTAGAGTCAGATGAAGATTTGTACTGGCAGCTCCATCCATAACTGTTGCTATTGTTAGTCTAGTCGTATCTATCGTGTTTTTGTGATTCTATTCTTAAACAAAAACTTAAAAATGTTACTTTCATTAATGACAATTCATGAGCTATTTTCCATTTTTTTGCATTTCTGCTTCACTGGATATTTGAAAGAGAAGGTAAGATGGGAGAGAGGCAAGAGTGTAGATTTAATTTCAGCTTTGAAGGTGGTGTGTGTGTGTGTGTGTTCGTGTGTGTGTGTGTGTGTGTGTGTACTATGGGTAGTACAAGAGTAGTACAAGAAGGCTAAATGCAGCTCCGGTTTCGCTCACTTTATTTAGCAAGATTGGAACAAAAAATATACATTTACATGAGAAAAGTATGAAGAAAGAGTGATGAGAATTATTGGTTAATGTGAAATCCAGTGATAAATTGTTAAACTAAACCCTGATCTGAAGGGCGAACATTAATCAAAATATGAAACATGGCTGTCTAATTTGTTGTTGAAATGTTTTCTAAGGCATTAATGGGAGGACTCCATCTTTAAGGGGAATGGGGTGTTTCTGCTTGTGACCCAATCTGTTTCAAGGAATATAGACCAATGTTAGTGAGTTTTCTTGCTCATGTCTATCATATCTCCACCACTTCTAACCCATTTAGATCATTGTTCAGAACATCTTTAGTTCAAATTTGGATTATCTTCACACTGTTCTTGAGATCCCGTTCAGGTTGAAATGCCACTGATAAGAATTCTAGTCAACTGAAAGCCAGAACAGAGTCTTTTCAAGTAAAACCTTAATAACAGACAGCTCCTGGATCAGTCGTGTTTAAATCAATACGCTCAGCAGGAAAAAAATAGTTTGCAGTGGAGCTGACATTTATTGGACAGATATATTGTTCATGAAGGAAGTGGAAATCCCTCATCCAGCTGGCTCTTCCTGTGGGTTTACACTTTCACATTTACACAGTATTTCATTCATAAAATAAAATCAGGAAATATTAAGGGGTTAAAGTGAAATAAAAAGTATTCTAAGAAAAGGCCCATTAAATTGCAGTGTCAGTATCAGTTGTAGAAGTGAGAATAGGTTTTTTGGACACACTGACTTAAAGTAAATACAGTCACAAACTATTATTAATATTAAACGTTAATGGAATTGATGTTTCATGTTTGTAATACATCAGTAAAATCACACTGCTGGTGTCTTCCTTTGCATCTCAAGTGAGTCATGTGATTGATTCAACCTCGCATTACTCTATTACAATGGGAACATTTTAAACTGACAATTTGTGACATATTACAGATTTATTTTCAATAGTTTAAATTCCCCCTAATGGGTCATCCTGTGGTACCATGTGTTTAACCTCAAATTTCCTGGGGCAAACTAATCAAAAAGTAAGGGAATATCTTCAGAACACTTCACAGAGTTGGAGTAATGTAGCGGATCAGGTTACTGATTACAGTTTTAAATGAGTAATTAATAACCTGCAATTAATTATGTTTTGAAAGTACATTTCTAAACGGAATATATGGATGACAGCCAAAAATCCTCCCACTGGGCTGCAGGAGGATATGAACTGTCTGATGATACTGATAGGGGTTAGGGTTCTTCTAACATAGATTATCGTGGAGGCAGAAAAATATCCATGATCAAAAGCTGACAATCTTTACTTTTGCTTCATATTCAGATTTTGATCTGAAATACAGATCAGATAAGTCTTCAATCAAAAGGAACAATTTTAGCTGACTGTCTCAATGTGCATCTGTATTGCATATCCATTCACAATGCAACAGCGTCATTTTAATAAATAACCACTAGGCTGCAGCAGAGGACTTCAGAATAAAGATAAGACACATTGAACACAGTCACACTGAACACTTGCTGAGCAGAACTGGGACTCTTTCCCTTACACCTAGAAATAAAATAAAAAAGGAAAATTAATCTAACATTTGGTGATCTGAAAGCAAATTACAAAATAAATTGCAATGTTACTCCCTTCTTCATCGAAAAATTGAATTAGGTCATTATCTGAACAACCAAAACGTACAAGAATGAACAATCCTTACAAATCTGTGGATTAGTGATCTTAATCTGAATATTGAAAGGGGGAGATATAAAAAAGTATGGTGCCCAAAGACTAAAGGCTGAGACAGCATTGCATTTTTCTATTAGAATGTCCAAAATATTAAAGTATACAAAAAATATACATCCCAAAGTAAAGTGCAATTTGAAAGTGCCATTGTTAATTTCTATTTCCTCCGAAATTCATTCACACTCCCATATAATTACTGTATTTGCCTATTCTTCATTGCACCATATACATCTGTGTTGCACCTTATTTTATCCTGTACTATTGTAATAATCTTTGGCAACACTACTTGATTCATGCCAATAAAGCTTTCTCTGAATCTGAATCTAAAAGCAGGTACTTTGTAAAAACTTTGCTTCCAATACAATGTCCACGACAACATCAATGTGATTCACAGAATGTCATAGGTATACTAGAATGTTTTTTTAAAATATGTTTAATGGGATTTTAATTGTATTTAAGAAAACAGAAAAAACAAACAGCACATCGAGGCACTCTTGACAGAATGGGGAAAAAGAAAGGAAAGGGTAAGAATGAGTGAGTGTATGAATGAGTGAATGAATAACTAAATGCTAACAATAAAACTGCCTACTTTGAAAGTTACCTACACTTGTTTCAAAGTACTGTAGGCTGTTTCATTGTTAAATTGCCTGTAAATCAGGCTCATCCTACTGTAAAAATACATGAACAAACAAACAAAAATTCAAAAAAGTTATTATTTATGACTATATAGTTACATTATCAGAATATGATACAAATTTGATATCTACACTATTGATCTCTGGCTGTGGTCACGTGATGCTACTGGAGCGTTTCAAAATGACAACATGTCAGGTTGCTAACTTAGCTAGTAAGCTAGCTTTGCTTAGCGAGCCAAATGATGTGGCTAGAGGAAACATCTAGCTTGCTACGTGCAAGGGATGAAATGACTAACGTTATGGCTTCAGGTAGATAAATCGACTATGTCAAAATTCCCACGGAAAGTACCGGACCCAGAGGAGAAAACCACGGTAAGTTAGGCCTACTGTGGCTACCAAGCTAACGTTAGCTAATTAGCTAACGCGTTAGCATGCAGCATCAGCACCAGTCACACCAGTTTGGAGTTACACAACACTCAGCGAGAATCAGCGTTGTGACACTCGTGCATGTTGGCTATCAACTAACTTAACCTTAGTAAACATTATGAGCTAAGCTAGTTAGCCAGTCAGCCAATTTAACCAGAGAGAGCGGACAGTTGTGCAGCAAAATAGCAAAGATAATCTGCTTGCTAGCTAATTAGACTGGCCAAACGTTGACTTGTATCCTATTTTTTACAGCCTATGCTTGTACCAGACTTTGACACGTACAGAACCTCTGAAAGCATGGTTATCAACAACTTATCTCAGCTGGACATATTCTTTGGAGGACCAGGCTACGTCCTTGATACACATATTTCTATCCTGGCTCATTTAGAGATGACAGGTGGAGTGGCTCCTTTACTGTAGCTCTGTGGCTCAATACTATTGTGCGAACGCTCCATCTATTGAATTTGAGGTGATGAATTGAGCTCAGAGTTTTCAAGGACTGTATTCACAGAAAAGGTCAAGCTTTTCCAACAGAGAGCCTCATCTGTTAACACATCACATTTCACTTGAATGCAATTCATCAACTTAAAATCGGTTATCAGCAAGAAATATTAGACTACACTTTTAATGTAGTTCATTTATGGTCAGTTTGGCCCCATAAGATCTAGGCTGATTATAGTGTAATGTTAGTCATAGAGGTACTGTGTCTCACAATGTCTAACATAGCGGTTTTCAATCTTGGTCCTCAGGACCCAGAACCCTGCTGGTTTTCATTCTAGCCATCTAATCAGGGACGATTGAACACCTGGGATGCAAGGTAAAGCAATCAACTGCAATTAACTACGTGGGCAGATAGAAACCCAGCAGTACCCCAGGTCCTGAGGACCAGACTTGACAACCACTAGTTTCTTTACAGTACACATTTTTAGCCCATGGTTATCATTAGTCCTTGGCTAAAGTTGACCCAGGGTTATTTCAGCCCTCTTTCAATCTGCATCCATTTGCCCAGGACCAGGTTCTCATGCCAAGACTGCCAAATCAGAGTTTCTTCTGCCATTCTCTGGGCTAACTGTTCCTGGTCTACAGTCAGGGTTAGTAGCTTAGTTAGCACACCATTAAAAAGGTCCTAGAATGCTGTGAGCCCTGGTCTAAGTACTATGTCCAACAGGATTGCAGATAGCAAAGCTGTAGTGTTAAGGCAGTCCACTCTGCTCTTCAGCTTGCTGTCTGATTGGGATCCCTTCAGACACGATATCTATCAGATAGAACATGGTGTGACTGTGAAAAGCACCATCTCATGGGGCATATTTCTTTATTAGCAAGCTCAGTGGAAATGGCTCTCGCGTCCCTCTCTCATGCTGACTCATTGGCAGCATCTCTACAAGATCACTCTCAACCTTCACACTGTCTCTCGCTCTCATATCCACCAACAGATTGGCCTCCTAGTGGACATCAGCTTATGGTTCCACCGAGAATGTGTGAAGCATGCTTTTGGTTTGGTTGTCTTCAGAAGTGGATGAGCTGAGGGGATTGAGGTGGTGTTATGTGGTAGCCATATTAACCCTGTTTCATAATATTTTATGCAAGCACATGCCCTTTGTCTGGAAGAACACCACCTCATTCACCAGCTTGTTACCATCAAGAGCTTCCTATAAACAATGGCAAGTGGTGTTGGGCTCCAGCTGGACAGACTGGTGAATTAGCAGTAATGTCAGAGACACTTAAACCACTGTCATATTGTGTTTTGGTGCCATATCAGTTTGTAAAGTGACGTGTAGATTACAGTATCAAAGAAGTCCAAAAACACTGCTGGAAACACACAGACTCTAACTTTACACCATGAATTATACATAGACTACAGGAGCATTGGGTCTCAACTGGTTTTGCATCCTCACCTAAATTTGACCCTGTCCATTAAGTTGCAACAGTTGCCACTAAATAGGTTATGCTTGGTATTGCTTAATTTTGTTCCAGCTCAAAAAAACGTTCTTCACTTAAGAAAGTGGCACTTGCAGCGCAGTAGGGAACAACGGATCACAACTAGTGAAAGCACAGTATTTCCCCAACGGGCACAGAAGGACATGTGAGCACAACATGAGCATTTTGTTGGTTGGTCTAGGCTATTCTTGGTGGGCAAGCCAAATGAATCTTCCCTAGGAATCTAACAAGCTTTTTACCTATTATTATTTTATTGAGAAGGATTATATTATGCAACTTTGTAAAGCCATGAAAATGGAAGTGAAACTGTGGTTTGTGCTTGGAAATTGCTCTTAATACAACAATAAAGA
The DNA here is from genome assembly GCF_048128805.1 of Centroberyx gerrardi. Lineage (NCBI taxonomy): Eukaryota > Metazoa > Chordata > Actinopteri > Beryciformes > Berycidae > Centroberyx > Centroberyx gerrardi. The sequence continues at coordinate 30,657,991 of NC_136001.1, forward strand.
TAATACTGGAAAGGTGATTTGCAGAAGTTTTAAAAGGTAAAAGTGCATTCAGCTTGTAGATAAGTTGGCAACAACACTCACATTTTCTATTTGGGTGAAAAATGTAAACAAGTCAAACCGTCCCTCAGGTAAACTCCTCCCATCTCTTTGATAAACAGTGGGCATAATCCCTGACCTTTGCCCATCAAAAAGTTAACATGTGATGTAGAGTGTGCCTACTCAATTGTTAATGGATCACAGTGAAGCTGTAAAGGTGCCGTGTTTCAGTTGTGCAACACTAGTCAGTACAACAGTGATGAGGCCTATTAGGGCTCTTGGTGTAATGTGAGAAACATTTGGTCCGCAGAGTTAAACTGACACTCTTGGTGCACTATGTGACACCACTCTGATATTGGGCTCATAAATCAGATGTGTAAGTCAAGACGTGTTGCTTTAAACCAGCACAATAGCCAGTGGATACTGTGGTCACATCAATAATTGATATATGTGGCATCTTCCTCCTTAAAATGCAGGATTTAATCTCAAACGTGGTTTAAGGTATTCTTGCAATTAGTAGAGTAGAGGCTCAGCCGAGTGTAGCTGAGACTGGAAAGGCTATTTGAATGTAAGCCCATTTGAAAAGCTCTTCATTTTCCTCTGTTGGCGATCTTAAAGTCGTCGTGGTTTGTAACTCGGCACCTCGGCTCTCGGATGCGCTCCTGGCTCCCTCTGTTCTCCCCAGGCCACACCCACCTGCTCCCAGAGGTGCAGCGGTCAGACCGACACATGAGCTGGTGACATGGTGGCTCAGTTTGCACATTTCCCTCTCTCCCTTGAGTTATCCTGCCAGGCAACGCTGCTCCCGCTCCTCACAGCTCATCAGTGTGCACCTTGTGATTGTTTGCTTAATCAGCAGCAGCTTAGCTTGTGCTTGCCAGCGTTTTTTTTTTTTTTTTTTTTTGGTCGTCTGCCTTTGACACAATGTTTATTCACACCTTTCAGCCCCTGCCATGGCAGCTGGTGTCAGTCTGCTGAGTGACCTGCCTTACTCCATCAGTAGAGCTTGCAGTGGAGAGATCAGCGCAGACATGGAGACAGGTAGGGAGAGCTCTACAACACAACAACGGCGGGAAAAGGAAAGCGGTTTGATTTTTACTTAGCAAAGCCAAGGCACAGGATTGTTAGCTTGCGATGGTCTAATTCAGTTTGGTCATGTAGTCTATTTATAGCTTGCTGAAGTTAAAAGAGAATTACAAATCAGATTTTTTTTATGTGGGCTTATGGGTCAGTCGATATCAAGGTCAGCTTCAGCATCAAGAAATGAACTTGCAAATGTCAGATGAAGGAAATTATACATTTATTTCAATGGTCAGATTTTTTTTTACCATTTCATTTACCATAATGTATCTGTTTTTACTATTGGCTGGGGTTTAAGAAAACTATAAATTGACCTGAGTTGACCATCTTAAACTTAGAGCTTAGTGAAGACGAACAACAAAAATGCAATAAATCTGTTCTCTGATTATTATATTTGATTTAAATAACCATACACTAAGAAATAGTCAAAGACATAATAGTCTGAGCCATAATTGCCTATAAATCATCACCAAAATCAGTGTAATTTGTTAACCACTTAAAAACTACTCAAATAAAATTAATATGTCTAAAGTCTGTGACAAAAACAGTGAGTTGAACGATATTACGAATAGAATTGTTAAGAAATCTGTTATAAATAATTGGGTATTTCAGACCCTGTTACATCGGTAACACTTGAATGTCATGTCCATATGGTTAATTTTCTTCTGTTTTGTAAGGAACATGATGCAAACTTGTCATATCTATGCATATTAAGGCCTTCTAGCCAAAGTACCGTACCTTACAGCTCCACATTTTACAGCTTTTTGTTAGAATGTGGGCACTCTCTCAAAATTGCTTGTGCGTTTTCATACATGCTGTTAGCCATTTTATTTAAAAATTTAATTTTGGGTTTTGATTCCTTCACTACACTCATAGGACACTATGTGCATTAAGTTTTTCAGTTATATTAAATAGTTGCTCTTCTGAGGTGTTCTGCCAGTCTAAAGTCCAAAGGCTCATCCATAACACTGGACTTGTCCTTATCTAGGCTTGCTAAAATGTTCTAGTATTAATTTCAGAAGAGTATGGTCTTGAGCTCATTTGTGTGTAAGACAATAAATCAGTTTCATGATAACATATTAACTGGTACAATATAGAAGTCAACTGATCAATGTGGCCGGTTCTCAGTATATTTAGTGAGCGTACTTATATAGTTTCTACAACTAGTGACTCTACACCTTCTGGCCCTGCAGCCTCTCTCATGGCTGCTGGATGCTTACAGCCAGCCTGCCTGCTCTTCCCACACAGAGAGGTCTGAGTGAGCCAACAGTATCACTTCACCTTTTGGCTTCAGTTTGATGGGGAACTGGGCGCTGAATTGTTGAGTGGACTTTCAAGCCTGCATTAATACCACAAGTCTAATACAAGTCTTACCATTGTTTGTAGCTGATCTAGTGTTTTTTTATCTTAAAGAAAAGTGTGAACAAAAAATATACAATAACAACATAACTGTTAAGTTGTTTTAGTAGTAGTAATTAAATGTAATTATATTTAAAGAATATATATTCTTTTAGATGAAAAGAAAACGACTAAACTAGAGAAGAAAAAAATAGAAACTGTGATGTTTTTCAAATAAATATAGTTCAATTAATATTATTTCTTTAATGAATTGGAAGAATAAGTTTGAGTTTAATGAGCTTATATTCTACAATTTTATAATTGAAAGATTTTTAACCTTTCTGTTAAAGCTACTAATTTAAAGTCACATCCCTGTGCTTTTTGTGTTAACCACTTGGCTGTTGTTGATGAAATCAAATGGCAGAAAAAATCAATCAATCAATCAATCAATCAATCAATCAATCAGAAAGACTGTTGTGGAGGCAGTGTGTTGGGTACTTTATGCAACCATATGTTTGGCCTTTAGATAGAGTACATGCAGCATTATCATCTTTCAATAACAACCCGATCGCGTCAGAGCGCGCACGTGTATGTGTTCACACTATTCGCCCCCATCCACCTCCTACTGACGATTTTGGAGGTGGTTGTCATGGAGACACTTCAAAAGCTGCTGATGAACTGATAGGTTGTATTGGCCTCTCTTATGCCAACGGGTGATTGTTCTGCGATGATTCACCGTGGGCACAGAGCTGTCGAGCCCGGAGCCTCTGTCAGCAGAGAGGCGCTCGCGCTGCGACCGGCAACACAGCCTGGACCGTAAGATGCAGCGTCGAGGCCGCCGCTCCCTCGGGGAAACGATGGGCAGCGGCAGGAGGCAGGACCGCAGGCACTCTGCCTCGGACATCCTGCTGAAGGTCCTGCAGCGCAGACGGAGCTCCGTCGTGGAGATCCTCTCCTCCTCCTCCCAGAGGGTCATGGTGGCTGTCAGCGTAAACCAGGCTCAGCCTCCCACTGAACGCAAGACCAGGAGATGTAATGACAGCTTCAGCAGAGATACCGTCTCACTGATTGTTTACCGCTGATAAAATAACTAGCATTTTGCGTAGGGGGTCGTGCCGAAGACTTGAGTCGCAAGGGAAATTAATCTTAGAAGTTTAGGAAAAGCAGTGATGTGTGTTGTTGTATTGTTTTGATGTATTTTTTTCTGTTCTTCCCAGCCAACGCAAGGGTCCCCACAGCAAAGTATACCAAGATGGGGGAGACACTGAGGCACGTCATCCCCGGTCACATGCAGTGCTCCATGGCATGTGGAGGGAAAGCCTGTAAATATGAGAACCCCTCTCGCTGGAGTGATGAGGAGCAAGCCATCAAAGGACTCTACTCGTCCTGGTAAGTTGTGCACTCTTAACACTTTGTATAACTCTCTTTTGTTGCATTATTCGTGTAGGGTATCTTTCCCGTCAGTACTAAGCTCTGTTAGAGTTCACATGGCGTCCACATCAATAACCACACACATGAAGTCCACATCAATAACTACAGTACACATATGAAGTCCACATCAATAACTACACAAAAAAGTCAATATGTGCCTGGCTTCTGCTTTGTACTGTAATCCTTTGTCTCATGTTGGAATGGAATAATTGAACAAAGCAGAGATTTTGTTTCAGTGCATCAATATGTTTGCGGGGCTGCTTTGATATATTGAGCTCTTGCAAGTTGTGTGTTTTTGCTTTGTATTAAAGTGAAAGCATGAGAAATTGCCTTTGCTCCTAATCAAGCCTAATTAAACATTCCTTTCTGTTTATGATTATGCTGTTTATATCACAGACCCCGCACACACACACCAACCTTTTTGTACTTTCAGCATCTAAAATTACCCAATGCCCTCTCCTTAATCTAACCTGTAATATCCTCCACTTACAGGATTACAGACAACTTGCTAGCTATGGCAAGGCCTTCCACTGAAATTATAGAGAAATATAATATAATTGAACAATTTCAAAGGTACAGTATAGTTTCATGTTTTTTTGCAAACCTTATTTGAATTTGAAATTTGAGTTTGATTTACTTTTTATGTGATGCTTTATTAACCAATTGAAAAACGATTAGATTAATTAGATTGATTATCGAATGATTTGTTTTAGCCATATAATATGCTGCAATGGTCTCAGATGTCGGTGTCAAAAGAGAACTGCGGATGGATGCGGTCTGTTGTCTTGTGGTCTGTCGTGTGGAGTCTTCTGCATGCTGACATGGGCATGTTGCTGTGCTCAGGTGCGGTTTGAGGACGGTCATTAACCTGCAGCGCCCTGGAGAACACGCCAGCTGCGGCAACTCACTGGAGCAGGAGAGTGGTTTCACTTACCGACCTGAAACCTTCATGGAGGCAGGCAGTGAGTTTCTCTCCATCTACCGTCACCAGCACATGGTCAGACCCACCTGGAAGGGTGAAACATACCAACATGTATATACTGTATGTATTGGTAGTGTGATTCACAGACTAGATAGGTGATTGGAGAGCTTTGGGAAAAAAATCACTGAATGTTGGTGGTGGACTGCACATGAACTGATGGTGATATGCATGCTGAAAATGTATTTTAATGTCACTCTAGAGTCGTGTTCACACTATTTACATTTTTCAAAATGCCAGTGCCTTTTTTACTTCACAGGAAAGAGGGAGCGGCTGCTTTTGCTGATGTTGTGTTTTTAGACAGAGTGGAGCGCTTTCTAAAATTGAGAAAAGTCATGAAAAGGCTTTTCCTCCATTTGCAACTTTTGAGAGATTTAGGACTCTAATCTGTAATGTGGCCCCTGGTCAAAGAAGTCTATCTGGGGCAAAGTCATGTCATGTCAAGTCATGTCTAATAGTATTGACTTAACATTCTGGTATTTCCACTTTGTTTTGTTTGTTTTCCTGTTACATACCAAGGGATTACACACGTGTTATGTCTTCTGAGGTTGGCAATGTTGATTCCTCTTCCTAATAAGCTCTCCTGAGATTCCTACCCAAGCCACACACTCGAAGCATGAGCTGCACTTTGAATAGTCTCGTCCTTCGTTTGACACTCAACAATAAGCCTCCAGTGTAAACACTGGCTTCTTATGCAGCCCTGGGTATTCAGTGGACTGCATGTACAGTTCTTCAAGGTTAAATCGAGACACTTCTTTTTTCTAAGCAAAACTCTGTAGCTAGATATTGATCTTTGAATCCTATTTTCTGACTTTTTGTATTTCAGTCTACTTCTACAACTTTGGGTGGAAGGACTATGGTGTGGCATCTCTAACTACAATCCTTGACATGGTGAAAGTCATGTCATTCGCCATCCAAGAGGGCAAAATGGCTGTCCACTGCCATGCTGGTCTTGGAAGAACAGGTTTGTAACACAAGCAATCATAATGGTTTTGAAAATGCTCAATTTCCCATTTACGCTTGGAAAAGTATCAATTGTATTTTTTCCATATAGGTGTGTTGTTGGCTTGCTACTTGGTGTTCACATCCCGGATGAGCGCTGACCAGGCCATTCTGTTTGTGCGAGCCAAGAGACCCAACTCCATCCAGACTAGAGGCCAGCTGCTGTGCGTCAGGGAGTTTGCCCAGTTCCTGGTTCCGCTCAGAAGCGTCTTCTCCTGCGCTGAACCCAAAGCGAACGCCGTCACCTTGTCCCAGTACCTTACCCGGCAGCGCCACCTGCTGCACGGCTACGAGGCACGGCAGATGAAGAATGTGCCAAAGATCGTTCAGCTGGTGTGCGGGCTCCTCTTGGACATCGCGGCAAACCGGCAGGTGCTGGTCGAGGAGGAGTTGCTGGAGATCCCCGACCTCACGGCCGAGGTGGAGAAGACCGTGTCCCAGCAGGCCCTCCAGCAGCTGGGGAAGGAGATGAGAGGAAAGGGGATCCCCGTGCCTTCACCTTGCTCATCTCATCCTCCCAACCCACCCGTTCAGCAATCTAAATCTCTTCACGATCAACCTCTCGCCAGCGATAACGAGCTGGACCCGCTCTGGAGACAGCAGAATGTAGAAAGCCCCCTGAGATCTCTTCTTTCTGGCATCAGGAGGCTCAGTTACAGTGATTCTGCCCTAAACAAACTGGGACCATGGCGGAACCATTTAGGGAGTCTTCGGAGTAAGAAACTACAAATCAACCACCTGATCAAACGCTCCCTATCTCACAACAGCCTTACAGCCTGTAACCAACCCAGATTTCATGACCTCCCTCCTCAGGACGTTAACAACAGCATTCAGGACCCTGTCTTTGCGACTCCTGGCTCCGATGGCGTGCCGAAAACGGAACCAAGCCAAGACACTGGATCCCCCTTTTTACAAAAGCAGCTACACAAGGGGCACCATAGTTTGTCCTTGGATCTCTCAGAGGGAAGAAAAGCACACTGTAATGCCACACTGCCAGCCTTATCAACAAAGAGTAGCTTAGTAACCAGTGAGCAGCACTCAGAAATGGATATGTCAGTGGTGGGAGGTGCAAACAAAGGGAATAACACAGAGGGGCTGAGAGATGTTCCCTTCATCACCCTCCAATCAGACCTCTCCCTAGAGGCCAGGCGCCTACTGGTGGCCAAAGCACTGGCCATGGACCTGATTGACAAGGATCTCAGTTCCAAGGTCTCAATGTGGCAGGTAGGGCACATTCAAGACTGGCATGTAACAACATTTTGCAATACCAAAATGTCCAAACAATATACATTATGGACTAGGATTCTTACTCAAACATGGTCAACTTAAAGGTGGTATGTGTAGCATTTTAACACCAATAACACCATCATTACTACATTCATTTTGAGATATTATAATTACCATAAACTAACGAGACCATCACCAAGAAGACTGGCAGCCTCTACTGGCTTCTACACTGTATTTTACATTGTGAGCTCTCTGCTAGATCACTTTACGGTGCTATTCTTCCAGCACAAGTAAAGCTTTCAGAGTTTCTCACTATGGCAGATGGTGGAAGGAGTGACAGGCTGATGGAAAAATTGTCTTTGTGTGTATTTGTGACAGAAGCAGGGTTTAGGGGAAATGTGTTCTTAATTTTGAGAAACAAAAAAAATGCTACACACAATGCAACACATGCTACCTTTAAAAAAAATTAATTGTAAGGTACAATTTGAAATTAAATGCAATGGCTTAAAATTTAATGTGATTATTATTGAATTTAACAGTTCAATGTGAGCATGACAAATTCAAAATGTATGCAATTCAAATACAGTCTCTGCTGCCGCCAATGTCTTTCCATACTGCTACTGTCTCCTGTGGAGAATGTTTCAAAGCTCCTAATTCTGCTGATGTTAAAAACTACCCTAAGGATTTTGAAAAACCTGACTTTAAAAAAAAAAATCAAAACGGCAATACTCTGCTAATACATAGATTAGCTATTGCGGCAATTCTTAACAACAAACTGTTTATCAGACAGAACCGGACTATTTTTTGCTTATTGATTCTTGTTCATTGTCAAAGTGTTACACTTGGTGTCGTGCTGTTTGTGATCCACAGGCAGAGCTAAACTCCAGGGAGGGGGCATGGGAGAGGATGTGCATGGAGAGAGATCCTCTGGTCCTGGCCAGCCTGATGTGGTCGTGGCTTGAGCAGCTCAAGGACCCCATCATCAGCAGTGAGGACGTCAAGGCCCTCAGTGAGAAGAACTACAACCCACAGCGTGCCCTTGATTCACTGGAAAAGGTAGCTGCTTTAAACCATCTGTCCTCATTCAGTATGGAACATCTTCAAATCTGCCTACTCACAATTACTATTTTATTACTTTAGGGCACAGCTACAACCCTAAAACAGACTTTGCACTGAATCTGTACTTGTTAGCTTGTTAAGCTTGTTACCATCTGGTTTAACACCAAAGTATGTCCAGATGACAAAGGATGATCCACTGTTAGGAACTAAAACAACATTTTCACATTCAGACTCAGGAGGAGGATTTTCCTCTTGGGCCACATTGGGCCGATCGATTCTTTTCCACTTTGCTCATCGCTGCGTTTTTTCTGAAGATGCTCTATGTAAGGTTTCTCTGCCTGCTTCTCCATCCTTACTTTTGATTCACATGGTGCACATGGAGCATTCAAAGGTCGTGATTGGTCACACATAATGGAAGCGCTTGATATACCACACCGGGACTGTCAGGGGAATTGAAAATGTAACAAACACTTCAATATTTGCCCAAATTACACAATTATTAATCGTGGAAACATTAAATCACAATATACGGTTATCTGTGATTAACTGTAGTCCTAAATAATCATTTTTATCTTGTCATTGAAATCACCAACACAGCCACTGTTTGAATGTGCAGTAGTGTAGGAGCTACATAGCTAAAGGAAATTGCATAAATCTGTGTTTTCATTTCAAATTTGTACAAAACATAATTGGACCAATTACTGCTAACTCCCCAACTTGTGATGAATAGAAATGTAAAGCAGTTTGAAGTAAATGCCACCATTTGGCTAGCAAATGCACTGTCATGGTATTCAAGTAGTGTGTGTATTATTTGATACTGTTATTGATTACAACATTAAAATGTTTTCCTGTAAACTCTGATAATATTGTGTATAAAGTCTACAGTACTATCCTCTCCTTACTCCTTCACAGGGCCACAGGCTGACTTTGCTGTGTGTTCTGGACTGTGCAGCTCATCTTCTGGCAATACCTGAAGAAGTGGAGACCACTTTTCTTAACCAAACAATAAAAATGTTTACCAAGGTGAGTACCTCAATATACAGCATAAGGTCAGGAACTATTCTGTAGGTGTTAGTCATATACTGTGCGGGTTGTTTTTTATTTTTTGCGTCTAATATTTCCTTTTCTCTCCAGATTCACGCTGCCTCAGAGAACAACCAGGCTTTATACAAGACTTTGAAAGCAATCCTGACACCAGTTCTGCATGAGATGCGAGAGAAAGCTATGGAGGAGAACGAAAACTCCTGATCCGGCCCTTCAAGTTCAAGTTCAACTTTATCGTCATCTGCGTCATAAACTTCATTTAAAAGATATTTAATTAGAAAACACAACAAAATGTTTCTCTCAGCCTTGGACAAAAAGAACGAGACACAAACGCACACTACAGCAGACACCAGGCAGTACAATCAACCAATAAGACGAGACAGGTGTATGCACCGTATTAGTATGCAGTGCCTGTGTGTGTATGCAAGTTTGTGCGCGTGCGGGTACTGTCGCTGAAACGAGTCCCAAACAAGGTTCCACTCTGACTTCTGGGCATTATTCCTCGCATCAGATACTGCTGAGTTCTGCCGACTTTTAGTCCGACAAAATATTTTTTTTAAACTTAAAATTTGAGGGTCATGCATTTCATCTTTCTTTGAAGCTCTTTATAGACTCTTTGTTTTACTAAGCACTGCCATTCTCTCTGTTCATGTGCCACAACGCTCGGTTTGAAAGCATTCCTTTGTCATTAAGTGTCCTGTTCTACTGTAATACTTGTGAGGGATTCTATATTGCTTTTATTATCTAACTGTTAGTTGGTCACAAACGACTGAGAAAAGAAATCTCATGAAGTGAATGTAATGTTGTTCAGCTTATTTAAATGTTTTGCCCAGCTGGTAAGGCTGTTAAAAAAAAAATAGTAATTTAAACCAAAAGATGTTTTTACACTGTGCAGATGCTACAAGGTGTCTTATTTATTTGAATATTCTCATTTGAAATGGAGCAATTTGTATGATAACTATAGCCTAGATGACAAAATGCAAGGTAGCTTTGTTTTAGATAGAAAGTAAGGAGTTCATCCTAGAATGAAATGCAAACTGATGCTACTGTTACGGTAATGCAAATTAGCAGGCCACAGTGCATTTGCTTTTCCAAGCAATTTTATGTCCTTAACACTATGTGCACCAAAAAAGACACAACTTCTGACTGTACTGTTGTACATGAATTTGTAAAACATCGACCTGCCTCCACTCTGCCTCAACTTAAATGGCCTATATCTGAACTTACTGTAATACGCTGCTGTCTGTGAAGTAGGCCTGCCTGTGTTATTTGTGTAGCTGTCGAGACGACTCGGTGACGCGGCTCTGACCTCATATGTGGCATGTGTGGACACAATGTAATGTAGATCTGCTGACACGTTGTGAATGTGGAACACTTACAAAGGTAATCTGCTCAAGCCTCTGAAAGGAAATGAGACATTGTACTGTGGGGAATTTTCAACAAGCACTATTTTTTCATTGTTACATTGGGCTACTTCTTGAAGAATTAAACAAACTTAACGCAAGCCGTGTGGATTGAGTCTTTTCCTTGATAGAAATGAAAGGCCAAGAAGCCTTCCTTTTTGCCATCTTTGTTTTTCATCAGTTTCTATCAACTGATCAGTGAATGAGTTTCCATTTCAAAACTCAGAAAGGAGGCGTACAGCGCCTCCTGGTGATGCTACAGCAGTTCAACATCCAACCTGAGATATTCACCATTCAATTTGAAAACAAATTTACACGTACTCTTACAAATTGTTGGCATGAAAGTAAAGCACATAACGGGTTAAAGATGATAAATATAACTCCTAACAAATACTAACTTGTTAGGAGTCATCTTTAAATCTTTGTACACAAAATAGTTTTTAAGCATAGAATAATCTGAGGTGTTTTTTTTCCTTTTATTCGTGACTGATGAATGTCAGGGAACCTTTTTTTTCCTAAAAATGGATATATAGTGTTTTGGGATAAAACAATTCAATTGTATGTAAATGATGCTTTATTTTTCAGAAATGTGTCAGTTGTGTGCAAATCACCCCTTGGGTTATCTAGTGTACTGTCATCCATTACATCCATCCATAACAGACTGGACTCCAAAAAAAGTCACACCTTTGATGACAGTTGTTTATGAGGGACTTGTAGTGTCATTTAAGAGATGTAAGAAATTTAAATCATTCCAGTGTGAATGTGTTGATCTCATCCTAACAGCAGTCAGGACAGACCTCTTGAATCAAAGTGGTCTACCTTACTAGATTCAATTACATGAAGGCAAACTTCCATTTGGCCTATATGGCTGCTCTTGCCTTCTCCTGACCTCTTAGGCTGTTTCCTCTGATGGATTTAAAGTCAAAGTGATTTATTAAAAAAAAAATGGATATAAAACGTAACCGCAATGGGCCACCATTTTATCCCACAGACAGAAATATAAGTGCATTAATAATATTAGCCATAAAAATAATAGCATGAAGAACCAAAGACTATTCTACAAAATACTTCCCTAAGCGTTACTTTAGATCCTGCAATGCAATGCATTTTGCTTGTTCTTTTATATAAATGTATTATATATTTATTATTACAGAAAATTCCCGTTTTCCCAGTCGTATCACTTTGTTTTGGTCGTTCGTTTGCGCCCACCTCTGACAGCGTTTGAAGACAGCATACCATCCGACCACTAGGCGGCGGTAAAGGACCTAATCAGTTTGTCAACTAACATTAAAACAAGACGACGAAGAAGAGCAGTCAGCATGTCAGATAGGTGGTTTCTTCTTCGTCTTTGAATACTTTACAAACTTGGCCGAGGAAACAATGACCATATAATTGCAAGAATTTTTAAAAATATTTTTCTACATATGCCGGCCTGTATAACAGAGTCTAAGCAAGTCTGAGGAAGCTGGAGTTTGTGTCGTCCTGTGGAGGGCAGTAATATGCCTAGTTGCATGTAAACTGCCGCAATTTTCAGAAGAACAAGAAGAGCAGCCAGAGGGTGGAGGAGCGTTTCGACATGGCAGACAGGTGGGTTGATAGTATTAGCCAACCAAATTTTAACAATATATCTTAATGCTTGGGCATATATTTATTAAAAAACTTCGTAATAATACATGGTATCATTCTGTACCATCCGAACCAGCTACCGGACTTTTATCCGACGTTAGCTTGCCAGGAGAACCACGCCGGAACGTGTTGCTAGCTAGTTGTTAGCTAAATGTATCTAGCTCGTTAACGTTAGCTAGCCAACGTAAGTTGTAAGGAGTAGTTAACAAACGTAGTTAGTAGAGTGAGATGCAACGATTAGAGCTTGCTGTGCCTTTCTTTGCTGCATCAAAACGATCTTTTACAGCGTTACACTCATACAGCTAACATACCGTAACAATTAATGCTCAGTCACGTTGGCTGGTTTAAAACGAATATTATAACTAGCTAGCTTCCAATGCCTCCTCTGATGGCAGAGGTCCTGTCCTCAGATTGAGGCAAAATAGCTTACTTTCCAACGTTAGGGCTAACATAGATACATAGATAGCTAGATACAAGTAAACTCCGTTATTTTACCCTCGATTTTGTCAGTTAAATGTATGTCAAATGACCAAAATATGTTAGTTGGTAATATCTTACTGGGACACACCTGAACAGACATCATTGTTACTCTGTTCCATTTGAAGGGTAGCTTCCTTTACCTGGATACCTAACTAACCTTGAACAGTAAGAGTAAGGTGCCTCTGCCTGGAAGTCAAAAGAGAATTGGCTTTAGACAGGATTGACTGCAGTCCCACTAAGCTGGAGACTTGCAGCCACCAAGAGAAAATACAGGGTTTACATGGAGATGGGAATGGACAGGCTGCTTTCTCCCTGTTACTTGGCCACAGTGTGTGCCACAAATTAAAAATGTACAATGTCAAATTCAAGATAGTCAGTTCAGGCAGCTGTAAATTCACATACCAGTCTGGTTTGGTCAAGATAGTAATGCAAGAACAGTCAGTGTTCTTCATTTTATTGGCTGTTTGTTGTTTTGTAAGTGTAATATTTCTAGATCTAATTCCGAAAGTGATCATCCTCCCTCAAGCAAAAAGCTGTTTTCTAGCTGAACTGTTTTCTGTGATCTTCAGTGACGCATTAAAAAAAACCAACATTTTAGCCCAAAGTCAGCCCAGTCCATTTGTTACTGGGATCAAAGACATAGTGAAATAATCAATGCAAGAATAGCACCATTTTGGAGCTCTATATATTTTTGTGGTAACAATTGTGTGTGTATGTATATATATATATATATATATGATAGTACACTCACAGCATTAATGAGTCGGCAGTTGAGGACAATTCAAACTCTAATCACAAAACTTGTAACTTGAAGTGCTGCCAATGGGAAGTAATGTATTAACACAAGACTCGATCCTCCCTCAGTGGCCTTGGTCCAAGATGGCGATGCACCAGCACAATAACCACAGATACAGTCTGCCACAGGGTTGGGCACACATGTGCCATGCAGTGCCAAGAGTCTGCAGGTTTGCATTCCAATCAAACACATCACCAGGTGATTTGGCTGATTAGTTCCTCCTCTTTGGCTGAACTGTTTGCTTGGAATGAAAACCTGTATACACATGGCTCTTAATGGCACATGGTTGAGAACCACTGATTTAAATCATTTAAACCATAACAGATGTTGTTTCGATTAGGCTAAGTCTAGTGGAACTAAAGTAATGCCATTCATCAATACATTAGTTAAACACAAGGAAAATTATCTCTAGTCATTGGCGGGGCTGGGTAATTAACACCCCCCACCCGTCAAATGTGGGTGATTTTGCGTAGTGGCTGGTAAATATTTTGGGTCCACCACTTCGTTGTGGTGGGTGAACGAAGTCTGCCCATGGGACAAAATCAAAAAGCGCCCACAGTGACGCTGATATGCTTTTTTTTTCCTCCCCATGACCGCTCCGAGGCACCATATTTGGCACCGTAGTTTAAAAAGAAATAGTTTTGATGTGAAATCTAGTTACCAAGGAAAACATTAAATAGGGCAGCCTCACCGCCCACTAGGTTCGTTATCCTGAGGCTGATAAGACCGTCAAACCGGGAGTAGAATGTGGCAACATATTGTTTTGGAGTTAAGATGTCAGCAGATGCAGATAAAAAGAGAAGTGGTACGCACTGCATTGATTGAAGAAGATATCAGGGCTGAAGAAAAAAGCGATATTTCAATGAGAAGTGGCGACATAAGGAGCAAGGCCAGATGCACGACTGGCAGCTTTTCAAACCTTCCAGCCAAACCATGAATCATATTGAGCCTTTTTTTTTTTTTTTTGAGGGGGGGCATTTTTGCCTTTACTAGATCAAAAATGAACAAATGAACAAAAATGATTCCATGTTGATTTCCAGCATTTAAATATATGAATATTAAATATTGAGTTGGCATTAGAATTCAGTGCTGACAACAGCTGTGATGTTTCACATTCTTTGTCAGTAATAATGATTTTAAGAGTGTGTTCACAACTCATTTATATTGTTCTTTTGGTCTGAACCATAGTGGAAAAGTTAACTGTTGCATTTTTGTATTTGGTTCGTTTAGGTTCAATTACAAGCCAACCAGGGCTTGTAAACAAAAGTCACATGACTCACAAGCAGCTCATTTATTGGACAGAGCTTTGGTAACCTGTCATCCTGTCAGGTTAGAGATTTTGGCGGCAGGAGAGAATCAAAACAAATGTGATTCCAGTCTCTGTAACTTTAGCTAAGCATGATGGACTTATCTACGCTCTTTAATATCTGCCTTGCCTACCTGTAATTCACCTTCTCTGGTGTTCAGACCAGTTTAAGAACACATGAAGAAATAGCTGAATATGAGCATCAGTCCAGACTGCGGTTTGCTCTCAGTTCATTTTGTTATGCGAGGCTTTCCAAGCGTGAGTAACTGCTGGCTATCAGAGGTCAACATACCTCTCCTTATACCCATAAACCCTTGCATTTTGATTTTGTTTCCTGTAGTAGGACCGATTCTGCTCACACTCCTAACAAGCCTCATCACAGTTCTCTTGGAACAGGACTGAGACTTTAATTTTCAGTCGTCTTAGTGCGGTTATTTGTGCGTTGTCCCCATGTGGCCAAATGAACGGAAGTAAAGCAGTAAACGCTCCAGAGTTTGAATGAACCACTCCTAACTGCTTGGTGTAAATGCACCTCGAGGATTATATTGTTGGTATAGAGCCTATTTCCTAACCAACCAAATCAATTTCTCTCCGCAGTCTGGGATCTCATCAGTCAACTGGTGTCAGAAGGTCTGGATTCACCAAGTGGTTTTTCTCTGGTCTCGAGGATTCTCTTCATCGTCAAGTTGGCAGCGGTCCAGTCTTTCACAGCAGCAAGCGGCTTTGTTTGCACTGTGGGATGAGGTAGTAGGTTGTATAGTTTTAGGGTCACACCCGCACTGGGAGATAACTATTCAACCTACTGTCTTTCTCAAAGTGACAAAGACACGTCTGAGTAGTCCGTCCTTCATTTCCTTCATTTCTGACTTTGCCAGCATTACCACTCTAATGGATCAAGATGGCACATGTTTTGGTGTTAATTTAAGCATAGTTTTACTGAAATTGCTCATGCAGTGTGAGGTAGTAGATTGTATAGTTGTAGGGTAGTGATTTTGCCCTGTTCGGAAGATAACTATACAATCTATTGCCTTCCCTGAGGAGTGGTAACTCTTCTATTTAATTTGAAAATGTTTGTGTTTGGTTTTCAAAGTGGAGTTCAGGGACCACCAGGGGTCTCTGAGGAGGTTCAAGAGGTCCCAAGAAAAAAAAAACGTTGCCATTATTTCGTCTGTTGGGGAAATGGAACATTAGTTAGCATAATCTCAGATCAGGGGGCCCTTGACCAAATATCTCCTTGGGCATCCTCACCAAAAAGCTTATGTATCCGGGTTTTCTTATGAAATGTTTTGAGAACCCTTTGCTTGCCTTAGTCAGAGGATTACATGGGTCAATTAGTCCTGATCCAAGTAGTAAGAATGGTTGACCTGTATAATATTTCTACAACCATAAAAGGATGCAGTTGTTTTTTGAATTAGTAGGGTTTTCTTTCCCCATGTCAGTTGTGATAGAGCATTGATGATCATCCTTATGAAACACTTCTGAAACATTTATCCACCAAAATATGACTTCCTTAGTGGAGGTTATGTTTTTAATATTTTGTTTGTGTGAAGATGGTATATTTGTTGCATTTCCTTGAGCCTCATGAAGACATTTTTTTCAATATGGAAAACAAGTGTTGGCTCTTAGTTGATCCACGTCAAACCAAATGTTTTAAATACATGTCACACTTCTAACTAAACCTTCAAATGGTAATGTATACAGTAATGTCATTTTGTTTTCCATTTATGATGAAGCTATTCTCTCTTTGTCTGCCATTTGGTTTTTATAATGAGGAATGCTATTGCAGTAAGTCATGCTAAAAAAAATCGTGTCCAGTTGTTGCTGGTTAGATTTCATGGAGCTTTTCTGCTCAAATGTATGGATGCAATTAGAAATGCTGAGTAACTGGTTAATAAATCTCAAATTATTATGATTTTTAAATTTGTCTTGTATACTTATATTTGCGTGAATTAGGGTGTTCAAGTGGACTACAGTGTTACCAAAGCAGTCACTTTGAAAGAAGTTCATCAGGCAACCCTCCCCCCTTTTTTCTTTTTTTTTTTATCTGATGACAGTAATTACACAATTGTGTCAGCAGATGGCGTAATAGCAACGCCTTTTGACAACTCATGACTTGACTGTGAAGACCACCCTGAACTGCATACATTATTGCAGAATTATTGGCAATAAATAATGCAGGTTGGATAAACATGATTTGAACCAGTTGAGCTGCAGCTGTTACAGAATATAGCCTACCTGTTATTCTTTGGGTCGACTGTGCACGGTATGAGAAACAGCTTATATGCACTGCATCAATTACCCGATTGTCCAAAAATAGAAATGGAATAAAGTGAATGAAGCTGTAGGTCTGTTAATGTGCGGTAATTGGCTGGAATTGGGAGCACGCCGCATCACAGGAAACGATCAGATATGAAACGCAGCAGGTCCTCTGTGGGGAGATGGGGGTCATAAGTAAAGTAAAATCCACTCGCTCAGAGTGGGAGGGGCATTTAGTGTTGGAAAATAAATAAAAACTGCCGGTAGTTGCCTATCAGATTGCTACCGTTCAGTGGCGGGGTAGACTCGTGAAATGAACACGAAGCCCGTAGTACCCGAGAAACGGATTGGGCTTAGAGCAGGTTACAATAAGATGCGATGCAACAAGTGCAAGGACCCGAATAGTTTATTGGTTTCTTACTAGAGCTGCACTTCTTACCGGCACTGAGCGTTTTTCAGCCCTGCAGTAGATGAAGAGATGAGCCTGTACCTGCAGGCTGAATGTGAGCGGCTCACAGGCAGAGACCCTGCTGAACACGCCCTGATAGAAAAGGTAGAGAGACGCGGAGCCTGATCATTAGAGGAGCCGCACAGCTTACCTGAAAACAAGCGATCCAATGCTACATACACTGACACCCGAAACATACCAAATGAAATCAGGACGAGTTTTTCCAGAAACTTTCGTTTGTCCCGAGGAGCTATTCACGTCTGCGGCTCAAAACACCTGGAGATCCTGCAAGGCTTCATAGAGAAATAAACCTGGTTGTTGCAACAGATCATAAATCCACCGGTTGAGCACCATGAGTAGGAAAACACGTCGGTGGATTTTCCATTTTTTCCTATGCCTTGGAATTGTATATTTGAAAATCGGGTGAGTTAATAGGATATGATTTTCTCTGCATTTTCAGATGGCCGCACGTTTTCGTAATGAATGTTGAAAAATGTGTTGAATCGGCTATTGCCCCGAAATTAGACGCTGCCCGATTGCTCATATTGATAAATTGTGAAATGTTAATTGGAATGCTCTCTGCTTATACTAGTCTATTCTGTAGATCTGTATAGGTAACTGAGTCATTTAGGTTAGACCAGTGGTCCCCAAAGTAGGATCCGGGGACCCCCAGGGGTCCATTGGGGGGTCCCAGGGACTCCCCCAGCAAATGAGGAATAGTTTAATTTACTATTATTTTATTCATGTGAAGTTTGAACGGTGTGGATATCTATTTTGATCAGTAGGCTATAGGCAATGCCATCACCCCACCTAGTTATTTAGGTCTGTATAAAGTCATATTTATATTCATATACAAAAATCTTCTCAGATGGTGGTCCCCACAAAAAAAACCAACTTAGGCTATCAAATGGGGGCATAATGGTTTATAACCCCCGTTACAACCAATAACCAACATTCATAGGGATATGTAATGTTTTATTTCCCCCTTCCATCTTCCTCACAGGGGTCTATCGTCCGTCGTTGCATTGGGAGCAAGCATAATCTGTAATAAAATCCCCGGTTTGGCCCCCCGTCAGAGGACTATTTGCCAGAGCCGACCCGACGCTATCATAGTGATCGGAGAGGGGGCTCAGATGGGGATCAATGAGTGTCAGTTTCAGTTCAAACACGGACGCTGGAACTGCTCGGCCCTGGGCGAGAGAACCGTGTTTGGAAAAGAACTGAAAGTGGGTATGTTACACTTTTAATTTCATTTGATCGCATGCAGACCAAACTGTACATCTGCAATATTAGGCTAGGCACTGGGAAAAAATCATGTTCCTGTAATATTCCTATAGGGAGTTCATGTTCTGTGGTACTCAATAGTGAGTTTATAGTGACCTTATTGCACTTTATTGCATTTTAATCTCCTATAGTCCCTATACGGATTTATACTTTTCCTATGAAATATGTTTAGTATCTTTCTATATTTTATTCTAGGATTACTACAGTTCTGCTTCCTAATTGTGGTTGACATATGCTTCACTTCAATATTGAGGTATTCTTGCAAAGTGCTATAAAAAGCATTGTTGAAACATGTCAGCACACCCTGGATTTCCATGGTTATCATCCAAGCAAGAATTTTTTTTTTCACTATTCAAATATTTATTGCTGTGGAATGAGCTATTTAATTTTTTTTAGGCTGTTTTCCCTTTCCCCTTTAATAGCTTTTTGTGCAAGAGCAGCATTGATACTTTGATTCCTTCCTCAACAATACTCACTTGGCATAATCCTCATGCAAACACCTTCTCACACAATTCTGTTTCTTTGCAGTAAGCTAATGTAATATGAAAACCCCCAGTCTCATATATAATGAGCATCTGCAAATGTAATGTTGCCTTTTTTTTACATTATCACTTAATATATTGCTGGATTACATTACAGCAACGGGCTGCTAATTCAGTGTTGTGTGCACATTGAGAGTCAGCACTTGATGTTTTCTTGAATCCTTAAGCTATATGTTATTCAGTTTGTTTGCACGGTGGAAGCAAAAGCCTTCAAGGTATATAGTAAAGCTGCATTCAAACACTGGAGAGGAAGGGTTTTGAACATTGCTATAAAATGTCAAAAATCATGCAAATTCTCTTCCTTTATAAACAGCATGTTTCCTCTGAGCTGTTGGACTGGTAACACTTTGACAAATGTCTGTAAAATTGAAACTCAGAGTCAGTCAGTGCATCTGTTCTTGGTGGGAAAATGAGCCAGAGATTTTGGCCTGTTTGTGGAATAAGGCTCGAGGCGATGGATGCTCAAATGACAGGACTGCGGAAATAAACGGGGAATCATATTTAACACTGGTTTCCCCATGCCTTGTTCATTCAATCCACCCAGTCACCTCAGTAAAAGGAGTTCGGTTAAGAGAGAGAGAAGTAGAACTTGAGTGTAGATTTTTTCAATTCAAGTTTCATGAAGGATCATAGCTCACATTTTTGTCTGAAGCATGACTTCATTATAATTGCTGCATTGTACATGAAGCCTCTTAATTGCAGATCATAATGTAGTCGGATTAAATGCAATCCACACAGTAGTTAACAATGGCGAGATGAATGCCTTGATGGGCGAATGAGTATGCCTGATATAAACAGTGATCTGACAATTATTAGAGCATCCTATCCTCACAATTCAGTGAGTTACAAAGTAACTACTAATTATGATGATTAGGATGAGACTTTGAACTGAAACAGTTCTACATTTTGATTGATGGCATTCCCTTGGTATTCATACTTTTTTCAATAATGCATGTCTACAGTAACTGGTGTGCTTTTCCTCACCATTATGTTATTTTTGATGTTGTAAGATCAAAACTTACGTGCTCTTTATCTGCGTTCAGCTGAACCACCTTCATGTATGTTCATAAAATACTTTTCCCTAAAAGACGAAAAGCTTCAAGTTCAGACAAGTACTTTCTAGTTTATAAATTTACCTCCAGGTTTTGCAGCTTTGGCAGGGGAGGTTTAGAATCATTTTAAGCCACTGCTTCAGGGAAGTACTAAAGCATTTTTTTATCTGCCATATCTGTGCTCAGATTTATTCCAACTCAGTAAGAGAAAGTGATTTGTCTTTCAGTAATGAAGACATAGTAAACATTTCAGCAGCGGAATCTTACCCAAATGTAGTTTTCTACCATCCTCCTAGGTATTTGAGCTATTAAAAAGTTGAAAATCTACAAAAGTGGTTCATTTTTTTGGGGGAAAGGCTGAGTTCCAAGATGTTTAGGTCAGGAGACAGCAGGCCAACTTGAGCACTACTTGGGTCTAGTTGCCCTGCACAAACTCTGTCTGAATCCATTGTTTTGTTTCAGCAGACTGGAACACTGATAACTGACACAAAACATAAATTGGGTTTTTATTGGCAGTGATGCAGTAATGTACAGTATTTTGGCATTAGGATCAAGTATCCCCCCCCCCCCCCCCCCCCCCTCCACAACTCTCTAGTTGAAGTAAGCCACCATTGGTAACCACACTGGCTTCCTGTTTACTGGCTTGGAGGCATGTAAATGATTTATTAGCAACTTAGACAGGCGAGAGTTCATTGAGCCAGGCCTCCTGTAACACTCATCTGCAAGGCAATGTCACATCTGATCAATGGCCTTGTCGATAACTAGTAATTTGTATTACTAATAATACAAATAATAATAATAATAACAACAACAACATACAGTATTTTATTTGTATAGTGGTACTCAAAAGCAATATTTTTAAACCTGGGAGTTGGGGCCACCCAGTTGGTCAAAACATTATTCATAAAATTTGAATGATTAAACCTGAGATATTTCATATTTCTGGTTTAGATGACCGATGAAGGTGGGATGACCGAATCATTGTATCATTAATACAGTTCTCTACAAGTGAGGACAGTGTGCGGTGTGCAGTGACTTCGTTCAAGTGGTGATATTTCAGATTTACAAATTCGTTAATAATAGTAGATAATAGTTTTATTCATGAAAAACAATCAAACAAAAAAAAAAAATCATTTTATTCAGCATCCATCTGTGTGTGTGTATGTGTGTGTGTGTGTGTGTGTGGATGATAGTGGTTGGAAGGCTATTAAAGCTTCATTCATAATTTTTAGATGATGTAAGTGAAAAAGTGTGAGCACCACTGCTCAATAGCCTACTCTTGTCCACTTGTTCCAGCAAAGCTCAACACTCACACATAAATTTTAATGGCTGAACTTGAAGAGGAAAAAAACATGACAATAAACTTAGAGTGCTATGGGGGCTTAAATATTAAAGTTGATGACTTTATTGCAGATTTCCTGGCACTACTAATCATTTTTGGATTTTTTTCACATGTGCTCCAAGAGGAATTATCTCCATTTTAATTAAAAATGCAGTTGACCTGAAGCACTCTGATTTATAGAGTGGAAATCCATTCTATTTGGCTGTCCATGTAGGGAGGTTCTGCATGCCTCTCAGATTCACCTCCACAGGGTGGATCCCAGTTGTGACGGAAGCTGGGACAAGGGCCAGACTGATGCCTAAACATATCATATTTTCTCTCCCACTAGATTGTCTCTAAAGTACAACATTGCCCACTGTATGTATTCAATAGATTGACCATTCCCTGGTGAAATGGTGTGATGACACCTGGATTCAGAGGCTGGTCACAGGCCTTAGGTTGCTATGATTGTCACTCAATTGAAAGACAGTTGAAGCTATTTGCTTCCTAAAAAGCAAGGCTTTTCTCATATTCCAAATACAAAAACCAATGCTCTATTATATCTTCTAGAAGATTCAGAGAGCCACTTTTTTGCCCTCACCTTTCTCCTGACATTTATCTGTTTAAAGAGAGCTTGATTAATGAAGAATACTTGGCTCAGCTCATGTATTTTATGATTTGGTTTGAAGCAGCTATGCCAGGTATGTAAGGAGGTTTGATGGTGCCTGAAACAGTGAATCTTGATGTCAGCAATTGTGATTAAAAATGTCTTTCTTTTTATCCCAGGCAGTAAGGAAGCTGCGTTCACCTATGCTATCATTGCTGCTGGGGTAGCCCATGCAATCACTGCAGCCTGCACCCAGGGAAGCCTGAGCGGCTGTGGCTGCGACAAGGAGAAGCAGGGCTTCTACAACCAGGAAGAGGGCTGGAAGTGGGGCGGCTGTTCTGCAGACATCCGCTATGGCTTGGGCTTCTCCAAGGTGTTTGTTGATGCCCGGGAGATCAAGCAGAATGCCAGGACTCTCATGAATTTACATAACAACGAAGTGGGACGCAAGGTATGATCATGTTATGCATATAGTCTATTTTCATTTCTATTTGAATAGATCCACAAATCCAGTTCACCTCATAATCCCCTCATCATCATAATCACCTCATAATAAGTCATTTACAGTAAAAGCCCAGCGTTGTGTTCTTAGCCTATGAATATTATACACAGTTTAAGATTGAAGATTGTCAGAAGCACTGAACCATTGAGCGTTTTTGAACAGGTGAGTATTAAGAGCTTTTGTGAAGGTGCCTAGTGAATTAGAGCCTCTGATGTTCCAGAGGGAAGGAGCTGTAATAGCGATACAGAGATGTCTATACACTTTGTTAGTTGGTCCATGTGGTGGAAGTCAAGACGTTTGCATCAGCTGATCTAAGCCTACAGGAAGATGTGTGACACCGGAGGAGGTCAGTGAGATCAGAATGAGCAAGGTTACTGAGGGCTTTGTACATAGTGAGAAGCAGTTTGAACATAAGTTTTTGTAGAATGGGAAGCTGGTGGACATTTTAAAGGACAAGAGTGATGTGATCTTTAGAGCGGCTGAGTGAGCATATGAGTGGCAGAGTTTTCGACGTATTACAGTTTGGAGGATGTGCTGTGGAGGATGCTGTGTCAGAAATGTGATAATTTCATGATTACAAGTTTCAGCAGCTGAGAATAACAGAGAGGGATGAGGACAGGTGACGTTCTGTCTGTTTTTGTTATTTGGTTAAAGCTGGAATCCGGCCCTTTATCCTGTAATAGTCAAGTTACACAATACCAGTTGGCAGTAATATGTCTCATTGGTCTCCATGGTTGGAGATGCTCTTCATAGACTGCTATTGAAAATTTTGACCGGGTAGAACAAAAGTCTGCTAACTATCCAACTAACATTAGCCAACAAAGATTACCTTCGCTGGGTAGCCGAGTAGCGCTAGCTAGTTAGCATACTAGCCTACCCAGTGAGTTTACATTGAAAAACATTTTTGGCTAACCTGCCTGATATGCTAGTGGCACACACTGTAGTCCGCTGTTACTGTAAAGCTGCAATATTTACACCATCATAAGAGATGTTATTGCCTAATTTCATTACAAAAGTTATAATCATTGAAAGTTAAATTACCTGGTATGGGCCATTATTACTAGGGTGGGAACTGTTTACTGGTGAGCTGACGTCTGTCTGCTACACCATTGATAATATAATACTTCCATGGGTTGTTTGGTTGTAGTCCGAACATCATTTCACAATAGACTTAGTGGCAATGTAGAGCTAAGTGTCGTCAGCATACGAGTAGAAGTAGGGACCATGGCAGCAGATGATGTGAACGAGGGGAAACGTAAAGAAGGAAAAGGTGGGGACCAAGCACCATACCTTGGGGGACACCCTGAGAGACTGGGCAGTGTCAGTTTTGCAATTGGTGTTGATTTCTGTCAGAGAACTATGACTTAAACCAGGAGAGGGCAGTGTCTGTGATGTTAATGGAGGACTTGCGCCAGGAGAGAAGTGGAGAGTGGTTGATGGTATTAAAACCTGCATTTAGGTTTAGAAGGATGAGAATGTTTAGAGAGCCCGAGTCAGAAGAGAAGAGATCATTGGTAACTTTTTGGAGGACTGTTTCTGTGCTGGGCAGTGATCTGAATCCAGATGGGACATGTTCATACAGATTATTTGAATACAGGTGGGACTTAAGATGAGATTCATGTTTGGAGATGGGTCAGTAATTATTGCAGATGTCAAGTTCAAGACCAGCCTTCTTGAGAAGAAGTGTTACAGCACCAAATTTAAGAGCAGGGGGATGTTGCCAGTGGAGATTGAGGAGTCAGTTGCTGTGATAATGAGATTGTGGGAAAACAGGCCTTGACTTAAATTGTATGATCTCTTGCAGAGGCAGGCAACAGAAGGAATAGGCAAATGGACTTGAACTTTTGGTGTGATATGGAGCGTTTATGTTTAGGTTCAGGGGTGAACCAGTTTATTAAGCAGTTCTAGAGATTTTGTGGCTAATTTTGAGTCTGAGAATTCAATCTGTATGTTTAAATCTTCCAAGTGCAGGCTGGAGGCAAGTTGGCATTAGGGTGTGTGAGGAGGGGATAAATAATAGAGGTAACTAACCAGAGATTCGGGGCCACAGATTTTAAGTCAGGAGTTCAAATGAGGTTGGAGCTTGCATGGTTATTTGACCGACTGTCTTGCTGGAGTAGTGCTGCAATGTCACCACCATGACTATCATGCTTTGTTCAGTGCAGACATTGTATATTGACTGAGTTTTTTTTGCCAGTCTTCAGTGATACAAAGAAATGATTATCATAAATTTGCTGACGAAATGACTTTGTTGGTTAGGGGGAATTTAACAGAGCAAGTTTTGAATGGTGTTTTGTAATTAGTTGATGACTACGATTTAGTTAGAGGTCTCAGATTGGCTGCATTCATTTGTTGTGCTGATATATTGAGAAAGTGGAGGGCATCTATGGGCAGAAATATGTGTCACTAGAAACTGAAATTGAATTATTTATATTTGAATTTGAATTGCTCAACTTGAATAATTGCATTAAAAAACTGAATTTGAATCACATAATTTGAATTTGTATTGTTTAACTTGAATAATTGCATTGAAAAACTGAATCTGAATAGCATAATTTGAAATTGAATTTATTAGTTTGAAACTGAATTCCAATAAACTTGAAACTGAATGTAATATTATGAAATTGAATTCATTTGCTCTGAAACTGTATTCAGTTCTCACAATTCAAATTCAGTTCTCATAATTCAAATTCAGTTCTTGCAATTCAATTTCAGTTTACTGAGACACACATCCTGGTCATTGAGGAAGAGCAATCGAGTACAGAAAATTCCAGATCCCTTCAGTTCTCTGGACATGATACTCCGAGCTGAACACCATCAGTCCCAGCCTCATCCACGATCGAAAGAAACGTTCGTTAACGTGTATCAAGTCCATGGATCAATGGGAGTGAAGGAAATGGTCAAAAACATACAGTAGGTGCTGATTGGCCGAAAAGGAGTTCTGTGAATCTGCACTCGATTGCTCTTCCTCAACGACCAGGATGTGTGTCTCAGTAAACTGAAACTGAATTGCAAGAACTGAATTTGAATTACGAGAACTGAATTTGAATTGTGAGAACTGAATACAGTTTCAGAGCAAATTAATTCAATTTCATAATATTACATTCAGTTTCAAGTTTATTGGAATTCAGTTTCAAACTAATAAATTCAATTCAAATTATGCTATTCAGATTCAGTTTTTCAATGCAATTATTCAAGTTAAACAATACAAATTCAAATTATGTGATTCAAATTCAGTTTTTTAATGCAATGATTCAAGTTGAGCAATTCAAATATAAATAATTCAATTTCAGTTTCTAGTGACACATATTTCTGCCCATAGGCATCACCCAGACTAGAGAGACTGGAGCATGGTTGAAAACAGTGACATCAGGAGCCTCTGCTGACAAAGCGTGGTCACCGCAAGGTCCCATAGTCATTTAGAGTATACATTTAATCCAAAGTCAAGGAGTGATTGTGTCTGATAAGATTCACAGTGGAGTAACTCAGGATCATGACCACCAGTGAGTGCATTAGCCAAGCACTGATGTTGTTAACCTATGGCCAGAAGTATGGAGCCAAATGGAAGATCGATAGACACCACAGGACAATCCACAAAATGGCACAGCGAGAAAGCAATCTACCGTGAAGCAATAGCAGGCAGATGGGATGGAGCGATGGGAAGTCTGGGAAAAACTGTGACCTCTAAGAGTACTGCAGACTACAAATGTCCACTGGATAGTTCTGAGATCTTGATGTGCTCAAAACGGTGTAAAAGGATTGCTCCTTCATATGTTTTGGGGCCTTCAGGTCTGTGAAGGCAGTTTGACTGATTTTCATTTTCACTCTGTTCAAGACACAGCTGCCTCTAATCCCTAATGACTCAAAGCATTATGATTTGCTGTACATCATCCAAGGCCTTCTGAAAGAATTCAGATGTAAATGTTGAATATTTATTGAAACAATTCTGTCCACACTTGAGTAGATGTATCCTGAGGGTTTCATTATGTAAATAACATAGCATAACAGTGATTAGGGTTAATCAGCACTGCATGTCCAACCCTCTTTGTCCTGATAGTAGAGTGTGTAAGAGATACACTGGAACAGTGGCTGTGCAAGCTACCCATTACCTCGCTAGTTATTGTCTCGCTAACAAGGCTGCTGTAACAGGAGAAACTCAGACCTTGTGAATGTTTTTTTTTTTTTTACAAACAGTGGCTCTGTTGAATACTACATTGACCGAGAGGTGTGCATTTTTTGCCAAAAGCCCAATCAAAATGTTGTTGGAGTGGTACTGGCAACATTCTAATACGCTAGTCAAAATTTCCACAATTGCTTTTCCTCTTGCCTTATTCTACAAGTGGTGTAATTCCCATTTCATTCCATGCATATTAGAGCAATATGAATTCACCCCATAAGGGTTTCAGAGTAGTACATGCTCATGTGCTAACACCCTCCAGCCAGTACTACCACTACCAGCAAGGCCCATCCCTATGCTTTGTATTTCCAGGATTGTCTGTTTGAGTGCCTCACATGGTCAAGTGCATCTTTAAATGCATCTCCTGGTCAAAGTTCTTCAGCATGTCTAGGTAATAGAAATAGGAAATAGAGTTTTGAGGGAACTGTGTATATAAAAATTTTGGGAATGTAAACAAATTCGCTGAAGTTCATTGGCTGTGATAGAGTTCTTGTCAGTGCCATAGCGATAGGCAGTGGTCCCATCCTGCAGGAAAGAAGAGGTTGTTTCAGTACTCTGGACAAGGCTTTGGGGAGGGGGAGGGGGAGGGGCTTCATACTTGAGGTCTGGCATCAGTCAAAATGTGATATAGTGTGCGAATCTCTTAATGTACACTTACTAAACCAGATTCCTCTGTAATTATTGTAGTAGGCCTTTCATATCTAATTTTAAATGATGTCAGATTCTTTTGAGTGCCAACCTTGAAATTTTCTTGAGAAGAATAAACAATGGTGTAAAAGGTGCCATGGGAGGCTTACAGGGGTTCTGTTAAGCAAACAATGGCAGCTTCGTTGGCATTTCACTTCAATGAACTCCATGAATTAAATGTTTGTCAGGTCTCGGGGGCATGACCACACTAAGCTGTATGCATCCAAGGCTTTTGACAATTACCCCAGGAGACTCCAGAAAGTCTGAGGGCACATGAGAGTGGAATAATTAAAAAGCTGGGTGAGGCTTCTTTAATGCCAGTAAGGGTTCCCACTCAGCGAGGAGGAAGGAGGGTTAGCTGATGTCATTCAGCCCGAGGCGGAGAGAGAATACCCAGTCTGCTTTGCCAACCACACCGAAATGTTCCACTCTAACCTTGAAAAGGCCATTCACCGCTGCCAATCTGCTCTCTATAGATGCTTCTTTCTGGAGACAACTAAATTGTCCTTTTAATCACCACATGCTCTCGTAAGTTAATCCAGCTTCTGTGTGAATTCACCACCTTATACAAATCAAGTTCTTACATCCCACATACGTGGAGGGGTTTTGTGTTCATTGTGTCTGTTTTTCCCTGTCTGTCCACCAAAATATCTTTGCAATTGGTCGAGAGAGAGCCATGAGACAAAAACAAGATTGCTCTGTGGAGGCAGGCAGGGGACAAAAGTACCATGAGTCCATGAGACATCTTTGATACAAGCATGGAAGATATTGCAGTCCTCAGACTACCTTATTTCATTTTGTTTTGTTTGATTAATTGATCTTTTATTGAATTGCGATTTAAATAAACCCTCTTAAAATCAATTGGATTTCTGAACATGTTAATGACACAGCCTCATTTATCAATTTGCTTGCATGTTGTTTAAATATGTATGTGTAAAATACAGCCATAAATCTTACGGCACTTTTATCAACCATGCGGACACTCATTCCCATCTGTCTACCCTTGCCTTGATACATCTCAAGTATCAAAAATATTCATCAAAAGTCCGCGCTCATTCATCCAAAAATATTAACATGGATTAACAAAGGACACGCCCACCCATGTCCATATTTGGAATAAACTGTCAGTGGGCAGTTACCTGCTTTTAGAGTATATCAATTACATTTATTAGCATATTTGTTACATCTCTTCTGGTTGCTGTAGCTGTGACTCTTGAAATTTTGAAATCTTTACTATTGGTTGATTGTAATGTGTTCTAGGAATTTAATGCAAAAATTTGATCTAAAATTTAAATAGGGTTAGAGTTAGGGTTAGTACCTTCCTAAATTTCCTTTCCAATTTTGGAGATTCAAGGATTTTCATTAGTCATTTATAATATTGCATAACAAAACATGCAATAAGGTAGGGAGAGTGCACGTGTTTTTGTATGTGTCTCCCATTAGTGCGTCTTCTTGTCTTTTAAAAGAATGGCACATAGCTACATGCCATATGGAGACATAGCAGGTCTAAGATCTGTGGAATGCTTACGTTCAATTGGAATGCTAGAAAACTTTTGTCTCAACCTGTTGAACTATTCATGAAATATGTTAGACCACGTTTTTCTGTGAACTCATTGTATGCTATATGTTTCCTACCTGCTCATTACAAAAACGACATCAACAAAGAAATTATTAGAATTTGTGATTAATGTTAGAAATTCTTAGTGAAAAAGATCTTCCGCACACTCAGATCCATGCAATATACATTTATCAGGCCAAGCTCTGATGAAGGTTGTGTAGACCAAAAGCTTGGCCTAATAAATGTAATTGCATGGATCTAAGTCTGCTGAAGATCTTTTGTCTTGTGGATTCGACTGTTTCTCCAGCAGCCTCGCTTCACCTGTGTTTTCTCCTCTTTCCTGTAGCTCCTGGAGAAGAACATGCGTCTGGAGTGCAAGTGCCACGGAGTCTCGGGATCCTGCACCACCAAGACCTGCTGGACGACGCTGCCCAAGTTCCGTCAGCTGGGCTACATCCTGAAGGACAAGTACAACCAGGCCGTGCACGTGGAGCCGGTCCGAGCCAGCCGCAACAAGCGCCCCACCTTCCTCAAGATCAAGAAACCCCATTCCTACCGCAAGCCCATGGACACGGACCTGGTCTACATCGAGAGGTCGCCCAACTACTGCGAAGCGGACCTGCTGACGGGCAGCATGGGCACCCAGGGCCGTCTGTGCAACAAGACGGCTCAGCAGCCCAACAGCTGTGACCTGATGTGCTGCGGGCGAGGATATAACACACACCAGTACTCGCGCGTTTGGCAGTGCAACTGCAAGTTCCTATGGTGCTGCTACGTCAAATGCAATACCTGCAGCGAGAGGACAGAGGTGTATACCTGTAAATAGAAGTATTTATTGGATGTGTATTCACGCACAGAGCTAGATCTGGGTGTGTGTGCGCGTGTGTGTGTGTGTGTGTCCATCTGTGTGCGTGCGTGTGTGGGTGTGTGTGTGTTGCTAATGTATTTTAATAAAAGGGTTCTCTGTGGCTGATACACAAATGCGTGGAGAAACCGCCTAGCTGCTGGCCTGTGAGCTGGTCTTGGCATCACAACAATCACAGCGAGTCCTGCCTTGAACGTAGGCTACTTATAGCCAGGACAATTGGTTCCTCCAACTTGTGTTGATTCTATTGATGCCAATGGACATCTGCCGTGACACTGGACTCCGCCGTGACTGGACGGTCTGAGTATTAAGCAGACTTATGGGCTCATGAGCTTGTTTGTAAAGTACCATGTCAGTTGCCACGTCATGCCCCAAGCTCGACTTTTCTGCTGGACATACCGGCCTGTCGGCATGAATCACCTCAAACAGCGATAGAAATATTTGCATTTTTTCACATAGGAACTAGACTAATCATAATTTATAAAAAAAAAAATGAGAAAACTACTGATGTTTTTAAGAATTCACTGTTGACTAAATCTGGTAAGGTTTTCAGATGGTGTAGATGCCTGACGTTTTTAGTTTAAAAAAAAAAAAAAAAAAAAAAAATCCAAGTGCACTTAAAAGTATAAAGCATTTTGTTGTTGCTATCTTTTTTTTACAGACACAGCTTAAACACTGGAGTGGTATGTGCATCATGTAATATGGAGGCTGATTTGAGTCGATGAGCCCGGTCCCCAGTGTCTCAAGTCATAGAGTAGGTCAGATTTTAACTTGACTGAATTCAATATTTGGGACAATGCAGCTCCTGTGCATAAGCCTGGCAGAAGAGCGCTTAACTACTGAAAAGTGGGCTCAGTATGATAGTATTGTTTTTCTTCTTGTTTCTATCCCCGTTCCCCTTCCACTTTGCTGCTAGTTGTCTGGAAAATCATGGAGTTTGTGACTGAGCAGCCATATTGACTCTTCGAGCTAAGATGACACCACCAGGAGCAAACATGAGACATCCAGACATAAATCCCCCTTAATGTTGGTTGATAGAATATATTTTGTAAGAGATTATTTTTATATGAATATTTTTTTATTTATTTTCTATTTCTTTCTGTAAGATATGCTCCCTACCCCGTTTCTAACTGTGTTCACTGAGTCTAGCAAAGGAAAGCAGAAATTGGAATGACCCTTAAATACTAGTTTGGAAAATGTGCCTTGTTTCCTTTTCTATACAGTTATCTCATACTGGACTGTGTAGTAGTGTGGTTCATAACCCATCTCAGAAAACAAACATCTAACTCTGCTTCACTATCCATTCAACAATCAATGATCTTGTCAAGTTTATCACTAACACTTAGATAAAACCGTCAGACAGAGGTACCTTGAAAGGGACACTAGTGATCAGTCATGATATCACAGTATAATGACAGTTTGATCATAGACAGACTTACAGAATTATAAACTGCCTTTGTATTTTGCAGAGATTTCGCCAAAATAATTGTGGTATATCGTGAGCTTAGAATTATAAGTTTCTATCTGGCTGGAGAGCTATTCTGAGATATTGAGCATCAAAGATTTGACAAACCATCTGGCAAAAATGTTACGTGTTTTATTATGTTTTTTTTTTTTATATATATATTTCATCCTAAGAGGTACTTTAAAAAAAAAACATAACACCACACAAGCATAAGTAACATTCAAAGATGATGAATATGTGGATAACTCAATTTTGACTTATAGATATATATAAAAAAAAGTCATTTAGAACCTTGTAATTCCAAGCTCACAATGTTTGTTTGGTTATTGATAAAACAGTTTTAATTGAAGTGCCAGTGTTAATAAATATTGGCTCAGGACATTCATTGTCTTTGCTGACTTATTACATGTAAGCCCACATTGTCTTTTCATTCTTTCTTTAGTTAATAAATGTTGGCTCAGAATGAACCAAAGGTGGTCTTTTTGTATCCAACGCAGTTCTGTTTTCAGGGCAGGAGCAGAGGAGAGCGAGGTAGGTGTAGCTGGTGCTGAGGGTGTCCCAGCAGTGCTGTGTTCCTCAATGAGGACTGGGAGTTCGGGAGCTGCGGGCTGATGGATTACTCTGACATCTGCTTCATTCACTCCTCGGCAACGTTGCTACAACAACCGCACTGTGCCCCCCAAAAATGCTCCTCGCCTCTCCAAGAGGCCAGACTGCCCATTAGCAAAATGGTAACCATGCAAAACCCAGATAACTTTTGGATGCTATTTATTTTGTGGCAAAGGCAAATGGGAAGAAAGGGGGGGGGAGGGGGGAGGGGAGAGAGAGAGAGCTTTACAATTGCGAGGGATGATGTCAAGAAGGATTTCAATCTGAGCGATAGAAAAGGTCTTAACTCCCGGGAATAATCGGCACAAAACATTCCTCGCCTAAACTTTGCCTCAATAGACTTGACGCTTTGAAAAGGCAGCTGGCCAAACAGCCTCGGTTAGAGTAACACCGAGGCTCTGTCACTGAGAACTGAACGACATTATCTCAGTGTTTCGGAGAGGGATGGGTGGTTACGTGCTTGCCTTTTCAATTCAGATCGCTCATAATATGGCTTCCGACTCATTTTATACACACGAAACAGAGGTAACAGAGAGACACGATCACAGATGGGGGAACTGACACCTAATCATACTTTTGTTCATGATATATTTTACGACAGGCCTCCCTCTCCTCCGCCCTAACTAATTCACAGACCTACTTCTGCACATATGTAAATCTGATCATGTGAATAGCCAGAGATGCACATTTGCATACCCTGCACATATGCTATTGCACTGGACGGCTTATTGTTGACTAAACCCTCTCCAAAGACACTCAACGGTTTTCACACCGGTGCTTTTCATTTTTGAGAAATTGGCACCAGTCTGTTAGCAATCCTGGTGCAAGTCAACGGGGAATGAAAGGATTTCTCTCAACACTGCAAGCCATCCCATTAACTTCCATAAACTGCACCAAGTGTCTTCAATTTTTGTTTCCATTACATGACGGGATGGATGCGCTTTCGTTGCATATTGAATTAAACCGCTTGCTTACTAAGAGGGGCGCAAAGTAGCTGGCACAGACTGACTGCAGAGGGCCACTGTGACATGAAGTCAAAGCAAAGGACTGACTCATCCTCCACAAGCCTCGCTCTGTCTGTCAAAAGCTACATGCCAAAAGGGGATCACTGAAACACTAATTAACTGCTTCATGGTGTTTTTCCTATAAACACCGCTGCGTCACTGCCAAGGTCCCTGGTGTTTGATGCCTCTGCTTGCTCAAGGGGTCTGGAGTCAGCCTCTCCGTGTCTCTCTGCACGGTGTGCACCTGTGAACACCTGCATTGGAGGTGGTAGTCCAAGATTTACGACTGCCAATCTGTCGCGTGAGCTGGCTGTTGCCGCTGCTGCTGCTGGATCCGTGCCTTCGCCTCCGCATCTGTTTCTGAAGCTGCTCGTGTGAGTGGCAGAGGCGCTTCCTGGCTCTGAAACAAGACCCTCCAAGTTGTAATCACCAAGGACTACATATTTCATTTGCGCAGAGCTTATTGCTTTGATTTAAACCTCTGTTTGATGTTACGTTGCAGATCGGGGCCTTAAGCGAGCGAGTTGGCGCTCCATTGTAAATGGCACTGGGTAACAGTAGGAGGGTATCATACTAGGCTTGTGCAAATGAGATTCTTTGTCTCAACATTGATTCCTCAAGACGGAGCCTGCTTAATAACTATCATTATACCAGCATCTTCACAAGAAGGATTAATCAGGGTCCAAACAGAAATCTTCATCTCTGCGAGCAATGACGTCGTCGGCCAAGTATGAGCCAGAAACAAGGAGCGCATACCTTGGAAAGCCAAAGGGTGTTATGAAGCTTTATTCTAATTGAAGGATGCATAAATCAAACATTTCACGTCACATTCTTTTAAACAGTGAATCTATAATAAATCATCATTTGGCTCAGAGGTGATTGAATAATAGATGTTGTGCTATTATTTGAGCATGCCAGGTAATGACAAATCTATAGCCCTGAGGTAAACTTCTCCGTGTTATTTTTTTACTTAGTGTCTGGTTGTTAAATTTTATCAGTGCTGCAAAGGCCATGCTGTTATGGCATTAGGCAATGAAATTGTTGGTATTGTGCATGAAAGCATGAAGAGGCATTTTAGAGGGGATTTTAGAGGTTATAGCCTTTATCTTTTAATTTTTTTGCAGCTTTTAACTGCGGCGGCCTGCATGCCATCCACTCGCCACTTCAGGGATAATCTCACCTGAGCCGAGGCGTCACACTCCCGATATTTTCTCATGATATTCGTGACAAAAACACATTTTGTAAATACTACATCGAACTCTATATTTAAAGGATTACATGGGTTTTAATATTGCACTCATGCCAACGAACTGCTTTTTTGGTCCAAATGAAGGCGTTCTTCCCTTCGTCCTGAGCAGGTACAAAACTTCTGCCACAGGCTCTGAGGCGCTGTGCTGCTCTGCTGTGGTTACACACTGGGAGATGCAGCCATGCAGGAGGTCCCAAACCCCCTTTGTCTCCTCCGGTGATTGACAGTCGGCCTAATCCCGGAGAAGCCAAAGGAAATATCATCAAGATGCACTTAATTACACTTTTTTCTCCTGCAGGCCTTTCTACCACATGTGTGGCATGTATCTGAAATTACACTCCACGTATGAAAAGGCTTAGCGAACGATTCTCGTGCTTGTGTTAGCTTGCCGTTCACACCAATTTGTGGAATATGTAGAGGAGCATCACGTTGTTATTAGGGCTTACAGATGGAACAAAATTACGAGTTGTCCCTACAAAGGTTTACATCAGACGCTACGCCCTCCGCTCCGTCTTTCACTGTAAAAATGTGTGAAGAATGCAGTAATGACACACAGTGTGCTGCACAGCGTATGAACCGGTATGCCGAGAGCACATGGGAGGTATGTCCCTGTGGCCATGCTAACATGAAAACTAAATAAGCATGCATGAATACATCAGCCACGCAAAACGACTTCCTGCTTTACGCCCAGCAAGCTATAATTTACTCTTTTTTTTTTAAATAAAAGGATGTAGAAACTTCTTGAAGGACACGGAGCGCATGAATGATGAGAAAACTCTCATGTCTGGTGCCTGCAGCAGCGTGTGGGTGGTGAGGTTGAATCAACAACTAATACATATCCTGCAGCCTGCGGTTTTATTGGCTGAAACCGTGGAGTTCCTGCATGAAGCATTCTGATTAATTGTAGATGAAAAGATTTAAAGGTTTTTTTCTTCACAGAGATAGAATGGACGCTTTCCCCTCGCAGAATTTGCTCCTTCTTGGCGGTTTCATCACCTCACACCATTCACAGTTGATTTAGGCTGAGGAATGCGGCGGATCATCCCACAGAGGGCAGCTGGAGGAACCTGAAAACATGGCTGACAGTTGTGACAGTCGTGCTAAAATAAGTTTGAGTAATGAACAGCTTGATGACAGACCAACGCTATATCAATGCGCCTAAAACAATTGCGCCCTCTTCAAATGGTTTTGAACGATGAATGAAAAGGGTCTGACTCTCAGCCAAAGTGATTCTGATGTTCCCATTGCTTATCAGCGCTGTTATCATATATAGACACTGATGGCTGCAGAGGACACTAAAATGTTATTTTAGATGGGCATGAATTACATCATACAATATATCATATTGTTCTTGTAAATAGTGCATATTATTTAGTGAAAGGTCTTGGTAATAGCAAACATTTAACATGACATTTTCAGATAAATACATTTCTGTTTTGCTACTCTCTATCACCGATTAATATAGCACAATAGTGATTCAACCTATAGTCTTTTTTTGGAATAAATAGAAGAAGAACTGGGTAGTTAGCATGAGCAGTGATAGCCACCATGGCTGAACAGACAAAGAAAAGAGCGCCACCTACAGAAACTCAAACTTCATCAACAGAAGATCCATGGAAAAAGACACTGTTTGATTGACAGGTGATCTCTGGGAAGTGCAGTGCAGAAACACCACAGCGATGAGCGCTGAGCACCGACAACCTGCAAGGCTTCAGCGGCCTGCTCGTCGCCCCTCTTCCGTCTGCTCCACACTCTCCTGAGATTTAAGAGCGCGCTGGAAACCTGAGCTTTGTTTTCCTCTTTGAGTTACGGGTGCGCTTACAGTACCTGAGCAGAACGTTATCTTCTCGTCCAATCACTTGTCCGCGTTCACGTGCGCATCGCTTCACAGCTAGGGAAACTATTCTGCTCGTATTCATCAAGCGCATATCTTGATGAGCTTCATGAGAAATGACCGAGATAAGAGGGGGGGGGGGGGGGGGGGGCTGCTTTTGTAAATGTGCATGAATCTGGCGTTTGCACCAAAGCGGCGTGCTTCAACAGCTTCTGCGATAGAGCTCTTAATCACACTGGAAGCAATACAGATTTTTTTTTCTAAGCTTACTGGTATTATCTGTGTGCAAAATGCCCAGGTGTTTTTTCTTTTCGATTTAGAAACGACTGCATTAAAAATAAAGTCTTTTGATTTGTCAATTTCGTAGTTCACAGTAAGGTCACTACAATGGCACGGCCTTATAAACTGTGGAAACTAGGAGATTAGTATAATAATGATGACTGCAAGGCTTAGTCATTTGCGCTGGCAACATTAGGCCAGGATTGGATCCGTGAACTCTCCCAGCGAAGCTCTCCGCCGTGTTGCTTTAAAACAACAAGTTTCAACAAGCGACAAGACATGGATTCTGCGGGGAAAAAAAGACCTCAGCTCCGCTCTGTGCCAAATGTCATGCTGTGGAAGCCGAGGCAGCGCCGACTAGCAGTTGTCTGCGCCCTGTTAAGATCGTGCGGTTCCTATGCAAGACCGTGTGACACATTAAAAGGCCGATTCCGTGTCAGCTGTCAAGGTCATGATACTGCGGGGGGGGGGGGGGGGAAACAATAGCGGCGACGGTACCTGTGGGTTCGGTGACCTTTCATCTCGCTGCAGCCTCTGATGTTCAGACGAGTCTGGCAGAGGCAAAAAGGGGAGAATGAGATCAAAACCTTTTGAAGGGCCGTAATGCAATTATCCTCCGCAACTTTATGCAGGTTGAAAGCGATTGTGTGGTTGTTTTTGCATGGGCCTCTGTCCTTGCAAACGGCAACTGGCACTGTCGGGATGGGTCTACTGCTTGATATTGTTTGAAGAGCAATTATATTAATCTTTAGGGCAGGGCAGGAAACGGAGGCACTTTCACTATTTAACCAGCCAATTTGATTTTTGGAATAGAAAAGGACATTGAAGTGATAGAAGCTGGTTAGCTGCCAGTGGCTGGTAGAGGAGACAAATTTACCACTCACAACCAATGGTTAGTGTTTAGCTGATGACTGGTGTTAATTCTGCACCCTGCAATTAGGGGATTAGCTCTATTTCATGTAGGGCTTCAATAAAAGACAGACAATAACTCGGCTTCAATGTTGACAGTAAGTGCCGTCTAACTTGGCCGCTGTCGGTATCGCACGATGCATGTTAATGTGGGCTGTGAGAATGTGTACATGTCAATAATACAATGTTGTGAATCGGCGGAGCTCCGCACCTGGCGACTCCAGAAGTTAAGCAAACACACGCAGGATCTAAGTTCATATTTCTCGGAATAAGGAAAATAAAGGCTATTTCTTTCTCCTGCTCTCTGTGCTGCGCATTCTCCCTTTTCCCATGCCTGCCTCATGTTGCTTGTTGCTGTCCCCCCTCTATCATTGTTTAGACAGCTTGAGGCCTCTTCAAGAAGGGAAAGTTGATATTTATGTTGAGGCTTTCTGACTGACCATAAGCAGGAGGAGCTCTCGCCTGAGCTCGGGCAGCCTGGCACTGATACAAGCTTTTATTCGCCGCTCTTTGGGGAGAAATGGACAGGTTCAGACAGCGGCGCTTGTGTTTAACAGGTGAGGCTTATTTCCCCGTGTCTTTTTCTCGCTCGCACAGGCAGGCTGCGTCACCGGGCCGCTCCACTAACACACATTTTCCATGGAGATACTCTGGATGCTCTTCTTTTTCCAATTGATCTGGAAAGACATTCCATCTCCATTTAGCCCTTGAGTGCGCTTGAGCGTGTTCCAGTGATAGCTAGCTGCGGGAGCGGATTCCTGCCGCCGCCTGATTGGCCGAGAGCGCGGTTCAACCCGAGGTCAGAGGTGTCCGTCGGTGTCATCCTCCGCCCAGAAAAACACAGCTGGCCAGACCAGTGATGTCAGATAGAGGATGTTAATTAAATAACTGATGCCGCCAAGGCTGATTGACATGGAATTAATATGTTGAGACAGAGACGGTCGGCACGAAGAAGACGAACAAGAACAGATTCTGTACAGTCCTACAAGTGGTATTTGTGGCAACGACATGTAGAACTACTGAATTATTAATTATTTAAATGCAATTTCAGCTCTCTAATCCCTAGTTGACTAGCTGCTGTTGTTTATTCTATGGAGAATGTAATGTTAAGCTAGCTAGCTGCTAGTTAGCATTAGCAACTGCCGTTAGCAAACATAGCTTATAGCATATTACATACATACATAGAAGCACTGCTAACAATGTGCTTTATTAAAAAAGTTAGTTGTCTTACCATCATTCGACGATTTAGCTATGTAGCCTATATCACTATAAATCACTATAACACAGCAGTCCATGCAAATCAATAGCCGAAGAACGCAGAAGTTGTCCGTCACGTTGACAAAACTCATTTGCATACAAAGAGGATAGGAGATTAAGGTGTGAAGATTTATAGATAGTTACATTTTCACAATATACAACTTTTACTTCATTTTATTAATGATATACTGCTCAGTAGAGAACAGAGTTGAACAAGTGTCTCACTTCTAGTGTCGTTGGCTGACTTTGGCTCTGGAGGACCACAGTGCCAAAAAGAAGAACAGTAAGAACCAGAAAGGACTGTACTCCTATTGTACACCTGACTTGAAATGGTAAAAACAGATCAAATCCAGCTATTTACACACTCCTCCCGAATTTCTGGGCCACATGATAGGCCGAGCCAGCACTGTGCCATTGAGAGACACAATGGCCATCCCTCCCCAGGAATAATGTAGCGCTCCTCTGGAATGCCTAGCAGGTTCCTGGAGGCCATTCCCCATTCAGCAAACAATCACTGCCAGGTAATAAAAGAAGCATTTGTGTGATATGTCAGCAGTGTGTGCAAGGCTTAAAAGCAAAAAGATGGTGTGGCAAGATTGCATTCACTTGCTCTCCCAGAGGGGAAAGCTATACTATTATTACCAGTGGCCATTCACACAGCTACCTCTTTGAAATTAAATGTGGCAAGGCACTGTCAGACGATACTTGTGCGATCACAACCGCCATAAATTGCAGTTCCTGAGGAGCACTGATCTCTGGTTACAGCTGCAGGTACAACAAAGACTTATCCCTAGTCATGAAATCCCTCATGGATCTAACAGGAAAAATTATGTAGGATTCTCTCAAAAATATGACAGAATCCAACTGGAATCTTGCCTTGTTTTACAACTACCCATCCTTGAGGATGTCAATTGGACAGTCCAATAGAATTGGATGAGTCCTATAAAAGACGAGGTTAGATGCCTTTATGGGTTTTGTACAATTTTAAAGTGGTAATCTGTGAAATTTTAATTTTTATTCAGTCTCCATCTTTGTTGCTCAGCGCTCATAGCTGTGGTGTTTCTGCACTGCTCTTCCCAGAGATCACCTGTCAATCAAACAGTGCGTCCAGTTGGATTTTCTGTTGATGCAGTTTGAGTTTCTCTTTTCTTTGTCTGTTCAGCCATGGTGGCTATCAGTGCTCATGCTAACTACCCAGTTCTTTATCAATAAAACTTATTCCAAACAAACTACCAGAGCTACCAGACACCAGGTGTTTAGAACAGCAAATGTAAAAGCTTTCATGAACTGGCTACTGGGTTGAATCACTATTGTGTTATATCAATCAGTGGACCTTTATTTATATGAAAATATCTTGGATTATTATTTTAAATCCTGTAGTCATTCTACTAAATCTTATAAGACTAATAGGATCCTGGAAGATGGGTTTTTTTCCCCCTATTGGATTCTCTCTCTCACACACGTTTACACACATACACACACAGACTCACACCATAAGGGAACAATGTCATTCAATTTTTGACACGATCATTCTGTTGACATAATCCGTTTATGTGAAAACGCCTCTGATAGGACTGACTGGAGATCCACCCGCTGCGCTTTGTCTTCAGCTGCTACAAGGCTGGGTGCCACCGAGCCATAAAGCTAGTCTGTACATGTGTGTTTTCTACATGCTTCTTAAAACACATGGAAACACACACGTTTGTTTTGTCTCATCTGCCTGTGGTGTAACCCTGAGCTACAGACTTATTAAACCCATTCATCATTTCACCCAGCGCAGACTGTCACAGCACTTTTAGCTGGAGGACAGCACCAACAAAATATGTGGTTTGGAGCAATCAGCTTTTGTTGATATTTCCTTTTATTTGGTCTAGATTTGGGTGAACTAATTACTCCTTATGCTCACTTCTGTCCCTAAACCTTTTTCACACATGACCTTTTATTTCCAAATAGTGATCTGAAACCGCAGTGTTTTGGCAGTCTGAGGCCGGTAGTGCCTTCACTATAGCTTGAGTGTATATTTGAATGTGTTGAAATATATACAGTACAATTCTGCACACTGAAATGACAGTTTACATGTTGTAGAAAAAGGGTCAGGCTTCTTGTGGAAAAAAGGTTTCATCTTGAACACATATGGTTTACATATATATATCTGTCCATTGCATCACAACTCACTACTGAGTCCTCACATCTGGACCTTAAGTAACTCTCAATTAGCTAATGACCTCATCATTCTGCCTGTACAATTATGTCTCTGGCAGACCGATGGGCACATGGTCATTGTCTGAATAACAAACTCATGCTTTCCTTTATAATTAAGACAGACAAAGCTGTTGTGGGGCTTACATTGATGTCAGTGGAACGACCGAGTGCAGTGAGTTAAAAGCTACTACACCCAACCTATGACACAACCCATGTAGGACAGCCGCTGTCGTGTCAAAGCGTAAATCAAGCTATATATATTCTGAGCACATTTCCCTGCAGAAAGTTATAAAGAAGTTTACATCAAAGAGTTTATCAGTCAGTGAGTACACTTTATTCCAGGGGAGACTGTGTCCGGTGATTTACGGTTAAGGGATTCTGTACGAATGTATGCCCCTGTCTACCGCTGGATTGTTAAAGTTAATCCTCTTAGCTCCAGCCCAATGTTAAACGCTGACAATGAGGCCCCATAATGTGGCTATCAGGAGCAATCTCATGGCTGTGGAGATGCTAAACAGCCTGCTGTGTTGGGTTAGGCCCCCAAAAAGCAGAATTACGCCTTGAAAGAGGCAATATTTTTCAAATTGTCGAGCTGTTGAGCAATGATAAAGCTGCCTGTCACATTTTTCTCCCTGGCTACAGAGGCTCCCTTTCAGAGGAGCTCCCGGCCCTCCGATGTGACACACAAACCCCCTTCCGGCCTTGTTTGCATTCAAATGTGATAAAAAGTAAAAGGTGACTTTCCCTCACAGCTGGGCAGAAAACGGATTAGGTCAAAGTGACAGGCTTCTTGGAGATCCCGCCTGAGCGGCGAGTCACACTGTGGAAGAAAGGAGGCCTCACTAAGCTCAGCTTTGGAAGCCAATTGAGGGGTTTTGCTATCCCTTTCACACTTCCAGTGTTCCCAATGGCAGCTAGCCAGCCATGGTGACCAGCTCAGAGACAAGGTTAGTCATTCAGCAGAATCCCCTCCCAGTGCCAGGGTGCAAGCCTCCCCAACCTGGAGGTTTGACTGTGACTATATGGGGTTTGATTCGAAGCAATCTTAAGGTGCTGTCCGATTGTTGAAGGGAATATGTGAAAAAACAAAACACGTTAATCATTTTAGCTTTAACCTCAGTCGCTGAGCATCCACTTGTTACCGAGACATGTTTCATTCCAAAATGTGTGGCATGCTGCAGTATTTATTTTCCACTAGACCCCTACTCTATGGCTGCTGGCCCCAGATTACAACCAATTGACTGTCCCTAAAGCAGAGTTTGTTTAAAGCTCAACTCCCTGTTGACATTGGCTTAATCCACTGCAAGACACAGGATGCTTCTATTTGAAAACAAGCAAAGACAGTTCCATTTACATGCTATGGGACACAAGTTCACATCACCAGATGACTCGCACAAGTCTATGAAGTTGCGCTGAACTTTTTTTTGTTTTCAATCATTTTGGTGGAATATTTCACCGGTAATGCCCTTCTGACTCACTGATGAAAGAAATTATGTTCGTTATCATAAGAAATTCAGGATGCAGCATATGAAAATTTGCCAGTGTGGGCCAAAGTTAGAACTGCATACTATTTCAAACTGCGTCTTATTAGAAAGACAGAGGAAGTTTGGGACAAACCTGGGTCTTTGGATTCACTTCAACACTTGACTTGATTATTATAGGGCTCAGGCACTAGGGCGCCATCTGCAGGCTCCTCTCACTTTCTCTAAGGGCTGAATTTCATGATTTACTCACACGCGCACACACACACACACACACACACACACACATGGTGTGGTATGTATGTCAAAGACTTGACATACCATCTGGCAAAACTGTTATGTGCTTATCTATCTTTTTAAAATATTTAAAAACACACAAGCATAATATCATGAATATACGGATAACTCAATTTTGATTAAAACGTTTTTTTATGATTAATTATTGTTATCCCAAAGTTCAGTCAGTGTTCAGCAAACAAATTACAAACTTTGCCAAGACCATGATCTTAAAATGACATAGGCCTAATATGCTGCAACATGACATAAACACATTACTTGTCATAATTATGACTTTATCCTGACACATTATTCTGCATTGCTACAGTATAACCACTGGTGACCAACCAATTCTGACAAGCTGCCTCTGATAATTTTGTGTTCACTTACGTCTGAATTAGAATTTACAACCTCGCAGAATATATGCAGTTAGCTGTGCAGGTAAATGCATGCATGAGTCTGTTAGGAAAGATGGTGTATCAAAGGGAATACTCCAACGTTTAGTGTTGTTTCAAATATACGAGAGAGAGAGAGAGAGAGAGAGAGAGAGAGAGAGAGAGAGACTTTAGAAAGAGTGTAGCTATGTTGAATACGTAAAGCTCTAAAAACCTCAATGTCATTTGATGTATCCCTGTGATCACAGTCACTTTAAAATGCATTAATTATGCTGATTTATTTGGCTGATTATATTTGCCTGCAGGGGTTTCTCCATTGATTCATTAACAGAAAGGCTTTGGAAAACTAATTCTGGCTACATTCAATTGGGAGTCTCAC
This sequence comes from Centroberyx gerrardi, assembly GCF_048128805.1. Taxonomy (NCBI): domain Eukaryota; kingdom Metazoa; phylum Chordata; class Actinopteri; order Beryciformes; family Berycidae; genus Centroberyx; species Centroberyx gerrardi. The sequence continues at coordinate 30,701,436 of NC_136001.1, forward strand.
TGATTAAGCACCATCAGCTCTTCATGAAGCTAACAAAACCGCTTATTCAACTTGGTCTGGGGTTTCCGGGCTTGAGGGAAATGTTATTCTTAGCTGTGTCAGTTGTAAGCCTCTAAAGCATTTGAAGTTGTTTCATGAGTTGTGACAAGTCTCATTTACAAGAAAAGCTGGTTACATCCCATTTAAATCAGACTAGAAAAGAACTAAATAATAATTTGCTCATTTTCATTACAAGCCTCTAGGCCTGCTGTGTATTTCAAGTCACTTAATACCATCTTAACTTATTTCAACTTGATCTGCGAGAGCAATAAGTTGTTCTTACATCTAATAAATCAGTTACAATGTCAAAACAAGGGATTACAAAGTCATACAACGAAATAAATCAATTCTGTCACAATCAACCACATTAGATAATTTATATATTTACAGTCTTTTTGATCATGATTCAAGGTGCCAACACCATAAATAAATATGTGTGCGATTTAGTTGTTCGGCTCTGTTATTACTTGGCGTGTAACACGTCAGGGTCACGCAAAGGTGATGCCCTTTTTCCATGATCATCAAATGATTCAGATCAGACTACATGTCAAACCTGAAGGTACGCCCATGTTCAGATGGTTTTCCCTTCTGGATACATAGGGACTGATATCTGGTAATTAGTATAATTAAATAAAACTGTGGGCTGATAGGGAAGAAAATTCTATTGTCCATTAACTCTCCAGGTTAGGTAAGCTCGAGTCGTTTTCATTATTATCTCATCTGTAAGGAGAGGGGGTGTGAAGGTGTTTTTCATGAGACAAAGGGCTTTGAAGAGGTTCAGACAGGATATCTGAAGGTGGATAAGATATCACCTCAAAGCTGGAGTGTCAAACCCCCAACCAGGCAGCTGTGTATATCCCTGTCATCACTCACACATTACCTGTCTACACTTCACACACACATATAGACACCATACAACTGAAATCTCCCAGTGACACACTCATCGTTTTCAATGTAACTTTAATGAATAATCCCATTCTAAAAGATTTGCATCTCTGAAATTCAGCTCTGATAAAGACACAGAGAATCATTATTATAATCCATAGAGACAAACATTTGGAGGTGTTGGTGTGTTTTCTGCAAATTTTGAAATATCCCAGCTAACTTAACAAGTAAAAAAACACTCTTACCCCGAGGCAATTCCCTGTCAGTGAAATATACAGCGTTACTGAATATGCTGTTTTGTTTGAATGAGTCCACAGTACAACATGCAGTATGTACAGAGTGTCTTTAAACACAAACACAGACCCAATATCTAACATCAACACAGTTAAACCAGGTAGAGTGTTTTAGAGAATGTGGGCATTTGTGCAACATTTGTGTACATTTTGTTACAGTTATATTAAAGGTGCTACATGTATCGTTCTAACATCAGTAAATCATTACCACATTCATTTTGACACATTAGTGTAATTACTGTATACATCGCCAAGAGAGAAGAACTGACTGACAGCCTCACTGCATTTGGCGGGCAATCTGCCGGATTGCCTTACGGGAATCCACTGTGAACTATCAAACTGATCAAAAATATATATGCATGAAAAAAACCCAACATATTCTTCACACTACACCGGACAACCTTCATGCAACACTCGGGTGATAGAGCCTGATCCTTGAGGTGCAGACGGTGTTCTTTAGGCAGAAAACGCAGAGACCTGAGGAGAATGGGAGCGATGTATATGTTTTTTTGGGACTGCCCAGAGCCTGTCGGACAGGTTTTCTGCCTTTCCGCCGACATAGTTTCCAGGCCCTCGAGGCTTCCACATACATCTCTGAGAGGCACCGCGGAGCTGCAGGAGCGAGCAGGCACCGCAGCAGATAAAGATGACAAACCTCCCCAGTTTAACCCCTAAATCTGCCATTCAAAATCACTCTCTGGATCTACAAAGACAGCTGCTTCCTCCTGAAGAACCGACGCAAAGCTTTATCTTATCTTCTCCTCATCCCTCTCCTGGTTATTCCTGAAGGGGAAAAGTACGTTCAGTGAATGCATTTTGAATAAAAAAAACAAAAAAAAAAACAGTGCATTGACAGCTTAAATCTAATTTAATAGTGTTTCTTTTCGTGCCCGAGCAAATTTGGGGTAATGAAGTCATGGAAAAAGCCTCTGGAGACAGCAATTATCTTTAAAAAAAAAATTGTCTCATGGAGTATTGTCTGCCGTAAGGAAGCGGATGCCATTTCCAACGCAATTTGAATTCTCTAAGCAGATTGTGTGAGGCTCTTGCGGTATCTAAGCACACCCGCCGAAACAGACAAACAAAACAAAACAGTCGCAGCGTAATTTGGCTTAATGATGATTAAGCAACGCAATCCAACTTAATTTTCCACACTGGCGACATGTTGCCATACTTACCCATTAATAAGACACAACACGCTCATGGTGTCAGGAAAGCATCACCTGGAGATACAGTGTGTATGCGATTTCACATGTCTGAGTGTGAGCCCGGCCTGTCAGGAGGTCTCTGGAAACCGTCTTCCAGTAGACATTATATCATCAGCTCGTTTTATTGCGCTATGATGGCAGCCCAGTCAGCTCTGGCAGTAATTGCTGGAATGTATGTACTAAAATGAAATTAAAATGAATCTTCGCAAAGGTTACCGCCATCAGCAACGTTGTTATCATCGTTATCATCATCGTCTACACCCCCGTTGCTATTTGTTGTTCATTTTGCCATGTGACTTATTGGATTGAAGACACTGGTTGACAGAGTTCTTTATCCGAGGACTGACAGAACATGTCATCTAAACGGTCTTACATGCATTTTCAGGCTGTAAAAGGTTTGTTAACAGCGGTAATGTAAACACTGAAGCAAAACAGAGCTGCATTTTGAGTTATGATGGGCTATGATCACTGAAGAAAACGTACGTTCCATGAAAGTCTTCAAAAATGAATTGTGAATGTACTTAAAATTTAGCTGCCCTAAAGAAATCCTTGATTGGGGATTTTAATTTTGTCATGTCTTCTTAGATAAAAAGTGATTGACAGACTCCAATGGAACAGTACCAGCCTCTGTCATTTCCCCAGGGTTCAGTTTTATTTACTCTACTATATGGGAAGCCAAAATCTGGTTCTCTACTATATTGATAACATATGAAACTTTTTCAAAAACCAATTAGATAAACTCAAAAATGCATTGTCATCAAGCTAAAAACAAGGCTGTTTTTCTTAGATCCTGTAAAGTTGACATTTTGGAGATACAAGGTTTTCACTGACAACAACAACACCGACAACAGTGATATATTTAATTTGCTGTTCCTGATCATGGTTATCACATACATTTCTTTGGAATATACATGCAACCGTGTATATATAGACATAAAAGGTTGCAAATGTTACAGTTGGTGGGAAAATGAGATGATACTGAGGAGGGCAGCCGGACTGTCATGCAAGAGAGGACCAAGGTCACAGTTCACTTCTGCACCTGGTGACCTTGACATAAATGATCTGCATAATAGGGCAATTAAGTGTTTTATCTATTCTATCATCACCTTCATATAGCTGCATTTCAGAGCTAAATTGATGTCTTTATATTGCATGTGCTGAGAGAGAATGAACCACGCAGGTGAATACACTTGACTGGGAAGGATTCATGGAATAAAGTGTTTCCAATCATTTTATCGACAGCAGTGTCTCCAACACCTGTTTTTCAAACGGGACTCCCTAAGACTTTCCTCGTGAAAAAGTGAAATGTTTGTGGTTAGTGTCCCCGTCCCGGCTAAAGCTTGCCCCTCGTCTCAAGGCAGCGAAGCTAATTATGTCTTGAGTGGCTCTGATGACTCCAGACAACAGGAAAATTACTGAGCTGTCCCCATCAGTCAAAGGGCCCGTCTGGGGAGGAACGGTAGATCACGGCGGAGCGAGACAGATGTGAAGCGCAGGCCCTCCTCCTGTTTCCTGCCAGAGGGCCGATGAAAGAACTGTCACTTTCCTGAAGCCTCTGGTAGCACAGCGGCTGAGAGATAAGCGATAACAAAGACAGCGAGATAGAGCCTGATGATACCCAGTCATACATCACAGCTCCTCTCCGCAGTTCACACAAACAGCAGAGGAGGAGAAGGCCAGGGGCTGATCTCAATCATCGGATAGTTTAAGGCAGGCGTGAGGCAGAGGTGCTCCGAACAGCGAGCGTGAAGGGCGGACATGAAAACGTAGTTGCCGAGAAGAGTGTAATAATACCACAACTGGCATCAGACCAGACCAGTGGTTCACCACAAATTAGCACCTCCATGTGATATTACCAAAATAGGTAACAGGTGGGTCCATTTGGGAGTCGTTCAGCCTAGCCTTTAGTATAAAGCTGCTCTAGGCAACACTGCACACTGGCGGCCCCAAATGGCAGTGAGAGGTAGCTGTTTTCAGCTGTCGCTAGATTTAGCAACTTTTCAGACCCCCCTTAGCAACTTTATTTCTCAAAAGCAAGTAGTGACAAATCTAACTACTTTTTTAGCCCATGTGGGGAACAATTTTGATGTGTTGACTCCCTGGGCATTTGGCGACAAATCGGTACAGCTGATGCCAATGCATGCACATTTGCGCTAATGCTTTATCTAATCCAAAGAGGTTAGATTCACAGCGCTTCCCATACACAGCGTAGCCCTATGCTAACAGCGGAGGGGAGAGCAGGGTCGGTGTAGTAAACATATTCACATGCAACTAAGCGCATGACGTCATCTGGCGGCTTCTAGCGACTTATTGAGCAGCCAATAGCTACTTTCCTTGGAAGAGAGTTGGCAACACTGCAAGAGAGGCAAAGAATCTAGTCCAGCTTTTTCTGTTTGCTCTTAAGTTTTTGATTCGTCACTTCCTGTGTGCGGAGGAGATTCTATGGAAGCCCATTCCCGCCACTCAATAAAATAAAAAACAACTAAATTCTGACTTTTTTTTCCTTACAATTCTGACTATTTCTTCCACTTCTGACTTTATTTCTCAGAATTCTGACTTTTTATCTCACAATTCTGACTTTTTATCTCGGAATTTTGACTTTTTTTGCACGAGAAAAAATAAAGTCACAATTGCGAGAAAAAAACTCATAATTGAGTCGTTTTTTATTTTATTGAGTGGCGGGAATGGGCTTCCATAAGATTCCTTGCCATTTATTAAGATTCCTTAGTGGTGATGGGACATGCTTCTCTGTTGCAGCCCCACTTTGTGATTTAGGCTGATCGGACAGGTGTATTTTTACATACAAATCTTGCCTATAGTGCAGCTTTAAGACGAGTAGATATAGCCGCAGTCATAGTTGTGACTTTGGCTGGACAGGAGCAACCTGGCTGAGGTATTTGGGGGTAATGAGAGGGAGCATGACAGCCCTTTCACAAGCATGTTGAATATCTGTGTTCAGGAAGTTCAACACCTGGTCTGCGGTGTTCTTCGTCACAGTGAGCGCATGCAGGCTGTCTCCTGAAATTATCATGTCTTCATAGACGTCCCCCCGCTGATCTCACCTCCACATTAAGTTATTAAGTTCTCAGCCTCTCCCCAAAACCATCTCCCATCCAGGTTATTAATAGACATAATTTGGGCTTAATTACAGGTTTATAACTCACCACTAATAATAGGAGGCACTGAGGCACTTCTCTTTGAAGAAGAGATCCCAATCTTCTGGAAGATGGATAAGCACCGGTCCTGCAGATCAAGCTGATACCTTGACTTCAACAACCTTGGGGATCTTAAGGAGAAAGGTTTATTAATTTACCTTGTACTTACACTATTGCTTCAATTAGAAAGTTTACATAGAGCTACATGGAAGCAAAATGCAAGCCTACATATCGTTTTGTTGTATAGTGGAAACAAATATATGAGGTACCACTGACGTTCTACCTCTCTTTTATGTGTGACTGTGATGTGTTTATGGGTCGCTGTTGAGGGATTCAAAGCCTTTACCATTTGTACAGCTTCAGATACAAACACCCTGTTTGAGGAAACTTTGATAACATCTTTCAGAGGGATAATTCAAATTTTTGATGTAACAGTTAAATAGTGCAATATGCATCTTATGTACTTTACTAAACACAACTGGACTTCAAGTCCCTTAACAATTAAAGTCCTGGTGTCTCTTTTCTTATTCTGTCCATTTATAGTTTAATAACTTTAATCAGCTATGTTCAGTCTGAAACAGGCTGGTTTTGTCAGATTTGTTTCTTTTTTTTGGTTGTTAAATTGGTCTTAAATTCAATGTCAGGTGGAATTACGAAGGTCTTAAAACGTCTTAAATTTGGCTATCTGAAACCTATAGATACCCTGTTCTGTATTAATCTAAGGTTGGACATGCAGCACAAAGAAACCTGTCATTCCATGGTGAAAAAATAAGCCCTATAATAACTGCATTTAAGACATTCTAACACTTTTAAGGCCTTAAAAATGTAAGTTTTGTGAGTTTTTAAGGAACTGCGGATAGCTTGGATTTTTACTGTCCCACAACTCATTTCCAAACGCAGATATACAATATGAGCGGCTGATTCGGAGGTGGCCTGATTCGAACAATGTTCCCTTTATGTGTCCCGTCCCGTGAGCGTCTGTCAGCTGCCCCCCACCCCCACCCCCTCCTACCCCCTCCCTCCCCGTTAGGTTTCCCAGCAGTCAGACAGCTCCAGGTCAGTCTCTCAGGTGAGTTTTACCTGCAGTTGAACTCTCCACTACCTCCTGTTGTAGCCGGCAGCACCGGCAGCACTCCCTCTTATCCGCTAAACAAACGGTGAATTCCAGCTTCGTGCCCTGGGGCTGTGATACTTCCACCACACATAGGCCTAATATGTTTTTACATGAAGCTTCTAATAAAAAAAAAAAAAGGGAGGATTCGCTCCTGTGCTGCAGCTCACATGTAGGTGGGGATTATGTAGCTGGTTGTCAGAACATTTTCTGCTCAAAAATGACATTTAAATGCCATGATTTCACTTGAAGGAGCATTGCTGTAATCTATGCTCTGTTTCTGTGTTTGTTTTCCACCTTGAGGAATATTTCCCACACAGTGATGTATTACAGCGACCCAAAGTTTACACAACAATAATCTAACCATTACCATCTACTGTAAGTACTGCGAATGCAAAAAACGACTTTTTGTTTTTTTTGGTATGGCATGAATAGAGATAAGAGCTCCATACATAGAGGTTTCTGCTTGGCACGGCTTCAAATTTTTATAGCCACAGGAACAAAATATCAATTTACATGCAACAGTAAAAAAACAAAACAGGATCATGCCAGATTCTGCCAACTTTGAGGCCCGTGAACCCCAGTTTACCTGATCTGTCTTTGATGGGGACTCAGGGATGGAATCCCCCTCATTGGCATTGACAAACAACAAAACAGGTCATGTTTATGACAGATCTGTTTACTGAGTTTACAGCAAAGCCTCTACACGCCCGCACATTTCAGCTGGGGATAATTTGAATGTATATGTGCATACGGATCTAACACAGATGTTGTGCAAAACAAGCTATCTACCTAGAGCTAACCACTACATCAGCCAGGCTGTGATGTTGCAGGAGTGTAGAAAGTGGATTCCAGCGGTGCAGCTGTGCAGGAGTTAAGAGATTAGGAGGAGGTGTCTGAGGACTGGTCAGACTTTGGCAGCCAGGCCAAGGTCTATAAAATGAACATCTTTTTTCTGTCTTTTTATAGTGTGGAGATATTTGGCAGCTATTTGTGCCAATTCATCACTTTCATAGGATTCAGGCTCATCTAAAAATGTACCAAAACACATAGAAAACCTATAAAATTACCATGTTTGATGAAAATTCCATGAAGCATTTTATGTGGTATTTGAAATATGGCAATTTTCATTGGTTTAAGAGGTGTTGAGGATCTGGCCTGTTGGTCAATTTACCCATTCAGTGATGAGAACACAGACACCAAAATCATTCATGTGTCCCTGGTAGATCATTGGCTCCGGTGCTCCATGCTAACGCTTTAGCATACACTATGTTGAGTGATAGGCTCCATGCTAACACTTTAGCATTACACTATGTTGAGTGATAGGCTCCATGCTAACACTTTAGCATTACACTATGTTGAGTGATAGCAGGCTCCATGCTAACACTTTAGCATACACTATGTTGAGTGATAGGCTCCATGCTAACATTTTAGCGTACACTATGTTGAGTGATAGTAGACTCCATGCTAACACTTTAGCATACACTATGATAAGTGATAGCATGCCACCAGCAATATCCAAAGTAAGAATACTGACCTTTTAGTAATAAAAATGTTGTTAATGGTTTTTATTATTTGGTGTGTAGATTCATACATTTTAAAAACAAAAAAAACATTAATTCAGTATGGCTGACGTAGCCAGGTTTATTTTTTGGAACTATTTCAGGTGAACAACCATGTATTCATCTGATACACATCAGCTGCAAGATGTACAATCTCCCTTCTAGTTCAAAACAGTCCCTGCTAGTTTAAAACAGTATGTTATTTTTGTATCATATTTCTTTATGTAACCTATCATATTTATTTTGTGTAAATGCTACCAGCCTCCTACATAAAACTACCAGACTTACATATCAGGCCTACCTACCATTTAGCTTTAGTTCTCACTTTCTTACTTTTGAGATAATGCGAATTGCCTACTCAACATAGTGTATGCTAAAGTATTAGCATGGAGCACCAGAGCCAATGATCTACCCGGGACACATGGATGATTTTGCAGTCTGTGTTCTCATCACTTAACAAGTAAGTTTGACAATAAGCCAGTCTCCCAAAAACTTAGGACTTGATGTCAACACTGCCTCAAGCAAGAACCAGATTTTTGGCTTTCCACTGAATCAACCTTAAGTGGTTATAGTATGAACTGTTTGTATATGGTTCTGTGAAGAACTTACATGGAATGGTTCTAGATGTTACAATGCTACTTTGCAAAACTACAGCAAAATGGCTCTATCTAAAGTCCATATTGGTTCTTAGGGGGAAAATATTAACAATACTAAAATTCAAAACAACATTTCAAAGATGTTCACAGATCTTTGAAGATACACTATCCCTTATAGGTGACATTCAGTATACTGTAGTACATACAGTATTACCCTGACTAGTTACAAAGAACACCAAATGCCAAATGGAAATACTGTAAGCCTCTAAGCATATACCTAACACTCTTGGCACTCACATAAGGAGTCTTTCACATGGATTCATTGTCACATATCATATTGTATGGCGCACAGGTTTAAATTGCTCAGAACTGGCCTAGACCATAAAGCTTAGGGTTACAGTTGTGACACAGTTACCCAATGAGCCACACACAATGACAGGATTCATTATATTTTCTTAGTCAGGGTGGCATGAGAATGAATACAAAGGAGGTGCAATTATGGTTTTGTAATTCATGTTTTTGTAATAATCAGCACAAATGATCAAACAGGTAATTTTCCTGCACGGCTTTTGATGCCCGGCTAGTTTAATAAACAAAGCTATTACTCCTGAGAATCATTTTATATCAGTAACAGGAGGTGGAGACGAGACTGGGAGGAGATTAAATGAACATGACTCACGTTTAATACAATCCTCAAACCTGGAATTTAAAAAATTGTCTCTTTCGAGAAACGTTGACCTTTAAAAACAGCGAGTTATCATCAATCCAGCGTTGAATCATCATACTCCATCTGCAAAGCATCCAGATTCTCATAAACAACTTTAGCTGTTGCATGAATCCATGAAGGTATTGCTTTTTCGCCCTGATTTATTCAGGATAGGGAAGAGCACCTAGAGATGTGTTTATGTGACAGGTGGAGAAAAAAGAAAGCACTTGTGCTTTGCAGATTCCTACCACAGACAATTAAACACATGGCTGTTTGGAGCTGAGCACACAAGCAGGTTTTACTAGTGAGGACAGGACCGGGGTGGAATTCCTGAGGTGTGCACTAAGTCGGCAGTAAAAACACTCCATGTATCTATCCCGGACTCCCACACACAGGCAGCCCAGTGTAAAGTGGTCATGCATCCCGACGGATCTGTCACCAGATGCTTAGTGTGTCCCACAGTCGCTGACGGCCGTGGCCCGGCTCTTTGTCTGCCTGACTGCTGCACAACAGAGCAGATTCACATTCCCAGATCCGCAGTCACCACTCGGCCTCACTCTCCGGGAGAATACTTTATGATGACCTGACACACATTTTGTCTCCCCAATTTGTCATCCGCTGAATGGATGTTCATTAGTTGTGGATGAGAGCTATTCCCAATCTGAAAAGGCAGCAGCAAGAGAGCATCTGGCCTTTGTGGGGTGGCCTCATGCTTCAGCCAGAAACCCATACCGGTCTGGACTGGGCCGGGTCCGCATTCAGCCTACAGTATGTGTTCATTCAGAGCGATTATCTCCTGGGCTGTCGCTGGGAGCGGGAGAGGTGTAAATCACACTGAGGAGACAACAGCTTCCTCCTCTAACTCACCGGGAGTCGGACCTATCAGATGGACATGTTGCGGCACAGGCTGAAACCCGATGAAGATTCCACATTAAAGAGGAAAGATGCTTTTTGTAATGGCAAATTCTTGTAGCGAGCTCAATACTTCAGCGACATCGTTTCTCCCGAGGCGAGCCCCGACTCTCCATCATTATGAAACTCTGTCCATTACTCGGCTTCGGAAAATTTATTAGCCCTAAGTCCATTTACAACAGACAACATGCATTCCTAAGATGATTTGTTACTCAGGGCCACAACAACTCACTAGAAAGCATAGAGGAATGCCCAGCTGAGAGGAGATGAGCTGAGGGGAGAGATACAGATAGAGAGAGAGAGGGAGAGAGAGAGAGAGAGAGAGAGAGAGAGAGAAAGAGAGAGATTTAGTGGTCTTTAATGACCAGTGTACCTGTATATGGTATTTACAACACAGTCAATAGAAACTGCATTGTACAAGACAGTTTTTTTTTTCTCCATCGCATTTACCCAAATGTGTGAAGACACACATTTCCACAATGTTAAAGATCCTCTTGTGAAAATAAGTGTTGTAAGATAACCATAAAGTATAAAGGAAAACAACACTGGACTCAATGAAACAGGTGAGGACAGATAAATCCTATTTGTAGAGAATACTCTACAGCAAAACTAGAACATCATCACACACAGAAGATCCAGAGGAAATTCCTTTGGGAATAATATTTAGTTTGACTTGAGACCAAGACCAAGTAAAGAGTCAGGAGGTCTGACAGCTGATTAAGGCCAATGGGATGTGTCTGCAGACACAACAATGGTAGGAGATGCTTGCATGTCAATAATGTCTCATAGACACAATCTGAACAGATGATACCTTCAGAAAATGTGTCCAATGAAATGAAAAAACTGACCCATGCTGCAAAAAAAGTCATTTAATATACTTAAGAATATTTTATAACATACTGTATTTCTGCAAGTATATCCAAAATATACAGTTTTTTTTTTTTTTTTTGGATGGTCGTCTACATGCATAAATACATTTTTTGTCAATTTCAGTATAAGATCACTGAAACATCTCTAAACATAGTGTGAAATATATATGAAATGTATTTTTCCATATGGGGGATCTACAGTTCTTGTCTTGCAGAGACCATGACAAACCACATAATTTTTTTTTTTGGATGATGATTCAAGGTCCCAAAAATGCATTCTGGGTCTGTGAGTAACCACGCTTGCCATTGCTTGCTGTTTTTACTTGTGCGTGTATGCACTTGGACAAAACCCTGTGATTCACCTGTACCCAGCCGAGTCTGGTGGAAGTCTTTTCACGGAGTAAATAAATCACCTTGAAACTGAGCTGATCTTGGCAGAGCCCAACAAGGAGCTTTGATTGAGGCCTAAAGTAATGTCACAGTCTGCCTGCGTTTGTGTGTGTGTGTGTGTGTGTGCATGTGTGTGTGTCACAGCAGTAACACCGGAGCAGACTGCATGCCACACAGTGAGACAGCGCTGGGATCCGTCATCAGAACCATTATCCTTTGTTGCAGCCAGACCCACCTACGTCAGGCGATGAAAGTTCAGGTTAAAGTGCACTCGGCTGAGGAAAGCTCTCTGCTCTCTGCTTTCTTTAATCCCCAAATTAATATGGCTTGATAGGACGGAAATGTTTGCATCCATTACATGGCTGCGTGACTCACTGCCCAGTGACCTTCAAGAGGAACTATTTAAAGATATTGGAGTTATGGTTCCATCTAACTGTCAAGCAAACTTTTGTAAATGCAAATGAGGTGCGTTTCTATCAGCTGGGTTGAGGCAAATAAATAAGAATTCTTGAATGTCAAGAAACACATCTGCGAAAAGAATGTAAGAAATCTTTCAAGAATTGATTATTATTGAGCAAGTTGTTGTTGGCCATATTTCCTGCTTTCATCCGCAGACAAAAACAAAGAAATGCACTTGGTGATATTCAAATGTACCAACAAATGGCCATACAACCACCTTATATATGGGAACGACAGTTGGTGTGATTGTTGGTATGAGTTGGTATGATATTTCTGGGAGGTGTTCTGCAACAAAATGTTACCCCCCGTCGAGCCGATCATGCTAAGCCTATGTCATTACTTATTCGTTATGCGTCTCCATCGCTATTTCTCACATAGTTTCTTCATGGACAATTTTTTTTTTCAGCGAGCATAAAAACTTTTTGGGGAAACCTTTATCAAATGTTGCTGTTTCCATTCAGCTTTTCTAATTTGCAAAAAATACTTTGAACGGAAACAACTCCTAAACCTCATGTTACTCTGCTGAAAAACAGCTCCATCCATAAGTTTGACTGTTATGTTTCGGGTATTTAGCAATTTTTTCTCTTCTTCTGACCATAACTACACATTCCCACCATGGAGTGGAATGAGGTGAAGGATTATTGCGTAAAGTGTGCAGAAGGACAACAGCAGAATACAGACTCACACACACACACACACACACACACCTACAGCACGTTCCCTCCGAGCCTTATAGCCTAACCACAAAACACATGAGAGGCCACCCACAAAAATGTTTCTCATAACAGCTCCAATCTCCACTGATAAGCCCCAAGCCAAGATAAATAAGAACACGCTCCTCTGCCAGCCTCCTGGTTTACACTGTAAATACTGCCGGAGTGTGAGAGGCAGTTGGTCAACGTTTCCTCTTTAATGTCTACCACACCCCAGCAAGCGCTGCAGGTCCTCAGCTGTTGGCTTTGTCACAGTCAGAGGTGGAAATCCACTTTGCTCCAGCTTTCCTGCATTCTAGGAATCAGCTGAAACAAAGCTTGTGCATTAACCGACACATTAACTGATATATTGCTTTTCTATCCTGTAATTATATACTAAAGCTGCGTTCACTCACTCACTATTCCCTAGGGATGTTTGTCATATAGTGAACTATATCAACGACCTAACAAAGTTTCGGACACTGCATTAACATCACTGCTTCAAAAAAATGCGGCAGATATTCGTGATGCACCGGACGCGCCCCGCATCTCATAAACAAACCAAGCACTCAGGGTTGAAATGTACTCAGGTAGTTTTGCAAAAGTTTTGAACATTAAATTACAAATAAATTCATGTGCAAGTGTGGTTTTGTCAACTAAAGGTCTCCAAATGGTGGCAAGCTGTTTTGGTTTGGCAAACAATAATCATGTGAGCTAACGTTAGCTAGCTCACAAGCTAGCGACTAGCACAAGCTTTCATATTTGGTGGCTAAAGTAGCTAGCTGACCTGCAACAATGATTCCTGTAGCCGTTTTGCTGTTCTTGGTTCAAGTTATGCTTCTAACTCGAATAAGACGTCTTTTGTTGATTTGCCTAATTAATGCTGACAACCGGTAAATAGACCAACTTCTAACATGTTGACAACTCTTCTTCTTCGGTAAGACACAATCTCATTGCATTGTGGTATACAAGAGAAACTGTAGGTACATCGTCTGATCACTGCAGTTTGCAGTGCGTGAATATTTTATATTGAACTATATAATGAGTGAAATTAACTGTTGAGAATTCGGACACCACAAAATGGCCTTCACACTATATAGTGCACTATTTCTGTAATAGGGAACGGTTTCCAACAGAGCTTAAGTGTTGAGATATGTTAAAATACAGCAGAATATGTGGTAAGATGACTTAATACTACAAATGTCAAGCTGTGGTCGGTTGATGGCAGTTTTAGTTGTTAGAATTGAAATATTGCAGCTTTCAAAAGTCTCTGTGGCTTTTCTTAGACTCTTTCAGTGCTGTTAGATTTTCAAAAATCATGCAAGCAAATACTAGTTATAACACCCTTCAGCTGACGGCTTGTTGGCCTTCTCTAAACTCCCAGAGATCATAGGCCTTTCTATTGTTAAATTCATTCATATTATTAACATTGTATTTCTGAACTCATTGCGGTACTTCAGCATGAATTCAGAGGTCTGTGCACACACACCTCGGCCTCCCCCTGAATTCATTATCACCTCTGATGTATAAATGGGGAACGGATGAAACGGATCCTTTGAAGCCCCTTGTGTTTATCAAACAGAAAAGTCGGTAAAATATCTGTCCCACTTCAGAAGGGGAGACCGTCTAACCGCTCTCGAAGGAGAATTAAGAGGAAACCTGGAGTCCCGTGTCGAAAGACAACTGATGGAACGGAAGCAGAGTTGTGCTTTGTTGGCTGGTCAGGTGTCGTCTGTCCACTGACCCCAGCATAAGCCACAGCTTTCAAGCAGCAGACACACCCTCCACAAACCACCGGCCACAGGAGACGTACTGTAGTCCCCGCTCATAGCACTTTCCACTGGGGAAGCAGAAATCCATGAGGTAAAACTAAATGTCAACCCTAATGAAAAAGAACTCTAGTCAATTTTAGGAAACTATGTCAATTAGAATGTCAATAAATTAATTCATCAGTTAAAGGCAGTGAGTTTCCCTACTATTGAATATGTATGGTTGGTCACCCTGCCTTAAAGAGCTGCTCACCCTTACATTATCCTGGGTTTCAATGAAGAGTTTTGGGGTCCCATGATGGTCGTTTCAGACATGTTTCCACTCTGAAAAGAGTAAAACACTGAATCCTTGTCATTTTTGGCAAGAAAATTATGATTATGAACCTTAAGATACTGAATATCAGCTCAAAAAAACAGTTATTGGTAGCTTCAAAAAATTGGAATCGGCCTTATTGGTCAAACAAATGTCATAGCAAAACTGTAAGTCCCTATAAGACTATTATAAGAATATTACAGTCATACCAGAGGCTATAAAAATATCCTAAAGCACACATACTAGGTACTAAATTTGGTTATTACCTGCTGTTGGACATGTGACTTTTTCTTCATACCTTCTTCATTTCAAAAAACTTCAATATGATCTTAAGTTCATAAATTATTTAACTGGCACTATGAGGGAGATTTCAAGGAGATATTCAAAGTGACCCACACATATACTGCCTTGAAATGCATATTCAGGACCCTTGCTATATGTAAATATATTTGAATAATATGTACATTTTGTACATTTCTAGCTACTATGTGCACATACTGCTGCCAGTCAAACACACTCAAAATATCGCCCCCAAGCTATAACAGGCATTTGAGTTTTTAGTCAGTTATATATAGTCAAAGCCCAGGTTCTCATTCAAGTAAGAGCCATTGGAACCCTTATTTTTTCCGTGTGTATTGTTAAATATCTGCCAGGCTGTCTCCTGAGGCAATGTGCTGCCAGCCCATCACTCATGAGTGTCTTCAGTGTCGGCGTATTCCCCCACACTCATCATTTGATTATCTCTTCTTTGCCGGAAGCCTCGAGCTTAATACCTCTGTTAATAGTCTCACCTCCTGAGAATGTGCCGGATCAGACAGACACCGCGTGACCGGCAGACTGAGGTTTTCTAAATGGGGAAAGTGGGAATTCCCTATAATGCCACTGATGAACTCTTCCCATGGTATTTCATTATGAGTGCTCGCTAATTGAGTTATTATCAAATCAAAGGGTTCTGGATTGTGCCAAGGTTGTCACTCATACATAAAACCAGAAAATGAGGCAATTGCCAAATATAATGTGGGTGATTAGACAGCAGTTTCCATCGCTTGTTTTGGTTGCTGTGACAGTATCATGAAATAAGGCTTATTATTCAATTTGTTTCAGTATAATGTCTCTTTAATGAAGAACATTGTAGTAAATTCTGGATGAATTACATTGGAGATAAGTGAAATTATCTCAACCACAAAGGCTTTTCACTTAATAATAGATTAAATGACGAACGAGCGCGCTGTCCAGAGAAAGCTGGACTCACCAACGATGGCTGAACCTCTTCACCTCCACCTCCACCACACATTAAGAGGGACACATGTACTTTACTGGCGTCACCTTACAGGATTTCTGGGTAATGTAGTCCTTCAAACTTTCAAACTCCGAAAGTAATCTCCCACTTGGGGCTACCAAAGTTCAGAGTTGCCCAGTGCAGATGGACAATGGACATTTTTTTGCAGACTGAAAACCAACTGTAAGGTATTCTGAGGCTCGCATTCTAAGATTGCATTACATTACATCACACTGTAAGGCATGCATTGGGCTACATTATATATTAGTGGCATTCAGGGTTATTATGGTTTTTGATTTTTCATTAGATTTTATTTTTATACAGTTTTCAATTTTATTTCAG
Organism: Centroberyx gerrardi; assembly: GCF_048128805.1. Taxonomy (NCBI): domain Eukaryota; kingdom Metazoa; phylum Chordata; class Actinopteri; order Beryciformes; family Berycidae; genus Centroberyx; species Centroberyx gerrardi. Next base: position 30,718,016 of record NC_136001.1, read on the forward strand.
TTTCAGTGGTTAATTTTCTTTTTTTACAAATGTTTAGTTTTAGTTAGTTTTAGCCTAGTTATTATTTAGTTTTAGTTTTATAGGTATTTTATATATATTTGCAACAGGTGTTGTGTAACAAGCAATCAAACAATAAATCATAAATTCTTTTTACTTCATTCTCTTTTTTACCCTGCACATAATTAAAAAGACTAAACATATTTTACCTACATTTTTATTTTATTTTAGTTCGTTTTACAAGTAGACAAGATCGTTTTAGTTCTGTTTTTATGTTTTTTCACCAAGGGTTGTTTTTATTTTTATGTCAGTTTTTAACAATGTTTCTTAACACCTAGTTTTCATCTTAGTTTTAGCTTTAGTTTACGATGGTGGCATCTCTACTATAGGTGAATACACTAATACACTGTATGTTTCCCTGGTTGATATATAGCTGAACCGTGCCAAAATAAGAGGCCATACTTGCATGCTAACACCAGCAAGCACAAGCAGGAACACATGCTTACATAAATCAGCCTTTCATCCTCTCTGTACCTGAAGATACCGATCTACAGCATCTACTGTGTGCTTTGCATCAACGCAACCATGAGCACCGGGAATGTCCATACGGCCCAGCACAGCACCAGGTTTACTGCAGCACAATCAATATGAAGCAAAGTTTCTCCATGGTCTGCAACTCAATACCTGCTTATCCCCCATCAGAGAGGAGATGTCTTTTGATCATGGGACCCCTACCTTTTTCTCACGTTGCGACTTGACCATGCACTTCACTTGCACTTCACAACCACTTAAGAATGCATCAGTGGAATGATGCCACATTTCACAAACATCGGTGTAAAAATGGCTGCGGTCATTCATTCGATTAAGACAGACACACCTAAGCTTGAGATAATGTTTGATCAAAAACAGAACATTTTCCATTGAGATATCGCCATGTCTTTCGCTTCTTTCAAATACTGATGTGAGGAAGAGATGCAGAAAAACACTATCAATTAGTTTTAATATTATTTCTTATTTGATACAATAGCTCTGTTGAACACTTGGTTCTGATTGGCTGAGAGATTTCCTTTTTTTTTACTTGCAAAATGCAGCTTTCAAGCCATTCCTAACATACAGTGATGTGAGCGATTAAGTGGCAAAATAGCAGGGAATCCCAAATTACAAATATTTATGAGAATATCAGTAGACCAGGGAGACTAATTACTACTGTATATTGCTATATTACTATATTACTGTATTAAGACATTGAGCTGGAGCACAGCAAGTAAGAATTTCATTGTACTGTGTACTTGTACCTGTACATATGACAAATAAAACTTGAACTTGATATTGCACAGGCCTAGCTCACATGTCCTAGGACCTAAAGTCAGACATTGGCAAATATAAAAACTGAGATGTAAAATCACAACTGAATAGATAAACTATGATATGTAGTTCTAGCATGATGATTACATGCAAAATTTGGTTATAATCCCATTTATAGATTTTGGGTTTGTGCATTGGGTTTGAAGCAGGTCTCAAGCTTTCCTAAGATCCACATCTTCTAAATCTGGCACATTTGCACAATTAGGACATTGTTAGTGTCTTATAGAGAGGATATGACACCTATCCAGATGTATGTGCACCCACATGAACATAAAACTGTACATACGTGCATACGCCCACGTGTACACACACACACACACTCACACTCAAGGCTGTGAGTGGAGCTCATTCTATACAGCTCTTAAGCAGATAAGTGTGAGAGAGGGGAGATAGCCTCTGACTGATCTGACTGAGTGCACAACAAAAGCCACAGGTATCTGTAGCGATGATATGCATTCCATATATTTTTCTGCTGGGTGGCAGAGACAGTAATCTCCTGTGTGTCCATGCTGGGCTTAAGCTCAAACCTGGAACACAGAGCAGAAGGACCGTCTGGGAAATGTCGGAACCTCACACATAATTCGAGCCACAAATAGACAAGATACGGGGTTTCTCCTCCCATCAATTCTATATTAGGGATAGCACTGACGCTACTAACAGGTGGTGGATTTTCCAGACTCTGCTTTGGAACAGCGCTGACCGAGGGCCTGGGAACAACACGTTTTCTCGGAAAATAACAAACCACCTCCCACCAGGGACAAACCTACAGCTTCCTCTCTGTTCCTGAATACTTTAGGAGGACAAAGGTCGCCTCATCTATCAGAAATGCCACCTTTCTTGGAGGTGCTGGGAAATCTGCAGATCAAAGGTGCAAAAGCATCTTTTCGGGGAACAAGAGGATAACAATAAAATGAGTGTCCATCTTTCGAAATTACAGTCCTAACTATCAAATTTATTGACTGTGCTGTTGATACAAGAACTGACCATTTGAGTCAGCTCAACATGAGTGTTCCATGTATTTTAAAGGTTTTCTTTATGTTGATGATATTTATGCAGTGACATAAAACAGACCTGTATGTTGTGTTGCAATGGCTTATCAGGGCTTTAAGTTCAGGACTACAGTAAAGCTCCACCGCCAAGTTATATGCAACAACATAATGATGATGTCTTGATGTCACCAGCAGAAAATATCATTATAGTTAACGACCTAGCATATACAAGCGGGCCACTTATAAAGCCTAAGGCATAAACCATATATTTGCATACCGCTGCTCTGCCACTGATGGACACTGATTGACATTTACACATGATAAGAGTGCGGACTTAATGAGTTTCTCAGTAGGAAGAGATCATTCATCATACGGGTTGTAAAAGTGGGTCAGAGAGGGTCATAACACGCAACTGTTAGTCACATGCGTCTCCCTCATTTCCTCAAACACATTTTGATCCTCCACCTTAATGACTCATCTGCACAGAATTTAAAAATTACAAAAGTCAAAAAGCAAAACACGCGTTATCTTAACAGACAGCGGGAGCCTGAGACTTTACGGTTAACAAATGTTTTACATGAGATCACCAATATATCATAAACATAAGCGAGTCATGTTTGCGTACTTGCTTATGATCCTAAATCAGTATATCTCCCCATATGGTGACATCCAAAACACGCATTGAATTTCTTTCACATTTCGATGTGATGAGCATGTGCCTTTGAAACCTCGGGAGATTGACGAGGGCGTTCTCCAAAGAAAATCCCTGCTGTAAGCGTCGCGGCGAACTCATCATCTCTATGTCCTGTGGACTAAGAGGTTTGGAAGGAGCGCAGGGAATTTACCATTGTGCCCCGGGGGCCGAGACAGAGAGCTGATAATCGCTGAGCTGCGGTCATCATGGCACGCAGTGAGTAATTAAAAGCTACCTGTAGTTTCTTGCTGCAGTGCACCTTCAAAAATGGGACCAGCTCACTGAGGGCCGATGTGAGGAGCAGTGTCTGTCATCGAATCTACTCTAGACGGTCTTTCTTTTTTTGCTCATAGGATGGTTAGGGTTAGGGTTAGGTGAAGGAAACAGGGTTTTCACTGTGGTTTTCACCATGTTGACACTCTTCACTTTGAAAGCTGTGAAGTTGCAGGTTTTATAAGATGGGAGAGGCTGGGGGGGGGGGGGGGGGGGTTGTTCAAAAATCTGTGATGGTATTATTGGTTGGAGTTTTTATGTTTGAAGCAACCACTAAAGATACGCTGTTTTCCAGAAAGCAAACGTCATGGGATTTTGATATAACAATACAAGAAAATAGGTATTATTTTAATTTCCTTGCCATTTATTGTTAAACCTGCAATAAGCAATATCAGACCTGATAACCAATCCTGAAACTAATGTGTGCTATGTGGAGATTTCATTGAGACATAATGATATAAACCAATATCCACACAGCAGCCAGCTGTGTTGCTGTTTTCACCTCTTTTCTAAAGCTTGTTGTCAAATCGGAACGAAGCTCCTCCCACTCATGCAGCAGCTTTTCATTTTTTAAAAACTAGCTTGTCTCCTCCTTCGCTGTTTAAAAGTGGCGCTCTCCCCCTCCCATTCCTGAAAATGTTCTCATAATGGCGGAATCGATGAAGCGAGCGAGTAAACTTGTTAAACTAGTAAACTTGTTAAACTAGTAAACATGTTAAACTAGTAAACTTGCTTAAACTAGTAAACATGTTAAACTAGTAAACTTGTTAAACTAGTAAACATGTTAAACTAGTAAACTTGTTAAACTAGTAAACATGTTAAACTAGTAAACATGTTAAACTAGTAAACTTGTTAAACTAGTAAACATGTTAAACTAGTAAAGTTGTTAAACTAGTAAACATGTTAAACTAGTAAACATGTTAAACTAGTAAACTTGTTAAACTAGTAAACTTGCTACCTGCCTCTTCACTTGTCATTGTGGGACATGTGACCTTCAGCGGGAGACAGGCCTAGCAAGTTGAGACTGGTAAACAGCAAGACTTCTCCGTAGGTACGTTAAGCTTAGCTGTTAGCATTTGCAATGTTTGTCCTTGGTAGGCCAACGTAGTGCAGTGGCTTTGCTGTGTGTTGTTTACAACTGTCTTGCGGTTTCTGTCGCCCTCTAGTGGTCAGAATCAGAATTTGCTTATTGCAGCTTTAAATCGGAGTGTGTTATGATATAGAGAACAAGCTAACAAGGTGAAATAGTCTTTGTTCATTCCATTGTGACTTTAACGCTTTGCTCTTAGCAGCTGAAGTATCTCTTCCTCGGTGCAGCTTTGCTCTCGGGGGCTTCATAATCACAGCTCTGGAGCGACCTGTCGTGACTCAGCTGACCCGAGGATCAAAGCAGCGTGGTGTACCTGTGCGAGCATCACTTGTTGAGTACAAAGGCCTGTGCTGTCAGACTGACCCACCATGTAGCTGACCTGCAGCACCCAGACTGACTCAGACATGAACCCCCCCCACCCACCCACCCACCCCCAGCCTCACCAAACACACTGCTGGAATACTTCAAACGCACCACTCAGCTCTGAACTTCATTACCTCACATGAAAGACAAAGATTTATCTTTCCTTTGAGCCAGACATTTCGTTTGATGCAATGCACTGAATGGTATTCAGCGACCTATATGGGCATAGCGCAACTTTGGCCCTTGACAATCCCACTCAGGTCCGTCACCTGTCAATCAAACAGTGTGGGCGGGACTGTGATGTCTTTTTCCTTGCATTTTCTGTTGATGAAGTTTGAGTTTCTTTGTCTGTTCAGCCATGGTGGCTATCACTGCTCATGCTAACTACCCAGTTCTTCTTCTTGCTGCTGGAAGCTGGCTATAGATCGAATCACTATTGTGTTATGTCAATTGCTGATAGAGAGTTGCAAAACGGCTCCTATGATGATGTAGCTCTTAGAACATCGCTCAACAAAAGTAATGTTCTCATCACACATCGCTGATTCTACGGAGGAAACTCATTTCCTAGTGTTTCTGTTGCAGTAGCTCTTATGAGGCAGTAACTCTCCAGTGAACCTGGGAAGCAAAACATTTCAGTGTTGGGGGAAGGTAATATTTCTCACTTAGCCAAGCGGAGCAGGGCTGTGTGAACCAGAATAAGAGTTTCAAGATGACATGGCAAGAGACTAAAATCCAGAATAGCACTTTTTTTTTTTTTTAAGCCAAAGGAATACACCTATCCCAATCCTTTGACTGGCCACAATGGCAAGTGGAATTTCAAAGGCCAATTTGATTCTTTAGCTGCCTGTACATACTTATTTAACTGTTTAAATAAAAAGGAAGCCTAAACACAAGCTGATTTCCTGCTAAAGTGAAGTGAAGTGAACTCAGCATAACTTGGCTGGTGCAAAGTGTTAAATTCCAGACCAGTAAATGAGCCGTAAGAGTCAAAGTAAACCCAAAATGAAAAGCTGTAATCATGGTGAGTTCATATCTATTGGTTTCAGTGACTTGTATGAGCTTAATATAGACAATAGACATAGACAACTGTATTCATGTGAAAAACATATGAACTAAATAATGACAAGTTACACGTCAACCAGGTTCCCTGAAGGCCGGAAACAAGTATGTTAAGGAATGATAAATGCACCTTCACTTCACTTTTCACTTTTTGCCTTCTTTTTACAGTCACACCCGTAGGGAAAGTGAGTGCTTGGTATGTCACGGAAAGTTCCTTCCTCTGGTCATTTATGTGATAATATGATACTATATGATGCATCGGTACTCATTCTGCTTGGTTCACTCCTTTCACCCCACCAGATCTATTAGCGGACAACAGTGCTCCTGGTGTTGCACTCGTTCCAGCTTTCAGGGAACCTGGTTTACAAATGTAACCTACCTTCCCTTTCACTTAGTTCACTTGTACAGCACTAAGGGAATGTATCATCCCACCCTGACAAGGCTCATCCGGTGGACGGAGAGGAAGACGGTGGTTACAGCATGCTGCAGGCTGTAATGTCCACATTAAAGGAGCCTCCACTGACCCGAACACACTGAGATCTGTCAGTAAGAACATCCACTATCCAGGCAGCCACCGCTACCCAGGGCTCACTGGTTTTTATCGCTTTCTCAAATGTTTTCATTACTAGGGATATGGCCCGAAATCATTAAGATCACAGTCCTCATGGTTCTTAGAAGAACAAAGAGGAAAGAGGAAATATCAAGAGATTAAAAGGCGAAGCTCCGCCAGATTGGCTTTTGATCTTAGACCGGTCATGAAAAACTGCGGGACGGAGCCGTCAGAACATTCAAATTTTCACTAAAATCAAGCGCACCTCCATAATGCTAAGCTACATTGGGTCACAGTGAAACCTGGCCACCACAGGCTGCAGCCAAGAAGATACAGTTTTCACACCAACCCTATTTATAGTTAGAATCAATGTATTTGTGAACTTCTACCTCAATGGCTGACCGAAGGTAACCTACTGTAGTCCTAATAACCTTCACACTGTATAGTCAAATTGGGTTTGTGAGAAGAGGTCGACCCAACATGGGGTCTTTCATGGCTGTTAGTTGATATTTTGTGCCGATATTCAGTCACTTTAAACTTGACTATGTTCATGCCAATTACCAGTATTCAGTGTTTCCCTCAGAATTGTATTCTTGTCATGGGGAAATGCCTCTGAAGCATTTAGATCATCATGGGACTAATGATAATACTACTAATAAATCAAATTCCTGCATACTTAATTGTACAAAAAAAGGTGATCAAGCGAACTGCATCATATCATATCAGATTTTTTCATGAAATGCCAATAAATCAGTCTAACCCTGTAGTTGAGCGCAGTAGGCCGAGTCCGAGCCCACCCAACCTGCTCAGATCCACTTCCCTCACCCATGATGCTCCGAGGGGTTAAACCGCGGCTTTGCCTGACACCTTACATGATCAGAGATGCGGGGGAAGGGAGATGAACCGGTGGGGATCAGAGACCTCCGACTCAGTGTCAAAACAAATTTTCATCCAGAAACCCTGGCTTATTGTCGGGCCTTTTTTCGTCCGCCGCTCCTAACCGGCTTCCCCGACTCCGCAGCCACAATTCAAACTATCAATCTCGCCCAAACTCCTCCAGATGCTCCTGTGAATGTTAAGAATCCACTCAGGGTGTGCTGACTTTTTCATTTTGTGTTTTGTTATCGTTACAAGCAGATGTCTGCGACCACTATATCCACTAACCTAATGGATATCAAACACGCAGGATTTTCCGCAGACCTCGCTGTTTGCTTTACAAACCAGAAATGCAAATCTTATCTCGGTTGTGTTATTTTTGAGTATAATTGCATTTTTCAATCTGTGTACCTTTCCACCTATACTGTATAATTAAGAGGAGCTCTGGGAGTGATTACAATAAAAATGAGGGGGAATTTTCCATAACGCGCCTATCCAAGAAAAATACTCCATCACCTGAAATAGCATTTGCGTGATTGCAGCTATGACAAAGACGAATCAATCAAAATGAGACACCGCGGGTCACATTAAGAAACATTCCTAAACACATTAAACCCGGGGAAGAGCGAGATAAGCATGACTAATCGTGAGTGTGCCGACAATTGCAAGGCACCCGGCGCGGTAAACAAAGCGGGGATCTTACGCAAACAGAAGCTCTTTGATTTGTCGGCGCTTTTCATACACAGGCCTCACAGACTACTACGGCATGATAATAGAGAAGCCCTTCATATCTCTGTGATCAGACAGAGTATAGGATGAATAGTGTATAATCAGCCAATGATAGGCATCACTTAACCGGAGCCCTTGACAAGACCCGGCGTTGCCGTACAAGCGTGGGAGCCGGAGCCTCTGCTAGGAAAGAAAGCATCATATCTACCTCTGGAAAAGCTGACTCAGGTCTTCACACACACTCTGTCTGATTAGCTCTGATTATCGCAATGTCACATTCTGAGCGTGTGTGGAAAACAACAAGTTTGAAGTGAGATGGCTGTGGAAGCTGCAGGCATGGCGGCGGTGAGCGGGGAGGAAACCCTTTCGGGGAAGAATGTGTTTTCGCTCGCCATCCAGCGTGTGCCGGAATGGAAAATGTAGGCATGCATCTGATGCTCAGACAGGTTACGCAAGTGTATTGTGCAAGTGAACATTCTTTCATCAGCATGCTATGGCTGTTGGATTAGCACAGTCTGCTGCCCTCTATTGTCTACCTGCGTCTCACTGCTGGTGCCACGAAGCTCTAAGAGAACGACCAGGCCACGGTGATTACATACTGTTATGGAATGCTACAGTATAGGTGATGTACCGATGTGACACCTGATAGTGAGTTCATGATGCAATATTCTCATGACATCAGACATGAAAACAGAACATAGCTGTAAGATTTGTGTTTAGGCAAGGCTGCAATACATGTTTTCCCTGAATGTGGTTAATCGAATTTTGCAGCTTCAAGTCTGAAGCTGCAAAATTCTGTTCATTTAGTCTAAATTGATCAAGATAAATTGAAACTTTGTTGATCCCTGTGGGGGAGACTGGGTCGTTGCAACAAAGGAAAAGGATTCAGCAGGGGGAAAAGGAAAAATAGAATATATGCACACAAATGAGCACGAAAAACAATATAACTAATAAAGCAAACAAAACAATAAAAGCAATAAAATAGAGGTATGAATTACTTACATACATGGGTTTCCATACATGTGTTGTATATAAATCATGTAAAGTAAATATTTAAGTATATTTAAATATAAGTACCACAAGGTGCACTGTGACTTTTTTGTACCACAATATATTGTGACAGCATATTGAAAAATGGGCTTCCTTTTTCTGGGACAGGGAACAGTATATCACCTTTATACATAGTGTGTTGACATTTTGATGGGGTGTCACCTCTAATTCCTTCCCCTCCTCAGACCAAGGAGAAGATCTGAGTCCTTTAACCTGCTGGGAGAAACAGGTAGTCGTGCAAAAAAAAACCTTCAGATGGCGACTGAGCATCCATGATCAGACAGCTACATGTCAGACAGCAGCCTTGTGGTCTGAGCTGCAGTCTAGTAACAGGATTCAACACATGAGAGTGGGGTGCATGTGCTGGTTTCTGCTTGTCTGACAGCACCAGCAAATGGGAAGCGCAATTAGTAGCGGCAGCCCCGGACTGAACCCTGCAGAGAGCAACTGATGTGAAGTGCCAGACTGTGAACTGACCGCTGATGTGATGTGAAAGTGCTGCAGCAGCTCTGTGCGCTCCTGCAGAAGGTGTTTAACCCTTCTCAGCTTAACAGCAGCCTGCATGCTGTTTAACCTGTACGCTGTGTATAGGATGTGTGCTGTGTGGATCTGTATATTCACACCAGTGTCTCAGGTCACTATACTGCAGCACCATGATGACCACAGCCAGTTTCACCTTGTGGGACCCATGATAAACCAGTCTCCATGCAGCAACTGCAGTATGTTAGAGTCTGTGTGGGGCTTTAAAAGGTGCAGGATTATTATAGTTTGGGGTTTTTCATTTTTATGTCGTTTTTGATTTTGATTTCAATTTCAGTTTAGTTGTGGTTTTCAGAGTAGTTTTCCGTCTGGTAGTTTTCTTTAGTTTTAGTTCTAGTTTTGGTGTTTTTGGTAGGGGTGTTATGAATTTGAATGTATGAATGTATGAATTTTACAATTAGTGTTCAATAAAAATAGCCGATCTTTTAACCTGCATATGAACAAAAAGATGAAAACTAAATTCAGCTATATACGTACGTATATATGTTTTTAATTTTATTATTTTATTACTTATTTATTTATAATTTATTCGATTTTTCAGTCAGTTTTACAAGTAGACAAGATAGTTTTTGTTCAGTTTATTTGAGTAATAACTGAATATATATTATTATATATATTTATAACTGAACATATATATATTCAGTTTACGACAGTGCTTCTTAACACCTAGTTTGTCTTAATTTACAATATCATAACCCGATATGCTGTGGAAGCTCAGTGTTTCAAATGAACTCTGATAAAAAAAAAATATTGATTTAATCCCAAATTTGATGTCCACTCAACGGTAGAAAGATAAAGGCGTAAAGGCCAGTCCATTTAGGGAAATCTGTATAATCCAGCAGCCAAACAAGCCACTGTGCAGGTTACACAGCCTAATGCAGTGAAGCACGGAGGAGTTCAGCTGGTAAAACTGCCTTCCAGCCTGAGGTTATTTGAAGTAAAACCTGCTTGATTTCTCTGCAGCACAGAGCCTTCGGTCAGGTAAGAGCTCCCGTTTCTTCACATCTCCACTGAAGATCAAAGCGAACCGGCCTGAATGCTCAACATCAGGGTGTGGGATGCATGACCTGCTGATCTGCACACATCACTGATGGTCTCTAGAAATACTTTTTCCATAAAGACGTTGCTTAGCTGTCATTTCAATGCCTCTTCATTTAACTAGGATGTCATTTTATTAGGGTGCAACTGTTATGGGTTTTTGAAGGCCGAGGCTGATATTTTTGTATTGAAGCTGCTAAAAAACTACAAGGATTCAGTGTTTCCTCCAGAATTTGATTCTTGTCAGGGTGGAAAAGCCTCTGAAACAGCATTTAGACCATCATGGGACACTAAAACTCTCCACTTAAATCCAGACTGATGAAATTATTTTAGTGTCAGCAGAGTGACCCATCACACCTATAGGGAAACTCTGAGATGCATTACTGCCTTTAAATGAAGAATTAATTGACAAAAAAACATTACTAAACATTTAGAAGAATAAACAAAATTGAACAAAAATCTAATTTCATTGCAGGTTTTACAGACTGTTTTTATGTAGCCTAGGCCAATATCTGATATTTAATAAAAGGCCAATCAGCAAACTGATAATATTAAGTAAAATTCAAATTGTGAGGTTAATAGCTAATAAATGTGGACCAATTTGGGACCTCAGTTGTCTTGAAACATGGAGACTAAAACAATGAAAATAATTTTGCTGTTTTGCTGCTGTCACACAATTACTGATAAAGAGGACTTTTATTTTGGAATCCAACACAATAGAAGGCAAATTAATCTTCATCCCTGACATCATCTCAGCCGCCTTTTACATTATCTGGAGTTTCATAACTTCCTGTGTGACCTGCAGTGTCAGTACAGCGGTCAGTGTTGTTTCTTCTTCTGCTCTCTCTATTGGGCAGGAGTACTTAACACTAAACCCAAAGGGTCATTTTGTTTTTAACCTTTTTTGTGTTTCAAATATATATTGTTTTGTTCCAATAAACCTCATAGAGCCCACAGTCTGTGACTTTTCCTAAAATAGCATCATTCATCATTTCACAGACTTAAAACTAGGCAATAAAACAAAGACGTTCTAAGCATTTATACGTATTTCAGCCATAAGGTCAAATTTACCCCCGCCTTATTTGGCATTGTCCAGATCTGCTTTAAAATAATGAGTAAGCCTATGAATCTTTTAAACATGCTTCATTTTCTCTCAGCTTATCCTCATTTAGCAAGTGATATCTGCATGAATTTTACAGAAAAACATCAGATTTTTGTGTGAAATAAGTGCAGTAAAACTAGATGGGGTGAAATTAACCTGTTGGCATTTTTAGCAGAATAATGCTGCTAGAGGTTTGGCTGTTCTAGTGTTAACACGGTGCGGACCTCACTCTGTATATTTAGGCGTCTTGATAAACCTTTGAAGGAAAGGATGATAATCAGATGATCACACCCCTACATGTGTGGGATGCCACCTCAATAGCCGGATGTGTTTGTGCGTCAGATGAGAGGAAAGAGGCCACCCAGTGGATCCCACTGTAACTAGGCTCAGCAGGACCCGGGCCAAACCCCACCCAATCAGCCTTATGGGCCGTTGCTTCTTGTGATGAAGGTAACCAAATACTTGTTGTCATGGAAATGGTCAAATTTAAAGATGAATATCAGCACAACATCAGCTTATCGGCAGCTTCAGCTCAAAAACACCGGTCTTGGTATCGGAATATTGTGTGTGTCGGACCGTAGTATTTATTTATACAGTGACCTGTCAGAGATTGATCCACCCTACTTTCCGGTTTAAAGGCTATCTGTTGGGATGTGCACCATGTATTAATAGAGCCGTGGTAGAACGGCACACACCCTTTCCGGGTGGGATGGCTGGAGGGTGTGACACACACTCCATGTACCACATGGAGCAGTGAAAGGGGAGATGAAAGGAGTGAGGATAAGGACCGGTCAGACTTAATGAGAACCAGGTCATCTTCAGAAAAAACATCTAAATTAGGAGCTGTAGAGAGAGTATTTAGACTCTTGTCTGTTGCTCCTTCCGCCACTAGATGGAGCTGTTGGCTCACTGTTCACTCAGGATGGACCTGATGGTACCATGGCACCAGTGCTGCATATTAAAGTGGTTGATGATGTGGAAAAATTGACACTGACAGTTTGGCAGACAGTAGGGTAGAATTTAATCTGCACTTTTATTGAGCAAATGAAAACAGTTTGGTCATTGTATGTTGATTGGCTTATAGATGTAAATGATATGTGGCAGCTGAAACTGTACATGCTGTGTGAGCCTACTGAGGAACAGTCTGGAGTTGTAACCGCAGACCGATTCATTCCTGTGCGCTACGGAGGAATTTGTCAGGTGTGTACGAGACTGCATGATTTTGCCCTGAGATAATTACAACACAGTAACACAATATGATATGTCCAGTAATAGGGAAAGAATATAACACATGAAACGATATCGACAAAAACTCAACATTAATATTCTCAGTGCTGCGTTTTACCATGCATGTCCCATGGGAGGGTTGAATGCTTTCTGGTATGTTATGCACTGGATTTCAACACGTACATTTTATTAAATCAAGTCTTTTAAAAAAATAATATACACCAAATGCTGAAAAAAATGTGCGAGGATTACCTCTTTTAAGGATCTGTTGCAATATTTTTCCATCCACATAAAAAAAAAATTGGGTGGTGAAAAGTGCCCCGATTTGACTTCTAGTGCTGCAAAGGTTTATTCTTTTTCTTTTTTTTTCAGACTTTCATGAATAATTCATAATTCTCATGAAAATTAACATTCAGATTGGGAGGTCAAAGAGCAGGAGGCTTAAAGAGAGCAAAGCAGAGCGCCAACCACCGACCCGGACTTGTGCAGTGACCTGTGTAGCACCTTGCCACTGTCCAATCCATAGGGAGACACAGCTTGGCTAGGCAACACTATAAAAAGGTGGTGCATAGAAGCAAATTACACTGGCAATATTCGAGCTGAAAAAAGATACTTTGGTAAATACAAGGGTTCTTGGGGGGGAATGTGCCTGTCAGAGAAAGTCTGCAAGACGACTGGCAGCTTGATAGATCTGGCATACGGCAAGCCTGTCAAAGATTGTGCGACGGAAAAGGAGGCGGTAAGGTCTTTGGCAACATATTGCAATCAAGATGCTTGGATATGAATGTTGGGATGCATTACATGAGGAGTTTGCACATAGCATAAAAAAGCTGAGAAACGTAGCACCATATGAAATTCTCAGTCCCTTTCTCTCTCTGTCTGTGTCTGTCTTTGGGGAAGAGAAGGGTCTCACATAGAGCTGGCGGTGATGAAGACGTAGATCCTGGCCAGGAACGTGGTGAACGTCCCCTGCCGCAGCAGCTTCATCTCCACGTCGACGAGGAAGTCTTTGGGCTCGCGCACCTGCCTCTGCAGGTAGACGGCGCCCGTGAAGCCGTTGAGCTTCCGCGTGCTGAAGTAGCCCTCCTCGTTGCCCTTGGCGATGCTGATGGCGATGTGGTCGCCGGAGTAGGCGGGCGACGGGCCGATTCGGAAGATCTGGGCGGGGATGACGATGTTGGTCTGGAAGCTGAGCTGGTAGTAGGTGATCCTCAGCGGGGAGTTCTGGCAGTCTAAGGAGTTGCTGGGACAGCCGAGCCTCTCGCAGCGGCTGGAAACCAAGAAGCCCAGATTGTCAAAGAGAGAGCGAGGGAAGAAAATATTTCTAGAATATTCTGAACCAATAAAGACATTTTTAGAGCATCCATCAGCATACAAAAGTAGCTGAATTTGTTCTGCTTTTCTACCTTTTTCTAGTCCATGCTCCTTGTTATAGGCCCATATCCGTCACATACCAGAACTTATGGCCTGCAGGAGGCCGAGCATAATGTACTGCATCGTAAAAATTTGCGCGCGCCCTGCCAATATAACACTGCCTCCAAACCCATTCAAATGAATCCCGGGGTGGCACTAAAGGCTCTACAGGAGGCATTCTGATCTTAGCGGCGTGTCGGCGGCTGCCAGGTCTCCTTCTGAATGATAGATGTCATTCCACGCCGTGCCAGGCCACATCACAGCGAGGCTTAATAAGATACCTCTTGATAAGATTGATAAGACGCCTCTCGTGGGCTGACTGCGAGCTCGGTGTGCTGTTTCTGCCCACTGGAGCGCAGAGCGGCCGACACTACAGAGAGCGCCCCGGGAAGCGCGGGCCTGATCAAAGCCATATGGCTCCATCGCGCCGCTCGGTGGGAATCGTGTTCGGTCACCAGCCAATCTCAATACCTGCCATAGGTTCACCGGAGTTAACAAGGGCCTTCTGGGCAGCAAGGGCATGGATGTACAGTATTTCTCATTACTGCAGCACAGGCACTGTCTGCAGAGAGGCTCTATGGTAAAATCCCAGGGTACAGGCCAATGCTTAAAGGGTTTTACTGATCCCATAGCCCAAAATGACTACCATAAATCTGTAGGTTGATAGAGTTGTTGATCAATAACAATTACTTTGCCAGGTGATGAGATTTCTGGCTTTCAAATCCCACTTTCCAGCTCTGTTTTGGAACAAAACTTTGGCATTTCAAGGCACTCCCAATCTCGATCCCGATCTCGCAACTCATTTTAGCTACGCAGACTAAACAGCTTTGTTCTCAAGCCAAAGAGATAAATAACAAAGCATAATTGTCAGGGGCAGAGACTTGTGTAAGAGGAGATAAGTTCTACTGATGTTGTTGCAATTCCTGCCAGTCACCAATAGAAGTCGATAAAGCTCATAGGTCACTAAATGTTCCTTTAACTCAAGATAATATAGTCAGATTAGACCTGGGCTGAGCAGTCTGCTTTGCTCAGTACTTTGATCGGGTCTGAACTCTGTACTCTCTCATGCAGAAAACAAACGAGCCATATAGAGGAAATGCAAGGCTGGAGCCAAGCCATTTCAAGAGGATTCAGGAATTCTTCAAATAAAAAAAAGAGGGAAATATCCAATTTAGAGATAGAACATGACTCACATGTCTGACACCTTCTTGTAGTTCTGAGGGCAGTCGAATGAGAGGCATCTGAAGCCTCCCTGGATGTTATAGCAGGTTTGGCCATATGAACAGTTGTGGGCTCCAGTAGTGCACTCGTCAATATCTGGGAAAGATGAATAAAAAAAAAGATGAACAGTGAAAAAACATCACTAACAATATGTAGCAGCACACTTGTTTCTGATGATGAATTACATATTAAGCACAAACTTTCAAGACAGTAGCACAATCGATACAGGAGATATGATCGTTAAAACTCTTCTGCTATTACTTCATCTTCCTCACAATCTTTGTCTGCATAGTTAAAGCTGTAAACACAATTTGAGCTTTTGAGGATGTGTGCGGTATTGTTTTTCTCCTCAATTTTTATGCTTTTTTAAGATGCTTTACTTTTATTTCACGTTCTTTTTACATACACATGAACATGGAAGGGGCTGATGATTTCCCCAGTGTCTCTAGCAGGAACAATAAATGCAGGGACTTCATAGAGCTGCACTGCATTTTCAGCTCAGTTGCTTTTGAGTATTATTTAGAATCTGTCAATATCTTTAAACATAAATTCTACTAAAAAATATTTTATGAAGGCAATAAAAATGAAGTCAATTGAAGTCATATACTTAATCCAATTGAACTGTTCGACTTTTGTTTAGGTTAGGAACAATCAGTGTCGTTTTATAAATGCTGGATCTGACTAACATGTATCTTTCTCCCTACTTTTGTCAAAATTAGGCCAGTAATTTCCGATATATTGCATGTGACAAAAACTACATGAAATGTACCCAAAATCGCTTCCTCTATTCTCAAGTCGTTTTTTTTTTTTTACTTATAATTGACTTTAGTATCCTGTCTGGTCCAGAGAAAAAAGAAAGAAAACAGAAAGCTACTTAACTTAGTGGCACTAAATATGGGAAATTGAGGGTATAAACAAGTTACAGACTTTAAAATGACGTATGCCTGGTATCTAAGCATATATTCACAGTAAAATCCACTTCAGATTTGGTTATACTTCGTGGACAGCAGCATTATTGGTCTTACAGTCCACTGCTGTGTCTAGGAGGCATATTTTCATTCGGCCCTCACCTTTGCATGTGCGTCCGTTGGCTGACATGGTGTAGCCATGGGGAGGACAGGCACACTGGTAGCTGCCAGCAACATTGACACACTGGAAGGCACAGAGGTTCCCAATGCTCTGGGCGCACTCGTCAATATCTGTCAAAAAGACACGCGCACACACACACACACACACACACACAAAAGCATATCGGTCACATCAGAAACCTCTGTGAAGGCCGAAGGCACGCTAAACTAATGCAGTGTGACATTTTCTCTTGATTATTCAGCCAAAATAGTGTAAAGGTGTTGCTTTGCATGTGTGTGTGTGTGTATTTCTCTGTCTGCGGGATTAGTGATGGAAGCTACCTTAAGGCGCTGTCACCCAAGACAACATAAAATCTATGACTGATGACAAGAGTCATGATGCCATCGATCCGGCTTCAGCACTCACAGAAACATGTATCATCTCTTGAATCAATAGAAGCTAAATATTAGCCTCTTTGGGCCTTTGATTTGAAGAGATAGGAGTTATTCCAGAAAGTGTTTGCCTGCATGGTTATTTTTAGAGAGCGGCTCAGCGAGAAACTCTGATGTGTTAACCCCTGTCAAGGGATGGTGTAGTGATTAACATCTACCCCTGCTGGCCTAAAATCAAGCCTGACAGAAACGTCTCCACTGTGTTTCCCATAATCTGTCTCTCTTTCCACCTTCGTAGCTTTTCTTCATGCCAACTGCCACTCGGTTTTGCAATGCTGCCCCAGTCTCAGCCAACTAGGAGGGTGCTGAAGCAAGAGAGCAGTGCACTGGACTCACAACTGTCCTGTACATCTGTATATATTATAGATACATAATACACAAGTTGCTTTTTATAAGGTCACATTCTCTACACATGCTGCCCCTATCTGTGAGTCTGAATGTGCAACGTTAATGATGCAACTGGACTGCATATCTGTGTGAATCAGGATAGGATAATACTTCATTCATCCCCAAGGGGAAATTGCAGCATTAAACTAAGGACACAAATGAATAAACAATGTACATAAGAGTAATAAAAACCAAAATACAAAGGCTAAAAAGAGAGAATACGAATGAATGCGAAAACAGGCCCAGATGAGTATAAGTATATGGGTATATAGGTCACATAATAATGTCACTGCAAGCACATGTCAAAAAGCCATAGGTACTGTATATAGGTATGTAGTTATATGTTACATATGATAATGCAGTAGAAGCAGGTTAAATCTTGTACCTGTAAAAATCTTGGTAGCAAGTTGAAAATGCTGCTTAGTGCTTATCCTCTCTACCTTTATTTATTGTATTACCGTTAATTATTACATTGAAATCTAAACTCCACTCTCTATTCATATCCAGTCTTGATTTGTTGATTTTTTACTTTGATTCTCTTGCTGCAAATGATGCAATTTCCCCACAGGGACCATTTAACTTTCATCTCTCTCGTCTCATCTTCCTACTGTCTCAATAAAGAAAAACTACTGAGAAAAAAAAATACTACTGGAACAACTGCTCAAAACAAACCCTAAGCCTCCACCGGGTATTCTGGAAAGGAGAAAACTCTCATTTACCTTCACAGGTGTGTCCATCCTCTTTCAAGTAGAAGCCTTGGCGGCAGTAGCATTGGTAGGAGCCGTAGATGTTGGCGCATTCCTGGCTGCAGGGGTTTTTGTCACACTCATTCATATCTGAGCAAGGATAAACACAGAGATGATTAGAAATATATATATATAGAAATAAATGTCCATTTTGCTACTATCACTGATTGATATAACACAGTGATTCAGCCTATATCCAGTTCAGGAAAGCTTTTACATTTGCTGCACCAAAGATGGAGACTAAATTTAAAGAAACAAAACAAAAAAAAACAGGATCTCGGAGACTACCACCTCAACCAGATCTGCCGTTATGGAGGTGCAATGATGGTTTCTAATGCTGTTTGCTGCTGGGTCCCCGAGAAAGAAGAGCCATAAGTGTCTGGGAAGCACTAATCTCAAAAGCACTCATCAAAATCTAATCATGTCGCTCCACTAAGTCCTTAAAATAAACCCTGAAAAATGGATTCACCTTTGGGTTGTGAGCAGGAACGTTCACAGCTTGATTAAGTACCCTAAATAATGGCTGTGACGAGCCCAGAATAATGTGCATCACACTCCTGGTCAGCTTTGCTCTTTGAAGCACAACCGCTTCCTCAGCGCACCGATGATAGACTGCACCTGGGCCAGGAAGCCATTGTACGCACCGCCAGACATCCCCGGTACGCCAGAGACGGAGAATAAATTAATTTCCAACAGAAAAACAGTTTTTGCTGATAACAGATACTTGGAAATGGTTTGCTATCAATACCATCTCCAACGTCTCTGCCAAGCAGGCAGTGGGCTTTTGATGCCATCGTTCTCCCAGAAGCTTCCCCAGAAGTTCTTAAGGGATATTGTGGTGGTTAAACAAGGTGGCATTTAAAGCAATATTCCACTTAGTTTTAACATGGGGGTTTTTTGGCACTTGACCGCCATGAAAACCAGAATCACCAAGATCAGATGCAGCTGGACGAGTTTGTAACGTTCAGATTTTTACTTCCCATTCATTTGAATGAGGTCATGAAAATCACTTTGCATTTGTATTCTTGGTTTACACCAAAATTCCTAGTTAAAAATAAAAGTAGATCCGGTCTCCCAAACAGAACCTATCTCTCCTAAATGGTATCCGTCCGCTATGTTCTCTTCTATCAATAAAAATGCTATTTGGCAAAATTATGTTCTAAAACGTTGGAGCCACAGTCAGTTGAAAATCACAGCAGCAGGATCTGTTGTTGAATCTGTTCACCAACGTGTTAAATGTCAGTTTTCAGTCTATTTTCATGGCCTCATTCAAATGAATTGGAAGTAAAAATCTGAACGCTACAAACTCGTCCAGCTGCATCCGATCTTGGTGATTAGTTTATATTCATGGCGGTCCAGTGCCAAATAACCCCCATGTTAAAACTAAGCTGAACACTGCTTTAAATTCTCACAACGCTGGAAAAAAAAAAAACAGACAGTCTGGCGTACCTTCACAGTTCTTGCCGTCAAACGCCAGGGAGAAGCCGGCTGTACAGGAGCAGTGGTAGGAGCCTGGGGTGTTTTCACAGGTCTGGGCACACAGCCTTCCAGGATAGCGCCAGCACTCATTCACATCTGTCAGTTGAGGAGTGGGAGCTATTAGAGGACAGACACATACCTCTGGGCCACCGAGGCCTCATTGTCAATTCTCCTACGACCACAGACCGGGAGTTTAAAGACAAAATTACTTTTTTCACCTTGTTAGCTAACTTTCCATGTCCTGACGTACGCCAATATGTGCCAATTTTTTTTTAATCATATTTATATCAAAAGGCCATAACTTTTCCATTCTGGAAAACAGCATATTTTGGTGGTTGAACGCATACCAGTAGGCGTACATAAAAAATCCAACCAATATTATCATCATAGATTTTTGAACAACCCCCCCCTCCACCCCTCCTATCATATAAAACCTGCAACTTCACAACTTCCAAAGTGGCATTAGTGGCAACACTGAGGACAAAATACTCTTCTTCTTCCTCTTTCTCCTTCCCCCTCTTCCTCCTCTGCAGGTGTTGGAAGAGGAACGCAGGCTAGCATCTAGTTCTTCTGAGTCACTTTCCACGTTTGCTGGCATGGTCCGCCCCCAAACACTTCCCTCCCCTAGTCTGTCCCGCCCCGGCTTTGTGTTTCAGCCGGAGAATACGTCGAATTACGGAAGCAAGGCACTCTCCGAAAGCCGTTTCGTGTTGTCTTTAATAAACAGGTCGATGCTGTTTTAAGCAAGATAACTGGTAAATAAGGAAGTGTTAGGATCTTTCCAGAATGAGAGAGAGGTAGGAGAGAATGAGAGAGAAAGAGAGTTAGACAACTAGTTTCACCATTAGTATGCATGAGGCCCTCAGGCGTCGTCAAGACCAGACTGTGCATCCAGGATTAGTCTGTTGTCTGACTGTTAAACCACTAGCAGTGCGCCCGCCGCTTATTTCCCCCAGTCTAATGACATTTCAGCCTGGGTGTTCTTCCTCCTCCCCATCAGCAGACTGGAGTTTTATTTACAAACATTTCTCAGAGGCAGAGCTGCTCTGGAGGCAGAAGTAATCTCATTGGCTGAATTAAACCTTAGTGGGCGGAGCAAAAGATACAGTTTTTCAGAGCGAAAGTTAGCTAACTAGCAAACTTGAATTGCAAAGAAGGAACTCTGATCAAAATATAAAATGCAATGACTTCTTTTTTCTTTCATTCATGACCCTGGCATTGAGGATCTTTGAAAGTCAGCAGCTAGCTAACTAGTTTACATACTGTATATAGCTATTAGGGATGCACCGATGCCACTTTTTCAATGCTGATACCGATTACGAGTATGAAAGTTTAAGTATCGGCCGATACTGAGTACCGATCCGATCCATTACTTTTACTGAACAGTGCAGGCTTACTTCCTTAGTTTGGGGTCAATGGACAAAATTATTGAGATAAAATCCTTGTTTTTCCCACTGTTTGAGAAATACAGGCTTCTATGTGCCACAAATGCATAAAATCAAGACAGTTTGCTTTTATTTCTTACATGTTACTCATGGCTTTCGGTATCAGATTTTAGTCTTGGGTAAAATCTCTGATACCGATATTCCATTTTAGCCTGGTATCTATAGCTATTAGGGATGCACCGATACCGATACTGGTATCGGTATCGGTGCATCCCTAATAGCTATAGACTAGTACAGTTTGAACCTGGATGGTCAGCTAGGCTAACTAGCTAACCTAGATAACACTATGGCTAGATTGTATTTTTTCAGGTAGTAGCAGGCTTCATATAGCTTCCTCCTCTTTCACCCCTTGCCTTTTTCACTAGGGGGCAGTCTAATGTTACATGATTTTAAACTTAGAATAATGGAAGTGGTCACTGTTAGCTGCAGTTGCTTCAACTAACAAACACATGACTAAATATTGCTGCCTTGTTTTTGTTTATGCACTGTATTATGTAATGTATTCTTGTCGTACCTATTGTTGCTGTTGTGATTTGATGTTGTGGTCCTGTTATGTGTTTGATGCTGCTATTTCACCCTGTCTTGGCTAGGTCTCACTTGTAAAAGAGGTTTTAATCTCAATGTGACTTCCTAGTTAAATAAAGGTTATATACATGTGTTTCGCTTTTGCATCATATCGCAAGAGCCGAAAGAATTGGATGACATCTTGTTGCTAACACGTGTTTAAGCCCATGTCCAAGATATTTTATATTTATGAACATAAAATCAAAAATAAACAAACTGCAGTACTCACTTTTCATAATTTGGGTTTTTATTATCTTGGACTCCCAGCATCAAAGAATGTGACGCTGGCAAATGTTTGTGACGCCAAGTGCAAGATATTAGATGGCAGGTGGTATTTCCATTAAATCCGACACATGACGTGAATGCGGTATTAGCCAGAAAAACTGTGGTTCTTTGGCTCTGCCCACTGAGGTTTAGCTCAGCCAATGAGATCATTTCTGCCCACAGAGCAGCTCTGCTTTCGAGAAAATGTTTGTAGAAGTAAAACACCAATCTGCTCATCGTGTCACAGACTTGAAGAGCGATGCGTACCGGTGCAGACCTGGCGGAGGGCGTCATACTGGTAACCCGTCTGACAGTCACAGCGGTAGCTGCCAGGGAGGTTGTGACAGATCTGGCCCGCTCCACAGCGGTGGCTTCCCATCTGACACTCATCCGTATCTACAGACAGGAAAGATAAAGCACCTCAGCAACGACCAGGTCTCAGCATGATGAGGGGGGCTTCCTTAGACCCCCTCTAAACCTGAACCCCCACACACACACACACACACACAAACACACATGCATACACATCTCTTTCTCACGCTCACTCTCTATTTCTATCTCTCTCTCTATATCACAGTAACACTCATTTTTTCCCCCCTCAAATCATGCTGAACACTGCTGTATGTGAATGCTCACCAGCTACTTCAAATGGTCCACCCTCGCTCCACACTCAAGCACACACCTTGTCCTTTAGCGATATCTACTTTGTTGCTAGAGTGCCCCTACTTGAGCAAATGAGGGTAGTTTTGTAAATGCTACATCTAAATGGCATGCTGCACCATTCACCCGAGATTTTGTCAAAATTGCACCTGAAATATCGTATGTGACAAAAACTATCTTGCATCTTTCTAAAGTTCAAAAACTGAAAAGGAGCTCCCCACCCCAGCATCTAGCCTAAAAAAAAAAAACTGATGGACCGAAATGTTTGCTTAAATTTTTCTTTGTCTTCACAATTCATTTTATTTATTTATTTATTTTGATTTTACCATCTTAATGTTCTATTGTTGAGGCATGATGCCATAACTGGCTGGTGTTTGGGCTCCTTTCTCCCTTCTGATGATGTTTTTAGACTAGTGCCTGAGTCAACATTTTTATTCCCTTTATCTCTTTCCAAAGTTGCCAACCTCCTGTGTCCATGCTGTGTGTTTGACTGGTAACTCTCACCGATACACTTGGCTCCATCAGGACTGGCCTGGTAGCCCTGGCCGCACATCACGATCTTCCGCTGGCAGGTATAGGAGCCCACTGTGTTGATACAGTTAAAACCTGGGCTGCACGGTTCACTCAGGCTACTGCACTCATTTATGTCTGCAGAGAGAGAGAGAGAGAGAGAGAGATGCATCCAGATGGCAGAAAAAATATAGTTGCACACGAGAGTGACTGTGGGGGAGGTGGCTGTATAATCCTGACTGACAGACCTATCTCATACATGATTATGTCTATTTTCTGCCAGTAATTTCAACTGCACAATTATGCAGTCAAGTATTTACTTCTTGGCAATAATCACACTTTCTTGGTATATATTGGTTCCAATACTGGGGGCGCAATGTGATCAAACAGATCATATACTATAGAATCAATATACAATATGTGCATATAGTCATGTAGGTGGTGGACAAAATAACAAACATGACATGAAAAAGGATTTTAACTTTGACGTAACTAAATCACAATTACAAAGGCAGCTACACAGTCGAGTCATATTAAGTTGAATACCAAATAGCAGTATGTGTCATCTTTAAAAGGAGTCTGATAATCACCACTTTTATGTTATGCAACCTGAGGCAACTAACAGAGTTACACAAAGGCCAAACAGTGACTGAATTGCAGGTGCATCAATCACAAAATTTGCAAAATTATTTAATGCGGCAAGGGAAATAGTCTGGAAAATTGTAATTGCCAAACACAGACAGCATTAACAAAGAGGATCTGTGATTATAAATTGTAGCTCACCAACATTTCCAGACAGTGTTTCGCTTGGAGAAAGCCAAAGGAAGCCTTCAAACTACCATGTCGGTTGCCAACTGTTAAACATAGTGGTGGATCTGTAATGGTATGGGCAGCCATCTTGTCGGAGTCATTAGGTCTGATGATTGGTTTGCATGATCGTATATTGGCCAAGGAATAGGTTATTTTACAGGACCAGGAGCACTCTAGGGTGCAAACACTGTTCCCTCATGATGTTACCATATTCTAAGATGATAATGCCCCCATACACATTCAATAGTGGTTTCATCATGAGTTCATCCTGGTGTTCATGATCTACTAATCAGCAGATCTAGACACTAAACACCACTGCACCTTTATGGGAAGTAGATTTCCACCTCCTCCATCCCTCAAAGAACTGGAGGCTTTCCTTCTAGAAGAAAAGGTCCAGTATCCATTACAGTTCCACAGTTCAGGATGCAGTATGACAGCAGGACAAGGAGGACTGAAGCTGCTACTACTTATTATATCTGATAATCATATATTGTCGTTTGAATTATTTTGTACACCCCTCTGCTGTATGACAGTGCTGCGGTTGTAAAGTTCAGAGCCAGTAGAGGGCAGTAATATCTCTTACCGATACAGTTGCCATGGGAGTCTTGCGTGAACCCGGTGAGGCACTTATGCTTGGGGTTACACAGGAAAGAGCCGTCTGTGTTCTCACACACAAAGCCAATACCGCAGTTATGGGTCCGCACCATACATTCATCAATGTCTGTAAGAAGGGAGAGATTCCACATTCATGGGATAAACACAACCTGTGCAGTGAGCCAACTTGAAACACCAGAATCCATCCACACTGCATTCCCTGCCAAAGACATTGTAGCGGGTTAACCAGCTATCAACTCTCTCAGATATGAACCACAGAATTATCCACAGAGTGAATATGAGCACATATCGGTTTGAGCTCACAAGTGAAGAGTACAGTAGGTGGCACTGTGGTTCAAGGACAGAGTACACATGTGAAGCATCACAGAAACCCAAACTTTCAAACTGCCAGTGTTTAACTCGAGTAAAAAATCCCCCCCCCCCATAAAAATATAACTTTTTGTCACTGCCGTAATTAACAGAAGTTGAACAGAACTTCTTAAATGACAGTTATTGGATCTCTTGAGCGATGGATGGAGTCTAAGTGTAAGATTTGTTCTTGCCTCTTTGCGCCGTGAGCACAGTTCTCAGGAGTACATATTTTATTAGGCCCTCCGAGATTTGTCCCGGGGAACATAGCGGGAGGTCTTAATTTGGACTTTTCTCATCCAATCATCATCAGAAGGGCACATTT
Organism: Centroberyx gerrardi; assembly: GCF_048128805.1. Taxonomy (NCBI): domain Eukaryota; kingdom Metazoa; phylum Chordata; class Actinopteri; order Beryciformes; family Berycidae; genus Centroberyx; species Centroberyx gerrardi. The sequence continues at coordinate 30,743,265 of NC_136001.1, forward strand.
CCGACGTCAGAGCAAAGATTTCTGCTTTCTTTCATGCAACTAATTAGTTTTTCCCCTGCTAGCTGGTCGGCTAAATATTACCTTCATTATCTAGCTGCATTGATTAGTCCTCCCTGGTGCCAAGTGCTGATGACACGAGCCACAGAGCTTCAAAGTGCTTTGCCACCCACGCCATGCTGCCTTTCAGGGTGATTATCGTGTCACACACTGAACCTGGCTATCTGCTGAAGCCCAAACATCACTAGTGGGGCCACAAAGTTAGCACAGACCTTAATAAACATTCATTTTACTAGGTGGCACTCACTGTCAGCACTGCTCTGCTATGGGAAACTGAACACACACTCACCAATGCCCATCTTCTAACACGAACCTTGTAATGAAAATGATTGCAAATAATCTGTAACACTGCACATTTCCTCTGATTTATGCACACTGCTACGAAGCTTTGGGGAAATTTTCTTGTTGCTAATGTGCATTGTACTCTCATCTGCCCAGGGATTGGGAATGAAAATGAGCTGCCTAAATATATCCCCGAGGAAGATTTCTGCTACAGAGCCTCATAGAAAACAAGTGTCTGCCATCAGTAATAGCAAGACACACCAACAGCCTGATTGTGTTCACTTATTTATAATGTGGTACACTGCAGTCCTGTATTCATGGGCTTCTGGGCTCCTAGTAAGTCCTGAGAGGCCATTTAAGGACAAATTATTTTGGGTTGTCTGAGATACATTTAGAAACCACACTACAGGGGGACTGATGACAAAGACCATAATAGTGAGTGCATGCATGGCCATCCATTGCACTGTGCTGCAACGTGTGCCAGGGGTGTTGAACTTCTGTTGGTTATTACTGCTGCTGGATCCTCCAACTTTCACTGAATTGCTAAGAGACAGACATTGCACTTCATGTTTAGCATGAACTGCATGGGTAAAGGACTAGTAAAGTCCTAGATATGGACTGTTCCTCTGTTCTGCAATATTGTCCATGTTTTGAGTTGTTTCTGTTGTCATTCCTTTACTACAAGAATCATGTACTGCACACTAAAGTAGACATCATCAGCATTAACATTGACTATGGAAATATTTGCTGTGTACATTGGCTAAATGACATACGTCAGGGACAGTGAACTCACCCTCACAAACATCGTTCCGCCGTTGGTAGCCTGCGGGACAAGTGACCAGCCGCTCGCATATGAACGCGCCCACTGTGTTCACACAGCGCTCACTGGGCCGACAGCTGTGGGTGTTGGTCACGCACTCGTTCACATCTGCAGGAGGAGAACAGCAGTGAGTGTGTGTGAAACGACAGAGAGAGAGAGAGAGAGAGAGAGAGAGAGAGAGAGAGAGGGAGGGGAGGGTACCGGAGGTGAGGCCGAGGGTTAGTTGATGAACAGGGCCTGTGCGTAATTCGTCCCGTTCGGCCCATTCCTGCTTCCCGCCTGTCACTGTGATGGAGCCCAATGAGTCAGCAGCAGATGGGCGCGAGCAAATAAATACAGAGCCAAACGAACAAAGGAAGTCATTCTTACCTCGAGGAGTGTGAGGCCAACCCGGGAAGTTACATGTTTTGCTTTGGCCCGCTCGAAAATCGCCAGCCAGTTTGCTTTATGTACTGTCATGAGAGTGCCATGCCAAGACACTTATTTTAAATGAAGATTTATTTGGTGCAGTACCACCGGACCGGGCTGAAACACATTATCCTGACAAAAACTGTCCTAAAGTGCCATTCGGCGGGCCGTTATGTCAACTTTGGACAATGACTGCTTTGTGTATCCTGAGTCAAATTCAAAATATCACATCTTGGCCAAGCTAAGTGATATTTTTCTTGTTAGGCTTGTTTGCCTCATCTGTATGGGTGAAACAAAACATGCAGTTGAAAATCCTTAAATCCTTATCAGTCAAACAGCACTACACCAGGTAAACACACACTGTTGATTTATGACATTGGCGGGTTCATGCCGAGACGGTGCATCCTCGCTCTGTTGTGGCTCATCTTTATCAAACTGCTGCATTCCCTTATCATGCATCGCAGCGCAAGGCAGATTAGCTGGACGTGCTGATGGGGTTGGACTGCGATATTGTGTGTGTGTGTGTGTGTGTGTTTGTATGTTTGTGTGCACGCAAGTGTGTGGCAGTCCTCCAGATTTGAAGATCACCCCTAAATATGGCGCATTCCACAGGGAACCCGACAAAAAGGTCTTCTGCATGAGGGAGCCAGCGATGGAAAAACAAAAAGGAGGAACAAGAGAGGCATATATTCTCCTGTGTTGCCCATGCATCTGTTGGCAGTCCCTTGCTGAAATTCCTTTCTCAACTTTCGAAGCTTTTCCTACAGGGAATCTGTATGAACTGTGAGCCTCGGAACACCTTCCCAGAGGGAGCGAAAGGAGGAAAAGCATTGATCTGAGGTTTTCAAGATGTACCTGGTTTCTGAGTAACATCCCGGAGTTCTTTTCCCTCAAGGTTATTCCCCTTGCAAAAACTACACAAACATCACCTTTCACAGCACAGGACATAGTGTATTGTATTATGAGAAGCCTCTGTAGAATTGCAGGAAATACATTTGTCTCGCTCACTACAATTAACTATTTTCCCTTTCATCCCTTTTGCACAACACCCAGTAGAGTCTGCGTGACTCGTGCTGGATAACAAGTACAACAGTGGCAAACACTTGTTTTGGGGCTGCGTTTGCAAATGTTTCTGTTTGTTCCCAAACCGGGAGGAATCTGTTGTCTTCATTGTAGGCAGCACATTTCCAGGGGCAAACAACACCGCGCGCCGAGTCCGCCCCGTCCTCTGTGGCCCTGCTCTCCATCAAGCCGAGGGATGGACAGGACCGTTTCCAAGTGTGCAGAGAGTCGCCTTCTCCTTCCACCGCAGGGCTTTGGGGGCCAGCATTATTTCCAGTGCGTCATTCGAAGAAGAAGAAGGAAAAAAAAAACGTCTATTGCCTCAAGGTCCCCACCTTCCCCGACTGTTCCCCAGGGGCAGCCAGATTACATTGTTGTTGGGAGTGAAGTGCTCCAATACAAGGCGGAAACTAAGACTCTATTTTGGAAAATACAAATGCCGTAGCCGTACGGAGAAAGGAGGAAGCAGTTCTGGCAGGATTTCATCAAGAGACCAGAGGAGGCTGTGCACAGAGAGATGTCTGAGAAGCAGCACAATTAAGCATAGAGGCAAATGCATGAAGAAAATGCACCCAGTTGTATTCTTTCACACCGATTTAAAAAAAAAAAAAAAAAAGCTCCTCAAGCTGAGGTAGATGAAGTTAACTTGGCTTTTTGAGGCAGGCAGTTGCAAACTGTGAGAATTATAAACTGAGAGTGTTATTTCTCAATCATCAGTCACATGGGATGGATTCTGAATGATGTGCCACTCAAAAGGTGCAGATGGACTCAATGTATAGATGTGTGAGATGCTTATTTTCAGTTTACCGGGCTGTATCCCTAACAAAAAGGAACTACAGTGATCCTATAATACATTTTTGAATGATACATGTACAAATATCACAGCAAAACTAGAAGACCCTATTGGAATATTATAAGGATATTATGTTGATACCATAGGAGATAAAAAAAAGAATACGCTAAAGTGCAATAACGTCACTGTAAACTCATTATTGAGTACCACAGACACACTATAAGTCCCTATAGGAATATTATAGTGATACCATAGGAGATAAAAAGATAAAATATACCATCGAGTGCAATAAGGTCATTATAAACCTACTATTAAGTACCCCAGACACACTATAAGTCCCTATAGGAATATTATAGTGATACCATAGGAGATAAAATATACCATCAAGTGCAATAAGGTCATTATAAACCTACTACTGAGTACCCCAGACACACTATAAGTCCCAATAGGAATATTATAGCAATATTATAGTGTTTTTTCATTAGGGATGACCTTTGGCCTGCCAGTGGATAGCACCATGAGGCTTTTCTCTGTTTGAGTGGGTGGGTCCACATTTCTGAAAATGATGCGGTCAATCAGAGTTAATATCTTTCACAAATTTTTGTGGATTTGAATAATACCGCTGTCCAAGAATCCCAGTCATGCAAAACTAAAGATTATGTTAGCAATTCGACCACAGAAAGGACCATAAAAGCTTATGATACGCAGCTGGCCTTGATTGCGATTTGGTGCAGGGCCTCATCCACGATTCCCAACATGTAATAATTGGTGTCCTTTTTAATTAACTGTGAAAGCTGATCTTCTTGCAATGTTTTGAGTAATGCAAAACAAATCCACCCGTGCCCGCAGGAGTTTGTTTTGTCCTCAGAGTGAATCTCATAATAGGGTGAAAATGGCAACCGCATGCATGGGAGCTGGAAACCACTATGATGTCTGAATTTGAAATTTCTTTCTCTGCCTGTGTGCCTGTGCCTTGCGTATGTGTGTGTGTGTATGTGTAAGTGCGTGTGTGGGTTTGCCTGGGAAACTTCAGAATATCCATTCACAGCTTGGTGATGAGTAGAAATAATGCCACAGCACTGCTTTACTGTCTTACCCACACACTCGCTATTCATGTTGTGTATAAAGCCCTCTTCGCACATCCCATCCAGGCTGACACACTGGAAGGAGCCTTCCCTGTTCACATACAAATCTCCATGGGAGCAATTGTGTGTTCCAGTCTTGCATTCATTCACATCTACACAGTGGAGAGTGAGCCACAGGGAGAGGTACAGATGGAACAGAGACAATCAGCTTTGGTTTAGTTACTCTGCAAAACTGTGAATTAAAATATCATGTAACCATGATACTGGATTAATCAATCCATCATATTTGAGAGGTGTGCTTACATTTCCCAAACTGATGATTTTACAGTACAACACACACTGTGCAAACATCCTAGGTGTTAATGCTTGTGGGTTTTCACAGTCTATATGATGTATCTACAGTGTAGTAACTGTTCAAGCACTCCAGTTTGCGTCACAGTCTAGTTGCATTTGAGTCAAATGTTGAAATGAATCCCAGTCTAGTCCCCCCCATCTTGCAGGGCTAGCCTGACTCTGGCTATTTCCTTTGTTTCATTCCAGACTAAACCTAATGTTGGCCACCCACAGGTTAACATGTGGGAACACTTTATGGGAGAAAGTCCTCACCCAGCCCACTGAATGAAGTGATAGGAGGGGAAAACACTAACTCTTATGCAATGCTTATGCATTCAGAAGTATTATCCCTTCAGACAGACGGACAGATTAAATCAACCGAGCTAGGACCGCACTTACAATACATATATTCTTATCACAGCTAAAATGAAATACATTTTTCACAACAGGCCCTCAATACATAAGCAGCACATCAGAGCATGGTCGGCTTCTCACGAGGCCCTTACCTAGGCATATATACAATCACATTGTTTATTTATTAAGTTTATATAAGTGACTTCCTTCTTGACTATTTCAGTGATGGTTTCTTTCTTGTTAAACAGTGCAATTTGGGGCAGGAAGGAATTTGGACAAGCGAGAATTATTGAGCTGGTGTGTATTGAATTCCAGGAGGTGGACCATATATCACATCTTTACAAAGGAAAATCGCTGCCAAGCGTTAGCCTTGTAGCAAATCCACGGATCAATTTACTAACTACTGCACCAAATTTATTACTGTAAGGCCCTTCATGGAAAATAGTCTTTGGCATGGAAACAATTACATTTTCTTCTGGGGAGAGGCTGAACGTAGATTGTCTAATATCAGCGGATTGAGTGCAACTTGAAGAAGTGAGGTAGCTAAGTACACAGATGTAATGGCTGGTGTTTGTTATTGCAGCTATAGCTGCCGTAGAGTAATTGGCTATGGTTGACTTGTGCTCTAGGCAACAGGCTCCACCACCAGGAAACCGGAGCCCAATCAGACCACGCATTGTTAAGTGTCACAAGACCTGCATTTTCCTCCTCCATGAGTGACTGAATCCAATTAAAAAAGTGTCCGGATCTCTGGACAAAGTGCTCCATTGCCTTTTTGTTTTGCTGTCAATGGCTGTATGTGTGTGTGTTTGTCCATTTGTGCGTGTTGCGGCAGTGTTGTTGGTGGTGGGGGGTTGTTTGTTACCTTGTGCAAACCCAGCTTGAGGGCGACGGCTTAAGGGATACATAAGAGCTTTGTGAATCGCTCCAATTACTGGCAACACTAACACAACAACAGGGAGCGGTGGCCCTCACCTTCACACATGCGTCCATCTGCCATCAGCGAGAAGCCCGGGAAGCAGGAGCAGCGCGCCTGGCCTGCCACCGCCGAACACTGCTGACTGCAAGGGCCGTTTCCTAGAAGGGACAAAATACAAGCAGCATGATCACATTCATCTCCAAATTCCACACATCTATACCTCTGGGACAGTCAGTCAGTTGCAATGTCTTAAATATCCCATCCTCATTCTGTTTCTGTCCCATCCTGGTAATTCATTGCCCTGTTGTCGCGCTCCCCGAGGCTCCTCCGGACCCCGCCCTCTCCCCCCCTCGCTCTGATCATCACTCCCCACTGAAACAAGCCTCTCATGAGCTACCTCATTCAACACGAGTGAATCAATTCTCCCTATTTAACAGCTCGATAGTCACAAAGAGGCATGGGCCAGGAACTGTTTCCCCACAGTTTCTCACCGACGCATCCCTCGCTAAAGCTCTGCGGTCGATAAATCGATCGGGCCATTCTGATAATGAACGATCAGAGGCAGTTTTAAGAAGCGGGGCTTTTGTTGGGTAGTCAAAGCAGCGGGCTCGGTACGGAGGCGCTGGCGGTCCGAGGGTTTGCGCTGCTGATCCCCATTCCTATTCAGCTCATGGAGAACCTGCAGAACCGCACAGATAAACTCCGACTGAACAGTTTATAAGTGAGGAAACGGTCCCTGTTTCACTTTGACTCATAAGGGAGTCTTGTTCGCCCCAAGGCAGTCAGGCAGCACTCGGACACATCACGTCAGCCCCTCTCAGCCCAGCCTGCTTGCCTTGTTTCAATAAAAGGAGAGCTGATGTGTCGGCCAGATGTATCCGGCCTACTGGGTTCCTGACACTCTGCACAGAGTGGAGACACCGGGGAGAGCAGCAGAGGACGCACTGACTGCTCGTGAATTGTGCTCCACAGCCTTATATGAAACACGCTCTAAACCCCAAATCACTCTCATCACTCATTACACATAAAGCTGTAGCACATAAGTCCTTAGCCTAGGGAGGATCCGCTGAAGAATATCACAGTGGGAGGCAAATATCAGGGCCAAGAATCCATAAATCACATCTTTTTCATATTCCTAAATGAAGGGGTGTCCTGGTGGGTCGGTGGCCTAAGGCGCGTGCCATGTGGAGGGGACATCCTGGTTTCAAATCTGGCCCGGGACCTTTGTCGCATGTCTATCTCGAGCTTTCCTGTCTCTCTCCACTTTGTCTAATGAAGGTGAAAATGCCGGAAAAAAAAACCTAAATGAACGTACTAGTAATGGCAAACGCTGATCTCTAAATACTGGCTACATTTTTAGTTTTGTTAATGCAATTTCTGTCAATTATCTCAAAGCCTGCAAAATATGGCATTTTAATTTAACTGTGGTTGGTGATTTCAGTGCCTTCCAGCAAACCACCCATTCTCGGAAATGAGAGCTATCGGCATTGATCTGAACTTAGGCCTACCTCATTTTCACAACCACAACAGGCAAAACGATTACAGCAGCAGATAACTCCAGTTTGTCACCTATGTAAATTGCAGTTTACTGGAGTGGTGTGTCAGTGTGAGCTAGGGAGATACTGGCACACTGGAGTTTTACTTCTCCAAACATTTCTCAGAGCCAAAGCAGCTCTGGAGGCAAAAATGATCTCATTGGTTGAGTTAAACCTCAATGGGTGGAGCCAAAGAAAGAAGTGCAAGAGCTAACTGGCAAAGATGGAGCTCTGGTCAAAATCTGGGCAGTCCTGACTACTACTAACTAATGACTCTAACAGTAATGTTAGCATTACCTGCACATGGATTGAGGTGAACATGGGTGGTGGTGGTGGTACTGGTAGTAGTGGTGGTAGTAGTGGCTGGTGCTGGGACCAAGGCAGGGCGGTCCTCCTCTCTGACTCTGTTGTCTTCCTCAGGACTCACTGGATAAAAAAGAATTAGGAAATTACTTAAAAATCAATTTAAGAAAGACTGAAGAGCGAACGAAACCTGTAGGTTGACTCGCATGCTGCTGATATATGAAACCAATTTAAAAAAAAGTAATAGATAGATAGATAATAAAGTGTAATATTGCACATAATAGCGGTTTCGTAATGGCGAGACAGAATTTGACGCGTGCCCGGCCGTTTATGTCATTTTGCTCCTTAATAGTGCTGCATGCTCTGTGAATGAATTACCTTTAATTTGAGGTTACTGGGAATGTTGATGAGCCTGTTTAAACGGCCTTTCCTCAAGTGCCATAAGTATGACGATGAATCTATTGTTGGTTTAACCGCTGCATAATCATAGTGAAATAACCATAAAAAAAGAAGACAATAAAATCAAGATGCCTGTATTTAAATTAGTGGGAGAAAAATACTTTTTAGTTTTATTGTGCACTGGTGCCCTCATTCCCTGTCAGAGAATTCCTATCAAGCATCTGTGACATATAACCACAGAAACGAACAAATTGGAGTAAACATGCATTTGAATAAATGTGAAGGAGACTAGCCATATATAAACAATTCTTATCAGACTAGGCTGTTATCAGATCCACGTTTGCATTATGTGGTTAGCGTTATGTGGCTGGGAGGTCAACAGTCCAGCATCACATTCATACCCATGAAGCCTTTTAGCAATTTTCATTTGGATAAAGACTATCTGGGGGAACCACTTCTGAATGATTTGAGAAGGACATCACTGGAACAGCATATAAAAGCACTGTCTGTATATTTAATGTGTATATATTTCACCTTTATTTACCAGGGAACGTATGCTGAGCATGCATGCTCTTTTCCAGCAACAGCCAGCTTGTCACTCATACAATAACAAACTGTTGGTCACTGAGTAGCTCCAGTGGAGCAGTTGGGGGTTTAATGCTTGGCTCAGGGTCACTCTGACAGTAGCATTACAACACTTCAGCAGTTTGTTCTTCACTCCTCCCAGCCACATTTTGTCAGACAGATTCAAACTGGTGACTCTGGTCATAAAATCCAACTTTTCAGCTACTGGAAAATGTTTACATTATTTTATGCTTACATGCGTCAACCCAAATCCAGGTTACTTAGTCACCGGGTTAAGAATGGAATTCTGCATGTATGTAAGCGTATAATTTCAGTATAATTTATGAGAATCAATCCTCCAAAGTGAGTCACCCTGGTGCCCGATGCACTTTTGTCCTTGGCCTGTCAGGCGGGGGCCTCCTACAAGGCTACCACTCACTGGCATGCCTCTTTCTGCAATGAGCCAACCACAAGTGATGAGCACACTGCACTGCATGGTAGCCCTGAGCCAATGAAAAAGCTGCAATCTACACTACTAATAAGGAGGCAGTCTGTCAGGCAGCTAGATATGAACTTAGCCTACCAGGCAGCCAAGTAATAATATATTGTATTGTAGGCTGCTTACAATGCTAGATGCCTAAAGCAAATGTATGGAAGCCTGTCAGGCAGCTGGCTCATTGCAGAAAGAGGCGTGCCGGTCGGCAGCCTTGTAGGAGGCCGCCGCCTGACAGGCCGTACTGAGGGGACAAATGTCCCCGGTGCTCACCGGGTGCACAGGAGTGTCCGTCCTGCTGCAGTATGTAGCCCTGGTGGCAGCCACACCGGTATGAACCCCAGGTGTTGGTGCACGTGTGCTGGCACAGCTGGCCCAGGTAGAGCTGACATTCATCCACATCCTCCTGCTCCTCCACCGCGTTGGCAGCCTCGTCTACAGCTTCGATGGAGAAGGCCTCCTTGGGGAACTTGCTGTCTGAGACTGGAAGGAGTGAGGGGGGGGGAGCGGGGGGGATCTCAAATTAGAGACAGCACCAGATTGCCTGTATAATCTACCCAGCACACTTACCTCATGAAATTGACTCAAACACATAGAACATCTGCTCCTCCTTTACATTTCAAGTACTTAACTGATGCTCTTATCCGGAGTGACTTACAGTGAGTGCAATAGCAGAATAAGCTTCAACTCCAAGATCACCTTCATTACAAGCAACCAATAGCAAGTGAGTGCAAAGGTCAGGGCCTTAGTGCCTTACAGCATTCCTGCGACCACAGAACAATAATGTAAGAGTGAAGCACTGGGAAAAGAAACAGAGCAAGAGCTGAGGGTTTTTTAGAGAGCAATTAGAGTGAGTAAAGAGGGGAAATCACTCAGTGGGGAGAGGATGACATGGTACTTATTGAAAAGATGGGTTTTCAGCTCGCGATATAAGAGCTCCTCTACCTGCAGCAACTGCTTCTATTACCGCTGCTCCTTATCAAACTGTTTCTATCATGTTTGTTCAATTTCACTCTCGTCTAGAGTGCAAGTTGGAACTCAGCAGAAGATACACAAGGCAACTTTTTGGGCGGTACTGATGGGCAACACAGCCTAAGGAGATACCTCAGCAACAATGTTACAGTAATTACATAGGAACTTGTTGCCAAGAGGCGTTTTTGATCCATTTCACTTCGTTTCCTGTTATTTGGAATGTTGCCCATCTATATTGCCCCAAAACATAGACTCATGCATCACAGCCTTAATGCACCACAGACACTCCCATACTCTACATTATGAGGTGAAAGCCGTAAGTTACAAAGTAAACAGCAGTAACGGGTCCAGCTATTGGCTTTAGGTAAATATTTCTCACAGTCATTACCTGGGGTTTAAATTCAGAGGAGCAGGGGAGATTAAATGTTTCCTGTTTTAATTAAAAGGCGGTGAGTCATAAGACTGAAAACATATCCCCCATGGAAATAATTACAGTGCATCTCATCCATTTTTTCATCCATAAAACACTCTAAGCTAAGGCTGATGCCTTGAAGCATCCAGAGAGAGAGAGAGAGAGAGAGAGAGAGAGAGAGAGAGATAGAGAGAGAGCTTGCACAACTTTTACAGGTCCTAAACCTTGCACAGCTTTCAGCAGGTTAATTGACGCTCAGTTCAGGATGACATCATTCAAATCAAATTTCCTCTTTAAAGTTCAAGAAAATGAGCTGCAGTCGATGGTTAGAACAGAGCCCATTAAAAGGCGGGATTATGAAGATTTCCTCTGATGTCGCGAGTGAAATAACAGGCTGAGTCAGTGGGGAAACTGACCTTACCTCACCACCATACTTGGGTACAACAAGCCTCATAATCGGACGACCACTGTAGCTGATTATCCTACAAACCTTAGTGGCATGGCACTGTAATTGCACACTGTCTGTCTGGACCTAACAACTAGAGAGCTGGTCATGGGTCTCTGTGGTACCAAGTGCATATATGGTGCCATCATACTGTTTAAGTAGCCTACCTACACCAGAGGAGTGACAGATAGAGACTAATGCACTAACATGCAAATCCCTTTTCATGGACCTACCAGCTGCTGACTTTTTTGCCATATTTGGAGGAAACTGTATTAAATAGGCAAGCAGATGTGTGCACATCCAACCTGATTTATGCCAAGTGCTAGATAAATGTAGGTATAAGTAAAAGTACAAATGGCAAGTGGGGGTTAGCTGACAAAAGCCTTTGCTTGACATGCTGCTTTAGTAAAGGACCGGGAACTTGAATCTAGTGTGTGGATCATTTTTCATCTGTGCTTCAATGTTTTTGCAATGAGCCATTTTTATCCCACCCCTGAACTGCGAGAAAATCCATTGATGTAAATGTCACTGGCACTTGGTACTTGATGGATCAGAGACAGAGGAAAACTTTGCTGGCACAAGTAGAGAGACAACAGCCTGAGCTGCCATCTGCTCCTGATTCATCACAGCTTGCCTACATCTTTCCCCATTACTCTGAATGGTAACGTGACACCTGACCAATCAACCTTGAGCATCTGTCTTTGGGAAGATCAAACTCAGCCCATACTCCACCTCTGTGACATAAACCTCAATGAGAAATAGAAATACCTCAACGTACGACTATTCCATATTCAAGCGGTGTCAGATATGTTGATGGTTACATCAGCCACACAGGTCTACCACATGTTTTTACACAGAATGGAGTTTTACACAAACATTTCTGAGACAGAGCTGCTCTGGAGATACAATTAAGAACCAGGTTTTTGGTGCGTGGTGTTTGCTAAGTAGCAAACTTGAATGGCAAAAAAGGAACTGGTCAAAATATTCATGACCATACAGCATTCATGATCTTGGGAGGCTAGCTAACTAGCTTACTGAGATAGCTATAGACTAGTATGGCTAGTTTGAAAGTAAGCTAGGCTAATTAAAACTAACCTAAATAGGTTGTAGTAGTAGTAGTATGGCTAGACTTCATTTCAGCAAGTACCAAGAGCGCTAGGCTTCATAACATTAGCTTCCTCCTCTCTTACCTCTTGTTTTTTTCAATGGGCTTTAGTCTAATGTTACTTAGCTAGAAAACCTGTGGCTTTTTGGCTCCGCCCACTGAGGTTTAACTCAACCAATGAGACTATTTCTGCCTCCAGAGCAGTTCTGCCTCCAAGAAATGTTTGTATAACTAAAACTCCAACCTACTGTTTTTACACTTAATCATACAAGGCTGCATGCTGAATGTGTTTTCCATGCTGGAAGCTCATGTCAGTGGAGCACTGCTGTGGAGTACAGTTACCTTTCCTGGGCATGGCGGTGGGCCTGGGCTTCTCCTTCCTCCTCAGTAGCAGCTGGCTTATACCCTCCTCCTCCTCGCAGCAGGTGAGGAAGACATGGCCGCACGGGTAGCCCAGGTACTGGTGGGCATCGCACCCCCGTCCTTCGCTACGCACCCGTAAGCCAAGGGCACAGCAGCTGCAGCACACCTGCCCAACCAGACACAACAGCAGAGCCTATTAGGAGTCTGTCACCGGGGTGCACTTTACATCTCTAATCACCACCTCTCTTTATGGCCCTCCACTGCCAGCCCTGTTTAGTAAACAGCAGAGGAGGGTGGGAAATAACTAAACAGGCAAGCGGGCTAGTCCATCCCTGGGCAGCAAAAAACTGCAAATTCCCCTCTGAAACAATGATTCAGCTCAGCTGCCTAAAGCACATGAAGAGTTGGCTGAAGGGCCAAACCACCGGGCTTCCTCTTGGAGAAACAAGGAATGCTATTTGAGCTGACACTGAGACAAAAGGCACGACTCCCATTTCCATATGGAAGTATTCACAGGTCTGAAGGATGCGTATAGAAACGGGAGGTTTTGGCAGCTCTTCACTAAAATATTCCAACTCGCTCTTCTCCAATAAACACAAATAAACTCTTTGACCTTTATGAAAACTTGCATGCTGGCACAGCTATCTGAAATTGAAATCTCACTCTGGCCAAAACAACGCAGCATTCCAGGGGATGTTTAAACAGTTTAAAGTCTAATATGCACTGCCAAACTCAGTTTTCACCCTATTATCATGGCAGATCCAAAGGAATTACAGTATTTGACAGCTGTCTACGGGTGGGACCTCATGGCTTGAATTGTTTATCCTGTAGAGTTTCGTCGTCTTGAAACATTTAAAACGAAAGTGAGTCATACTCTACCTGAGTTCCTATTCTAGAGTTCAATCATCTTCCTTCTCTCTGTCCCATCTTTCCTGTCACTCTCCACTGCATACTATCTAATAAAGCAGAAACATCTCTATAATAATAATTGAATATCTATGTTGGGTGTCTATTAAACAGCAACCCTGTAGAAGGAGTTGTCATGGTGGTGATGCAGTGATGTTGGACTTGCCTGGTAGGAGTCATCTGTGCACTGCTCCTCAACATCCACTTCACAAGTATCTCCTCCTCTGGCTGCAGTCATACCCGATACACACTGTCTCTCCTTCAGGGAGCTTAAGCAGCACTGCTTCTGAGCAACACTGACACACACACACATACACACACACACACACACACACACACACACAAATAAACATATACGCACATACACCACACAATGAACATTATGTTGACACAAAATCATGCACGGAAAATGGCGGCACAAATTGAGGTAGATTGGAGCTTTAGTTATACAAACATTTCTCAGAGGCAGAGCTGCTCTGGAGGCAGAAATAATCTCATTGGTTGAGTTAAACCTCAGTGGGCGGAGCCAAAGAACCACAGTTTTGTGAAGTGCAAGTTAGCGAACTGGCAAACTTGAATGGCAAAGAAGGAACTCTGGTCTGAAAAAGACATCAAAGGGAAAAAGTTACCATCCAATCGAAATTGAACCTCTAAATCGGACAAGTAGTGCCTGAGATATCACATTTAAGTTAAAAAAAATGTGAACTTAAATTATAGGAGGTAATATTATGAAGGCTAGTGCTCTTGCTACTGTGTTATTTTTGGCTCCACCCATCGAGGTTTACCTCAACCAATGAGATTACTTACTGCCTCCAAACTGAGGCGTCGTGACTTACCTGCATATAGAGTGCCTGTCGTCGTTCTGAAGAGGCATGTGGTCACAGTGGTGTTTTCCTGCGGCCCATCGCTGGCCGTCAGCACAGCAGCTATCCACCAGCTCTTCAGCAGAAACACCTGGACCTGGAGTGGCTGGACCTGCAACCCAGAGACACGCAGGTATGCATACATCAGCAGCAAAGATTTATGGAACGAAAACAGTTCTGCTGTAAATCCACCATGTCTGCATGGCCCGGCCCGGCCTTGCGCTGCCTCACTACGTGGAACAGACAGGAGCCCGCACAGTGCAGTGAGTACAGTAAGCAGTCAGACATATGGTAGACTACACCCAGCCTCACGGGCGCCTCTTTATGATTTTGACAGCTGACTAAAAGTGTACAGTCGTGTTGACAGAATACAGTAGTCTGTTTTATGATTGGAAATTTTTTTTACTCGCTGTACTCCCAATTTACAGATGGCAAAAGTCTGGGGGAGGCTGTAGTCTATATATAGTTTTCACTCTAGAAACTGCAGTCCTCTGGTAGGGTTAAGAGTGACAGGCTGACAAAGAGTAGAGCCCGAATCACACAGCGTTTATGTATGCTGCCACCAGCCACGTTGACCCCATGACGGGAAGTTTGACAAGTGGGAAAAATAGTGGAGCGAAGCAGAGACATACACTCATTCATCCACACAAAGCTGCTTATACAGCACTGTGGAGGTAATATCGAATTGGTAATGAAGCTGACATTAGATGTTAAATTGGCCATCTTACATTGGCCATTCAGTGAAAGAGCACCAAAATAAAATTCCAGTAATGGCTCCTATTTAAAACCATCTCCACTTTATCATCCACTTATGCAGAGGGAAGAAGGGGATCATTTCAGTGTCATCAACTGAGGGAAATGAGCATAAAACATGTGTAAAAGCAGGAACCCATTAAATCCCATAATTGAATGAATGCTTCTCATATTTCTAAACCTCACATATTTGTCGTTGCATGAACCAGCAGAAATCAATCCCAGTTTGTTGGTTTCGGCGGATTGGAGGCGAGCCTCGCCGACGTCAAAGAGGCTGGTGACGCGGCGGCCGTCACAGCCGTCACTGACATTCTCCGCTGCGCTGTAGGTCCCACAGAGACTGAAATGCCCCCCACTGCTGAGTCTGCAGCAGTGAGCCTGGCTGCTCTGCGTGGAGCTGTGTGTGTGGAGGCGGCCTGCTGCTGCTGCTGCTGCTGCTCGGCACTATAGAGCCCCGAGAGCTCGTCTGCCTCCCCATTGCCTCCCTGTCATACCCCAGGCTGCAGGCGCACACACACACACACACACACCAACGCTTCCCTCCATGCCCTTTGAAGAAAAAGCCTGTGACAAAGAGCTTTTGTTTTTCAATTCAATAAACCCTCGTTGGCTTATATACTGATATAGAACACCAGGCTTATGCTGCATATTCTTCATATTCACATTGCGTGAAACTAAGCTTTGTTTTATAACTTTTCTCATTTCTTATTTCTCACTTGAGGACATGAACCAAGTTTACACCGATGAACAATAAAATACAAAAGTAACACAAATTTCAATAACTTTCAAGAACTAATACTGTTGTAATGCATAAAATCAGCAATCAGACTTGAATACACATCTACTATGCACAGCTAACAGAGTGCATTTCATACTTCACTATATGAATTCCTGTTGAAACATAGAGCTTATTCACTGTAATTAAAAAATGCCTATGTCAGAGAACTTGCTCTACATGACAACAAATATAGCAGTGCGATCAGTTTACTGCCTGCATTATTTGTTCTTTCAGTAGAAAGGAATGACTTAATATCAATTCCATTCACCCAGGAGCGTGATGAATCTAAACTATGCTAATCCTATATTGCACAGTGTACATTCAGATAAAAAAGAACCACTGAGTCATAAAATGCCTCCACTGGTTCTGCTTTGAACTTCACTTTGAATCTCCTTTTATTTCAAGCGTGCCGCATTCGGTTTCATCCCAGTCCCGATTTCTGTAATGCTCAGTAAACAATCACTTAAAGCTAAGGCTGTCTGCAGCTTACTGTGCATAATTTATAAGCACTGTCTTCAAAAAAAATACAGGCGAGTTGAGAGAAGCAGAAAGTAAAAAGCAACTCCTTATTTCTCCCCCAAAACATTTCATGTTTCACTCCAAAACAACATTACATTACTGTAGAATTTATGTCCTTTGTGAGGATATTCTTCAGAAAGACTTTAATCTTCACCACACCGCCGTCTGAAGTTGACATATCTCTGTTTTATTGATGAGTCTGAACGCAATCTGTGAGATCTGTTTCTAATCCCAACAATGTGCGCTCTAGTATACGTCTCCCTCAGTCAATCAGAAGATTATTACAGCCCCTTTGAGGACAGGCTTATATAATGTGACTGGAAAAGATCGCTCACACCACTTCCCTCCCAGACCCCGTTTAATAGAGCTGCTGAATGCGTTTAAGAAGGGATCAGCAAACATCAGCACCGTTTGAGGAATGAAAACAAACCGTCGGGACTTCATACTTAACCCGCGACCACGCAGGTTCATTTTTTTTTTTTGCACCGGAGAGGAGACACTAAAAAAAAAAAGTGGGAAGCGGTGTAATTTCCCACTGCTATGTGAAGTATGTTCCGGGAGTGCTTGCCAAAGGCCAAACATGAGGTTCAACCGGAGGGTCAGATGCAGCTTAACATTCAGGAGTAGCCTACTAATTACCTGAGGAACAATAGAAACGAGCACACATATTTAAAGCTTGTAAACCAGACTTTTGTCAATAGCTGTTGGCGCGGGAGTCGGCGTGGGTGCCAGTATAGTCTCGCTTCTTGACCAAACTGGCCTGTTATCTAGCAGATACACTAAAAATAAGAGCCGTGCAGCTGCCTAAAAGTCCCCCGAAGCGGCTTAAGGAGCTCCCATGGGGTTTGTCTGGACTGATTAGGCCGGCCTCACACTGCTCGACCATCATTACTCTGTCTGGCCCGATGCAGACCTGTCTCTCGGCACGCCGAGACATATGTCAGACACATCTGCGCCGCTCCAGAACGTATGACAGCATCCAGATACCAACTGCAGCATATGAGGTAATTAATCACCGCGGCCGGTAATCTCTTTGTGAGACGGATGCCTCTTGGTGCTAATGGTCAGCAGTTAGGACTATCACAGACTGAGGAAGATCTGCCGGAGAGTAGGGTGACATGAAACCTGACATGAAATTTGACATGTTTTGTCATGTTTTCTGTAGATTAATTCTTCACCTAAAGGCAGTAATCCCAGAGTGAATAGGTGTGGGGGGGTCACCCTGCCTTAAGGAGCTGCTAACCCTTAAAGAATGTTATCTGTATGAGTTTCAATGGAGAGTTTTAGTGTCCCAAGGTTTTTAAATGCTGTTTCAGAGGCTTTTCCACCACGGCCAAGTATAAAATTCTGGGGAAAACACTAAATACTTGTTATTTTTTGTCATTTTTGGGAAGGAAATGGACAAATTTAAACATGCTGATATCGGCACAAAATATCGGTTATCGGCTGCTTATGGGGAGGAGTCACAAGAGTTAGAGGTGAAGATATAAAGTGACCATAAATTGAATGCCCTTACAGCCCCGGCTAACAGCAGCTGGACCCAGACCAAACAGCGCTGTCTCCACACAGCTTTAAGAAAAGACTTCCCTTCTTTCCTGTTGAACTTTCACAGACGTAAAACATGATGAATGCCATCTTTCCTGGCTCTGAGCGCTTTCTGTTTCGATGTGTTTATTTGTGCAGGGAGCATGTATGGATTGACTAGGCTCCCCGGGCATTCAGGGAGTGTCGTTTTTACGACAGTAATAATAAAACCAGGCCAAAAGCGGGTAATGGCTTAGAACAATGCGAGGATGCTAACTGCTCTGGCACAGTCGCAAGCTTTCCCTGCCCTGAAACACATAGTGATGGCCATTCATCAAAATGCTTCCTACACAAATAGACCACACAGAGCGCAACTGACTTACTACCTGCTCCACAGCAATATGAGGAGACTGCCAAAATTATAGACAACATACTATGCAGCATTTTGGCACAAATATGTGGTTTCTTCGCCGCCTTAGGTCTACATGCCCCAAAAGACCTAAGGCGGCGAAGAAACCAAATTCTTTGTTCTGTAAAAGGACCGCCTTAGGTCTTTTGGGGCAAGTAGACAAATTCTTCTTTTGTTTTTTACTTCTGTGATTATGAGTGTTCTACAGTATTGTAATAATACATGGTACAAGTGTTTGTCCACTACTTTAAAGTCAAAACTGCTCCACCAAATAAAAATCTGCTCAAAGATCGTAGGCCAATCATTTGAATCACTTGAGAAACTCTATGAATCAGCCTACCATAATAACATATTAAGGCTGGCCAACAACATCGTCTCTGACCCCAACCACGTCCTGAACAGCGAATATAAACTGTTACCATCAAATCGGAGATATAGGGTTCCACGATTTAATAGGGTTAGACTGAAGCACTCTTTTGTACACCAGTCAATCCTAAAATTAAATATAGAGCTTAATCTCAGATCAAATGTACGTTGAAGGGCCTTGAATATTGTCTTTTGTGACTGTAATGATATATCTTTGTGTCCTGTCTTAATTTTTGTCTTTTCTGTGATGTTGCAAATGGAGCTGCTGTGATGCAAGAAAAATTTCAGACTGAATCTGACAATAAAGTATTATCATTATCATTATCATTATCATTATCATCCTTCAAAATACTACGGCACCACATTCAGGTTCAGGTTGCAGAGGTGCAAAGTTCCAGCAAAGTATGAGACGCTGCTTCAAATTATTCCGGCGGTGACCTTTCTCAACATAATGAGCACAGTGGATGAGTTCTCGAATCTCAAAGTAGGTAAAACTTCAGTTGTGAGACGTGAGATATATGAGAGAAAACTCAACCTTTACCCAACCATGTCAAAAAAGAATAGCTTAGCTGCCTAACATCCTGCCAGCGATATATCATGTGGATTGAGTTGTGTCAGTAAACTGTATTTTGGTATAAGCTGCACTGGGCGACTTCGCACACTGATGGCCCCAAATGGCAGCGAGAGGTACGTTTCCGAATAATTTTCACTTCCATTTCATTTGGGCAAACAGGCCACTTTGTGATTTAGGCTGATAAGCTGGGTGTATTTTTACATATAAATCTTGCCTAGTGTAGCTTTGATATAATCAAATAATACATAATGCTGCTTCGGAATCCCATACAATGGATAAATAGCTGGCCAATCAGTATATGCAAGTATCCTCTCCCTTTCTTCTCACTCAGACCCCCAGGGTCTCATCTGTAAAGCAGATGGGAATATAATGGACTATAGGCTTGAAAGGATTGCCCTTCCATTGCATCAGGGTTGTCTTTGTGCCTGAAACATTTTGTGGTTTCATCAAAATAAGCACGTATAAAAGGAGAAAGGAGAGTACAGTATGGCCCTCTCTTTGTCCCATGCTCAACCTTCCACAGGGGCAAAGGCAGACATATTTTTGCATCTTTTGCCTGTTGTTTCTGAAACAACAGAGCCTTGAGCTTTGTTGTTGCTCTCAAGTAAAATGGCTCTTTACTTAGCAATGCTAAGCTCCTGCGATGCCCGGCGTGCCCGTCACCTCCCACCACCAATCAGCCCTTTTTCATGTCTGGCAATCTATCAGTCCCAGACGCCCGTCAGCAGCAGCCTGTCCAGAGCGGCACCCTGGGCCAGACTCTGACGGCCTCATGAGAAACGTCTGCCGCTGTTTCCCTCCAAATATGAGACAGCAGGACGGCTTCACACAAATACCAAATCCAAGTAACCGTTTCATGAGCGTGCATGATTCATAAAAGATGAGTTCTGAACTAGACATGGCTGTCAAAGTGCAAATGTCATAAATGCATGTCAGTGGCTGCCAGCATATATTATGAGATGTTCATGCCAATAGTCAAGTATATGGATGAATCAAAACCACTGACCTGGCTCATGACCATCATCCCTCAACCAATTGGCACAAAGACTATCTGAGCAATTCGCCCCATACCCCAGGTCACCCTCTCTCTGTCATACTGTATTATGCTTAATACTGACGGCATCAGGCAGAACCATTGTCGTAGGAATTCACCAACACAAGGCGTTTGGATGAGATCTGAGCTGTGGACCAGACAGGGCCTTGGAAGGGGACTTTGAGAGAGAGTTGGCCCCCTGGCAACAAAACACCAAGACTCCCGCCATTTAGTCTTTTGGTCCAAATGTTCAAAACCTGAAGGCATGAAGCATTAATCCATTTTGAATGTTTCTCCATAAGAAAAAGAAGCATTTTAGCAGTCAGTGGGTATACAGCATATCCTGACATATGACCTCTGAGAAAAAAACAATCCATCTATTACATTTTGAAAGGACTAGATTCTCATGGCACCTATGCCCAAGTACTGTTATGGAAAATAGTAACTATAATGATCTTTGTGGGGAAACTGGCTACTAAATTAGCTACTAACCATACTGTATACTGTTCATACTTCCTAATCTGTAAGTGCATGTATGAGAAATATCAGCATGGGACATGACCATACTAAACTAAAGCCACACTGAAGCCCAAATGCTGATGCAAGTCTAGTATGACGTTGCTGCTGTTTTCTGTAATTGGCTAATTTTATCATGACTCATGGTGCACAGGGTCTTTATATTCTGAGTAGTATTTTCCTGGTGTCTACTCAACCAAACGCACAATGTGACTTTTCAGTATAATGCCATCCAGAAAACATTTGGACGCTAAATATAGCACCAAAATGAAAGCTGAGATGACGTCCGTAGTCGTCCATAACTGCCGCCTGCATCGTTTTGTGAAATCAGGACCTAAATATCTTTCTGATATCAGTTCAAAAGCTGTTTTAATATGATTTTTTGCTCGTTTGGTTCGACGTTGAACTTGCTCACCTCCTTTCATGTCATCTGCTAAATCATTTTCAAATCCTGTATGGTGAAAAAGTCTATTGATCAGCAGATACTACACAGCAAAGTGTCGTATTCACACACATTCTGCTCAGGCTTGATTCCTCTTGTTAATCTACTCTGAAACCAGATGACACACATTACATCTTTACTAGATCACCCTTTATCTACCTATTAAACTACTTCTATATTGGCATATCTGGTCTTGATCATGAGCCTTCAAAGACACTTAAGTGCTTAACTCCCTGCTCCGGATCTTAAACCATGACTTCCCATTGTTTCACATGCCCTCCTCACAAAGATGTGTTATTACAAGAGGGAGATCTTTGCCTTGATTAGTTAACGAGAATAGCGATGCTCAGTTTCCCTAATTACCTCCATCTCCGTCCCCATTCCACATCCCCATTCACAAAGAAACAAGAAGTTTGGTGTATACTCAGTGACAGATCCGAGTGTGTTTGTTGACTTTGACTCGTACTGAAGTCCCACACCCGCGGAAAACAAAATG
The DNA here is from genome assembly GCF_048128805.1 of Centroberyx gerrardi. Lineage (NCBI taxonomy): Eukaryota > Metazoa > Chordata > Actinopteri > Beryciformes > Berycidae > Centroberyx > Centroberyx gerrardi. Next base: position 30,765,148 of record NC_136001.1, read on the forward strand.
CATGATTAGCTGCTTGATGCTCCACTTTACCGCCGGCACTAGGCATGGAGAGCCGAACGTAGGAAGGCCCGGCTCATGCCTGAGTATCTCCGCACATTTAGAGATAAGGAGAACGACCCCCCGATGAAAAACGGACGCCACTCTACCTCGTTCGTTTCTGGGATCGCCTTCCCGCCGCCGCCGCCCCCCCGTGAGCAAAATGCCTCTGACATCAGCCGAGAACAAAGCAGGAGATAGCGCGGCGAGAGGCGAACGCTTTCACAGATCCACTTAAGATATGTAAAGGAAAAAGCCATCAGGGCCGAGTTATATGCAAGAAATAAAAACGGGAGATGAGAATCAATATCATCCATTATTCACAAGATCTATGCCGGTTGCTTTTAATGCAGACATCTTAAGAGACACTCTCGCCATTGTTGTGAATAACAATAAAAAAAATCCGCTTCTGATTTTCCACCCAGACTGTCAGCGAACAGCGGAGCTTTATTCTACTCAGCTATGTTTCAGAGCGGAGGAAAAAGGCCGCAGGCAATGGAAATAAAGGAAGTATGTTTTCTTTTGTGTGTCTTACATTTCACTCAGACAGTGAGATGCTATGACACAAACGGGATCGGGTCCAGGTTAGATTCAGTATTTTCCTGGGCTGCAACACAAATGTTGGCTCACCCTTTTGCCTATTGCACCATGCGCTACAGTACGGTACACTGCAATACAGCCTTCAGTGGCCTATATTTCTCTGTAGTCATCTGTACAGTGTGTTTAGCCGGTATTGTTCTGGTGATTGGGGTCACACTGTAGGTCAGGCCGACACTAGGACATGAGTGTGTATGAATGGACCTTCATAACAGCAGCATTATCCGGGGACAGCAGAGCCACAGGGAAGCAAGAACTGTTGAGGCTCAAGAGGATCGTACCGACTCCCCCCTGGGTCCGAGGCAATAACAGAATCCTCCCATCGATCACATGTAATGCTGTTCTCACATGCTGACTTCAAATGAAAAAAAATGAAAAAAAAAACCCTCAGGGAACCTTGAAGATCCCGTGCTAAATCAGGGGATGGGAGAAGGTGCGGACCCCCAGGCAGGCGCAGGAGACCCGATGGTCGTCCATCTCGGAGCTGCTAATCGGACGGAGCTTCCACTAACATCGTAAATAACTGGGATTTTGTCCCTTTGCTCTGTGTTTGCTCCCTCCACGGAAGCGGAGACCCCTCCAGTCTAGGTCAAGTCAAAGCTGTGTGCAACACTATTAGACACCATGATGATTTGTGACTGCTGCTGAGAATGCTTGACTTCATTTAAGGGCTTTTCTCTCGACCTCTCGACCTCAATAGCTTGACCCGGCAAAGGTCAATCTACCCAGGCCCAAAGATGGAGACGGCAGTCTCTGCAACAGCTTATATGGAGTCTTCTTAAGGACTCCATAAGATGTTGTAAACCTTGGATCTCCAAAATGTCAACTTTTCATGAGCTTTAACAGCCTTGTTTTTAGCTCGGTGGACATGCATTTTTCTGTTTATCTAATTGGTTTTGAAAAGGTTTCATAAACCCAAGGGTTGTTGAATTTTCTAAACCCAAAGAGGAGCATGAAATCCTTCAACTGAAGTTAAAACACAGCAAAGACAGATGCAGATACTGTTAAACCGATTGAGAGCCCAGAGAGAGCGGCTGAAATTGCAAAAAAGTGCAAAACGAAATACTGCTGAAATCATTTGAGATGATGAGAGATGATTATACGACCATCTGGGAGAAACAGTTTGTTTATGATATGCCTGCCACAGTTGTGTTTTGGCTGGGTTTATTAGAAAGCGTTGCAGTAAATGACGATCCCTAGAATTGATCACACTAAGAAGTACCCACACTCAGCCCACACCCTTTTCCTCAACATCCAGGCAGAGACTCTCACCTTTGCTTAATAGCACATGGGATACTTACATATACCTGTGTATTAGTCAATAAACTACCTCTTTCACCCTGGATGCTCAGGAGAGGGGTCACCTTGCACAGACACACACACACACACACACGTACACACATCCCTATCCACTACCCCTGGCCTTTGTCCCATGATGGTCTACAATTCTGTTTCAAAGGCTTTTCCACCCTGCCAAGAATAACATTCTGGGTAAAACACTTAAAGAAACTGAATATCGGCACAAAATCCCAAGCTTTAATCTTCAAGCTTCAATCCAAAAATATCAGTATCAGCCTTCAAAAATCCATATCAGTCATATCCTAAACCCTTAACCCTAAACCCAAGTCCTAATCCTGAACTAACCCCTTGAAGAAGTGAGGACACAGGACAGACCCAGCAGACACCGGGTGTTCAGAACAGCAACTGATTATAGCTTGAATCATCATTGTATTATTTCAAACGACAGAGTCGAAAAATGGACATTTAGTGAAATAAAAATGCAGCAGATTATTACTTGAATTGCCTCTGAATGAAAATCATTAAGACATTGTGCCTGTCCCAAAATTACCTCTCCCTCTCAACCTCCAACACTAATTAATTTGCCATTTTGTGGCAGTCATTATGAATAATCTGAATTTGAACAGACCTAATCAGCGGCGGTGTTGGAAGAAGCTACTTTTGGGTGATAAAAACAGCGTTGGCTTTAAATGCGGGAGTTGCAGCCAAGGACAAACCGCAAATGGCTGGTGGCAATTATACTCCAATCCACTATTTAATGTAAAATTATTGTAAAAGTACTATTAATGAAGTAAATCCTAAAGAATGCAGACTTTCAAGTGCTCAGAAGATGACCACTCATCAAAAAAACCCACTCGCTGTGGTAATTAGAGTTTTTATAATTAGTAAACTGGAAGCTGAGGCGTACGGAGCCAGGTGCCAAGGCTGTGGTAGGACAACAGAGAGTTACAGACAGGACGAGAGGCAGGAGAATTACACAGATAGTTCATCTTGATGAGATGGAGCCGAGCCAGAAAACAATCACCGTCTCAGCGATTAACTCTTTCGTTTGCGTCATGAAGAAAAACTGCTGCCTCCTCTTTGGGTACATTTCGGAAATCTGCGATCATGTCCATCCTGGACTGCGGACAAAGCGGACAAAGACACAAAGAAACGGCATATTTTAAACGCACTTAAATCCACCATCTACACATGGGTCGAATCTATGAGACAAATGCTTCAGCATGACGGAACTGCGACTGCAGTGGCATCAAGATTAATATCCACACATCCGGTAAATCCAGTCCCAAAGCATTTCTTCAATTGACTCGTCATGTGTTTTGCATATCATCGCTAAGTTCTAACAGTACGGTACTGCTTGGGTTACCTAGCGCTTTGGAGGAAAATAATAAATGTCAATAACCCTTCTCATCACTCGCATACAAAATCCAGACATGAAGAGAAATGTGCGTTTTGAGTTTTGTGTCCTGGTTGGAGTATGTACGAATGAACTCTCAGATTCAGATCGAATTCACATTTTCCTAAGCGTGCACGGCTCAGTGTTTGCTGTTGCATATCCCAAAGGAATCGCTGTGACAAAAGGTGAACATATGGAAACTTTTGTCTCGCGTTTCGTGTAAACACATGCACGCTACCTCGCTGCAGGTTGGGAAAGAGAGAGAGAGAACTGTCTGCGAGACGAGAGTGTCTGTGAAAATGATGATGTGAAAAGTCAGCTGCCAGTCCTTCTGTCTATTTATAGCGCGGTGTGTAATGTGTAGCGATGTGGACAGCCATGACCGGTCCAGATCGTGTGAAGCACATCCCCCGACCATTCTATCTGTCAGAGCCTGGGAGCGTGACCGGTGTTTTGATTGCCATCTTTTCTCCGGGGATCGTCTGGAGCCTTGAATCTGGATCACCCACAGAGGCTCCGCGGGCACAGAGGATCCTACGGGGGCTCGCCGAGACGTTGGAGTGTTGCGGGAAAAAAAAAACATTTGCTGCTGTTGTGGTGTGTCTTATTTTAAAGGTGCGATACCTTTGTTTCTTTCTGTCTTATAGCGCAAAATGCCCCCTCACACACACACCACCACCTATTCCTAGACCTAGTATTCCATTATTTAGCATGGTGATGTATTACCTCTTCACTAGATGCTTCTGTTGGATCTAGCTTACTCCTCTCTGTTGTGCAAATCTTTATTAATTCTGTCCATTACAGGCCACCGTAAGCTGTGCCAGACCTGTCGATGTTGCAATTCCTTTGGTTGCGGATACAGGTTGAGAAAAATCATAGATTGCTTAACGCCTGTTTAATTTCAATCTATAACTACACCAGCAATTAAAAAGGTTTATGTCAGTAAAGGTACAGGTTTGATGCTGGGTTGGGTATCAAAGGAACAAACCAATAATGCTAAACAAAACCGGGGGCAAAGAATTTTTTGTGTGTGTGTGTTAAGTTCACAGGAATCGCAAAGGTGTCCATCAAAAAGTTCAAAGCGGAGGAATGTAACAGATTAGAATTTGAACCATGCATCGGCTTCAGACTCCAGCTGTTCCCATCATGCACTATTTATCATGACGGCAACCTTCGGAGAGCCACTTCAGGACTGACTCACCTGAGTCCGGGGGCAAAGAGTGTGAAGCCGCGACATGACAAACAAATCACTCTCGCTTGACTGACTAGCCACTGAATCACCCTGACAGGCTGTTTAGGATATCTGACTGTCTTGAGCATCGTTCATATGACTCCCTGCAGGCAAGTGACAGGTGAAGTACGCACTGTGCAGAGAACAAACCGGGGGCGTATTGTCACATTTTTGTATTGCGATCTATTGAATTCTGAAATATCGTCCCATCCCTAGAAACAATCAGTTATGGCAAGTTGTAAGCAGATGTGTTTCAGCATGCGAGACAAACTCTGCCTTTCAGCAGTGTGCTTCAGAAAGATAACCGAGAAGCCCATTTTATAATAAATTGGGTCACTTGTGTCAGAAGTTAAAGTGCTGCCAGCCAAACCCTGCGTGCTTTGCCCGGCGCTCTCCCTGGGCTATGCGCCATCAGCACTGATAAACTACTGTCCTGCTTCATTATCAGCCGCCCGGAGAGAGGCCCTGCCTGGCCTTCCCCTCTATCTCCACAATAAGACTGTGAGCAGCGACTCGTCTGTAGTCCGGAGTGTTTCTATCTGGAGGAAGCAGTTTATCTGGAATGAGAGCCCCCTGCCACACCGCTAGATAAGCCATCCCCAGCTTATCCTCATGCATGAGGACAGAGCAAGGTGTCATTTCCAAGAAGCGCCCCTGAAACAAGGTGATCAGGTCGCCGGCCATTCCGCTGCACAGAAGTCCTTCCTTATTATTCTGAATCAATGAGCACATGGCCGGAGAGTAAATCAAATCTGGCACGCGATGATTGTGTAATTACATTATCTCATCAAAAGATTAATTGATCGTGACTAGCCTCCTAATAGATGAAGAACCGGATCACATTACTTTCCGCATGCTCCGTTCAAAGATTTTTATGACTGAATGTGCCGAGTGTACACGTCTCACATTTGTCTCAGAGTAGAGCCTTATATATCCAGCTGCTATGTAACGCACTGTATATCGGAGCGCCCAGGGCACCAACATCTGGATCTGCTGCAGTAGCTTCGTTGCATACTTCCTTTAAAGACGGGCATTCTTATACGCCAGCAATGTATGAAATAACTCAGGTGTCTCATATAAAGTACAATCACACATTCCACCATTTAGACCAAAAGTTAAAGTAACAATCCATGGCATTTTCATCTAAATAAATGTACTTTTTGCTACTCTCTTTCGTCAATTGCTATAACACCTATTCAACCTATAGCCATTCATGAAAGCTTTTACTTTTGCTGTTCTAAACACCCGGTGTCTGGTAGCACAGAGGAAGTGATGCGTTTTACATTTCCAGCAGCAACAGTGGTTTGTTTGGTTTAAATAGAAAAAGAACTGGGTAGTTAGCATGAGCAGCAACAGCCACCATGACTGAACAGACAAAGAAAACAGCGCCACCTACAGAAATCCAAGGACACCGTCCCGCCCACACAGTTTGATTGACAGGTGATCTCTGGGAAGTGCAGTGCAAAAACACCACAGGAATGAGCGTTTAGCACCAAAGATGGAAACAAAAAAACAAAACAAACAACAATCTTGCAAATTACCGATTTAAAGTCTAACCCACATCTTTGTCTTATGCCTAAAGGCTAGAAGACATAAAGAATTTATCACCAAACCCAGACTCCCTAGCTTGCTTGTCTTTCTCCAATGGGAGAACGTTGGTGATGTGCAGTAAAAAGCGGGGCGGCCTTGTGTGTTGGGTGACGGATGGTGGTGACTGGTGGGCTTGTGAGGCTGCTGTGAGAGGATGTTCACCACAGCAGGACTGTTTGACTCCCTGCTCCAGACAGACCCCTGTGCTCTGTATTTATGTTCATGTCCAGGTACCTGGGGACCAGAGAGTGTCTCCACTCCTTACATGCTCACATGAAATATGGCTTGGCTTGGTATTTATAACCAGAAACAGAAAGAAAACATTGTTCTGTGAGAACAATGTTGTGTAGCTAAACATTGGGAAGACTGAGAGTGCCTAGATTTACATGATTTATGCTGATCCAAATGGGACACAGAATGCTGGACAGTATTACATCACTGTTGTCCATTTTAATTCTCAGAGCTGAAATACTATAATTCAGATTTATGAAGTGCAACACAACTATACAGTATGGTGCAGTATGGTGCAGCTGAAAGTGTCCCAATTTCTTTCCCTCACATGTGACAGATCTGATGTTTTCTAATCAGTCTGAACAGCAAAAAGCTGCATAACGTCGCAGTTTTCCAACTCCGATCTGGATCACATGGATATGTGGTACAAAATCAAATCCTGAGTCAGGCAACCTACATGCAGCTTGTATTTGAACGTTCAAATCGGAATTCGTTAGCATTGCCATGACAACAAGCAAATATTCCGTGACTCACCTGAAACAATTGAAAGAAAGCCAAATAGCCGACTTTGTATGGTATTTGGGGGAGACGCCTCAATTCAGTCAAAACAAGAGAGCACATAACGAAACTTAAATACAAGAGAGCACATAACGAAACTTAAATATGTTCAAAACAAGTGGGAGAAGCGCAGGTACAAAAACACGGGTTACATCCTAGAATAGACATGAACTGAACACCCAGAAAAAGCAGCAATTGAACTGAGCATGAAGGTGTGCAGTGTGAACATGGCCTTTGACTTACCTCCATCGGGCTTGAGGAGGAAAACAGGACCATCTTTCCTCTCGTTCTCTTGCTCTTCCTCCACCTTCTCTGAGTCTTCACTGTGAAGGTGAAGTAGCCTCTGAAGCGGCTTTTTGCCAGGTTGGCTCCCGTGTAGTTTGACCCTCATCGGCGGCTGGCTGGTGGTGCTCAAGCGGACTAGGGGGGTTGTTTGGGGTTCGGGCCTTCTGGGGGAGCTGGTGCTGGGCTTGAATGTGGTCTTTTCATAGTTACTGGTTGCATCGCTGCCATCTGATTCTCCGTGGCTTCTCTGCTGTTGTACTGACTTTATATCGTAGGGCACATCCTTTCCTTCGGGCCCGGTGACATTCTGCAGTGTTACTATCCTTTCCTCTTCCTCTTCTTCCTCCTCCTCTTCAATCTCTTCTTCATCTACCCCTTCCTTATCGTCTGGTGCCACTGTCCCCTGTAATTGTATTTGACCCTTTGCACTTGCCTGGGGATGGATTGGAGTCTCTGGGCTCCTCGGCGGGTATAGTGGAAAATTCACCCAATCTGAACTCTTCTGTGGATGGGTTTGACTCTCTGTGCTTCTCGCTGGATGGAGTGAGTAGATCTGACTCTCTGAACCTCTAAGTGGGTGCAGTGGGAGTACCACACTATCTGACACATTTTGTGTATGTGTCTTACTCTCAGGGCCTCTACGCGGATGAACCGGACTCTCTGAACTCTCATGTGGATGAACCAAGTACTTTTCACTCCCCGAACTGCGGTGTAGTGGAAATATGACCCTATCCGAACTGCTCTCTGCATGCACCGGATTCTGTAAATCTGTCTGTGGACTGATATGACTCGCCGAGCTGCTTTGCGCATGCGCTAAACCCTGTGTGCTGCTTCTCCGCCAAGCAGTAGTGGCGTCCTCGGGGACAGATGGCTCGGCGGTACTCTGCTCTACCGTCACGGGACTTTCTGTCACTTCCTCTCTGTCTGTGGGAGGCTCGTGAACTCCGTATCGCTCTCTCAACGCCAGCTTGGTTCCTCTGTCAAAGCTCTGAAGGGTAGGGGATCTGTCAGCTCTGTCAGAGCCGCGGGACACGGAGATGACCTTGCTGGAGGGGGAGGACTGGGTGGGGAAAGCCAGAGGTTCAGGATAGGACTCCGGAAGGTCTGTGGGACCATAATCGTAATCTTCCAGCTCCTCCTTATCCAACGAAGGCGGTTTGAAGAGAGGAATATTCCCACTAGATGAGAGGCGGTACGGTGTGGAGAAGTGATCCACGGGGCCTTGTTGGTCAAACTTGTACGAGTCGCTGTAGTGCCCGTCGGCGGCGTTCTCCTCTGTGGGCGCGGCTAACATGGGTTTATGGACTTTGCGCGGGTCACAGTCGGGTACAGGGTAGCACATCAGCTTCCCGCCGTCGTTGGGGCAGTGACAGACCCGGCAGGGGTCCATGTGGAAGGAGTGACCAGCCTCATACTTTTGCCCACCCTGGACGCATCCAATCCGTTCACACTGGATGCAGCCATCCGTAGGCTCTGAAACCTCAATGCAGTTCGGAGGGATGTCGGGACAGCTGATGAAGTGGCAGCTTATCCGGCCCCCTCCCTCAGGGCAGGAGCATTCCGTGCTGCCGTAGTCGACAAAATAAGAGTCTCCCTCGGGCACCTTGCCATTCTTGAACCCAGCGTTGACGCAATCGTAGTATTGGTAACCCTCGCACGTGCAGCCGGTTTGCACGCACGAAGCGCAACAGGCGCCGCTCTCCAGAACTTCTTCGATGCAGTTGTTAAGCAAAGGACAGTCCACTCCGGTGCAGTCACGCTGGCACAAACAAGCACTCAGGTAGAGAAAGAGCAAGGCGCACTTCAGCAATGTCACTTCAGCTCTTAAGAGACCGGCCATGGCACCAGGGAAACATAAAACAATCAGAGGAAGATCAGATGTGGTCCACGGCCTTTAGTTTTTCTTCAAGGATTTTTGCCGTGCTCTGCCCTCATGAATCACCTCTACGCTGAACCTGAAAGAAATAGGAGACAGACAGACAAACAGACAGAGAGAGAGAGAGAGAGAGAGAGAGGCCTATTACACACACTGAAAGCAGACTGAGTCTCAGAGTCCAGGCCAACATCTGGCTTTGTAGTTGAGCTCAGCCTCTCATGTGAGTCCCACTTTTACAGCCTCATGCTTGTCCAGAGTCCTAACATTATGACTACATACTCCTCATTAACATCAATTGCAGTAAAATGGTTTTGAATCACTATGCAGGTTGTCATGATGAAGCCTCCTAAATGGAAATTGTTTAAGTCTTAAATTTCTAGCACGTCCATGATAAAAAACAATCCGAGTTACAATCCGCCCTACAGACACACGGCTGAACATAATTGCTTCAGGTTGCTTTGGCAGTTGGGGTTTGTTGGCAATTGATTACACATTATGGAAAGTACACTCTCTGAAGTAATTAGCGGAGTGGTGACCGAACTGCACGGTCTCTTTTTAGTGTTGGTTACTGCTCTGAACAATGTGTCTACTTTAATAAGAGTTGCAGTTTAAGACTCAAAGTGACTGGAATTACACAGCTACATAGTCAGTTCATTACCTCTTGTATTAGGTTCAATTCACCATCAGCAAGAAAAAAAAAATCCAATTTCGTTTATTTTGGAAAATAGAACCTACTACAGCACCAAAGCCATAAATTTCACACAAATTCACTCTGCTTCAAACCTTGTTAGTCTTAATTTGTGAAAACCAAAAAGTAAATCAATTATGTCATGTGATATCAAGCAAGGAAATCTATATGCACAGAAAATGGTTGTCCTGAAATACATGCAGTGTCTCTCATGGCCAAGATGATTTTGGACAGACTAATTCATCATCACTGAGGCTAGACATATTTTTCAGGCAGTGGATGCTGGCTTGTCTGTAGGTCGTCTCTACAGGTAAACAAACTCCCCCACATCCATCTTACAGATTGTTCTATTCCTGGGCCAATATTCATGTAGTGTCTAGAGGAGTGTTGGCTCCAACACCAGTTTGTCTCTAAGGTCGCTGTCATTTGATCAGTAATCCCAGATCAGCACTGCTATTCTTATCATCTTGATGCAAAAATTGCACATTCAAAGAGGGGACCAGGGAATTCCCAATTACCTTAGGGGAGACCGGGGCTAGTTGTCACACTCAAAGGTGTATTTCTATTTTTTTGAGTATTTTTTTGTTCTCAAGTGATGAATAGATTTAATGTCTTGTCTAAAGACATGGCATAATTATTATTTTTTTCTTTCTTTCCATAACTTATGTAAAACAAAAAGAGTAACTGCTTTAAAACCCCTTGACATTTTGTGACACCTTGCCCCATCAAAGAGCATGCTGTCAAAGTATGAGGGCGTGTCTTCACAATATATGTACAGTAAATTGTGCTATTTAGAGAAATAATGTGAATAATGTGTAAACAACACATTTCTAAGGAATGTGCCCTTGCCATGACAACCAGTTAAAGCTAGACAGACATATTTAGTCTCTCAAATGATATAACTTTGCATTCATATGCTTCATACAAAACTTGTTTACCAGATCAAATCAACCAAATCAATCTTTACAGTATCAAAACCAAATCATCTTGAGCCCAAAATATACAACAGCAAAGAGTTGCATAATTGGCTTTTTTTTTTTTACTGTAAACCTTTAAGTTTCAGCTCCTGCTGTGACAACTTAACTGGGTGACAACTAGCCCCAGCCTGCCCTATAGTGGCTTTTTACCACTAAACTGTAAAAGTTTAGAGCCTAGGAAGTGAGGATGGCTGCAGGTCTTTCAGTTAAAAGTAGCATGCACACTTACTGTAACATACTTGACATGATACAAGTTGGCAAGTGACGCTGCAAAAGAATGCAAACTGAGTAGTCTCGCCTCTCCACTAACGGTCCCTGGTCTTTCCCAGAGCAATGAGGGATGAGGGATTCCTCCTTCTCTCTGCCTGGACACACACACACTCAGCTGATTCTAACTCATCCCTGATGTCATGAAGCCCTGCCAAGGGACATGGACACTTATTGCAAACACTTATCTTCCTATCTGGCAAATGCAAAAACAAGATTCACACAGATTCCCCCATGAAAAAGAACAGTAGGCTATAACATTTAATATAATAACATATAATATTTTTTTTGAAGGAGGAGGAATATTATAGGAAGAGTAGGCTATATTGATACCATAAGAGATTAAAAATACCACAAAGTAAGTTCAAATCACTATAAACTCACTATTGTGTACTGCAGACACACTAAGTCCCTATAGCAATATTATGGTGACTTTTCATTGGGTCCATATTGTAGTTTTCGTGTCTTTGACGGGTATTTGTCCCAGCTGGATCAGTTCGATTTAAATATTTAAAAGTCTTTAAATAACTAATTGCAGCAACTTGCAATAGGCTAGACAATATAAGACTATGCGTCTTGGAGACTACCCTATACATTTCTTTTACATAGGCTACACTACATTGCAACCTGTCATTTCTTTCTATAGATTCGGATCTGAAAAAGTTGTTTAACTTCATTTGATGATTGACTGCAACGCAAATTGTTAGTCCATTACAAAGTTAGCTTCATCAATAAAACAGTCTCAAGTGAATAAGTAGGCTACTGAGCGGCTCATAAACTTCTTACCCCAACATCCATGGATTTATGCACATGTTACACGCAGGCGAGCGGACTTTGTGTGCAAAAAGCTGCCGACACTTTCACGGTTTAATAAGTAAAGCCGTTTGTACAACACCTACAGAGACTGGTTTAGTATTACCTTGGCTTGCGTGTATTGGACAGGCGCCGACAGGGTCCTTGGAGCGTCGCAATGCAAAGTCTGAACCTTTTGACCATCGCAGTGCTGGGACCATGCAGTGCCGACGGAGGGGGAGGTACGAAAAAGTTTCCCCTGCTAGTAGAGAGACAGAGGATATCCCATCATGATCCATACTGCACAGAGGGCTCTCTATTGGTGGGGCCGTGCCACACGAAACGGCAGGTAAGGTTGGATGGAGAGATGAAAGATTTGTTGAACTCTAATTACTAGAATAAGTTTTGATGTGAAAAATGAAATGAAAATGCATTCCACCCACTTTGTTATAAATAGCCCTATAATTAGCCTACAGTATATTACATAGGCCTAGGTGATCAAAAGGTGACCTCAAGTCTGTAATGATCATAAGCAAAACAACCATCAGTAAAAAACAAAATCAGCTAATTTATGCTTTTTTTTATAATACCCTATCTTCATATAACTTACATCACTTAGATACTTCTTACTATGATGTATGCTATGAATTTGCCCCATGAACATGTATGTCAGCCTAAATAAGCGAGCAAACTAAGGGAGTTTAGATGGCTTTACCCTCCAATACATCTGGCCTACACATGTATTGAACATCGATACATAATCATATAACCAGACTTCCTGTGCTCATGCTTTCCCTTGTGTTTCCTTTAGAGCCATGTTGTTGCCCCTGTAAAAGGCCCCCAGGGTAAACTTCAGCTGCTGTCCAACAACCGTGCCCTTTAGGATCTTGCATGTACCTCTTAAATGGAAGGCCGTAAGCTTGGCTAAACACGAGCCTTGCGCCTACATCATCACTCACGCCGCTGTCTGTCTCCTGCCATATGACACAAGGCCGCGGGCTATCTCAGCTGCACAGAAAACACCAAATCCCCTTCACATACAGGCCTGTCTTTAATTACCTGTTTTGATCCCCGTATCTGTGTTTGGATTCCGCTATATCTGGGGTTCAGCACCAATGCCATACTGAGCAGTGTTCCCTGGAGAGATAAAGAGGCATGTCTTTCAAGTGAGCCCCCCTGTCCATATGCACATATAGCCAAGGGATACACTTTATTCTCTGGCTTTCAACGCATCTTGCGCAGTAATCTCAATATATTTTCTCTTTTCTGGAGGGAGCACGACCCCGCGACAGCAAATGGCAAAAGACTAATTTGCTTTACGACTTGAGACCGGTCTCGTGTCTCCGCTTCACAGCACCTTAAACAGCACCCGCTCCTTTATTTGAAGTCGCCCCTTTGGAGGGCATCGTAAATTTGGCCCCACGCGGCACCTCTGGAAGTCCCCGAAGTTCAAAGAATGCTGGGAGCGAGCGTAGTTTGGGATAAAATGTGGTGTGCGAGGGAGTCACTCATCATGTTGGAGCAGAGTGACCTGATCAACAGTCTGCCCCCCCACCCCCCACCCCCACCCCCGCCCGCCTCCGCTAGCCCAAATAAAGGTCCTAATGAGGAGCTGTCAGGGCCTGGGGTGAAGTGGTGGTCGGTGCTGTGATAAACAGATTGGTTCTGATCCTTATCGCAGACAGGCCACTGCCAGAGGAGAGGGCTGCCTTTCAACTGTAGAGATGAGAGATGAGGCAAAACAATAGAGTGGACTCGCATTCGGAGTGCATGTACTGGGTCAGTGGAAGGACATGTCAAAACTTGCTCATAGGCTTACATGTTTTATTTAATCTTCTGTGGACCAACTGCAGTTTCTTCACACACAAAATAAGGCCGTGCTCGGCTGTGACAGCGCGCCTCATGGCTGCCTAGAGTTAGCCGTTAGTCTTGTCTGATGTGACAGAGATGACACATTGTAGGACAGCAAGATCAGAGTGGGTTGCCATGGTGTGATGAGCAAACTTGGAACGCGGCGTTTTGCATGTGTTTAACAGGATCAGGCTCAGCCCTGCTATAAAACATTGACTGGGACTCGACAACGCATGGGTGAGATTTGTGGAGTCCCGGTGTGATCTCCGGGGGAAGCCATCAGACACAGACAAGCCTTTGAAATAGCCAGGGAGGCCCCAGGGAGCCGGGCTTCATCTGCGGGGTCACTGGGGAGCTATAGGCTCAGACTCACTGCTGTCCTTCTTGAACAGTTTATGCTATAGAGGCTTTGCAGCTGTGTCACAAAATGTCCTAGCAGCCATCTCTGGTGCCATCATCCATCAGAAAAGTGGCTGTACGTGAAAATGTCTAAATGGGCTAGAAAAAGAGATATACCTGAGAGAGATTGTTTTGGTGTGGGTATAGTTTATTTCAGTAATGTTTTAAGGAAGCTACTGCACACTCACTACAACAGGTGCTGGAGGCAACAAACTGGCCATGAAAGTTTCACGAAAGACTCTGACTGAAAGCTTAGCTTTTCTTGTCACAATAAATGTGAAACTTGCACTGGAGACAGTGTTCAGTGGCTTTTTTCTTTGAAGTAATGTTAAGTAAAAGTGGATAGTCTGATAAGGTAAATTTGTTTCTACATTTAGCTTACTGTGACAATCTCTAGTCTCTACTCCAAAACACTCTGAGTTGTAGCTTGAGAAGAGTCAGCTCAGTTAACCTAAAGACTGTTGGTGTTTGATTTTGTTAGCTAGCTAACTAGCCAGCAGGCTAATTCAGCAAAACTACTAATGTTAATGTTAAGATGTAACTACTCACTACTACTAACATTAGCTTCTACATATTAGCTAGTGTGCAAACCAGATTTGTGTACAAGACAGTGATGATTTGGACACAGTAGCCCCCTTATGGTACAAGACCCTCATTACACAGGACAAGACACAGCACAGGAAATTACACTGATGCAATCCTCAAAGGTTTTGAATCCTTAAACATCAATCAACCAAGGGACAGCACAGACAGCATACCACCTCCATCTGAACAGTTCACAGATAAGTCACCAATATCCTGTTAAACTGTAGTTTAAATATTTCTAATGGTCTGTACAGTCATTCTTATGCTAATATATCACAACTCAAAGTTAATGAGAACACCATTTATTGTACATTGTGTGTTAGGCAATACAATAATGCGCTGCGCAATTCTGCTGTTATCCATCTCAACCTACACAAGTTTGTCCTGTGTTGCATCATTTTATTGAGGTGCAAATACACTATACTGGAACATTTTTGGCCAATAAATATATCAGATTATTTCTAGACTAACTATATTCAGT
Source organism: Centroberyx gerrardi (assembly GCF_048128805.1). Taxonomy (NCBI): domain Eukaryota; kingdom Metazoa; phylum Chordata; class Actinopteri; order Beryciformes; family Berycidae; genus Centroberyx; species Centroberyx gerrardi. Next base: position 30,780,287 of record NC_136001.1, read on the forward strand.
CAGTGATGTATATTCAAAATATAAACACAGCATGGTGGGGATGGTTACAGTGCATGAAATTGAAGAATATGGTTTTCCACGTGACTGACTGACTGAAAAGATAAAAAAAAATCAACCTTTCTATGAAGCACTTTGATACATACAGCATGTGGCAATCAACAGCAAAGCCTTATTTTTTGTGGAGCACAGGACACTGAGGTAGACTTGAGAATCCATATCCTCCATAGTTTATGAGTTAAAATGCTGATACCTGGTTAAAGCATCCACCTAGCATCACTGATTCATTTAGTTGCATCACTTCGCCAATAGCACAGAAACATTCCGACTCCTGTGAAAAGAGAAGCAGGGAAACTATTTTCTCTCGTGTATTGTTCCATAGGCGTGGAGAGGAGCGATCCTCACATGGGCTCTGGCCCGCTGGGTTATCTGGGGGATACAGCGCTGTGATTTGCAGGACAAAAGTGAACTCTGAAGAGAGAGGGGAAGTGGGTGGTGTCGCGCTCTGGAATCTCCATTAGCCCGGCGCTGTAGGGGATGCAGCGGCCCGGCCCTGTGTCAATGATTCTTTTAACGCTGTGGCAGGTAACCAAGGGGCTTTCAAGAGCAAATGCAAAAGAAAATGTTCGGTGTCCCATTTTATAACAATAATATGTGCTGAAATACAGAGTTTAAAAAGAGTCAACTGGGCCCTATTCAGACTTAATCCTTGCTGGTTTCCATCTGCCTTTGCTTTTGCACTCATATTTCATCTCTCTCTAGCTCACATGTGCAAACATTAAGGCCCCAGTTAAATCAAAACCGGTACCTGGGTGCATAAACAAAAGCCTTATGCCATGATCACCCCCCTTGCCCTCAGGCTGTTGTGTATACAGAATGCAAAGTGGAATTAGACTTTCCACTCCGATTCATTAAAAATTGTGACTCGCCCAACCAAATATGTCTCAAATCTAAAGCTATTTGGCTGAACGAAACTTGTCAAAGTGGGGAAATGCACGTCATAATGCCTAATCTGTGTTTGCCAGTGTGTCAGCTAGACTTAGTTACTGGCTGACTTGTCTGTTTGGCAGCACAATATGTTTGGACAGAGCAGAGTGAACAAAGAGCAGGGCTATGACAGACATGTCCTCTGCCTGCTCCCCATGCCAGTCAACAGGATGCTAGGAGGCTTTTATCCCCTATGGACTGATTGGAGACAAATAGCTTATTGTCCACCAATAAGGGATATAAACAAGCAAGGAGGGATTTCACTGTTAAGAGTTAAGAGATAAGAGTAATACTTTCTATATGCAACAGAGGCATGTCGGTAATGTCGGTCAGCCTATGTAATAGAGTTCAGCAAGTCAGTTAAAGCAGATTCTGTGTCAGAAATAATAATACTTACATATTAATAATATAATAATAATATAATATAAACAAAATATGCATGCATGCAATGTATGATAGGACTCTTTGTAGTAGTTCATATGTTGCGTGGTCAGGTTTAGTGTGCATTAGTATAGCATTAAGTATAGTATTCAGTATGTTTTTAGGGAAAAATCTGCTGTAAAAGCCGAATAGGTTAGAGAGCATTAAGTGACAAAAAAAAGCATTAATTAAGAAGTTATAGTATACATACAAATGGAAGCACATGGGAGGAGTCCTTGAATCTCAAGTTAAAGTATAATTGCATATTCTATATTTAAGTATGCCTGACGTTTTTTACATTCACTCCTCTGCTAGATATAAAGTCCTTTGTATGATACAGTACAATACAATCCTTACACGTCAATCCTTTGTATGGGACTGAGGAGAAAAGGCCATAGCGTGAACGACGCCTGTAATGTCTATATAATGGAAACACTTTCCATCTCATCGCTGTAGTTACTCTTTCCCCTCTTTATATTGAGTCAGACAGTTTGGACGAATCAGTTTGCGTTGAAAGATTATGACTTCGGAGTGATATCTGTCAGAGATTTTCGATTGAGTTTCAAACTGAATGGGATCCTCCAGTATGCACAGTGGAAAGTACTGCAACTTCACATTTCTCATTATGTGTTTTGAATGACAGTGGGTCTAGGTGGGTCTGAAGTAGCTGAGAAGAGATAGAGATGCACACAGTTTTGTGACAATTTACATGGCGGTGGCAGAGGACTCACATTCACGGTCAAAGCACTCAAGAGGAGACGGAAATGGGAACCTCAATTGCACAACCCCGAGGCATGTTTTCAGTTAAACTAGCAATTTCTAGGAGGACTTTTATTTTGCGTTAAGCCGACATGATTGAATCAAACATTCATCAATGCACCATGTAGCTGTTATGAAGCGCTTTTCAGGCATTTTGAATGTCTGAAAACCAGAGGTCACATAAAGTGTTACCCACATCTTAATTAACCCGGTATTTGAACTGAAAAGTATCTTTCTTTGCATTGGGTGATTGTTTTGTTGAATACAACTATTTCGGTTAATCAGCCTCTGATTTCATGAAATATGCATGTGCTACCTGCAGGCACTCAGCTGGGATCTTTGGTTTCCAGTGTGTGTGTGGGGGGGTTCTCGATACAGAGGCATCCAAATTATGCAACGCTCCAAATTGGCTCCCTGTGTCTTCACCATTCTAGACTGCAGCCAAACCGCAGTCATGACTAACATGGCATTACAGCGGAAGAGTTTCAAACTGTGAAACATTGAAATCAAGAGCCGCACATTTCCTAAAACATTCTTTTACCCTTTTACCTTGTGGTTAGAAAGGCTGGCCGCAGCGGTGCTGGTTCAATCCCCTGCGCTGACAGGAGGGTGCATTCCACTTGTGAGCTGATGAATGGACCTTCAAGCAAAGTGAGCATCCATGGCCTCTGTTGACATCTCCCTTTGAGTCAATGGAAGCCATCGCTAACCCATTGGACAAAGAGCCAGCATTAAAACAAGGGGGGGGGGGAAGAAAAACACACTAGGAGTCGTGTTATCTGTTCCTTCTCTCAACAAGGTGTCTAGCTGCGGTAAGCAGCACCACTGCAGTGTGGAGTAGCTCGTCGTATCTTAACACTTCGACCTTTACCTGGAACTAAAAGAGAGATCTGTAGAAAGCCATCGCTGTAGGACAAGCTCTGTAAATGTCAGATATTATCCTGTTTTCCCTGAAAAACTCAAAGCCTCAAAGGTTTTCAAAGCCTCTACCCAATTACCTTAATCTATTGTGTACAGATAATAAACAGCAACCCTATTGACTAGTGATATTGATTTGCTAAAAGCTGTTGAAGCCGTCATGGTGTCTCCGTCCTGCCAAAAATATCAGCGATAAAACGATGCCTCTTTGGCTCGTCAGTGAAAAACAGTATTTTTTTACTCTTACACCCAGTATTCAAACGAGTAGCCCTTGAATTCTGCAAATGTCAGTCCAATCAACGACCATGCTGCATGTTGACCATGATGTTTTGAGGAGTAGCTCTGAAGGCCATTTGGAAAAGCCAGTGATTGAAACGGTACAAAGGATTTCTTGCCATATGGACAGCAGATCCACAAGACTCAGCCTCCAGCATTACGTCTCCGTCTGCCAGGGAGAACTACTGGGAGAAACGAGGGGAAACAACACTGTCTCCTCTTAAAGCTGCTGTTGTTAAGGCCCAGCGTCATGTCATTACACCATCAGCATGTGATGATCATGTTGCATCACTTTTTTCAGCGGAGCAAAACATTGAGTCCCCAAGGAAGTGCTAAGTATGTATCTGGCATGCTGTGTAGCACTTTTTCAAACTGTTTAGGAATGCGTGGCGTGAAGTTTTTGGGTTGCTGGCGTCTTACAATGAAACCAAATGGGCCAGATCAGTTCTGCATGTCCAGTTCCTTAAAGGCCAACCTAGGTCTGTGTTTGGCTTAATGATGTGTGCAATTTGCATAGCTGTGCCGTGTCGTCTCTGTTGGATAAAAGCACCACAGGAGACAAAGGGGATGTGAGAGGAGTGCAAATAACATCTGGGTAAACCCACAAAATGCATTACATTGGTGGTGTATATACATTATGAGGTTGGTTGGTGGTTGTAAATGTGAATTCAAAACAAGTCAATATTACATCATTGCTCCAGGATATCACAACAGGTTGGAACACATTTTTTGATGTAACACCCTCTCTGGCAGCCATATTGGAGGTTCTCAGCTCTGTTGGGCAACAACACTGTGAACAGCTGGTTGTGTTTCTAAATGTACAACTTGGCCATTTCAATTCAGAATTCAGAATTCAGTAGACATGGTTCATTTCTGTGCTGCCTGGGAACTGATTATTTTTTTTATTTTTTATTTTTTATTTTTGGATCTCTTTTAGCGCATTGGCTAATCTTCCAAGAGTCCACATTAAAAACATTTAAGCATACAATAATTCATATTATACAACACATAATTGTTGACACACACATATCATATACATACATGCACGACACATATAACCTACATACATTGTCACTCATCCTGTATGGACCTACATATATACACATATTCATCTACATGTGTTCACATATAATACCAATACTCTACATTTCACTACTGTGTTTCAGCGGGAGCGTGTCTATGTTCCCTCAACCCTATCCCAACTTACCTTCTGACAGCCTTGACCGCAAGCTTGCTCTAACCTTAACCTCAGTGACCTCATGCCTCAACCCAAACACCTCATCTGTCCTGGAACCCCTAACCTCAACCATACGAGCTCCTTGCCTAAACACACAGGGCTGAGGGAACATAGGGCTGAGGGAACATAGGGATGAGGGAACATAGGGATGAGGGAACATAGGGATGAAGGAACATAGGGCTGAGGGAACATAGGGATGAGGGAACATAGGGATGAAGGAACATAGGGCTGAGGGAACATAGGGATGAGGGAACATAGGGCTGAGGGAGCATAGGGATGAGGGAACATAGGGCTGAGGGAACATAGGGATGAGGGAACATAGGGATGAGGGAACATAGGGATGAGGGAACATAGGGATGAGGGAACATAGGGATGAAGGAACATAGGGCTGAGGGAACATAGGGATGAGGGAACATAGGGCTGAGGGAGCATAGGGATGAGGGAACATAGGGCTGAGGGAACATAGGGATGAGGGAACATAGGGATGAGGGAACATAGGGATGAGGGAACATAGGGATGAGGGAACATAGGGCTGAGGGAACATAGGGATGAGGGAACATAGGGATGAGGGAACATAGGGCTGAGGGAACATAGGGCTGAGGGAACATAGGGATGAGGGAACATAGGGATGACCCCGTTTCGGCTTGTTAGCTAGCTAACTGTAGCTGGTCAGCTAACCATCACTCTCTTGTTGTAAACATTTGATTTGTGCATTAGCTAACGTATCTAAGCTAGAGTTTGTATTTGTGAGTAGTTGAGATTTGCATCTGTTGCTTTACAAAATTAGCCTGCTAGCTAGTTAGCTACCTAACAGTTCAGGTTAACGAAGTAGACTAGAAGCTACAACAAATGGAGACTAGGACTAAAGACAGTTTACTTGACAATAACCTACATTTGGAAACAAATCTACCATATCAGACATTTTTACACCCACAACAACACTCTTTTTCAGGAATCTCTCTTTTTGTAGCCACTGGACCTACTTAATGTGCATCTGTGTGGCATGTGCGTGTGTGCACACACACACACACACACACACACACACACACACACACACACACACACACACACACACACAGGCACCATGTATAGAAACACCAGAGTTGCACCAGGGACTTGTTCCATTGGCCCTCAGGCACTGGGAGTGGTGTGTTGAGTGTCTGCTAGGCAGGAGCCTGAGGCAGAGTGCCAACCATGTGTTACATTATGAAGAAAGCTTTATACATTACTCATAATATGTCACTCTAGTTTGACAAGGCAGACTTGGCAAGACTAAGTATCTGCGACAATTTAAACCATTATGGATTGCCTGTAAAACCTTACAAATCACAAATGTTCACTTGTACAAAGAATCACCCAATAAAATTCAAGAGTAACAAGGTTTGATCTTGTTAAAGGCAGAGAAAGCTGGTCTGAAGGAAACCAACAGTCTTGACTTCGATGTGAGCAGCAGTTCCCAGGACTTCATGTCTAAATGAAATTGCCTCGGTTGTTCTGCTGGGGAAAGGCTGATGACAGGCCTGGGGGTAACACAGGTTATTTAAACATACAATCTACATCTACATTTATTGTATATCCATGTTTTAGTCAAGTCACTTTTATTTATATAGTGCTCAAAAAACACAAAACCAGTGTGTACCAAAGTGCTTTACAAAATTGATGTTACAAAATAGGGGAAAAGGAGGCAGCACCAACAGCAAAATGAAGACATAAGGGAAATAAGACCGTGGCACAAAATAAGAGAAACAGAGCAGAACAGAACATGTCAAACGGTGAAAAGCCGATGAATAAAAATAGGTTTTAATGAGTTATAAAAATCTGAAGTCGGGTTTTATCAAGGACTAAGCTTTTTTTTAACCCGTCATAACTCAAAATACAGGGCGGTTGTACTCAGCATTTATTTCATATTGAAAAAATGCTTTAATCCAGTAAATCACCATGTAAAAAAAAGCAAGGAGTGGGATGCGGCATTCAGAAAAAGTAACTCCATAACACTCCATACTGCGGTCAAAACAGTGGAGAGTGAAGCCTCTGATCAGAACAGACATTCCTATATCGTTCTCTCGCTGTCGTAAGGACCCCTGGGGGTCCCCGGACCTCACTTAGGGGAACCACCACCGCCTCAGAGCATTTTCTCAGGGTCCATCTTTTCCGATCCAGAGGCCCCTGGGAGCCGAGGCTGTGGGCAGTCTGCAGGCTCTCGCTGGAAACACAGCTCACTCCATCTGTCTCAGCAGCTAATCAGTGTCCCACTACTTCCTATGCTCTCTACAGACTGAGCGCTTTTCCTTCCATTTCTAGTTGAAAGTACAAACATAAAGGAAGTCTGTAGGGGCTTTTTTCCTCTTAAGGTGTTTCTGCCCCGACAGTAATGCCTATTTTCCCCGACGCATCTGCTTTAGCTTATTGATTGACAACACCCAGGCCATCTGCAGCTCTTTATTCTACCAAAACTTCATAGATCTTTTAAGCGGTCCTCTGTCTCCATGGTAAGAGAAGCCGCGATGCAGCGGGGAGGAACTGTGGCACGAAGGGAAGTTCAAACAGCCGAGAGGACGTGGTACAGAATGACAAAGGCTCTTGGGGGGGGCTGGGCTTTTCGTTTTCAGAACAAAAAGCACATGCTTTCTCATTTGATCTCTTCCTTAAAGGTGCTCAGCCATCAGCGCTGACTTTGATAACCCTTATAAAAGCGCCTGGCTGTCCCTTTATGCTGGCCATTATGGGGGATTTTTCAGAGGCGGAGGAAACAGCGGGATGCATGGGCTGCGGTCTCACTGCAGGGAGAGGGTGGCAGCTGAGTCAGGAACTCTTCTGCTATTTGATCCCTGCTTCATACTCATGTAGGGAGTATATAAATGAAGATTTATGTTTATACAGAACTAGAACAATCTGAAACTAACTTTTGTTTCTTAAAAAACGCTACGTGCTGTATTTCTTCAGTAATATATTGCTGTGAAATAAGTTCCGCTGACACATAAAAAACAAAAAACGCCCGACTGTCGTCTTTATAAACAGCCCCAATCAGCTGCCTCACGCAGCTTTCATTTAGTCTAATTTGAGAATTTTCAGGCTCATATCTCAGAAAAACCTTTGGGTAAACTGATGAGCTATGCACCAGAGAAGGCAAATAATGATATGCTGATAGGAATGAGCTCACAGGGACTACAGAAAGAAGCACTGATGGGCATTATCACAATTCATTCGAAAAGATATATTTGGAGAAAATCCCACATGGATTACATTGGCGTTTATTAAGGCAGACCAAGACTCCTTGTCTATCCCTCTGCATCTAATCTGGGTTACGACATCGTACCTGTCTACTTCTCTAGTTCTCCCATTTGGTTTTTTATCTAATGAGGATTGTCAGCACTATTAGATAAACCAATTATACACCGTCTACGAGCTGCATAGAAAACTACTCTCATTACTGACTCTAGATGGATGTTTACAAGTGCGGACTTGGAGTATAGGCCAACTACCTGGCCCAAAACATGAACCTTTGGTCAGTATATTAACATTTTGAGGTGGGGTATTGTTAAAATCCTTGAGAAATGGAAATAATCCCCCGATACGCGGACAAACTACATTTAAATCCTCTACAGTGAGCTCTGCTCCAAATCATTTGTAGTTCTTGACATTCTGTAGCTTGAATTCATCACACTTCGGGGTTTTGTTTTTTTCTGGTTTTCTGTTTTGTCTTGCCAAGATTCCTGCCTGGTCTTTGAGAACATCAGACAGAGAGGGAAGTTGCGAATCAGCAGCAGGAGTGCGGAGGAGACTCCAGGCGGCACCATCTGGATGCGTTTGGCTCATCCCTTGATGTGCTATCACCACACCAAAAAAGCACACTAACTTTAAGAATAACATCCTAAACTCTAAATGGGGATTTTTGTTTTTTTTTCTGTCATGCCAATGCGTGAATCATTCACACTGAAGCGCAAGATGCATTAGAGCAGATGCTACAGTCTGAATGTACAGGCACAGACGAAAGTGGGATTTACAGGATTATCTGCCTTATGAAGTCCTCAAGAAGAACTTTCGAAAGCAATCTGGCTCATTATCAGTCAAGCACTCTTGCAAATATAACATTAAGAGTGTCAAAAATGAACACAAATCCCAACAAAGGCCCACTCTGAATGATGACACACTGTATGAGTATGTAATAGGCTCTACCTCCATTTCCCACACAGTTGCATTATTGCACTGTTTCTACCAGCCATTTTGCTTTTTTATTGGATAAACATGTTGACCTACCCAGTAAGAGAGAACCAGATTTGACTGCTGACCCGACCTGTGCCAAAGACTTCACACGTGAAGTAGCCACCTAGCCAGATGACATGGATGTTATGACAGCACAGCACTGCAAGTTTTTCTCCTCTTTAGCTTCCGCACTCTCCCAGTTTCACAGTAACGCAGTGTTTGGAGCACACAGCAACTTCAAACGCCTTCAGACTTAAAGAAGCCTAATCCTGGTAATAATATACTGTGCCTTGTTATGAAAGGCCTATTGTTTTCCTAATTCCCCAGCCCTAATTGACTGTGGCAGCTTGGATGTGGACGGTGGTTGCTCTCCATTTGTGCATGGCGATTTCAGAGAGGAGTTCACCGACAGCCTCGTCTGGGGTGGATGAAGAAAAACGCCTGGCTCCCATCCGCGGCCCGACAGCAGGCCGATCAAACGAGGCCCAGAACATGACTTCTTTGTTGTCTAGACTGCCGGAGCGGCCGGTTCCCCAGAGGAAACACTTTTAATGGGTCAGGTAATCGACCTTTGAGTCTCTCCGCTGCAGACTCCAAACCACCCTCCCCTCTTTGTCTCTGTTAAATGAACAACACCAAGACTCTCTCAATTACCTACATTAGCCTTTTGGAAGTCTGACATTAAGTCTTATAGATACTTGAAACAACATCTCAATTGGGTCAGATGACTTTAATGCTGCACTAGGCAAGATTTTTCTGTAAAAATGCACACTTCTTGTCAGTCTAAATCCCAACGAGGGGCTGCACAGAGTGCCTCATCCTCCCTAATTGACATGCCATTGATTTGCCCAAATGAAATTCTGGGATCAGGTGTGGACACTGGTGTGAAATCTTCTCTCCCGTCCAAACTGTCTCCTAAACAGCAGCGAAGCAAGTTTTCTGTCCAGAGAAAGCTGGACCCACCAACGTCAGATCTTTTGCCTCTCTGGCCCCTTTGGTATCCTTTGGCATAAAGCCATTACAGGCATCTTATTACATGTTTCTGGGTACTGAAGTTCACATTTTTCAAACAGTTTCAAACCTCACGCAGCTTTAAACACTCAGACCTCAAACCGATTCTCATGTAAATTTTTTTTATGATTAGAATTGACAAATGCCCGCTTGTTCACCGAAAGACAAAAGGGGAACCTCTCAGACAAGACAGATTCACAGATAACATTGTTACAACAAAGACATGAAATCATCACTTTCTCTGCGTCCCGAAAGCCTACACCGTGTCTTGGCAGGACAAGTCAGCGGCTTGATTGATTATCATTCGGTTTGCATCCAGGCAGAGGGCCACGTCTCTGTGGCTGATGGCGGATTGAACGATGAAAGCTCAGTCTGGAGCCCTGTGCGGTCCTGCAGCTCTAGAGGCCTCCACACTGACGGCCTCCTCCTGTCTTAAACATACCTACATTTCCCTGGGCTCCATCCTCTATTATGAGAAAACAGGGATGGGAATGCGTAACTTCAAAATCGCGATTCAACAATAACAGTGTGCAAGTGGATAGCCCAGACTTTGGAGATGGATTGTGATTGCAGAGAGTAATGGATCTATTTGCTGTACATTATATCTGCTTAATTTGCAGCCTTGGAAAGCGGTCCACATGCTGCGCACCAGTGCCAATGATCACAATAAGGGATCAAGGAATGTTTGGATATAACTCCTGATTTTTACAGTATGATCATATGAGCCCTAAGGAAAGCTTATGCTCCAGCTGCGAACCAGACCCAAGAGGGAAAAGCAACAACTTCCCATGGGCAGCTCTCTCTCTTCTTTCTCTTTCAACAGTCTCCTTGCACCATATTCCATGAAATGTGCAATGGCAACACAAGAAACAGTGCAGCAAAGTATGTATGATAACGATTTAATATTAAGGAAAAATGACATTTTAATGGGAATGCTTACATTTTTAAAGTATACATCAATCTGCAAAAGACTTCTTTTATTTTTTTTCCTTTGTTGCACAAATGTAGGCAACTTCTGTCCTGTAATTGTGTCTATTCTTCTTCAAGCAGCATTTAGGCTCCACAGGCTGGGCTGTGCTGGACACTAAACTATTGGCATGTACCTTGGAAAGCACCTCTTCTCCTGCCAACCTGTAATGTCTTGCTCGATGTGTGGTTTGTCCTTTTATCTTGCTGCTACCTGCGCCTTGTCAAATCAGTTCTTGAGCTTCATGTCTGAAGACCCTCCAGCATCTGCACCCCAAAGCCAATTTCACTTACCCGGGCTCCACCGCACTATTAAACCCTCTAGATCAGCCGGGGATCACTGTGCCTACACTATCCTGCACTGTGGCAGCCTGATGATCTATACCGACTTCAAGGATTCTCAATGCAAGCCTTCCTCCTGCAAAAACCCCTACATGCCTGCTCCATGTACCGCCAGTTCCAGGCCCACTCCGCCTTGATTCAAAGAAAGCCCACCAACATAGCCAAGAACTCTGTCTAAAACCATCTACAGCTATATGGCACATTAATCTACAAAAACGTAGCTTTTGGGGCGCAGGCAGTACTCATGACAGCCCCATTTCATCAAAAAGAGCCAAAAACAACAGTCTTTCCTCGGTTCCTCACATGCACCCTCTTAGGTTCCACTTTCTACTCCTAACTATTCATTGTGGTCCAATCAAGAAGTCTTGGCTACACTGCAGGGACAAATGGGATCTTTTTTTAGAGAAAGTATTGTTTACTGATCATTGTGCACAAATGGAGGTCAACAGTAACGGTGTATGGCTGAGAAATAAAGCGGCTTAATTACTGTGTAATATTTGTGTTCTGGGAATGTAATCCATTATTCATACTGCTCTCTTGTGTTACTGTAGGTTACTGTAGGTCAGAGCGCACAAATAGAGCAAGATATTCCTTGCTGTTACATTCTCAATGGGAGAAATCCTGTACCTCATTTTCAAGACTCTCCTCCAAAAGTGTTTTGACATAATGAGAAAGCCCATTCCATCCCGACTGTGCATACCTGCCCTCTGCATGGGGCCACCTGCTGGTTACTGGCTCGAATTACAACGCATAGAAATGAATAATTCATGGCCATCTGTAAGGTGGGCAACTTCAGAGCAAGCCAAACAGCAAGACAGCCTGAGTCATACCATTCAGAACATCAACAAATCACACAGCTGCCAGGAGCACTCCCTGGCTCAACATAAGGAATCACAATGCATCATTTTATGGCTTAAAATCTCAGCCACTGGAGCCATATGCACAAAATGAGATGAAATAAGAGAAAACAAAACGTGAATTATCCCGAGGGGGAGAGTGGCAAAATTGTAGTGTCAGTGTTGCCATGCTCTGCTGACCGTGAGGGAGCTACGTGACTGTGAAGTACAAAACATACCTGAGTAAAAGTGTGGCTTTGATCTGTTTTTGCAGATAACTGAAAACCACATCTACAAATCTTATGATGCTGTCTTCTCCCAGGTATACCGTAGTATAGAATGGAGGGGGCGCTAGGCAGGGAAATGATGCGATCACACTGTTTTCTGACAATAGCTGTCGGCCTCTCCTGAAGCTGAGTTTGATTGCTTGGAGCAGAAACCCCTAAACTCGGCCGGCGTTTCCCTATATCTCTCGGCCCAGGAGAGCCCAGAACGATCAGGCAGGATAATATCTGTGGCAAACTGTTTTCTTACATCACGAGGCAGCGGGAACAGCCTCTTTGGTGGCGCACAACAGAAACCCATGCACTGTCGAAGCAAAGGCTTATGGCACCGAAAAATTGGATAACTCCCCGGGCTCTAATACAAAGAAATGATGCGCCTGATGAGCATCTACAAAGTCTACAAAGGTCGCCGCTGAGTCCTGCTGATTATTCTGTGACCAAAAGGAAAAAATGAAAAGACACCCACCAGTGAGCAGGCAGCCTCCTTACAACACAAAACATCAGGTGACAAGGTGAGTGAGACAACTTAATATTCTCACTGCATTGCAGGGGAGCCGTTGTATAATCTATCATGCATTATGTCGCAAACAGTTTCCACTGCGAGGCATTCGCCGAATTGGAGTGAAACAATGAGAAAAACTCCCCGTCGGTCACTCCAGGGGGTCTGTCTGTCACAAATGTCTCACTAGCATCAGTCTCTAACACTCATAGACATCAAACTCAGACAGCACTGACGCCCACAGCAATACACATCCACTTTAAAGCCTCTCACTTTGATGTTCAGAGCAGTTGAGCTTATTTGTTGTTTAGATTTTTAGATCTTCTGGGTAAGTGTCTGTAGTCAAGACCGAGACCAGAGCAAACTGAGTCCTGTTCAAACCAAGACCAAAACAGGTAATACACATTGCATATTGTCTTTCCAAATGTAAAACTACTGCTAAAGGAGTTTCTTAAGGTTCAACAGAGCCTGCACTGTACCCTTTCAACTTCCAAATAATCAATATATAGAAGTTTGAGATAAAAAGTCCAATAGTGGCTGAGATCAAGACAAGAAATTAGATTTCAGCGTCATGCCACCGGAGAGGTTGTTTGTTTGTTTAAGTCTGTCAAAGTGTGGCAAAGTTTGTCAAGTGTGCTGAAGTTTGTTGGAGGCTGGCGAGTTTATCTGGTCAGAAGAAAGTGAATGAGAGAACAAGAATAACACGATGGGGAAGGAGACTGCTGGAGTGCTGTCGCTGTTGGTGCTGATTACATCCAGCGTTTGCACACAATACGACACCACCGCCGTGCTTCCCGGGGGAAGCGATCAGGTGCCACGGGTCTATGGCAGGGAATGGCTGCTGTCCTTACGGAAAAGAGCTGCACCAGAACCGGGCCTGCTGGACTACGTTCCGGGGGAGTTGACGCGACGGCGTGGAGACAGGCGGCCGTGGAAACGAGGGAGGAGGGGCGGCATTCAACATTGACTGCCATCAATACTCTTCAGCAATGCTCGCTCCCTGAGGAACAAGATGGAGGAGCATGCGTCTGAACACAAGGGTCTGCAATGAATACCGTGAGTCATGCCTCATGATTTACACAGAGACCTGGCTTCAGGGAGATTTCCCGGATCCATTGGTTCAGGTACTCAGGGTTCTCAAATGTTTGCATGGATAGGAATAATAACTCAGGTGGCATTTGTGTTTTTATTAAGGACTCTTGGTGCAGGAATTACACAACAAAAGACATGGTATGCACCCTTGACCTTGAACTCATCTGCTTAAGTCTAAGACCATTTTACCTACCCAGAGACTACGGGAACATTTTTATCTGCGCTGTATACATCCCGCCTAGTGGGAACGCATCCAAGGCTGCATGCCTCACGTGTAGCGGACTGTGTTCATCAGCAATTAAAAAACAAGGCCGATGCACCGATATTTGTATTAGGGAACTTCAGTTATTGTAAGATGGAATACGCTCTTCCAAGGTTCCAGCAATATGTCAATAATAGCACACGAAAAAATAAGATACTGGACAAATGCTATGGCAACATTAAAGATGCATATGCTGCTAAGATCAGACCCCCCCTTTCAAATTCGGATCATAACACCATCCAGTTAATTCCCACTTTCAGGTCCGCCCTTAAAAGAAGCAAACCTGTCTCAAAGACGGTCAGTGTCTGGCAGGATAAGAATAAGGAGGGGCTAAGTGGTTGCTTCCTGGCCACAGATCGGGATGTTTTCCAACAAGACAATAATATTGACAGTATTGCGGAGGCGATCACAGGGTACATTCATTTTTGTGTCGATACTGTAGTGCCAAAAAAGACCATTAGGATATACCCAAACAACAAAGACTACATCACGCCTGAGATCAAACATTGCATCAGACGAAAAAAACAAGCCTTCCTGAACAATGATATAATGGAACTGAGAGCAGTTCAAAGAGAACTAAAGGGGAAACTAAAGGGGAAACTAAGGGAAGCACGAGAGCAACATAGTCTTCGTGTCAGAGAAGCCTTTTACAACTAAGAACTCAAAAAAACTGTGGGACTCCGTGAAAGAAATGACCAACCTGAACTCTGACAAGAGGGAAATGCATGTCCTGAATGAACTGGAAAAAGCAAACAAACTCAACAATTTTTATAAACGTTTTGATTCTGAAGAGAGTATTGATGAATGTAGAAACCTGTCAATTACAGTAACATGTGACCCAACACAGGATAGAATAGTAATTCATCCAAGTGCTGTGGCCAAGGTTTTTTAAAAAGTTGCACACTAAGAAGGCCAGTGGGCCGGACGGTATTTCGGCTCTTCTTCTTAAAACATTTGCTGATGAGTCGACCCCAGCCTGGAGCCCTCTATTCCAGCTCTCGGTTGATACATGTACCATTCCTACAACATGGAAAAACGCTGTCATTATTCCTGTTCCAAAAAAACCTTGCCCACAGGAAAATGATGATTTTAGACCGGTAGCACTGACATCAATAGTGATGAAATCACTTGAACGCATTATGGTAGGGAACCTACGAAGTGAGGTACAACATCTCTTGGACCCCTACCAATTTGCTTATAATGATGGTAGAGGCACTGATGATGCTCTAAACACTACAACTCACTTTATTTTAAAGCACAGCATAGGGGGATTTTAAATAATTGATTATAAATTGGTAACAGCTTGAACTGTCATACATCAGACATTTTGTGACACTACGGCACATCAGCTATGAATGAGATAAAACGGCATAATTTTTTTGCAAAGGCTTAAAAGAACTGCAGCCACAGCCTGGCTACTGCACTGTATGTTGTGTCTTTTATTGGGGGAATGTGCAATATTTTGGTGTAGGGCATCATGCAATATTCTTGGTGTGTATGTTCTGGTGTATATGGATCTGTGTGTCTTACTGAATGTTAACTGTAGTTTGATTGTACGTGTATACAGATATATTGTGTGTATATGGAGAGGCTGTGTGCTGCTACGTCACCTGTGTTCTCTCGAATGCCCAAGACAAATTTCTCCTAAGGGAGACAATAAAGGCTAATCTAATCTAATCTAAAGTCCAAGACGTCAGAAAAGTGGTCTCGAGACCAGACTCGAGACCGAGACAGGACTACAGTACTACAGCCCTGCTGGTGAAATCTTCTCGCTACACATGGCTACAACAAAAAGTCAGTCTCTGGCTGAAAGCCACTCAAAGCACAAACTATCTACAGTTCTGTTAGTGAAGATCTCAGTCTCACGCAGAGATTTAGTAGGGAGAAGATTGTGCAGATAGGCCTGGATATCGCTTTGATTTGACTTCTTAAGAAATGTACCTCGGTACATGATACTACGCTCAAACATCAACATGAACTGCTGAACAACTGATGCATTAATGGCCCATCGTGCAAGCGAAAAGTGAGGGAGAATACATCTTAACAAGAAGCAGAGAGGTTCCCTGATCTTTGTTTGAGAATGCAAATCACTTGCTACGGCTTCGCCCCCTCGGCAAACCTGTCAAGGAGATAGTCGGGCTGCGTTCCTTGGTCTTCCCTGAGTAAAACGCTGTAAAGAAATTTCACAGCACAACTCCTGCTGTTCCACGTACAGTTTTGTGATTCCCTGCACACCACAGGTGCCACTTATCGCAGGCAACAGGGCTGTGTTGTAAGAGCTGAAGTGACTGGCTTAATTCCTGCTTTAAGTCGACTGTGCGAGCCCGAGTTGCTTTGAATCTCCTCCAACGTCCCTCTGAGACATTCGGCTTGACCAGAGACCAAAAGCTCCAAGGTCTATCCAGTGTTTGGTCAAAGTCTGGCCAATAACCTTGTGAATGAGGTGTTTTCATGCAAAATTTGGTCTCAATTATTTTCCCAGCCCTGCCAGAAAATCTCTTTGACCTCTAGTTTTATAGTCATTAAAAGTACTTAGCAAAACTGTCTATGTTGTTGAGGGCATTGTCATATGAGCCCTGGGGCCTAATAAACACTTCACAAATCCAGGCACTGAGACACTAACATCAGCTTTTTAATTTCTTTCCGAGTTTTTGTAAAGATCGCATTTCTCAGAGACTGGCAAGGTCAGCACATGTGGCTTGGAAACCCTTCAAACCGACTGACAACAGTATCACGAATTTCCCACTCACTTGGATGATGGATAAGCATAAATAACACTGGGAATATATTTTCCTTATAGTGCTGGATTGGGAGAAAATCTAGACATCACATTATGGTAAGTAGGCCAGTTATTGCTGTCTTAGTTTAACCACCTGAGCAAACTCTTATACTTCTGTCTGATCACATTTCCATCTAGATTACGCTGCCACCCTGTTCTGCAGGTTTGCCCTATTTACTCTGACAGCACAGCCAGGAGCACATAGTGTCACATGTTGCTCGGTAATGGCCTTTATAATGATGTCGCTGGCATCTTTGAGCTGCTTTGGAACCACATGGGAGACACCATAGGATTCTCAAGACTTTTGTCTGTGCTATTCGTTTGCCCTACGACAGCTCAGTTTGTACAAGTGAAGATTTACAACTGTATCCCATCGCCGGAGGAGATCTGCTTTAATCTGCGATGCCACACTGATGTGCGTCTCCACGGAGAAAATATCAGAACAGATGGGAAAGGAGATTGACGGTATCAAGGTTGACTGTCTGAGAGAATGGGTACATTTTCAGAACTGAGAGCACTGCTGCGATGTAAGATTTGAATAATGCTCATGTAGGGTCATGTAGTTCAAGCAAACACTCTTAAAGCACACACGCTCAGTCACCCTTCATTAACGTTAAAGCAGCTCAAGGTTGTATATCATTATACGCTCACAGATCCGAGTCTTGGCTCTCTTTGGGGGCTTTGGGAAAAGAGCCGTCCATGTTCACAAATATTGATTGGACCCACTTAAACCATGAATAACCAGCGAAGATCAGTCTGGGGTTCGAGGGCCGGCTCCATAGACTGTGCTGTGAACATGAAAGCTTGCGTCATGCTGTGAGTCTGTCTATAAACCGCTTAGTAGAACCCAGTAGACAAAACATTTCTACCATCCAAGTCTTAATTCTGCCAAAAGACCATAAAACTCACATTAAGTTCGATAAAAAAGAAAACACCGAACAGAACTCTCATTTCATTAACTTGAGTGTTGTTAACGGCCCTGTGTAAGGGTGCTTCGCTTTCACACTTGCCTTGTTTGGGGATGTTGAGTTCAGGCTCGGACTGTTTATCCCCCCTGAGTTTGGTGCATCTTGGGAGGTGAGAGCATTGCAATCGAAGCACCCACCGAACAACCGCTCCCCGGTGTCGGCCCTCGTCCAAGTGAACCCTGGAGCAGTTCATTTGAAGTAAGATGCAGTCCAAGAGCCAGGAAAACAGCCAGTGAATCATGTTTAATGAAGCTTATTGGAAGATTTTTATGTACCTCCACCATGATACATGTCTGTCTGTCTGTCTGTCTGTCTGTCTGTCTGTCTGTCTGTCTGTCTGTGTGTGACCACAACAACTCAAGAACAATACATGATAGAAACTTCATACTTACACCAGTTTCCATGATCTGATTAGATTTTGGAGCGCCTTGCTGCATAAAGTTGCATATTAATGAGGAAAAAACAGATTTTCTTACTACTATAACTCCTTAATGTTTTAAGATGCAGAGTTCATATTAATACCACCTATGTGTTATGTGAAGGCAAGTACGTCAACATAGAAATATTTGCTAATTAATGCATTAATTAGCTTCATTAGCTTCACAAGTGTTTCTTGTTTTAAGCTTCTCCCATACCTCTATAAATAAGACAATTAATTTTTGCTTTTAGTAAATAGAAAATGACTAATGGCATTATAATACTGAACAAATTGCACAGCAGTGTGCATGCATAATCAATCACTGAAGTGAAACGGACACCCTGAACAGTAGTAACACTTTTGCAAGAGCTGCTCATCATGTTGCAAGTCAAGTCGAAACTACAATATTCTGTTTGTCTGCACATCTGCTTGTTATGATTCCAAATTTTCTCCAATCAACGGCTGACCTCTCCAAATGCATGTCTTTATTCATAAAGTATAATTTGTTTGTCAGTGGGCAATCTGAAACAAAACGGAACCGATAAAAAAACACTGCAGCAGTTTGGTCCACTTCAAATGAACTGTGACCTAAAACTGCAGCAGCAGGGTGCAACAGTAAAACATGACGTGAGGGGCTTAACTTGGATGTTTACTAGCTGAGTCACTAAGGTACTTCTGTGGGATCCCCATTACATCATACGGAGCAGGGCTGTGGGAACACCCATATGGGACAAGCGTGCTAAGAAAACAGTCACTTACTGTACTCCACACCAAATAAACAGACATGCTTAACTAACCTGACTAAAACTCAGTGTTGTGTAAAATAGGCCTATATATTTTTCCAAGCACAGATTATTATTTTTGCAAATAGATGAAGCAATTCAATAATTAAATATTGCAAAACAGACCTTTGGGTTGTTACATGATTTATTCAATGAATTATTATGAATGCATAGAGGTGCCATTCCAAGTCAGTGCAAACCACAAACACACCCAAAATAAACCCAAAGCTTAGAAAAATTCAGTGACCTTTTTTTGGCACATAAACATTCAATCAAATCAAATGGCTAAAATGCCGGGGAACGTAGAAAGGAGTTGATGAGCTGGAGTCTAGGATCGCATCGAGTATTAAGGACAGGACTGCATACATTAAGTCATATTCTGAGTCCTAATTAAAGGTAGACTGTGTTAAACCTTCAGCCCCATTCAAAAGCAGCACATCAGATCAAAGACTTTCGCTAATTAGCACTGACACTGCTAATATGGCCCGCCTTTCACAGTTTCATTATGGGTCTGTCCAAACAGCTTCCTGGATCAGCAACACAAGACTACTTTTTATGCTGTTCAAAGACAGGCCTTTTAATCCTTTAAATGACCATGAGTCTCCTAACGTTTCTATTTTTTTCACTGTAGAGTGGAACCACAGTTGTGGAAGATAATGAATGTGAAAACACATTAGAAAATCATTACGGCGGCAGCTGCCAGCTGCCACTTCAGGTCCACTCAGCGGCTCCACAGCAAAACATATCTAGTGCAACAGCAGACAAAGTCCACAAAGGCTGTGGTTTCATTATCAAAACTATCCCATGGTCACATTCACAGTCACAATAACACCTTCAGGCCCCAACTCTCAACATTTGGTCAGCAACTTCCTGTTTAGACTTGTCTTACTCTTATCCCTGGGCTCTCCTCACACTTATCCAGCACCTAGGGGTGAGAGCAGGATGCATCAAACAGGCCTATGCATCTCTGTTTATGCACGCAACCCACAGCTAGAGTTTGTCAGTAGCCAACAACGCAAGACTGGTTGTACTGGACAACGTGTGTAACTCGCCATCCTTCTGCAACTACTGCACTCCCCCAGGCTGCTGCTGTCCATAAGAATGTGTTCTTGGTTGACTTTCCTGGTTAAAGCTGCACTAGGCAAGATTTTTATGTAAAAATACCCATCTTATCAGCCTAAATCACAAAGTGGGCGGCAACAGAAAAGAGTTTATCTCAATTAAAGTAACTCTCGTTGTCATTTGGAGCCGCCGACATGCCAAGTTGACTATTGCAGCTTTCAATAAGGATGGAAGCGCAACTGGAGGGTGAGCTACCTTCAGTTAACATTAAAAATGTTAAAACATTACACACATGCACACAGACAAGTTGACCTGTGCAGACAGTATTCTGTCTGTGCATGATGGAGAGTCTTTAGCATCCTTTGTAAGCTCATGCTGTAATATTGTTCCAGCTGCTGCATTAATCAAACTGATCTATTCCTCAAGATCCCCTCTTCTCTCCTTCTGCACGGCTCTTGAGACTTTCGGCATGTGTACACATCCTTAGGGGAAGCACGTCGGACTTCAACAAACCAATCATAAGTGAAACTTAATAAAAACCTTTCCAGAGTGCATTGGTATTGATGTTATTTCATCAATCTCCACTGTACGGGCTTGCTCATTAATCACTGAACAATTTTCAGTTTTTGGACTTTCATCTAGTAGGTGACAGAAACATGTTGCAGCGGGTGCATCAATTTTCAGGAGAGAGGTTGGGAATGTTGGAGAAGTTCAGCTTTGCCACAAACCAGTTAAAGTGCTCAGCTTCACATAACATCGTTACGTGTTTCAAATTTGTTTTCAAACTCAGATACAATACTATAGCACCTATAGTAGAATCATATTGGGCTCATAACCATTTACTTAAGATATCAGAGTGGATTTAAAGCACAAAGTGCACTGTATGTATAAAACATCCTCAATGGTTGAACATGATTAATGAAACACCATGAGCTCTATAATGATTAGACTATTATCCTGAAAAGAGATATGGAGTAAAACACTAATCTAATGCACTACATGATTAAACAAAATGCTAATGAGGAATGAAGAGGACATTATTATATGCAAAGTTAAACATCACAATTACAATTATGTTTTATAGTTACAATTTTGTAGTGTAATTATCTTGTCTTTCACCTCCATAACCATAAACTGAGATGGAGGATAATCAATATACTTCCCGTGTAAGTATATTAAACCCCTGTGCCGTTTCAAGAACTATAAATGTATAGTATCTTTCTGACATTACGTTATTACATTTCCTGAGATGAAAGAATACCTCTCTAAAATTCTGCCCCTAACATACATAAAACATGATAGCTATTATTCTCCCACTGATGAAAATTTAAAGAACTCCTTTTTGTGTTGTATGAGAGCTTATGAAATTGGTTGCAGTCAGGAGCGCGCTATTGTTTCTCTTTGAATCGTTATTCCCTTTGAGTAACTGCCAACTCTCATACAAAATGTAAAAATCCGCCATAGCTCATGTTTTCCCTCTCAAAGTGCAAACAGGCATTGCGTAAACCCCCTCCATCATAAATTTCAAATCAAGACACATTTCTGTGTGACGGCAATAATCCTACAATATCATCACTGTTGTGAGTTGATGCGCTAGTGCATAACTCACTCAGTAATTGCCCAACATAAAGTTACTCCAGTGCCTTTTAAGTACCACAACTGTAGAGGCCACACCCTCGAGTGCTGCACCCAGGATTAATGCTGTTCAGACAGCCGTTTGTGTCGATCCGGCGGATCCAGTGCGGCACATCATGCCGGTCACGAGCGACGACGAACCCTCCCCCTCCGGCGCCTCCGGTCCAATCAGGCCCTGCCGATGCAGGTTGAGGATGGAGTCGGCGATGATGCGGGCCGTTTTTTTCTGGTATCCCCCGGACGTCACCATGAGGATGGGGACGCCCCGTCGCCTCGCAGCCCTGAACACAATCTCATCCCTCTTTACGATACCCTGGCACAGGAAGAGGAGAGAAGAGCCGGTCTGTCAGTCTTTCCACCGCCTCAGATAGTCATCATAATTTCTCGGAACACTGTCAAGCCAGTAACCTAATGTCTAAATCTGCAGGGAGGGGCTGGAACTGGCCTGACTGCTCTCATGTGTCACTACTCCGGTTGGGAACACTATGCTCTCTGGCCGACGCATATGGGAGGGACTGGGAGGAAACGCAGATCCCCTGTTCATCTGGGGATTGAGACTGAGAACAGCTTGTGGCAAAATTCTCATTTATTATGGAGCAATTTCTGACACAAGGATTGATTTTATACATTATTATTTATGGCAGAAACACATGTTAAACCAGAACCTTTAAATAACAACCATTAAAGCTGCACTAAGCAAAGATTTTTATGTAAAAATGCACCTGTTTAACCTCCTAAATCACAAAGTGGGCCTGTAACAGAGAAAAGTGTCCCATTTCCCACTAACTGAGACGCTGTAGATTCATGCTTTTTGCCACAATTAATTTCTGGTGTAAGTAACAAATCGAAACTTAAAAACAATACAAATACAAAGCTTTCCCCTAAACATCATTGAGTGAGCGCTCCATCCAGAGAAAGCTGGACTCACCAATGATGGCTGAACCTGTTCAACACCTCCACCCCTTGCTGACATCGGTGGATTCGCTGCAGTGTTTACCGCTTGAGTTGACACACTTCCACAATTTGTGATACCAAAAGGTGACGTGAACAGTTTTTCCCAGTCGGTAGGTCATATTTACAGTAAATCTCATATGACACGAATGCAACATAAGACGGCACAGTTAACTGATATCACCTTACATTATTTTGGGGTTTTGAAGTCTTCAAAATTCAAACAGTTGCCTTGGACAGTTGGATGAGACTTTCTAAGATGATGTTGAGGATTTTCGTTTAAAATTATTATGGCTGTGCCCTTTTGCAGTGCTGTAGTTGAAGAACACTGAAGCACTGTCACCACACTGAAACCTGATCAAAATAATATGACAAAATGACCAATAATCTTGATTTGACTATTAGTCCGTTTACTACCAATATTAGATAGGAGGACACTTGATGTCGGGGCTGTAGACCACCATAGAGGAGTCCAAGTCAATTCCAAGACCAGGTCCAGTTGAGTTCGAGTTAGGACCAGGTCCAAAGGGGGACGAGACCAAGTCAAGATCGACACTAGAGCAAATCAAGTCCTATTCAAGACCCAAATAGACAAAGTACATGGCTTTCCAAAAGCAAAAATTAAGGAATTTCTTACGAAAAAGTGTTCTAGAGACTAAACTCAAGACTGAGACTGGACTCAAGTACTACAGTCCTGCTTGATAGCTGCCCTTCCTGAATAATTTGGATGGTGAGTGGCTGACAGATACCTGTGGTGATATGGAGAGTCCTCCGAGGGGGTCTCCGTCCAGGATGTCTGTCCCTGCGTTGTAGACAATGATGTCGGGTCGGACCTCGTTCAGCGCTCCCTCAGAGTGCAGCTCTACTTTCTGAAGGTACTCCGAGTCCTCGGTGCCCCAGTCCAGCTCCACCTTCCTCTTAATCGCTCCTGGAGATACAGAGAAATAAAACGGTCAATAAAACGGCCATGATAAACTAGCAGCAGCTATGCTTAGCTGAAGCCACAAGCCTTACATATAGTATAATTGCTGTAGTATTTCATGCAATAGGATTTCTTTCAGCACAGGCGGCTTTCAAAATCATTCCTCACATGCAGTGTAATGCGTAGCTCAAATAAACCTTCTTTCAGATAATTGAATACAATGTTCAGATAGGTAATTGTGTTTCTGTACCTTTACAATGCTCAGATATATAATTCTGTTTCAGTACTTTAGTTAATTAGTATACATTTTGAATACATTAATGCAAATGGTGAAAAAGGTTAATAAGGAGGCCTTCGTGTTCAAAGTTCAAACAGAATTAAGCAGTAAGCAGAGCAGGAAAGAGCAGGGAAGAACAATGCAGTAGCATGTGCAAATGGTGTTCTCGCTAGTTTTTCAAGCCTTTTAACTGTACTTGAAGAGAAAACAGTGTCCAGAAATGGTGTGCTTTTGTCTTTGAAGATACTTAAATGTCAGAGAAATAAATGTCTCTTGGAGGAACAACATGAAGCAGAATGGGATTTTATGGTCTTTATCTTAAACAAACCAGAATGTACATTTATTTTACTTACTTGGAGGAGAGAGAGACACGATTAAGTGTTGAATAGGCCTATATTCATGTAATTGTGGGGAAAAGACAGCTTATGGACAGAGAGAAGTTTTACGTGAGGACCATAACATTTTCTATTTCCCTTATATATATATAGTCATGGCGGCCCACTGTGGTACGATCATGACCTGCCATGCCAAAAATATTTTCAAAATATTTTAATTTTATTGGTCTCTTTAACTAGGCTAGGCTAATTGTGCAGTCAAGACAGTGAGGCAGATGGTCAGCATGTAACTATGATACGGTTAACACCACACACGTCTGTATACTTTTTGTCCGACTGTAGTTTTTTTGAGGAAAAATACGTAGCGGACCCGTAGCGTTAATTTTTCAGGACGTGCACAAAGAATGCTCCGAACGACCGCAGGATAGGCGTGACAGCCATCTTGCAAACGCGTACGCATAATTAAAGTAAGCAATGTTTCTGCCCTTACAGTCAAGAATTAGCCATGGTTAGCTAAAAAAAAAAACATGACTAGCTAACAGTTACTGATAGCAAGTTTTGTGATAGCCAGCAAAACGTAACGTTATTTGAAGACTCCACTGTAGGTCAAGTTATCTGTAGATCCTTCTCAGGCTAAATCAGATACAGAGCATTTCCTCGCTTAATGAGCTTATTGAGGCATTTCTCAAGGAAGAGAAAGGTAAAGAGTCAGGTAAAGTTGGACAAGAACAAGTAGGCTATGGTTGAGTAAGGTTAGATTTACCCGATAAGGGCTTAGATTTATGTATATGCTTCCAGGCTCACATCAGCAATAATATCTTACTAGTTAAAACGGAGGCTAATTTTGTACTTAGGTCTAGATTAACACTGAATAATTAGCCTCTGTGAATAATTATTATATTAGTAAGAGTAGCAGTAGTAGTAGGAGTCATTGTATTATCACAGAGCCACAGTAGGACAAAGGGGACGGAAGTGGAAGGATACGAGGAAGAGGAGAGGTGAAGAAGAGAGAGGAAGAGAGAGGAGGAGGGGTGGAGGAGGAAACAAGAAGAGGAGAGGATAGAGGAAGAGTGAGTATGTAATGTAGTGGGGTAAACACTGCCGCCGACTATTGTTAGATTTGGGGTTAAGCAGTAATGTGGTCTCTGTCACATCCACTTTAATGTATTGACATATTAATTGTGTAAAAGCCCTGATTATGCTAACAGAGCTAGTGCTGGTGGGGAGGGAGTAGTGAAATCACGGCATAAATTAAAATGGCAGTCACTGACATCTAGGGGCTGGAATTGGAGGAGACAGCAGCCCCCCCACCCCCCCCACCCCCCCCACCCCACACACACACACACACACACACACCCCCAACACACACACACCCCCCACCCCAGGGATTGCGAGCAGTGGTATGCTTATTTTGTAGCCAGTATGCATTATATTTAAAGTACAAAAGAATACTGGTGCTGCAGTGACTAACTCTCCTGAGGATATACTTTTTATTTTGATGTACCCTCCGATACTGTCACACAGGACAGTGAAGTGTCTGTCACTGGCAGTTCGAAGTTTCTAATCATAGAACAACTAAAAACACGCAGTATGACTGAAAGGAGAGCCTCTTCCCCCCCCCCCCCCCACAGATGCTTCTATGAATTTAAATCATGTGAATTCAGATGACAAATTTAATTTAAAAAAAAAAAAACAAGATTGAGATGAAAAATTCACAGTGCTTTCACTCACTTTTGGCAAATCCATCTCCCGGATAGATGTAGCGATTATAAACGTCCATGATGAAAACTCGCTTGTCGTCCAGGAAGTCGCGTTCGTGTCCATTTCCCTATGGCGGGACGGAACCAAGACTTTCATTACA
Organism: Centroberyx gerrardi; assembly: GCF_048128805.1. NCBI lineage: Eukaryota > Metazoa > Chordata > Actinopteri > Beryciformes > Berycidae > Centroberyx > Centroberyx gerrardi. The sequence goes on from NC_136001.1 coordinate 30,806,366, forward strand.
ACAAATTATTTTAACACTGTCACCTCCTCTTTTCACATCATCCCACAATGACAAGCTGAATCAAGTAATTGCTTTGCACCCTCGATGATGCCTCATTCATGTGTAACACAAAGCAGCCCATAACTCAGGGCTTTGTGACAGTCCGCTACATCACTTCACTGTGCCAAAGTCCACACAGATGTCACTTACATCCATTTGTTTACCTGTGACACGCCGCTGTGACTGACAGGGTGAGCTGAGGGATAAATAGTCTCGCCGACCATAGGCATTAAATGTTAAAATACTCGTAAAAAAAAGTCATGGTTACTCCATCACTTTTCATTTCCTCCCATCCATTTGTCAGCGCAAGTGTCTGGCTCCTGTCAGGTGTAGATTAGGCATTGTGCCAAGCTCAGTATTAATGGAAGAAAAGGAGGATAGATGGGACAAGCAGGACAATTTGGTGTCAGCTGAACATCATGCTCAAGCGATTGTATAATCCACCGATGTTGAACGCTATGCAAAAAAAAAGTTGCCTGATGGGCATTATGGGCACTGTACCCTTGGCCGCAACCCAGGCAGAAAACTTTTTCCAGCGCCTGGCTATGCTGCATCTGCTCCAGTATTGTTTCAGGTGAAAACCAAATAATAACAATGTTTATGTACTGACTTAACACATGGTTGGCTCTGTTAGAGATTTGAGGTCTCTAATATTGTAATTGGAGGAGAAAAAATAGCATTTAAAGGGGTATTAAGTAATTTATGACTTTATCGACCTCTATCAGCACCCAAGGAGGGGTTGTCAAAACAGAGGGCTCAGGCTGGAAAGCAAGTTTTGAAAGTCAGAAATCTCACACCTAGCCTAGTAATAATAATCATTTTTGAGTCATTGGTATTGATCAACAACCCCATCAACACCCCCAAAGATATATTATGGTCATCTTGTCCTATGGGGCCGTAAAAATCGTACTTATTGCACATTTAATAGTCAGTGATATTATGTAGCAATGGCAATATGGTGCCACACAAAACGTTCAACCATCCATGTCACCAGAACTCTAGGTCAACAAGTAACTTTGTGAAAGAAAGGAAACATTTTCTATGAAAGGTATCAACACTGTGAGTTAAGCTGCACTATATGAATAAACCAACAAACTCATATTGCACTGAGGACTCTGCAGACAATCACTAAATCAACATGTAAGTGAATGCTCTGCTCTCCTCCACCTCCAACAGATAGCCGGCGACTATAAATCAGCTCATATGCTGCATGAGCTCCCAGTGACTGCAGTCTTATTAGTCTTGTCCTCTCCCCCACATATTGTACAATAAAACATCGCTGTTACAGTACCATTTGTTAGTGTCGGCCAAAATCCTTCACTGCTGAGCTGGAATAGGCCTTTTCCTTCAGTTCTTTAAACAAATTGCCTCCCTTACCGAGTTCAAACATTGTAATAAATACTGGAAGCATCTATCACTGCTTAACAAAGCCTGATCAAAAGGGCAGGACGACTACGGAAAGACAAGACAGACAAAGCCGGCGCACAGAATAGTAAAAGGTTTTGGGTACAATTATGTATTCTTTTTTTTTTTTTCATTTTTCATCCAAAAAGAAACAGAAGCCCATGTCTTTCTGTAGCAAAGGTGCATTGCCAGATGACAGGATATCACCAGTGAGGAGCTAGTAATGATACATAACTATGGTTTCTTCAAGGTCCTATGCATGTATAGCAGTTTCTCATTAATGTCAATATGAAATCAATGGTAATAGCATAGCATTCCACATAGATGATATATATTAGATGGATAGATAGACACATGGCTCGATTTCATGGGTTCATACATAGATAGATTGGCTGTTCGGATAGACTAGAAAGATGGATTGATAAGTTAGACAGATAGACCAATAGATACTGTATAGATAGGTTTTAGTCTTTCAATGTTCTTTCCATACACTGGCAAGTCTAAAACAGCAGCAAGAGGGAATAATGAAATCTCCCAATAGCAATCACCAATCTCTTTACATATAACACGGTGGATAAAAATCCTACATAAAATCCTACCCAGAGAATCTCACCACATACAGGTTGTGTTCACTTTACTGTATACACACAGTAATAGACAAATATGAACATGCCTTCCCACCGGGGCTTCAGTCAAGCTTGTTATGCCGAGCTAAAAATTGATCATTACTGTTTTAGCGTTTCAGTGCTTTTACTCTAACAATGTGTTGCCTTGGTGAATAAGCAAAACAGCTCTTCTGGCCATAATCTCAATTTATGTGGAGGACGAGAGCACTTCAGGTGTCATGTTCCAGGGTCCTAATTAGGATTTTACCGCACATCCCCAATATTTCTCTCTGCCCTAATATGTGCTGAGAGGAGCAATTCTGGCCGATCTCCTTGCGTTCATGCAGATTTGCTCTTTTGTTCTCGTACAGCCTTCATGAATTATTTACTTAGCATCTGTATTGATCCCCTACTTCTGTCAATAGGTAAAGGGGCATCATTACCATCGAGCCATACTTCAAAATGAATAAAGCTGTGCTCCTGGAATACAGCCACGGACCTGGGGAACCTTGAGACATCATCAATGTTAACAAAGTTCCCAGGGCTAATTGGTGGTGGATATGAGTCATTATGTTGAAAACACAAAGTAAGACTAAAATAGGATAATCAAGCCGCCCTAAAATGTTGAGTCATCATTCTCCACTGCTGGGATGAGCTCAATCCACTCGCTCCGCTGTAAACATGAACCACATGCGATAACAACATGCAAACGAAAGTGTGTTTTGTGCGGATCAGAAAAGAGACCGGGTTGGAGTCGATTCACTTTCAATTGAATCAGCTCAAAATGTGAAGGGATAGAGCATTCGTTCTTGATTATTTCATTCAATTTGGGGCGTAAGCGTGGCCTAATGGTTAGAGCAACCGTCTTTCAACCAGATGACCTGGGTTCAAGCCCTGCGTCTGCCCTGCTGAAGTGTCCTTGAGCAAGACACTGACTCCCTGCTCTGTATCTGACCCTGACCTTTGACCTCTGAGGCTAGCAAAAAGAGAATTTCCCTATGGGCAACAATAAATTATCATATTATTACTAAGTTAAGACACAGAGAAAACAGTTCCAGCCTCTAATGAATCTGCTACTATTCCTCGTCTGTGAAGCTGATGTGCTCAGCTCAGCTTTTGATACGGTCGATCATGGTATCCTATTAAATAGGCTAAACCAGTTGGTGGGTATTTCCAGGTCTGCCTTGGATTGGTTCTCATCATATCTTGCTGATAGGAGTTTTTCCGTCTCTGTGGGTCAGTTCATGTCCCTCGAACCCGTTTAAAAACCCGAGGTGACCGTGCATTTCAAGTTGTTGCACCCAATTTGTGGAATGCCCTCCCCTTATCGTTGCGATCCTTAGACTCTTGTGACATCTTTAAAAAGCAGCTGAAAACGTTTTTATTCAGACAGACTCAGACTTTTGGTTAGCCTGTGGTCATTTGTTCCATTTGGTTTTATTTGCTCTTATTGGTTTTATTTCCTCGTCTGTGTTTGGAACTTTTGTCCTTTATACTGTACTTGTATATGTGTCTCTGTTCCTGTTTTTGTCTGTTGTTGCTGTTATTTTAATTTGTAGGCACTGTGCTGTCTGTTGTTATTGCTACTTTTTAATATTGTAAAGCACTTTGTGATTCTGTATCTGTGAAAGGTGCTATACAAATAAACTTTACTTACTGTGAGGCTGGACAACGCTCTGAAAAGCCTTGTATAGGTCTTTTTGGTAAGATGACGGTGCCAGCTTTGTCTTGCTTTTATAAAGTCTGTATAATAAACGTACACTGGCCCCATATAAAGTGGCTTAGCCAGTGATGGAAAAGTCAGTGACCTACTGCAGTGCTGCAGCACAACAGGCCTCCTGTTATTCCAACCCTCGCCCATTCTCTAAGTCCCACTCTGATGCACAGCCAACTGCCACTCAGCGAAAACAGGCTTTCTAGTCTTCCAGAACAAGGAGAGTTAGGCTACATTATTGCTTTACCGCAAGATTTCCATGATAAAAACAACAGTGATCACTCTGCAATGGCTTATACTCTTTTTCTTTGTGGGCTGAATTCACAAATAGTCTACAAGATGTTTGAGTTGGGCAATCGGGTACAGAAGATCAGTAGAAGAACCTCTCTTTGCAAATGCTCAGTTTACCTGTCATCTTTAATCTAGACCTTGGAACAAACAAAAGAGCTTTGTCTGGGCCCAAGCCAATTATTGCTTTGAATGTAATCAATAAAACCTTAAAATTGATTCTAAAATCAATCAAGGACAAAGTAACTAAGATAAGAGTTATATGATCTCTCTGCATAGCTCATTCTGCCTGCAGATGAGAAAGAGCTTTACGGCGGAGGCAAGAATACAGAGTTTCCATAGTGGATATGGGATTTACTCAAGTCAGATAAAGAACAGAAATTACCTAATTTTGGAGATGTTTCTCATCTGGTAGAAAGAAGGTTGAAAAACAATTTGGAAGTACAATTCAGACAGAATCAAAAAGGAGTCAAATATCTAGTTACCAGGTGGTTTTCATGAATTTTACAGGTTGTATTTGGTTCTGCCAAATATACAAATAATTAAACAATACGACAATAATTAAAGGAATACAGTTTCTGGGAGATTGTCCCATTGGTCAACAAAAAAGCTAAATGATAAGTACTCTTAAATCATATGCAGCTAAGTCTGCTAGTTTTGTGTAGGAAAATGGTAAAATTTACAGAAAATATGGTACACAAATAACATACTGTTTTGAACTACCAGGGACTACTTTCCCTGTTTTCCCTGGGCAATGTGTACAGCTAAACATCACTGTGCAGTGGATGAATACGTGGTTGCTCACCTGAAATAGTTCCAAAAGTAAACCTGGATACATCAGCTATACTATACTGATGAATGTAGAGGCCATATATTAAAAACCATTACCAAGTTTTTATTACTGAAAGGTCAGTCTTCCTACTTTGATACTGCTGGTGGCATGCTATCACTCTACATAGTGCATGCCAAAGTGTTCACATGGACCACTGGAGCAAATGATCTACCAGGGACACATGGATGATTTTGGTGTCGATGTTCTCATCACTTAATGGGTGAGTTATGGGTGACTAATGGGACAGTCTCCCAAAAACTTGGTGTAATACTTTACGTTTATCAAGGCTATTTGTAATAGTAGCAGTAGTAGTAACGAAAGTAGTAACAGTAGTTGTAGTTAATAGTAGTAGCAAGAGTAATTAAGTGTTTTGCCACAAAACCACAGAAAGATAATGTTTATAAAACAATGATGAAAATTAACACACGTATTATTATAGTGACAGCAAGCCCAAAACTACAAGTGGCTGACATTACTGGTTCTGCAGATATCCCAGTGATATCCCAATGTTATCCAAACCCGGTATGCACTCAACAACTGTTTGGCAGTGGAGATGTTTTTAGGCACATTCCACTGAATATGACAGTGAGGGCCAATTCGGCCCGCAGGGAGCCTCATTGATTGGTACAGTGGTAAAAGGGGGGTTATCTTGTCATCAATGTCAGTTCCATGCCCAATGTCCAGGACACTGAGGGAAGTAATGGCCTCGGCTCACCTGATGAGCATCCAGATCGATGATGGTAGCCCTGGAGATGCCTTCCACTCTCTCAAACAGAAACTGAGAGATGAAGGGAAAATATTATCTTTCTCTCTGGAGACGACACATTCACAGTTTACCATTCTCACTGAGAATCCCAACGTACAACTTTTACTTTGCAGATTGATGCCATAAATGCTGTTTCAATAACACTTTTAGGTTCATTTTCATTTAGGTTGACGCATGTAAACGTCATAACTGGGTTAGAATAACCCGGTTATGCTCATACTCCGGTTATGAGAAACCCAGTTAAGATGCCTGGTGTAATCCCATATGGTACATTTTGGTGCCAACACAAGACATGGTAGTGGTACTTACTATTATGATTGAGATCATTATTTCTTTCCCCTGTATTAGAAGTAACCCACTATTGCTCAGTCAAAGAGGCATGGGGTAGCTGGCAGGTAGACAGGAATATTCTATTAACTGGTTTATTTCTGGCAACAGGGAGGCTCAATTGCAGGGTATCAAAGATTTGTGTAAACAGCCTAACACAAATAAGACCTTAAAGGACATTTCCAGTGTGACTGGAGTTTTTGCTCATTTCCTGCATTCCCTTACTGCTTTGCATCATTGTAAATTGTTTTCCAATACTGAATTAGAAGTCTCTGGAGTTGGTTTGCATGCCATTTGGAACTGAATGGGAGTGAATGAGCCTGAGAGGTATGGCAAAACTGATTTAAAATCGGTAATCGTGGTGCATGCATGAGAAAACAGTCAGAATTAAGATTAAAGGGATGGAAAACACGAGCAAAATTCCTACCACGCTGGAATTGCCCTTTAACCGGAGTATGACCAATAGCCGGGTTACTCCCCTGGCAGATCAGTCTTACCTTGATGGCTAGAGTGATGTCAGCGTAGGCACAAAAGCCTCCTCCCTTGTCACTAGAGCAGTGGTGGAAGCCTCCCCCTGGGACACAGAGAAGCCAGTGGCTCAATGTCAGGGCCATTAGACGGGCCTAGCAGGTCATTGTGCTTCTGAGAAGTCTATTATTCAAAACGACCATAATTGGCTCCTTTAAAAAGGCTGTTATTGAGTTTATTGCTGGTTACAAAAATGGCTGCTATTCCCCTGTGGAACAACAATGCGTGTATTGACACCAGAATGAGGCTCGTTCAATCGCCACTGAAATGCCTGAAGAGCGGCCATGGACAGAGTGGCACAGAAAGACTGAGAGGAGGCTTTATAATTGCAATAATAGCCATTCATTCAGGTTAAGAGCTAAAGTCCCCTCTGCACCGCTATGCTCATGTTCATTAAACTATGGTGTAGAGTAGAATCTTAATACAGGGAAATAAGGGGATGGGTGAAATATGATTATCATGTATTGTCTGGCCCCTTTCATTACGCCTTTACATAGTGTTGAGACACACAATATGCAGATCTCGGATGCATCTGAATAGCCTTTATATCTCTATTAAAATCATGTTTGTTGATGCAGAACAATCTTTCCCTGATTCATCAACAGAAGGTGTGAAGTAGCTGAGTCAGCAGGAGGCACAAAGTAAAAGTCTGATGCTGCTTTTTCCGCTCCCTACTTGGCACAAACCAGGAAAAAAAAAAAAAAAGGATGACCCTGGCTTTTCAGCCAAAGACCTCCCGCTCATCAGAATGGGGGAATCAGCCCGGACACTGATGGCAGTGAGTCAGAAGGAAAATGCAAAAGCATCAGGCAATCCACCGCACCGCCCCTGTCAAAGATGGTATCTATATGAATTTATAGAACAATTTATTAGTTGTATGATTTTTTTCCAATAGTGCACCACATTTGATTACAGGGTAAGACCGCTAAGATTCAGTTTTGAAATAGGTTTCTATGCTCAAGGACAGTCCTGTAATAGTGAACATCGATTACTGTCTTCCATATCCAACCGAGAGAGAAGAGTTTGTCTAAACAGAACCTGGTCACACTGAGGACCAGCTCCATTGGAAATGAATGGAGACAGACAGAAATTGTGACTATGGCAATACCTAGGATGACTTTCTCGAGATAAAGGTATATTTTTTGATTGAGGCTAATAGCACTGTTAGAACAAAAAGCTGATCATCTGAAAAGATATTAAAGTTCAGAAACTCTTCAGAAAAGTACGTCTCCGATGCAGTGGAGGAGATCCGGGCTGTATCAGCATGACACCACAGATTAGAGTTTGGTTCTTTGGTTTCTTGCTTTGACAGTGAGTTGCTCATACTGATCAGGGGTCTCATTTATAACCGTTGCGTACGCACAAAACGGGGCCTGAAAGAGGCGTACGCCACTTCCCACGCAAAAGTTGTGATCTATAAAAACAAACTTGACGGGAGAATGTGCGCGCCTGTACGTAAACTCTGACCCATGTGTACGAACATTTTGGAGACAGTGGGAAACGGTGACTGAGATGGCAAAGTAGTAAAATAAAGCAAAAAATGGCCTTTACACTCAGTTAATTTCCAGGCTGACTCCACATCAACTTAGAAACCCCTCTAATAATAATAGTCCTTGTTGGTAGAACATCTAGGCTACAATTAAATAGTGTCTTTGTTGCTTTAGTTTCAAACCCGATCATTTGTCCAAAAAGCATCTATATGTCATTATAGGCTGACATGGTGTGAATTAGTCTCAAGTACGTACATTACAGTCTTTTAGCAGAGACCCAGTTTGTCACAATTAAATCCGACAAATTCAAGGTGTTAGGCAATTGGACTGGATGTCTCAAGGTAATAAATAATGATGCGTTATGACAGACGCCGGTGCCAGGCGCAGCGTCCTCTTGTTCACCCCGGTCGCACACTGTCTGATCCCCGAGTCAGAAAACGAGAATACAGAACTTGTCTATGCGTTTTTTATCCAAATCAAATGAATGTGAAATGCTGTGGTTACGTTCACTCTTTCCAAAAACAAAAGGCACATTTACGATACCTGGGTCAGTCGCAGCATCTCGTCTTCCTCTCTAACGTTAAGTCAGTGTCACGCTGTGTTTCTGGCACAACGCCACTAATTAGGGTTTCCCCCGTCATCGAGGTGTAACGTTCAAGAGGAGAGAGCTCCGGTATCTCCTCGCCCCGCCGGTGGTGCTGACACAGTCCAATGCGCTTCTTGGCGTCAACCTTTATATTGGACAATTTATTTTTTAGTTTTAGTTTTAGAAAGAGTCTGGCTCTCGGAGCTGGCAGCATTAACTGCTGCTGTGACATTTTGCCTCTCAACAAACTGGTTTCTGGTTGGTGACGCCTGAACTGAGGCCACCGGGGAAATGTATCTTTTCCGCCTGGCTCCGGCTTTGCCATTTTCTCACACGGGAGAATGGAATGACAAACATATTTACATACACATCAGTATTCATTCAGGGCGTTTCATTGACCATCTATGGTTAGTTGTGGGAGTTAAGAGGTGGAGTATGAGCATGTGCGCAACATTTCAAGTAGGATTGTGATTTATAAAGGGGAAACTGCGTGCAGGTGTGCGTACGCACGGTTTTATAAATCCGATTATTTTTGTACGTACGTACTTTTCCTCTTTTGTGCGCACGTAACCTTTTAGTGTAGAATCCACGTACAGTTTTATAAATGAGACCCCTGATCTGCCGATTGAACTGTCATATCCTGTAAGAGTAACCTGTGAATTCTGAAATTGAGCGTTGTGCTGGGATCCGCCTGCGATTTTAAAAGAAAGGTCTCAGCCCTACATCAGCCTTCAAAAGTCATTGACACATCAGGACGGTGAACAGCTTTGCCGTTAATGTTGCGGCGGTGTCAATTAATACTGATGAGATCTATCAGGTGTACCATTTTCCCCACATTAGAGTTATACCATTTGGGTGCACAAGGACTGATTGTCTATTTAGGGGTGAGACCAGAGTCTGTACTGGAAATGGACTCACCTACATTTATTGCCCATCCACGGTCAATGGCCAGTTTTCCTGCCTGTGGAAGACACAATATCTGAGTTCAACATTTTACAGCAAGAGATAAATACAGGAATATGAGCTGTTTTGAGTGATATAGAATACAGATTTCAAATTTATGAAGGGTTAGGGTTAGTCTTTGTTTACTAGACACCACAAAATGCAACCACAATCACCAAGCTGCTTTTGTAGTCAACATCAATACAGATTGATTCATGTATCTCTATATGAAATTAGAAATATGCCCCAAGGCAGTGCATTCACATGCTGCTCTCAGTACAGGGCATACACCATGATAAAACACTTCAATGTACGGCCAACCAACATTAACCTTTTGGCAGACTTTCCCATGCGTAACAATAATGTCCAACAAAATAGCTTCTGGATTTACTATGGCATAACCCACCACTCTTTCTCCAAGAATGAACACATATGTAATTATTTTTCACTGCATACAAAGCAATGGAAAGCACACACAATCACCCTTGGGATTCTCTGAATGTTGCTGTACAGCAGTCATGGAGTTGAAAGGAAATGTAATCACAGATGTCAACACTGAACCATTTTTTCATTACAATGTTACCCTTTAGTGGTTTGGCCTTTGGCCTGCAAGCCCCCTCCAGCTAAGATCACACACAGCACATGCAGCGCTGGTGGGAGGGGAAGGCGTCCTACGATCAAAAGGTTACAGGTTTCATCCCCGGAAAAGCCAAATGGGTCCATCAATGGCCATGTGTCCTGTCAAAGTGTCCTTGAGCAAGAAGCGGAACCCCTTACCAGGTCAGCTTGTAAATCACTCTGGATAAGAGCATCAAATAAATGCTTAAAATGTAAATGTAATGTCATGCTGGAGAACGCATGTACCTATGGAAAAACAGTCCACAGCATACATGTTTTAATTTTCCCTTAGGGAATTCTCTCACAGCTCCCCAGTGTTGAATACACTGCTAAGAACACTATTCATGGGAAGAGAAAAAGGCGGTGTTCACATGTTTAGATCTATTCCTAATGAATATGGTGCATGGCTGTGCATGAGGAGGGGGTCGTCCAGCTCTAGTCGTGCCACTGGCTCATCCTAGATACCTCTCAGGGCTTACCTAATACACTTCTCAAATAAAGGAAATCCTTAGGAATCTAATAAAAAAAATCACTGCCTAGTTGTTCTCAGGAATTGATGGGCAAAACGCAATCAGATAGATCATAAATACATAAGCTATAATCAAGGAAATTCTGTGCTGTATGTTTCCTCTCTGAGAGGAGTGCTGCGACATGCACAACGACAGCTGCTCATTTCAAAGGCAGGTCAAGATTTCTTTCCTGGATGAAAAAGGGAGTTCTCCGCCATGTATTCCAGGAGCTCAGCATGCAGGACGCCTGAGGGGAGGAGATATGAGCTGTGGAGATTGTGTGTAAATGCCAATATGGCTCTCTGATGGAAGAGTAATAACACACATTAGCATGTATGCACACACGCTGCCCGTGGTTAAACCTCTCTGTGCCTGGGGGAAACAAGCACTCAGCAACAGGAAGTACCAGGCATCTTTTACTACAGCCCTCTAATTTCATCTGCATGATGGCATGAAACATCAGTAATAGAATGCAGCTCTTCGCATGAAAAGACCTTTGGCATGAGGCTAAGCCTCAAATCATTTGAAATGATATTAAGTGTATGCACTGAACATGGATCTGTTTGGCAGTAATTTCAGAAAGCCATACAGTGTGTCTCATTTCCAGATACTAATGAGCTCATGTGCATTCAAGTCTGTGGCCATAGTTGTATCTTATTAGCTGCTATTTATTCCTTATCCCTCCTTTTTGCATAACAAGCCTAATAGAGACAGCTCTCACTTTCCTCCTTATGCTCTACTGAACACACAGTAAGCGACACACAGAGGACAACATCAATCAAGAGTTTTATGTTATAGCTAGTGGAAGGAGAGGAAACTTAGAAACAAACCCAAATGCCCAGTCCAGATAATCTGAGGCGTTACATGGAAGAGGGATTATGATCATCACGAATATCAGTTTTATATCAGCTATTCAGTATTGGACAAAATGTCGTGGGTAAAATCTAACCTTATAGCACATTAAGGTGTGACAATGTAGGGGATTAGCATTTATGACCAACACAAAGCACTCATGACCACAATTTACACAACCTGCACCTCAAACTTTTGGCATGTTAGTTACTTGGAACACCTACAGATGAATGGTACTGTATCATGGTCCCATTCGCACTGCCGCTCCAATCAAAACAAAAAAATAGTTTGGAAAATTCTGTTTTTCCAATACAGGTGGAGAGACTTATACAATAGGGAGGGAAAGTGTCAATTTACGCCATCTGCTGTTTGCGCTCAAAGAAAAAGAAAAAATTACCATTCATTTTCCCATAGGGGGATTTTAAATAATTGATTATAAATTGGTAACAGCTTGAACTGTCATACATCAGACATTTTGTGACACTACGGCACATCAGCTATGAATGAGATAAAACGGCATAATTTTTTTGCAAAGGCTTAAAAGAACTGCAGCCACAGCCTGGCTACTGCACTGTATGTATGGTTGTGTCACGCGGGAGAGCAATCAAGATGGAGCTGTACATACTTGACTCACACAGGTTTTTTTTGCTTTTTTTGATCAAATCCAAAGTATTTGAGCCAGCTAATGGATGTAGGCATCTTTGCCAATGGGAATTTGCACTGTAAATGCCCCGCCGCTGGAGCACACTGGAGTGGACTGTGGCAGTGACATCATCGCCGCAACAGGCTTTGCAGTCCGTTTTGGAAAAATCAAAATGAAAACTACACTAGTGCATTTTAATGCCACCAGATCATTTCAAAAACTGAGATAATGATCCATTTCACAGGAAATTGAGGTGTAATCATGAAATGTACAAACCATCCAATTCAATTTGATAGCCAGTTTTGAACGCGACCAGCACAGGGCGACCTGACATCTTTCCCTACTTATAGCTGTCACTATACGGGCTGTGGAGCTATTTTGCTAAAGATTATTTTTGGCTTCATTTGATTGTTGACAGTGGAGAGAGACAGGAGAGATGGTGAGAGAGAGGAGGGGATGGCATGCAGCAAAGGTCCCAGGCTAGGGTTAGGGTTATGTTTAGGGTTAGGTTTAGGACGTTGTGGTTACATAGTATGTGTCAACTGAGCCACCAGGACGCCCACAGCAATACTTTTTTCTTCTTTTCTATCAAGTGGCAATTCCATGGAAGTCTTTTCCCCCTCAGTAGATGTGCAGCTTGTACTGTAAGAGGTCCTGGGAGCTTCCCCATCACAGATGTTCCGTCTTGAAAGCAACTTGTTCCTCCCCAGGTTATCTTCTATCAGCAAGGACTAAAGAATCGGGCTATGCAAAACACTTTCTCCCCCCAAATACTGGCATATTTGAATAAAACATCAAATGAAAATCTTGTGGAACTATTTCCTGAAGAAAGCGCCTAAGTTACTAATGCTGCACCGTTAAATACAAAACTTGAAGGTGATGCGAGGTTTCTAAAGGTTGACTAAACAATGTGAATATCTGTTGTACCATTTTGTATTATCAAGAGCGGGGCAGCTCCCTTTTGAAGTACTAAATGTCATCTCTAGATACAAGCACAACAATGAATTATCCTTGTCTCAGCAAGTTTTATAGTGGGAGATAAAGCAGTGTATGGTGGGCAACAGCCTAGTAAATCGAACAACTAAGGCTCTCAACACTTCACTGCCGGCATAGTGATCCATGTGTTTTAGGCTCTAGACTGATGTAGACTTGCAGTGCGCACCTGGCCTGCTCCCTGTACTAGGGATCCACCATTATGGATACTGCTATTGCATATGGGGCAGATGACAGGCAAAAATATTGGTCATTTCTCCAATACTAAATTCGGACACCAAGAGCATTATTTTTTTCCATATATGTTAGATCTCTCCAGTGGAGAAAAATGCATTGCATCAGAAATATGTTTGTCTATATGCCAAACCAATGGTCTAGTCCTGCCTTCAAGTCATGTTGGAAATATCCAAATTATGAGATGAGTTGAGCGCGTATGAACGACCCAACAAAGTGGTAAATATGACTGAGAAAGTCAGAATGTTGCAAGTAAGCCATGTCAATAACTGATGGTAACAAGGTAACAGATGTAGGTTAAGTTATTACTACATATTATTGTTTGGCATCCCATTACTATGCACTTGAATGCATGACAAGTCGTATTTACGACTACCAATCTCGAAAGTAGGAGCAAACCCACACCACAACACTCTCTTTCAGGTTTTTCTCTTTTTCTAACCCAGTTGTTATATAGCTATAGCCATTATTATCATTTATTTGTATCCATTAATTTTTCCACCAAAATCTAAATGTATTTATTTAAATATCTATACTTGATACTGGATTATCCTATTTGAGATGATTGGCACCCAATGGGTGCTACACATGGCGGCAGACATGGTGATTTGTGATGCACCTGTAAAGCCTCTATTATTAGATAAAAACAACAGAAACAGTAGAGGATCAGATCATTACTTGGCGTTGGTACACTACAGAACTACTCTACATCTCTATCTCATTCCCTGAGGGTGGATAGTAGGAAGACATGAGAAAACATGAAGAAGACACAAGAGGAAATGAGGCTCTCGAATATCCTACCATTATTGTCCCCCCCGTCTGCGTCCGCAAAGGCCTCAAAACCTTCCGCTGCACCAGGAAGTTGGGCAGAAACAGGAGAGGTGGGATTTCTGTGATGGTCGCCACCACCAGAGACCACTAAAGTGAAAAAAAACAACACCACAATTACATACATAGACATTTTTCTGTGCCACGAATCTGTCACTTACTCATATGGAAAATATTACAAAAACACAGACGGCCCGCACAAAAGGCAAACTGGGAAAGCAAAAGAAAAGCATTCTTCCGACGGGTGCACACCAGGGTTTAGATATAAAAGGTGCAGAAAAGCTGACTCGAGAATGACATTATGGTGCTGATAATGGGACTGTGCACAGATGTCTAATCTCACATGGAAACTGGACAGTATAGAATAATGCAAATTCACAGCAGTGGACTGAGATACCTCTCTCCAGCCCTCCAAGATTTGGTTCTGCGTGCAGTAGAGGGGAGAGAGAATAAATACATGGATGTCTTTGAACATGATAGAACTGCTGTTATCAGCTTGGCTTCACCTGCAGCAGACACTCCTGTGTGGGAGATTTACAATCACATCTCTGAACACCAGTAGGCTAGACATCCGTTGACTATGGACTGGGCAAACCTGACTGAACTGCATCTTCCCAAACCCACTCTGGAAGTATGAACGACACTGTGGGTCCTAAGCAACTCCTGTGTGTGATGAATTGCAGAGGGATGACTAATGCTAACTCCGGGGACTCGGAGAGCAGCTATCTGCTGAATTTGCTGCAACATGATTGATTTGAATGAGAACCAATTCCCCTATGGGATAATCCACTGCATTCTGATGGTGCACTCTTTACTCTCTCATGTCACCCCTTGCATTACAATATGAGAAGGAAAATGTCATGATAGAAGGAACAATATGCAGGGAAAAATTGGTTTATGAAACTGACTCACATTAATATTAGTATTAAATCTGACCATCCTGATAGATCTCTCCTAGCCGATCAACCTTTTCTTGTCAGTACTTCTGAGGGATGAATGTGATGCATGGAGAAGAAAGAGAAAGAGAAGACGCGAAGACGTGAAGAACTGTTGTGAACATGGCATGCTGTCCTAATGAGTGACACATTAAAGGTTCGGGAACGTTGGGGAATAATAAGCCAGCTACCTTTAATCTGTTGAGGTAGCGTTTGGTGTGAGTCACCAGCAGATCCTCCTCTGTAGCTTCACGGGCCTCCACCATACTCCCATCAGTGATGAACTGCTCCTCTGAGGAAAAGGGACCAGGTGAATAGGGTAAAATAGGGGTGAGAGCATGAGACCAGTATTGAAAAAAATATATACTCCCGCAATTACCTGAAAACCTTGTACTGTAACTGTCCTACTCGAATTGAAGCTTTACATAGTCCTTAATGTGCTGAATAAGTTTCAGGACACTAATGCCGCATTCCAGAGTTGGAAATTCTGGCTTCCTACCAGGAAAAATGCAATGCAACGGCCCTTCAAGTCGGAATTCCAAGCAGGAAGCTCAGGCAAAATTTCTCAACGTCTGCGTTTTCTAAGATGCAGTTATCTGACGTCAACATGGCAGCATACACTGTAAATGCTACACAAACATTGCTTTTATTATGTTAATCCTTAAAATACACTGAAGTTCGATTTTAAGTAGCCTACAAATTTGAAATATTTGTACTTCTTTCCGTGCTAACTAGCTAGCTAAGTAATTTTTTGCATGCATTTGAAATGTAAAGTTGCACATAGAGTTGCTAACATTCTGCGCTAACTAGCTAGCTGATGTTATGTCGCGGATATGTCGGTAGTTTACGTTAGGCAAAGAAAATCTTGTGGGCGTCCATGTTTCTCCCCTTTTTTTCTCTTTTCTTCTTTGTTTTTCCGAGCTGGATCAATGGAACACAGGAAGGTTAGAATTACAACCTACAAGTTGCGAATTTCCGACTTCCGACATTGAATGGAACGCAGCATGAGGCCCATGAAATACATTAAGAAAGAACCTCATTTGTATGACTTCCAAAATGCGCTGGACACATTTGCAAAATCATCCAGTTTTTCTCTTAATTACTGCAAGGGTGCGTTTTGAAAATACAAGGTTTTCCTCTGTCAGCAGTGGCACAGTTTTTATTATGCACTCTGAACTTCTTCAAGTTTTGTGAATTCATTAAAACTAGATACCATACTTCATATGGCAAAGATAACCCACAGTGCATTTTCACAACAAGTTTGTGTGAAGTCGTGCCAGTTAGCCAGCTAATGTTTTCCCTACAGGCCTCAGACTGAAACCCACGCAGGCCGGGTCTCATCTACTGTACCTGCAGATTCCCAGAGGGAGTTTTCTCTAATTATCTCTGCTCTATTGCTCTGCCTTTCCCCTCTCCACCAACTAAACCTCACCTCTCCACTCTGATCCACTGTGAGGTTTTCCATATACATCGGCTCGGGGAGATGTCCTCCCCATCTGCCGCTGCGTTCTTCGTTGTCCTACCTTTTAAGAAGCGAATGACTTTCCCCCACTTTCCCGCGTCGAACGGATGGAGCTTTTCAAGGCCCATAAAGGTGATGTTGTAGTCTGGATGGTATACAATGGGCATACATGTTCGTGGGACGCTGGCGTACAATTGAGTGCGGTGAGAGCTGGGAAAAAAAATAAATCAAAAGATATTCTATACAACATTGCTGCATAAGATGTACAGTATGTGGGTAAGTGATTTCCCTGGTGGCCTAATAAGCACTGTTGGAACTGTCTTGCTGTTTGTGCTCACCTCTTTTTGCCTTCATTATCTTCTTTGTGAGACATTGTTTTCAGGCATTTCTACTTTCATCTGGAAATGAAAAATGTTCAACTGTCAATGACAATCATATACTGTAACAGCTGTAAATCTATCTAACTCAATAGAAATAATTCTGACACAATGTAAGGAGGATTCAAATTTTAAGAAAAAGCTTAATGTAGACATTCAGTGTGCAGAAACAGTAATGGTTTACAGTATCGGTTTACTGTAGTGACAAGAATGAGAGGGGTAAAAAAAAAAAAACACCTCAAAAACTACATGACCCAGAATGTTCCCACCGTTTGCGCATGCGCCTCGGCATATAAACATTTCCAAAGACGCAATGGCATAAGGAAATGTTTCTCCCGACACACAGCTGGCTCCGTACTTCACACGACGTGTTTATTGAAGGCGACATTTGATGATTTACAGTTCATATCAATGTTAAAACGAAAATACTCAGGCAGCTGTTATGAGAAACAACCTCGACGGGACACACAGGATAGAAACCACTGCCTCACGTCGCATTGATTTGACTCACCTGCTATGTATAATAATGCATGGCACCAATAGCTGCTGGAAATAGTCACTTGCAACTGTCAGCGTGTCCTTTCCGACAGAGTTTAGGTGGAATATAGGCCTATTGCACTAATAGAAAGAGAAATTAATTGTCGGCAGTAGGCTATTTCTGCGACATGTAGCCGTTCCCTGCTGCTCCACCGCTACGTAGAAAACGTACGTGTATATTGGCCACAAGTTCCGTCACTTACGCTCGTGGCGCACTTGCATTTTAAAGCAGAAGGGAGTGTGTGCGCGTGAAGTTTGAAGGGATTTCAGTTATATTTTCAGCATGATACGACTTTTTCCACCTCTATATGTTTTGACTCTGACCTGTCTGAGCCATAACCATTACATTAACCATACGTACAGTAGGCTATTATTTCCACAGTGGTCCCTCCATCTCATTCTGATTTGTATATTTTATTACGCTCATATAGCACGTTTCAGTTTAGTAGCCTAATCTATATTTAATAAGCAAACGTGACTGCTAGAAACATTTAGTAACTGCAGTGACAATTGTAGCTTCATCCATAGGCTACATGTATAATATATAATAATCCATACTCCTTCCCCATATTTCCCACCCATACAGTCTTCTTAGCACGTGTTAAAACTCAGCAGCATATGTTTTTATAAGCCTACAAGGGTTTATATTCTATTCTATTGCTTTATTGTTTGTTATTTCTACTGTTTTATTGCTTATTTTATATTCTATTTTTGTGCTTCTATTTCTCTTTCCCCCTGCTGCATCCTAATACGTTTTTGCCACTGCAACACCAAATTTCCCCACCGGGATCAATAAAGTTTTATCTTATCTCAGTATGTGCAGTAAAAGTTACAGGATTCAGCAGGGGGGGGAGGGAAGAAAAATAGAATCCTGTTACTTTTGCAGCTGCAGTGACCAAATCCCCCCACAGGGATCAATAAAGTTTCATTTTACATTATCGTATGTGCAGCATATTCCCATTAATAAATCCCCTGAATGTCAAAATATTTTAAATGTCAAAATGTTGACATGTCGCCAGTGTACCAGAAACGACACTGCAGTCTGAATTCAAACACCGGTTTCCACCAGCGATGCTTTGACTGACAGCCAAAATAATGTTGCCTGTAATTCATGTGAATTGGATGACTCTCTAATCCTGCCTATTGGCAGCTGGAGAGGCAGACATCTATAAATAGCACTCTATGTTGCCTAATGCTTATGTAATAGTGATGGGCTGCCTCTGGAATGAGGAAAGGCATGATCTCCCTGCTCATTGGTTTGGCAATCTGATAAAACCTTAACAAAAAATCATTATAATATTCCTATAGGGATTTATAGTGTGTCTGTGGTAGTCAATACTGAGTTTATAGTGATCACATTGTACTTTATGGTGTTATTATCTGCTACGGTTTCACTGTAATATCCCTATACTATAGGAAATTACATACAGTTTATAGTTTTGCTGTTATATTTGCATATTATCCTCCTTAAAATTAATATTACTGTAATTATTTTTCATTAGGGAACAGTGCAATCTCCAGTAAGTATCCACTCCAGGTTTACATATGATAAAGGAGATACTTTATTCAACACAGGGTACCAACAGGTAGGCTATACTTGCAAAAATGAACTTAAAGTGGTAATCCTTGAGATTCCCCTTTTTTTTGTGTGTGTGTCTCCATCTTTGGTGATGATCACCTGTCAATCAAACAATGTGGGCGGAGCTTGGATTTTCTGTTGATGCAGTTTGAGTTTCTCTTTTCTTTGTCTGTTCAGCCATGGTGGCTATCACTGCTCACGCTAACTACCCAGTTCTTCTTCTGTTTATTCCAAACTGACCGGAAACGTAAAAGGTGCATTTTTCCCAGGAAAGAGTTACTAGTGGCAGAAACCATTCTAGTATCTTTTGGTGATTAAGACAGCCATGATAGAGTTTATATTATTTCATGCTCATCACACCATGATAATTTGCACCCTGTTGTTGGGGGATTCGTTCTTCCAGAAGAGACTATTTGCATCGCTAGAACTAATTTTTATTTTTGTTTTGGCTGAATGTAATGATACGAGAGACAAGAGTGTTGCACAACCAGCCACATACATATTGTGGGTCATCTAATGGCTAAAAGTTTAGTTTGACAACAGAAACTAATATTTTCCTTGAGCGCAATATATCTGTTAGGGTGACTCTGTGAGGCTGGATCATTTATGATGATAGAATGTATTCCCATAGAGTTTGGTTCAGTCACACCCATTCTAATTAAATACAGTCTGCAGTTTGTATGGTGTACATGCGTCTTGTTCAGCACGACTGGCCAGGAGAAGATAATACACTTTTTCCATTCTGCTCTCTTCCTTATTGTACAGTGTTTGGCATTTAGAAATTTGAATAATGTCATCCTTCTGGTATCAGCGGGTCTCACAGGAATACTGCGTTGATTATATAGCAGAGATATGCAGATCTGCCTTTGAAGAGCATTGGGAGAATTTATTTTGATATGCAATTTCAGTGATGCAAGTAAGAATTCATCATGCATTCATGTTATAAATT
This sequence comes from Centroberyx gerrardi, assembly GCF_048128805.1. Taxonomy (NCBI): domain Eukaryota; kingdom Metazoa; phylum Chordata; class Actinopteri; order Beryciformes; family Berycidae; genus Centroberyx; species Centroberyx gerrardi. The sequence continues at coordinate 30,826,403 of NC_136001.1, forward strand.
CTTCACCATTGCCACTGCAAAAGGAATGAGCCCTATTCTCCATCGCATTTTCACATTTTGACTTTTTTCAGCTGCATAAAATATAAATTCTTTTTTTTTTTTTTTTTAGTCTGCCAGTTGTAATTCTGTTTGTGTTCTTCAGTCGAAGTGATTGACACTGTCAGGACCGTATCTGACATGCTTCAGATGGTCTGCTAGGGGCAATAAACACCTCACCAACAATACTGACCAGCCGTTTCCATAGCGACGGTCAAAGGAGATATGACAGCCGGACCATTTTCGCCAACAGGACCGAGTACAAATAAAATGATTGGCTATTTAAGGGTTTTAGCGCCGAAGCAGAAGGCCCGCATCACAAAACAAGACCGCCGATGAAAATCTCCAAAGTAATACCAGCATCCATCACCTGATATCATCACACATCCTCCATGTACTTTAGCTGGCGAGATGGTGACGACTCCATATGGACGAAACAATGACTCTCGGCTATGTAGATGGATGAGAAAGTAGCTTCTCGAAAGTCTTCGGGGAGGTATTTAGATTTCCCCCCGTTTTCCAAACACGCTATTATCCGTCTGCCCCGCCGAAAGCCGGAAGGAGCAATTATCTCATGCGGGGAATGAATATTTCCTTAACACTGATTCATGGGATAATATCTCATCTGCACCCCCCCTCCCCTCCCCACCCCCCGCTCTCCCTCCCCCACTCTCTACAGACCAAGGAGATTGTTTAAAACATTTGAGTGCGCTGCAAAATACCTCAGGCTTTCACACAAGCCATTCCGCAATCAGTGTTAGTAGAGATATTTAGGATTACAGCAGCAGCAAAGCTTTGGGACGTGGCGATCATTTAAATGTCCTCAAAGCCCGCAGAGAACATGTTAACTTTGCCAATATTAAAGGTTGGTTGTCCGGATACTGGGGCACAATATGTGGGAATGTTCATTTACACTGTTTAGATTGGCTAAAGCCTAAAATTGAGGGGTTTTTTGTTTTTTTAGTTTTGCTTAGAACATCCAGATCTCCAAAATACAGCAAGGTGATATTGGAAAAAGTGTTTAAAGAACGTTGTATTGATCAGTTCCTAATGCTGTGAGCCCAGATGTTAGTATTCTTCAGGATGAATCATACACATGGACCCACGTTGACCTTAAGTTGAGTGTATAATAGAGCAGTTATATAACACAATGCAGTTTGGGGTCAAGACGATCAATAATTTCTATTCTTCTTGTTTCTTTAAGGCGAGGAGCTACACAACATTGTGTATTGGTTCACATAATAAAGCGAAGGTGGACGAGGAAGAGAGTTGACAGGAATTATATTGTGTGAACCTTGGGAATTATTATGTATTGTGTCATTTGTCGTTTCAGGAATGTATGACTGAGCACATCCGCATCCATGATATGTAACAAGCATGACAAAGCCCATTCACTTGTGAATATTTGTGAGAAAACAATAGGCCAAGGACATTTATTATAACATATTGTATCCTAGTTTGTGTTCCTACCCAACATCCTCCAGTCAGAGATCTGCACCACCAGCATCTTGTGTAACATATACAGATACAGCATGAGCCGCAGATGAAATACAGTCCAGTACAGTATGTGATGTTTCCAGATAGCTGTGTTTCAGTATATTTGGCATCTCCATTTACACAGGCATAAATGCCTTAGGTAACTTAGTGTGTTATTTAGTATGATTAGATTTTGTTTAGTTGAATGGAATATGATGTTCTTTCGCTTTAGATTAATACTAAGGAAGAACTGAGTTTCATTTAGATGCTATAGTCTTGATATTTGCATTCATATGCCTGGCAACGGGGCAGCTCTCTGTGTGTAAATCCTGGGGCTTCAGATCTTGGACGGCTGGGTGGAAGACTCAGGAGAGAGGGAGAGAGAGAGAGAGTGCAATTTATTTCCACTCAAACAATGGCTCTCAGTTGCCCATCTGCTCAGGCTGATGTAAACATCATCTGATTTCCAGAGCCAGGCAGTGATCTCATGAAACTCTGCCTTTTCTTTTTTCTTTATTTTTTTCTCAGTTAACTCACATTTGCCTTGCCCTCCTGCCAGCTGTTTGTTGTGCCAAAACCCCCAAGCCACCTCCCAACAGCGCCGTATACAGATCACCACATTGGATAAAAGCCCTCGCACTAACCGGCCCCTTCCTCTGTTTTGTCCCACCATCCATTTTTAAACGATTATTATTTCCGTGTCTGCAATTGCAATTTCGAAACAGCACGTTTTTTTTTTTTTTTATAGATTCACGACCTGCTGTTCGGTGTGGCGCGCTGTCAAAATCCCGGGGTTTAAATTGTGTGCGCAGCGTGCCACCGCGCCTCCTCCGGGAGACTTGACCACTGCCACTCAAAAGCACCGCGGTCCTGACAGAGAATATGCTATGGAGCCGCGGGGGAGGGGAGAGCGGGCCCGCGGCGTGGACATCAATGGGCTGTCACCACAATGGGCTCCCCACTCCTCTTATCCCGCCACACATCTGACAGCCGCTCCCACTCCACCGCAACACTCACACACTTGACAGGAGGGTGCAGGAGAGTCGTGCAATACCACTCTGTTGCTTTTTCTTTGAGGAGGAGGCTGGGAAGTGTGTGTCATCATCCCTTTTGTGCAGCCCTGGGATGGATTATGGGCTTGGCCCCGCAGTGGGAATGGTGTTTCTATGGCTGTTATGGCGCTGTTGAAATAAAATCCTTGCAATATTGTCATATAAATGTTAGAGATTGGTGATGGAAATCAGGGGAAAGCTAGAAACCTGCCCCAAATAAACCAAATACAAATATGATGTTTACATTTACACGATTATTCAGGGCGTGATTTCCATACACACACAAACCAAAAATGAAAAAATTCACATTAGCAGTACCATTCATCTGTGTTAAACCCCAGGCTATCTTGTCATGGCTGAGCTACAAGTTACCAGGGAAAAAATTGATCATTCTTTATCAGTTGGACTGGGCCTATGGCGCCTTTCGCTCAGGCGCGCTCAGTGTTATCATGAGCAACGAGGAACACACCCAGTGACATGCTAGACTGGAAGATATTGTGAATGTTGCTCTAAAGACAGCCATTTTCTGATAGTGAATTCTAATTAAAAATGTAGGTTTCTTTAATTTATCACACAATGTAGACATTCTACACTTTATATGAAATGTATTTTGTTATTCTTGGAAGATCACATATAAGTCTAAATTAAAAAATATATAATAAAAAAAGAAAATTACCATTGCAATTCATTCTAAATGAGTCTCTTCTTTACAGCCCCACCCATTTTTTGCTACTCCAATGCTTAAGGCCCAATTTGTGGGGAAAAACATGCTTTTTAAATCACATTTCTGCTTATCTTCAGTCTCTGTGAGTCTTTATCTCTTCGACCTTATTACATAAAGTGACCTTTGCTCCAGCCTTATTAACGTTATAGCTCCAGAAAGCAATGTGACAAAAGGCAAATTACATTCTGTAGCCCAGCCAGGTTTCCTGTGTGATACTGCAAATGTATCTCTAAGATTTCTTTCAGCCTAATAATGTGAGTAAATTCTATTTTGCAAATAAAAAGGTGTGAAAACATGAGATCTATAGGATAATTATAGCCTTATGAGAATATTGACCTACAACTTAAAAACCTGGGCGATTCAGAAATTATATAAAGTTTGTCCAAGTCATTAAATTCCAAATATTAAAGCCACTGAAATATTATTTGCTTATTATTTTTGGAAAAATTGTGTCAATGCAAGTCAATGCAAACATTACAGTCATGTCATGATCTTCAATGATTATGATTATGAATACATTTGAATATTCAAATATTTTTATCCAAAGCCTGCTCTGTTAACGTTAAAGCGCTATTCCTGCAGGTGTTATCAGATCAAAAAAACATAATTAAATGCCTCTATTCCAGGGCTTTTCTTCTTTATGTATCTCTTATCTCTTTAGGCATGACAATGGGTGAATCTGGTCAAAAGGTTTAGATCATAAAACATTCTTTTTAAAGCGCGCTGGGAATGAAATGTGTTGAAGGCGAGTGGTTGGTGCATGATCTATGAGTCATGCTGCCAGGCCTCGTGTTAGCTCTGTGGGAAGTGATGATCAGAAGCTATATTGTGTGTTTGGTTGTGTGTGTGTGTGTCTGATCCAAACAGGATCAGAGAGGATTTGTGTTGAGATCTATGTATTGAGAATCTACTGAGCCGCGGAACCTTGGTGTGACACAAACCCGAGGGACGCTCCGCAACGAAAATCGATCGCGCAAACAATAATCAACAAGGCCGAAGCTTTACACGGCGGCGAGGCGTTCACGCCGTTCCAAATCATCCATAACGTGGCTCGGCTCCCCCGCTAACAGCCCTCTCCTTCGCTCATCACTCACCGGCCATTTTGCGCAGGGCCGTGCCCGTGATTGATTGTGTTTATGTTTTGAGCCCGCTGTGTGACTGATGCACTGAAATGCGTGTGTACCGTTCTGTGGAATAATGGCGTGTTCGTCCCATGCGTGCCACCTTCCTCGGCACAGAATGAGCTGTTCAAGCTGCACTGGGCCGGAGTTTTATAAATAAAAAATACACCTGTCTTGTCAGGCTCAATCACGAAATGGGGCTGCAATTCCCAATCCCCGCCAATTGAGACCCCATAGTTTCGCCCTATTTGCCCAAATGAAATTCTGGTGTCGGGTATGGTGCCAACAGCAAGCTTGAAACTTAACAATGAAATCCAAACTGTCTCCTAAACAGCAGCAAGCGAGCGCTCCATCCAGCTGGAATCAATCTCTTTTTCCTCTCTTGACCCTTTGGTAACCTTTGGCTTAAAGCATCACTTCATCAAAGTATCATATAGGTGAATAAAGTTGCCTAGTGCAACTTTAATATGGTCAAATTCAACCAAGCAGTCCTCTGACCTGGCTTGACGTAGGTTTGTCAAATGTAATTTTGCAGCCTGATCTCATATCAAATTTGTAGTTATCGTGACGAAAAGTAATGCACCCTAATTTCATATGATGTATGGGGTCGGAGCGGGGTGGATGGGTGTCATCTTCAACTCCGATGACCCAGGTTCAATTCACAATTCATGCAAATAAGCTTTCTACTGTAAGTGAAGTTTTCATTTTCAGCGTAGGTTTTTATTTAACCACACAAACCATATCATCACCACACACGTCTGCACTACCACTCACTTGTGCAAGTAAATGCACAGTAAGACGTATGCATAAACACACTTGAAGAAGCCACTTGGATAATGAATGGACCCAAGAATCATTTTGAATTTTGTTAGGCATCTGTTTCACTTAACAGCACCAGCAGCTGCTTACGTGATTTATTGCATGAGGCCCGGTAACAAAGCTGTTTTCTATGTGTTTTGTCCTTAATGAAGTAGGGTCCAGCCTCCAGTCCTGCCTTATAAGTGATCAGACCAACTGTGGCTTCAAGCATGCTGCATACAATCAGACACCAATCATAATAATAATAATATAGTTGCATGCTTTGTTAAACTTTTAAACTTCATTGTGTCTGACAGGTGTTGCAGTGACAGCACCCTGGAGGTGTGGTACAGCAGCTACAAGAAAGACAGTACTCACCCATCATTTTGCCAAAAAAGAAAAAAAAAAAATCAACAATAATTTGATGCCTGGAAATTGGGTTTGCCTTTGAGGATCATAATCTCCTGTGTTCAAGTATGTGTGTCTTCTTTTTTGTGTGTTTAATTAAAAAGTTCCTTGATTGTTTTTCCGGAGAGCCTCTGCCCCAGTTCTGCTACTGCTCCGTTCCTTCCTGCCCAGGGGCGCCGTCCCATTGCTCCATTCACTCGTGCTAATTTAGTGTCTGCTCGCTGGTATCCGGATTCATTGGGAAAGATAGGATTTTGGCAGGATGGCTCTCTCCAGCGCCCCGGGGCTTGTTGAAGTACTGGACGTGACTGTAGCCTATACCTCACTTCCAGAATTGGTCAAATAAGCGGAGGCGGTAACAAAGGGGCAGTTGCTAATAAGCTAGCCTGAGAGTGAAAAGTGAAAAAGAGTGAAAAGAGCTGGGATGTGATTGACCAGACATTGAAACAAGCCATTAATTCAAAACAACTGAAGAACGTCCCTAGGAAAACCATAACCCAGGATGCAATATGCACTGGCCACGCCCTGTATGGAGAAAAACAATGCAAATGACAATCTAGATATCAACAAATCATTAAGGATCCTTAAGGACAAAGGCTCAAACTCTGCGTGCAAAAAATTAACAGAGTGGCTCAAACCGGTTTAAGCCTTTTGATGACAGTTTGATATTGTTACATTCATGCTAGTGAACGCTGAAGTGAAAAATAATCAAAAGAATGAAACTCATAGAAGTGTTCAGAAATGAAGGGCATTCGACTTGTCCTTGGTGCGTATTGGTATTCTGCCCCACCAAGGCAAAGTGGCACCAATTGCGAGGAAATGATGAAAGTTTGATATGTAAATTATAGCTTGTGTGCAGAATGTAACTTTATTTTATGTCAAGTGGAATTTAATACACAGCAGGAATAACCTCAATATCCTAAAGAGGGTGTGTTTTATCATTTGGTGTGAAGCTATTTGGATGTTCAGGCAGAAACAATTCTGGATTGAAGTGAAAGAAACATGGATGCAGGATGTATTTTTGATGAAGGATTACTGGCTGGGGGAGTCAGAAGTCTTCTTTTATCGATAGTTTTCGGATGAGCTGTATAACTTACAGATACCATTACAGTCAGTGCAATTCTCTAATGTCAGCAGCTTCAGGTTAATGCACGGGTAGTGCATAAAAACTGTATTATGGGCTTGGGCTACATCAGTTATGACAGAGCCACTTCAATAGCAGATGTCCATTTTTGATGATGAAGTAGCAAGTAAACTGTCCCAAATGGCCTCCACTTTCCCTCACTCCCTCCTCTCCTCCACCCCATTCCTTCCCTCGTCTCCTCCAAGTTACTTCTTAGTAGGAGAGGAGTGGTAGTGAGGTAGGGGAGGAGAGGAGGAGGAGTGAAAAAGCTTTGGGATGCACCCCTGCTAGTGTCTCCAAATTAAGACCACATTTCCAATAAACCCTGTTGCTTCCATTCACAAAGAGGATGTTGATGCTTGTCCCTCCTCCCTCTGTGTTGCTCCATAGGCGTTTGTTTTCGGTTTGGCTTTACTGAAGAGGATAAACATGTTGGAAGTGATTTTGATGATTTACTGATGTTACAATGCTACACATAGCTAATTTAAAGAAATGGCCAAAATACCAATGTCAATTATCAATCTGATCCAAACTCAAACTTGTGCTTTACTTCTTCTGTTTCAACCAACAGCATCTCCCAGACCTATAACATTTTACGTGCCACACACTCTGCACCGTTCTTATCTTTGTCCTTTAAACAAGTGCTCATTGGACGAGAGCCAAAACCCCTACTTACCATATCCTATAGAATATGGGCTTTCATGACCTCAAGTTTAACATCAGGCCATGACGCAGTACTTTTAGAGGTCATAGGATGGTAAAAAAAAAAAGAAATTGATGCATAGATGAAGCCACTTATTAAGTGGATGAAGGCTTTTTTTTAAGGGTTCTAGAGATGTGTCATATTATCACGCAAGGATAAGAAATTCTGGCAGTGTCACGAGTCTGAACTTCCTAATGTTTTCTAACGTCTAATGTATTCTCATTTATCTTAATGGAAGGCAGTTCTGATTTCCACCCAGTTTTCGCATATCAAGTTCCACTTGTTCACCTCAAAGGTCTGCCTAGCATATTGCTATCTGGGCGATGGAAACTTAATGAGAACGCTTGGATGAAAAGGTAAGGTCTGCACTTTAGACTTGAGGTGAGATAATTGTGCTGTTTTATTCATCGAGGTCAGAGAACCGTGCAATTAGGCGCAAAATAGTCGGGTCGTTTTCCTTGACCTCCTTTGAGCTCCTACAGGGATGATGATAGGTCCGATGAAAACAAAAGGGATTTTTATCCTGTTGATGTTAGTACAACATGCAAAGGAAAAATCATTGCAAAAATCGTTGCAGTGAAACCAGCCTATCTTGGCCCTAGACGCACCTTCCCACTACAATACTGTAGTGTTAGAAGCAATACAGGGTTTAAATTCCACTTGTGGGATTTTAGTAACCCATTCATGATGGATTGTCCTCTGTCCTGCTCATATACTCTGTATTTAACTGAGATGAACAGAACACATATTGCCACAAGTATTACATAAGCCGCCATGATAAAGAGTGCAGCTCAAGGTCTCGGTGAGGTTTGTGGCCTTGTGAATACAAGCAGAGTGACAGAGCAGTACAATGGAATGCTAATGAGCAGCCAGAAACTAGAGCTTAATTAATTCATTCTGCTCTCTACTCAGTGAGAATATTGAATGTTTCCCCTCGTCTTGCCTGCGTTTAATTGCTGTCAACATGTCAAGATGCACTGAAGGCTGTGGCGTACAGTAAGGCAGGCTCCCTATTTCAAGTCAGCCTCCTTGGAGAAGACCTCAGTGTCCCTCGGTCAGGTTGGGGAGTAATGGATTACATGTAATCGGGTCACAGTAATCTGATTACAGAAAATGGCAGTGAGTCCTGAGAGCCGGGACAAAATGGGTCCAAAATAGAAAAGTCCTGTTTTTATTGAAAAATTCACCAAATTATTTTGATGATTTTTGGTGTAATTTTGGTCTTTCATTTGTCAAAATTGATTGCGTTGGGAGTATTACTCTACATGACTTTTCCTAAAATTACCAAACAATAAGCAAATTTGACTTTTTTTATTTACAGTTTTTTGGGTTGATTTGGTGCTACAAAATTAGTTGCATCCATAATCTGAACAGAGTAATTCCTTGTACAACAGGTGTAAAATATTGAATAAAAGTGAAATTTAGTATGTAGCCTATGCGCATTTACTTTTGGAGTAGACACATGAAAAATGGCACACTTGTATGTTTATAAATTGATTAAAACCCTGTGGGACTCTATAGCACCACCCATTGGCAATGTGCACAGAATATCTAAGATACAGCATGCATAAACTTTCTCACATTGTTCTCCTAGAATGAGATTGTTGGATCCACATGATTTGTAACTACAGACTATTCTTACTCCTATCTTTAAACCACCACCTAAATAAATACATACACACAAGCACATGTAAAGTGCCCAGTAATTCTATTTAGAAATGGTTTGTTTAAAATGTCACTTGCCCCAGTTGGTGCTACAGTCTCCCACTATGTTCAGATGTTGGTTTATCACATTTTGTAGCACACAAACATTCAAACATATGCAGTCTATTTTCACTGCTTATTGTCAACACTGTCAGATTTGTTGATTTTAAAAGAAATGTGCTTATGCCTGGTGCCGTTTTATTGGGAGTGAAAGGCCCGTCATTTCTGCCTCAGGGCCTTGGAGCTTAATGGCAAATGAATTACCTCGTAATGTAATGCTGCACAGAGCGTCTGTACATCATCCACAAGAGGCCTCTGTCCCTAGTGGATATTCTCACTCACTGTATTGACAGGACCCTTTTGAGCTAGGCCTCTCAAACTCCACCAGTTGTTTGTATGGACGGTAAATCCCTGGGGGTGGGTCTTCTGGATACTCAATGGGTGCACGCCACCAATAAACAAGGCGTACCATCATGACACCCATCTTTGGTGCTAGACACACGATGCAATTCCCCATTCAGACCTTCGGATTTGCCGGGCTTAGATGTGTGGGCATAAAGGATTACCATTCTGTTGGCTTTATCTTCATCCAAAAGGGTAGGAGACCTTAATGCAGTGTCAGTCTACCCCTCCTCTGCCAAATTTGTTCTGGATAGATCTAAGATCACGCTATGACTAAGATAGTATACACTCCTAAAATTCCCAGCCTCTCTTACAAAGCCCTGGCCTTTGCCTCGGATGCCTTCTCCCCCACTTCCTTCTTGTAAGAGCAGCAGAGGAAGCCGAACGCCTTGTGTGCATGCTGTGTGCATATAAATGGTGCCAAAGCAGGCTTTTTCCATACATGCAACCAGCTGTTTGTGCCCGTTGCCAGCTCAGCAAAGGCCAAGTCGATGACAAGGCAACCCATTGGATTATGGAAGCTATTTCTACGTGACGGCCCCCGGCATGGCAAAAACTTCAGTCTGTGGCGGATCTGTCGGTGGGGTCAGAAGCAGCGTAACCCTTTTCCTCTCAGTCTGCTGGGCTCATCAGGACTTGATTTAATATTCCGCTGCTGAAGCTCACTTGGGAAGTCTCAGTGTGCCCAAGACCTGCAGGGTAATCTTGGTCAGGACCCTCCATGCCCAGAAACCTGCTGAGAACTTATGGCTACCCAGGCTTGCTTTCAGACTCTCTGCCACAATCATGGATGCCTACCTGGGAATGCCACAAGTGGTTCCCTTTTGGAGTTTCCTTAGCTGCCCGCACCCTCACCAGGTGCATGGATATAGTCTGGGCACCCCTGCAGTGACAGGGAACTGAGCATCCTGAATTACCTGGATGTTCGGCAACTGCTCAGACAGAGAGGCAGTGCCACCGCCACGGGTCCCTGCACTTGGAGCACTTTCAGGGCTTGGGCCTGTGCCTCAGCGGGGAGAAGACCAGGCTCAAGGTCTGTACCCTAGCCTTAAAGCATAACTCTGGACATTTTCGACCTAGACCCTTTTTTCCCCATCTTTTTCCATTCTAAAGAAAATCTCATCAAGTGCTTAGCTGCTACGTATTGCCAGGGTGCTCCAATATTCAATCCTATTGACCTGTTAGGACTATATTGGAGACTCGCGCTCCAAGGCAAGCAAGACGTAAGTAGTTTTTTAGTGAAGATTTTGTTCAGAATTACCTGGAGGCTGTCTCCGCCCCCTAGACTTAATAGGTACAATCCAGTTTGTTTTATTGGCCCTCCTGCACACATGCCCCCTGTGCAAAAGTGCTACCTGGGTCTAGAGCTGTGCCTTAGGAACACCAACTAAGCAGCAGCTGTTACTAAGCAGGGAAGCAGCAAATTGTTGGGCATGACAGCTTAATATTTATTGGACAGTAATTCCTTGTCATTGTTTTATGACTGAGTTGTGTGTGCCAGAAATATACTTTTGTGCAGAGACCTTGTGTATGAACGGGACTAGATTACGCAGCTAATATCGAAGGGTTTTGGTTGGTACAATCGATTCAGTCACAACAAAATTGTTACCAGATACACATAGAACATCCCAGAGTACAATATCAATGCTGTAGCTTTTAAATGGTATCTAACCCATGACCTAACTATTATTTCCCATAACAGTCTACAGAACTTAACTAACCCAGCGTCATTGGGTTAGGTAGATTGCTAAATTTAGACCCTCCCTCTTCCTTCATGCTTCCTGACACCAAGGGGAGGAATGTCTCCTCTTTTCAGAAAAATCAATAGGCCAGAGAGTGAAATGGGAACGCAAACCTGAAACTGCTGGCAAGAGCTGAATCCAGGGAGCCTGCCATGCATCCCCACTCTTAATTGATTGTATTGCTTTGTTTTCTGGTGGCTCACAGCTCATCAGAGGGCTAATGTGCTGTATGTACGTGTGCGGGGGGAGGCAGACGGCAGGAGGTCAGGCTGTAGCGAGGAGGCTCCGCAGGACACCAGCAGGTCAGCAGCAGTACACTGGGCCACAAGCTGGGAAATGACTGCATCTTCACACCATACTGGAACTGTCAAGGCAGAAGGGGGTCTGTGTATGTAATAAACCGTATTGCTACTCGCAATCCGTGTTATTTAAATGTAGTCTGTTTATGTGCTTTTCTCTGTGGATGAACGCAGGAACATAAGAAAATTGCAGGAAAACTGAAAATTTGAGTCCGTTTCTAACTTTAAGCCCTGCAAAAGAGCATCAACACACTGTCACCATAGGTCTGTCTGGGAATGAGCATTCTGCAATCAAAACAGAACAGGGGTGGAAATCCAATCTCTTATGTGATCAAACTTTAGAGGGCTACATGCTGCTTTAGCTATTAGCTGTTTGCAGAATGTGCCATGGCTCAGTTCAACACCATTAAACAGGGCCACCCTATTTGCAAATGCAGAGTGAGGCCCCGCTCTATGCTGAGACTCTAGTAATGAATTAAATGAGGGTGTGTGTGAGTGTGTGTGTATCCCTATCAGCTGGGGAGGTAATGGCAAATCAGAACAACTCTCATTTCTGTTCTCCCTTGGAAGCCCACTGTTGACTTGCTACCTTTATTGGATTACACCAACTCTAATAGTGTCCCCTAATGTGTCTCTTAGAATAGTAATTGCCCCTCGCTAACACAGAATATCTTCTTTGCACTTAATCTGCGTGTTGTGTCTGAGTCAAAGAACAAGCACACTCCCCTTCCTTGGCAACCAGCATCGAGACGGTCTTCAGCAAGGCCAGGTGTGATTGAGTTTAACTGTCTGAGGGTGAATCAGGGCATTGCTGAAAAAGCACGCTCAGCAGAGCTTTCCTGGGTAAATAAAAACACCCCTTATTAAGATTACACATGGGAGTATACAGACTATGAGGCAAGTCTAGCACCAGTAACAAATTTGATGATTTCAGATTTTTATTGGGAGAGGAAAAGGACTTGGAGTTTAATTCCAAAAGTCTTCAGTGACTTGCCTAATAATTATTTGGCACACTGATCATATCCATTGTTGGCCGGTAATAACAGTAATGTGATTACTTTTTTCAGTAACGAGGGTAAGGGTTCATCCATTCCGTTACTGCGTTACTTAAACCTTAACCCCCCTTCAACCTTTTCTTTTCTCTCCTTTGAAATCTTAAAAGTTTTTGTTTTTTTTCAAATCCCTGTTGGTTTTTTTCTTTATAGGCATCTTAAGGACATGCTGGATAGTCTACATCGGCTATTAGCTGAAAAAAAAAAGCAAAACAAATGATGGAGGATGATGGTGAGACGCAGACATTCAGCAGCTGGAAGTTTTCCCATTACAGTGAATTTATCTCAGTCAAGGATGCAAAGAACATTATGGTCCGTTATAAACTTTGTGTGGGCTGCAAAACGCTTTCCACAGCGAAAAACACAACATCCAATTTATCAAAGCATCTGATACACAACACAGCGATGTGAAACTCAGGGAAAAACAAGGAGCCGCTGCTGCCAACGAAACACAAAGTAATGTAATGAGTAATGGAACTAATTACTGCTGCTGTTTAATAATTAGTCAAATGTGATTACTTTTTAAATAAGTAATAAGTAAAGAGTAATTGATTACATTTTCCAAGTAACTTGCCCAACACTGATCGTAACTGATATTATTTTTACTGCTTTCTTACTGCTATTTGATATTCTTAGTGCTTCTTTGCTGCATTGAAATGACACTTAAGAGGAGTTCCTGGTTTCTAAATAAGTATCTTAGTGCACAAAATCAAGCAACTGGAGCGGCAAGACTTGATTTGCCTCATTTTTGTCCTGCGACTCAACTTAATATTCCCTGCTCTCGCTGGAATTTGAGATCTTACGAAACACTTGACCCTTTTATATGGGACATGAGCTGAGATTTAGACTGCTTGATGAGAATCAAAGGCGACTTTTCGCATATTCCCTTGCTCCATTATGTTCTTCCTTTCTTAGGGCTTGAATTTACAGTTATTCTAAAAGCTGTTTTAACACATTAGGATACAACAGGAAATCATTCTTCATCATTTGATTATTTGGCTTGCGCTATTCAAAACATGCATTCAACAAGCTGTGCCTCCTGATGGCTCCATATGGTGTTGTTTCTATGCCGTTTCCGCCCCGGGGCTGCGATTCCAACACATTTAGGTAGTCGTGTTGTTTTAGATCTTAAATCAGAAGCCTCATGAATTTTTTATTACGCGCCACCTCACGGAATCGCTCTACTTGGGGAAACGGAGGCCTTCAATGAACAAAACATTAAAGGAGAAAGACCTTAAAGACGATCACTCCGGTTCAGCAGTGTAACTATTCCGTTGAGATGTATGACAGCAAATATTAAGTGACATACAGCAGGCATAGCCTCACTATCTGCTGCTCCCTCCTCAAACCTCTCTTTTTTTTTTTTTGCATCTCTTTCTCTCACTGACTGACTGAGTGTGGGAGTCGGTGTGGGTCTGAACCCCATGAGGAGTTCCGCACAATGTTGTGTGATTTCCTCCTATCAGCAGCTTATCTAAGCCCGTGCCCCTCCAGTGCAGCCTGACAAGGTTTTGTAAAAGTCTCGACAATGGGATTAATTAGCCCTGATTTCAGGACTTTAATGCAGCTTTCGTGGAAGACTTAATAATGCTCTATGAATCTAATTTGCTGCATTTCCTCTTTGCTGAATGGGAAGTATTCAATCTAAAACCTGAATTGATTTTAGGAACTGCGCGTATGGTGTATGAGCTTGCTGCGTGTGAATAATGGAGTGCGATGCCGGGATCACACTTAATCCGCGATGCATTTGTGTGTTGCTGGAAAACTGTGTGCAGAGTTCAAGGCTGCTGGGGCGCAAACATGCTGAGATGAAAGCGGTTAGACGTGGTTATCGGTTGTAGCATTACGAGATGATTCATAGACAAAACGTTTTCTTCTGCAAAACTGCATGGAAAGCTTGTAGCATCTTCATCGCAACGCATCTGCAATGGACTGATGCAGCGGGAAGCAATTCTCTCATTTGAAACTTGAACTCCCATTGGATAGTAATGCATTCAACACATTAAGTGTGATTAAGTTGGCACGCCACAAGTCTTCCACCTTAAACCACTTTTGATTGGCTGCTATGCGGTCCAAGACATGCTGTATGCAATGATGTAGTGGTAAATGAATAATTGGGCAAACTATTACCTCCAATAGAAGGTAAACAACCACCGATATAAGCTAAAATCAATTAGATTGCCTCTTTTTCCTCAAAAGACCCTATGGTCATGATGTTGCCAGGTCCTACAGGCAATTCTGCAGGCACTCCACTTGTGTTTAATTAAGTTCCTAGTCCTGTGAGTACCTGCACAGGGTAAAGCTTTCAGTGGAGCCTTAAGAGAGGGTTTATCACCTTTATCAGTTAATATCCTCCCATGGGGGATGCATTCCAATTGAGAGTATTTATAGCTATTAGCTACTTTTCTTTTGTTGCACAAAAGGCGTTTGAACAATCTCAGGAGGTTTTATTCTCCCTAAGAAATAATTGGAGTTTAGGTGCTACAGGACATGAAGGATAGAGAGAGTCGTTGGAGCTATTATCATAATTTGTCTCCATAAGTGATATATACCTAAGGTAGTTGCTGAGAAGTTATGCGTCACTCATCTCACTTTTCTCTTGAAGAAAACTCAGGAGGAGGTCCTGAAATCCTGAACACCTGGAAGTGGAATTTTAAAAAGCATCATGGGAAAAAACATTTAGTAGGCTTTTACCTTATTTCTGTAGTTTTTGGTTGCTGTTTTTATTCATTAAATGCATGGTGACCTTGTTTTTTTTTTGAGGCCATGATGATGATAGTAGCAGCTAATGTATCATCACACCCAGCTCAGATAACTGGCTTCCAGCACACTCACCGCTCTCATACCGGCACACAGCACTGACCAGTGGGTCATCGCATCACTGTTTTGGTTGGAGCTCTTTAATAATGTTAGCTATCATAACCGGACCAATACACATACAGCAAATTACCACAGGATCTGTCTATTGACCCCAGTGTGGCCTGAGTCTTGGCAGGCTGCCATCAGACGCTAGGAAGAACTCCATGACATTTAAGTTTTCTTCTCAGTGGAGAATTTCTTCTTGTGATACTGAAACGGTTCTGTGAAAGTAATCTAAGCGCTAGTTGCAAGTGAAATGCATAGTTTGGCTCTGGTGAGAGCCATACAGCGTGGACAGCTAAATGTAAAGGGGAATAAATGTATGTAGGCACAAAATCTACAAAATGCCTTTGAATCCCATTAATCTAGCATTAACAGGTGATGTCAGGTGTCATCAGCTTATGTTAACTTATGTTAGGCCTCCACTGGGAGCCAGGTTCCACTCCAAGCAGCGATTCAATATTGAGCCTGCTTAGTTCACCTTAAACCAGAGCAGTCTGCCTGCAGGCTCTCCTGTGTATCCAGTCGTGTTGCTACACTGCAGGCTGCCAGAACAACATGTTTAGAAGGGAGGGGGGGCAGGGGTTTGCTATTCCTATCATTTTATGTCATTAGGTTGAGTATATGAAAATAATTTCTAAAAGTAAGCTGATTGATTGGTCGACTCCAGTGAAGTCAGCTTTCTACATAACACTAGTCCATACCCTGGGATGCGCGCGCCACAACTACGTGCAGACTTGCCAAAAAAGGGCATAAACAGCGTAAATTTGGGAAAACGGAAAAATCAGCTTCGTCAGTCCCTGCCTATGCCAATGCTCAACGCCCATGTGCAGTTTCAGATTGATTGGCCAACCCATTGAGGAGCAAAATGGATGCAGACAGACAGACAGAAGGACATAGTTTTCCTCATTTTATAGTAGGATAATGGGTCCACTTGTAATTGCCGCCGGTGTATTCTGAAACCGGCCAGGATGACCCGCTTCAACCTGACGGCTGAGACCGTAACCGGCGCTCTCCTATTGGCTGAGATACTGAACAGAGTTAGAAAGAGAACCAGACAAAACACAAGCAGGCTGAGAGTTCACGTTTTCTCCTGCAAGATGTTTTAGCTTTTAATGATTTTCTGTCCTTGTGCCAGCATGTTTTGTGTTAACACCACGCATAGCTGCTGAAATAAGGATTCTTGTTGTAAAATACACAAGCAACATTAAACATTCTTGAGCATTATCAACACTAAGCGTATCAAAAGTGTTTCATTATTAAATTAATAAGTGATTTCCCTTCATGCCATTTCCTTTGTTGAAGAGTACCATACATACTACCAAACAGCGAAGCGAATTAATGGCAGGCAGCTGCAGTAACAGGCGCACATTCTCTTTCATAGTTTCTTTATTGATTCTGATATTCCTTTATTTAATATAAATTACATTGTTTATTAATGCTTTTTCACTCACCGCCACCGGATGCCTTTTTGCACTTGATTTTATCGGCTAACTCCGCCCACGCTGCCTACATCAAACGTTTCAGACGCAACATTTGTTCTAAATACAACTTTGGCAAAACAACAAATAGCATAATTTTCACCTTTTCACTGTAAAGAAGGAATATGCAAGAGTGTAAAACCCATGAAAAACATTAGAATAGCCATTTCCAAAGACACGCCCTCTAGGGTTTCTCAACTTGACTCTATTGTTCAAATTCCAGTGGCAACAGATGAACCAAGACAACCAGGAGGTGGGGGGGGCGTGGGGTCGGGGGGCAGGGGGGGGTGTCCGCATCATCACCGTCTCTTGGGGAGTGGAGATGCACCACAGGTCAGCGGGGGCAGCAGACTTAGTTGATGGCAACCTGCACTCACCATGATGAAGGGAATTTGTGCAGTGTACATCGGCTTTTAAATTGGAGCCAGTGGTGCCGCGCATCTAGTCTCCCCATGCCTGATAAATCCCCATCAACAGATCCCCATAGGTTGTTTGGTACTCTGGAGTCTCTTTCATTTGTGGACATGGATGGCAGCTGTTCAACTCTGCACTACTCTCAGGCCAAAGAACCAGCTGAATATCACATGTAATGCCAAGGAATTATCCTTTAATGTACAGGTAGTTTGTTCGCAGTACATTTCAGTAAAATAGTCTGTAAGTGACCAACTCTGATGTGCACATTATCCCTTCATTTTCAGTATGGCTGCAAAACTCTCACTGAAAGTTGCTTTATGTGTCAGTATTTGTGTCTCCAAATTTCACACAATTGCAGAGTTCTTTCAAGTAAGACTGTATAACAGTGTTTGAACTAAAATAGCAATCATTGTTGGCCCTTATGAAAACATTTTTGCATCTTAACAAGGTTTGGTACGCTGTCCTATTTTTCTGCATGAGTCTCTTTTGTGTTTGTATATTTTTTGTCTTACTTACTGTGTGCTTGTTATCCCACTGCAAATTGTCGCTGTCAGGTGAAAACCTTGTATCTATAGCCTTGTTTTAGCTTGATCACAATGCATTTTTGACTTTATCCTGTGGATTTTCTTTTGGTTTCATAAGCCCAAGAGATCAGAGAATTTTCTCAACCCTCTGAGGAGTGTGTAATCTGAATTGAAAACATGAAAATCACCAAAATTGGAGTTACATGGTTTTCACAGGACAACAGCGAAACTGTTGTAAGTAGCAGCCAGAATTTTACCTGACTATCACCAAGGAGAGGTTTGTCAAAATCAAATGAAAATGAAACGTACATCGTGATTCATCTACTGCTGATGGTCAGTTAGTGTACATAAATGGTTTGTGAGTTGTCTTTTGTTGTTTTTGCTTTTTTTAATCTTCTACATGTTGGGTGTGAGGGAACCTAACCGTCCATAGTGGATGTGTTTCAGTGGTCTGGTATGAGGATGTAACTGGACAACCTCGGGATGAGGAGATTGGCTGGGATCATTCTGGAGAATGGTAATTGCCTTCCTCCGGCTCGAGCTCAGTCACACTCTGTCAAACACTCATCTGGCCGCGAACACACACACACACACACACACGCAGAGCAGCACCGCTGGAGCAGCACCCTGGAAAACATGCCGGGCGCACACACACACACACTCCGGGTCGGTCGTTAGCCTCCGCATGTTTTTACTGCGCGGTGCTAATGGGAGTCTGTGTTCCGCTAATGTGTTCGGCTGATCAGCCTGTCTGGGAGCGCCATAACAGAGGCTGGGAGTCTGACTCATGGGAGGGAAAAAATGACATTTTTTCCCTCTGGCATTTCACCTGCTGCTTGAATATAGGTTTTGTCTGTGTGGGGATTGACTGGTGTTGACCTCTGCTAGAAAAGAGAATGAAGGTTTTTTTTTTCTGCTGGTGTCCTTTGAGCAAACGCTCCCTGATGATTACCTCTGTGTGAGTGGCCATCACACTCCCCTTAGGCCAGGGACTCTCTAGAAGAGTTTTAAGACCCATGCCGACTTCGAAAACACCATGCATCACACACAGAATGATGGATGTCGCCGATTCTTTTTGTGTCTCAAAGATGCTCCCACTAGGTGATTCCACATGGACCACTAAGAATGTCTTGCTGACTCCTGAAATGTCACTGACGTCAGGACCTGTAATCTCATAACTTACATTCATTATTGGACAAGGGATCCCAAAATATTTTATTCCATGGACCTTAAATAGACACATTGAATAGGTGCATTATTATCATTAATTCAAGTTTTTTAGTACACCACTTTCGCCTCATCTCACTGTAAACTGAACTCTTTTTGTCTGTTGGCGGTCTGTGATCCCGACGCACCACAGGACTCGTTTAGGAGCCCGCAGATGTCGGGTCGTAAATATCAAACATGTTTGATATGATCGGGAATCTGTAAACCCCTCACACTACCAGATAATCGGTGCCAACCACCGATCACGACCGAGCTTCCTGTCGGGATTTCCCCCACGACCGTTATGGGCCAATCTGGTTTAAATTGGCCCCATAATCCTCTAGTGTGTCCCCAGCCTTGGTGTTTTTATTTTATCGAGGCAATATGAAGGCAGACAGGGACGCAGAGCTGGGGCGACACAGGAGAAAAGGCTGCTGTGGGATTTGATCCCGCGGCGGGCGGGTCAGCGGGGGTGTGCGGCTACATGTGGCTCTAGAGGTGAGCTTATTAAACACTACACCATCTCTCGACACAGGCACAGAGATTACACCTTGATTGCAGAGAATTACAGGCTTTAGTCAGTTCAGCTGAATGACTCTCATTACAGAGGAGTCATTCGTCTAATGATGTTTATTGGGGAGTAAACAAAGCAGACCATTACAGAAGGGGAAGTATTACCATGAGCGTCTAAATGAGTGAATTTGCTGTTTTCCCACCGCCTCTGTGAGGTCTATAAACTAACCAATCTGAAATGCTTGGTAGGGTAATTTCACAGAACAAAAGGAGCCATTAGTCAACTGAAAATACATGTTGTCAACTATAGTCAGACACTCCATGCTTTACACTGACCAGGCATGAAAAGAGGACCAGAATTTCCTATACTCAAGTAGAAGCAGTGCCAGCTGTTTTTTTTTACTGGAATTAAAATCTACTTCAGTAGAAGCAAAAAGAAGCTAAGTTAAAATGTAGCCTACGAAGAGTAAGAGTTACTCCATCAATGTTCTTTTTCTATTAGCTATCCAACTAGCAAGGCTAGCTAACTAGCTAACAACCAGGTTAATGTAAACCAATACTGTAGCTACATTAATGACTTTTTGGCTAATGTTAACTAAGCTACTATCATGAATACATTTGAGCATTTCATGTTAGAGTTAGTTAATGTTACCTCCACATGGTCTTTATACTTTTGCAGGTTGATACAGATGCAGTTTATGACGCCATGATGCAACAAAATGGAGAGCCTAAAAAAATGTAGTAAAGTCAAAATATACTTGAGCAAAAGTAAATTTACTGACTTCAAAAAATACTTAAAAAAGTACAAGTAACACACAAAAGCTAACATACTTGACCAATACTGCACACCCTTCGATATGAAATCAAATTTTTAGCTTCTCAAAGGTGTGATTTCACATCACTTGCCTTGGAAACTTTGCGCTAAAAGACTGGAAACCGTATCAAAGAGTGTGTGTCTGGAATTGGACATGACCGTTGGCCATTGCACTTTAATGTAACGAGAGTAAATGTCATTTTTTTATTCCAACCTTGACAGTGACCTATCCAGAGTATAGCTCAATACAAAGCCTAATGCAAAGCTGAAGGCAGAGAATTATCATTCAGTAAAACTCTCCTGGGGACATCAGAAATGATGTAGGGTCTGATGTGGGGCGTAAATGTAAAAACAGACCCAGCGTGAGTCTATATTCCTCCAGTCGCCCCCTTGATCCTGACGCTTTCACCCATCTGGGTTATTGACTGCAAACCTGGGCCAGCCTCTGCTTCCCCGGGCGCTCCGTCCCGCCGCTGTTGGTCCGATCACTCCTCCGCCGGCTGTCAGCTCAGGGACAGAGCTGATTTATAGCACGCATGGGCAGAGTGCATATTTCCTCCGCTGTGAGAGATAGCTAACATACCTATGCTGACAGTGAGGATGTAGAGAGGCAGAGAAGCAATAGCTCGGCAGCGGTTTCAAGGTGGCGGGGCTTTTTATAAGCTTTTATAGAGCGCAGACGCTGCCAGAAGTCCTCCTAATAATGGGAACGCACGAGCATCAGAGGCATGGTGCTCCATCATTGTGTTTGCTTAAATAAGATTCCTGAGGCTGATGGCCTAGGTAAAAGCACAGCATCTTTATTCGCACAATCAATCCACCTCCCAGCCCCCCAACCCCCCCCTCCCTCCAGTAATGAAAGTATTGAACACCCAAATGTCGACGGTGAATCAAATTTGAATCAACTTTGAGTAGGCGAGGGTGATATCTTTTGCATTACAACATAAAGTGTTTGTTAGATGTATCCTCCCTTTGAGCTCTGCAGCTGGAATGCTGTAGGAATAGCCCATTTGCGATGATTCAATATGCATTAAACATCTGATAGTCCTATTTTCACACCCATCTATCCACTGTTTCTTTGTCAATGCCATTTTGATGACTGGCGTCTAATAAAAGACCCACTCTGTTTGATCCATTTTTAATATTCTACCACACAGAGATGTTTACAAAGCTCAAAGTGCCATTTTCCTGAAATATATTTCATTCGCTTTCAAGTGTTTTTTTTTTTTTCCTCATTATATGGGTCTGAGAATATGGGTCTGAAAAAAGAAGTGAAAGATTTCTTTAATTGTGACTCACTCTGCTGTTACTAAAACATTTTTAGAAGTATACCAATTTAATCGTTGGGAAAAGCATCAGCGTGGGGCCAGGAAACATTTGAGCCCAAGTAATACTATCATCCATCAATATTTCATGACAAGCTATAGAGAAAATTTGCCTTGATTCTCCAGTCCATTTATTGTTTTTCAAAACAAACGGATGCGTTCAGGGAACCACTTGTTCATTTACTTTTAGTTATGGGATACGGTTGGTGCTTCTAGGTCATCACTCTATGTACTCTGGGTCTGTGTTTTACTATATAGTTTTTTTCTTTATGTTCACATTAGAAGAATTCATCTCTTTACACAAGATAAAAGAAGTAAGAAATATGTAAAATACAGTACCATATCAGTATATGTATATAAAGGACAGGTTGAAACAACAGTACAGCATTAATCTCTGATTAATATTTTGTTGTAGTCTAGTCTGTAGTATCTTGTTTTTTTACTATCAATACGAGTGAGTGAATTCACAAGTTGTTTAACTGGCATTTAGGTATAGATGTGCCTATATAAAACATTTCCATATCATATAAGAAAATGTACAACTTTACAATAACAAAGTATGTCTTTCAGAGCAAACATATACAATTGAAGGAAAAGCCACTTTCAGATACAGATACAAATATATATATCATCATTCTGTGATGTTCAGTGCATTCCAGGAGTTATTTTATGATGACGTGTTTTTACTTCTTTGGTGTAGTAATTTACATTTTGGTGTACCCACTATCCCTCAACCTGCCTCATCTACTTCTATATCAGTTAGTGATTTTCAACATTTCCCAGAATACCTTCGACAAGAATGGGCCTGAACTTGTTGCATTCAGCTGCGGGTTATACATCTAGGTGGAGAGAGCAAAAGCAGTATCACAGCAAGAGTCGAGAGTCGAGAGTCGAGAGTCGAGAGTGATGGTCACTTCTTTTTGGGCATTTTAGGACTTTGTTCTTTGTCCTGGCTCACGCTGACATTCATACATTTGATCTTCAGTCATGTAAACCAATAGGAGCAGAGCTCTCCTATGGGGCGGACCGTCATTGGTGCTGCTTCGGCAGCGGGGTAAACCAATAGGAGCAGAGCTCCCCTATGGGGGGGTGGACCTCCACGAAATAGAACTACAGTACAGTATAGTCAGTGCCTAGGTTAGAAATCTGCAAAAAATATTTTTTTTTTGGTGCGACCAAACTTATGCCAGACCCCTGAACAGTGTTTTGGCAAATTTTGGAGTCGATCGGAGCAATGGTGTGCCTTGCAACTCCGGACAGACAGACAGACAGACAGACAGACAGACAGACAGACAGACAGACAGAGAGACGGACAGACAGACAGACAGACAGACAGACAGACAGACAGACAGACGCGCCGCCAATTATAGTAGTAAGATAGGATTTACCACAGCTGTGAATACCGTGACGGAGCCACGTTACCGCCGTGTTATCCTCAGCTGTAGGCCGGGAGACAGCCAATCAAAACCAACATGTTAATTAAGCTTTACATATTTAACACCTTGTCCACCTGTGTGTCAGTGCAGTGGACCACATAGACTTGTCAAAACGCCACCTCTCCCTCTTCTTTTCTAACCACAATCAGAGGAGTCATATTTATTAAACATTTCCACGTGTTTCCAATGATAATTAATTCCCTGGGACACAATATCTTTATTTTTTGATTTTTTAATCATTTACATTTATTTCCATTAGTTAACATTCATTTCTACAATATACCATCTGACTAGAGCAGGTGGTATTTGTTGCACCACTTTCACAATACAGTACAGGAAAAATGTTAACGCTAATAACGACCCGGTATTTCACGTTTATGAATGAGAAAACACCCTACCGTGACGGTATTTGCCGCTAATGTTCACGTTTGTGAATACGCGTACGCCCCAAGTGGCTGCATTGCATTCTGGTCTATTGAGGCAACTGTTGGTGGAGAAATTGGCATCTTTTCTTCTTCTACGATGGATTTCTCCCTGTGTGATTGTTGAACGTTGGTGCAAAATGGCGGCTCTAGAAAGAAGCCCTCGCTCTTGGATTCTATGGGAGTGACACCAAAACCTGACATTTACCATTAATGTTTTAGATCGCTGAAAAAACGTCTGTTATCAAACTCCACTGTCACTGCATTGGAAACATCATAATGTCACATCATGTATGATTGAGCAGTTAAGATCCAAAATATCATCATTTATATACACCCTGCATTCACGTGGTGTCGGATTTACAGTCTGAACGAGTTTCCGACCAGAAGTGCAACATGAACTCCTTATTATGTCGGATGATCAAGTTGGAGAAATGGGGATTGTGGATGCAGCACGAATTGGCCGAGTTGTGTCAGTTGCGTAACCGTTCTTTCCAACATGGCTGAAACAGAGCAGAGTCATACGTGAACATAAGAAATTTCACACAGTAAAGCTGAAAATGAAACAATAGTACAAATTTAAAAGACATGGATATTTCTTGATAACTATAGTGCTATGGCATTCAATTTCCAGTGGTATTTACGTTCATAATCCCCGACGATTGCTTGCTAGCTAGGCTATCGCTAGCTCCATTGCTAACGTTAGCCTAGAAGGCTGGCAATGTGTGTAAACAGTCCAATTTTCCAACTATAACGTACGTGAACACGAACTAGTAGGATGGCCGAGTTGTGACGTATTCCCGACTCGGAGAAAAGTACGACCTGACATCACTTGAATGCGAAACACTAATCTGAAAAAATATGTAGCTATTCACACTGTTTTTGCTACACAGCGATGACCACAGCGTTTCTTGTATTGTTTGAAGGAACAACCATGGCCCCGGGGGCTTCTCAGCACCCGTCTTTATCATGTGTTGACAAAGCCACCACAGATGTCCGATGCTAGATATGTCAGCGCTCACACTGTTGGCTTCAATTCACTTGCCCCTCTATCAGCCGGCGGTGAGACGATGAGGAGTGGAGATATCACACTGGACACAGAGAAATAAAAACTGCTGTTCAGTGCACATCGGCGGGTCTCGGTGTTCAGCACCCAGGAGGGATGTGACTGTCTAAATTCAATGCATTCATTTGAGGACACGGAGCTTGTCCAAAGCGCTTTGTCAGCCAGACAAAGGAGCGGACAATGCATGCATTTCCTTTTGCTGATTTTCTATCAATATGCATTCTATTGTCCAAGCCTCTCATCCATTGTATATCTGAAGATGGCCAATATTTATTGAACAATCAATATTCTAGCCTGACATACTGTACCGTTGTGGATTCTTGTTCCTGATTGCAGCAATCACATGAGCATGCAGTGGATAAGCGTTTAAAAAAAGGCAAAAAATAAAATGTTTCGCTACAGGCTCTTGAATAATGCATCCTACTTTTATTAAAATGGCCTAAATAGCAGTGAGCACAGCATATGGAAAAATTGGGATAATATTCCAGTTACAGTACAGTGCAACTCTGGCAAACAGCTTTTTAAGGTCCTGTTCCAAGCTAAAAATGGATCATTTAAATGCCCCCTCTCCCCCCTGCATGTAATCAGGCAAGGACAAAGCTAGCATGCTGCTGGGCCTCTTTGGATTCAAGGCCCAATCATTCACAATAGGACACAGTGGTGCTGCAAAGTCAGCCTCACTCAACCTTCAATCTACGGTAAATTGAGCGAGACTCACGTATGACAGAAGCACACAAGAGAGAGAGAGAGAGAGAGAGAGAGAAAGGAGGAAGGGAGGTGATGTGATATGTAGGAGAGCATCTGACAAAGCAGGCATGCGGTACCTTTCTGTCATACAGTAAGAAGTATGTTCCCCATTAAAGGATCACTCCATCGTGTCTTATTTATCTGTACATTAGGCAAGATTTTGATGTAAAAATATTTTGTGGTTACCTTGCAGCTCTCACTAACTCCAGAAAAGTTCAAAACGCTTTGAAAACAGTCAAGAGTTTTTTGTTTTATTCTGCATGAGTGTCCCATCTTAGTGAAGACTTTATTGTAAACCATGGCTGATTTCAGTGCGTTTATGGAAGAAATGCTTTTGGTACAGGACTTAAGGTGGATTCGCTTCTACTTTTTACACACTGCATCGGGGCATTTGGCAATCCTGACCCCGTAACGGAATATGAGGGCATTTTCACACTCACTCAATTTACTCTGGAAGAGATTTTGTGTCAAGACTTAACACAAATGTGACAGCGGCATCATTGACAAAACTATAAATAACTTTGAAACCCCCTGAATCGAAGTCACTGGAGTGTTTTTGGAGGCGTAAGGAGCTAGAAGTCCATAAATTTCAATTCATATTGTTTCCAAAGAGACAGTGGATACAACAACAGTTGCTGGGGGTAGATATTAAGTCATAACTAGCCACATGAGGAGGTCGGAAACATTCATCTGAGGCTTTAAGAACTCAGCTCAGCCAGTGAGGACATAAAACAGCGTCCTTTCCATCAGCAACTTTGTTGTGGCAGTGAGCGAAGAAAACTGTCCACGGAGGTTTTGTATAAAGGCCACCCCTGCGTCTTTAACCATGAAGAAAGATAGATTCTCAGTCAAATTGAATCACAAGCTGTGAGCTGGCAAGAATAACAGATGCTCCCGTGTGTGTTTTCCAATTCGCCGCTCAGGCCGGGTTTCGCTTTATCGGCCTCTGCAGAATACGAGGCGGACACTTCAGCCACTTCAGTCCGTGTCTCTTTAATCTCGGAGACGGTATGGGATTTGACATTATAGCCGCTTCTTTCACTGTTACTGTAGCAACCTTTGATACAATGGCCTATTGTGATGTGAAACTCACATTTTCACGTGACCACTGAAGATTCAACCTGAGCTGAAGCTCTGGAGAACAACAGTCTGGATCAGGAGGAAACTGTTTTGCTGTCTATCTGCTGTAGAGATGGACACATCTAAAGATAGCATGTGCATTTTGATATAGTTGTGCATATGATTGCGCAATATGATGCTGTTTTCACAAAAGAAACCATCAGGATCATCTTTACCCAAAACAAGTCATTATCTCATATACTGAATGACCGAGGCATTGCATCAGTCATAAATATATAAAAAAGAAGGGAAAAGAATAGGCGAGGTGTCTAAATATAACTTCTGAGAAAGGGAAAAAAGCTGCTTTCCCTACAATACATTTTGCCTCTATTATCTAACTCTGGCTTTGATGATTTCTACATGCAAAGGATCACAGAAGCTTTACAGTGAATTATGCACATTATCTTTTTCCACTCCCTCATTAGAGATATGGCGCAATGCATCACAGTGCTTGGCAGGTGAAGGCAGTGAGGATTAGGCTGCTGTATTGTGTCAGTCAGTCACAGGCTGGACAGCGAATGCTTGCAAGCTCGCTCCTCCCTATAGGTGTTAGTGTCTTGCATTTACCAAAGCGGGCTTGATTAGTTGTACATGGCTTAATGCAGTCCACATCATGGCATGTCATTGCTTGATACCCGTTACTGCTCAATTGGTCAAGTGGAAAATTTGATTAAAAGTTGTGAAACGTCACCAACCCCAACCTTGCTCTGACTGCATGTGCTCTGAACACAGCCAACCACTAGAGGGCAATCCCTGTGTGACAGAATGAAAGGATCATTCCAGCAACTACAACATGGAAGAGACACTGACAGGCTTCTTTTATGGTCTGCCTGTCCAGTTCTTCCTCTATATGTAGGTATATCCCAGTATGGAAAAAGAGCATTCAGAAACCAGGTTTTAGCTTGACTCTGAACTCATCACCAGCATAACGGGGTGGTACTGACAGAGGCATTTCTTGTGATTAGTCAAACGTGGTGAGAAGCCCAAAATTTCACTCTCGGAGTCTCTAAATAAAATAGAAAACTCCACGATCACGGCTCTGCGGTATTGACTGAGCCATCATTATGAAGTATCACCTTAGCCACGGGCGAGATTACATTAGAAGCAAACAAATCATTTTCTTCCCAGCATAGTCAATTCAGGACCGCCTACTCTGCATTAACATTAAGACCGAAGCAATCCAATGCCTAATCGATGCTCAGTGATGCTGGAGCGCTGACCGGCGTGGCAGTGAAGCAGTGCCGCCGACCGGCTACCCGTCTCCCTGTGTCACATAGTCCATAGAAAGAGTAGTAGAGCCTGTGGTGTTTCTGCAGAAATTAATGCGCACAGAGGACAGAGCGTGCAGCTGCAGTGTCGCACCCATGATGGGGATGGAGGTGTGGCGTGGGCAGGCGGGGGTCAGTCCCTTGTTCGAGGGCGCTTCGGTAGTGATGGTGCCGTCAGATGCAAAGCCAGACACCTGCAAAGGCCATGCGCATGAAGCGTGTCATTCAGTCCTAGCAGGCCGCACCACACAGCGGTTTTGGCTAGGTTTTATTGGGCGCAGCTGTAAATCTAATCTGATGTTTTGTTTAAAAAAAAATAAGGAAGGCTGGTTCCACTGGAATAGTGCAAAAAACACTGGAGGGATTTACACTCACCGGCCGCTTTATAAGGTACACCTGCTCATTAACGCAAATAGCCTGCTCCTCCAAACAGCGGATCATGTGGCAGACATGATGAAGCGGTTTCATTTGTTTTTCGACCAAACATTAGAATGGGCGAGATGCGTGATCTAAGCGACTGATTGTTTGTTGTTGGTTCAGCATCTCAGAAACTGTTGCCCTCCTGAGATTTTCACGCTCCACAGTCTCTGGAGTGTACAGAGAACGATGCGATAAAAAACATCCAGTGAGCGAAAGCAGCTTGTTAATGGGAGAGGGCAGAGGAGAATGGGCAGACTTGTGCACGCTAACAGAAAGGCCACAAATGCTCCAATAACAGTGGTGTGCAGAAGGGCATCTCACAACACACAAGCTGTTGGCCCTTATGATAAATGGGCTGTAGCAACAGATGACCAGCCAGTAGAAACTAGATAGGTGTACCTAATAAAGTGGCCGGCGAATGTACGCTTCCTTGTTAATCACATTTAGGATGTTGGATGTAGGATGAAGGAGCTACGGTGAGTTCTGGCAGCAGCTTCCAGTCAAGCTGAGCAAGTTTAGCACTAAATGAGCGCTCTGCTGATGCTCTTAAAGGGTAATGCTCCGAACCAACGGGGACGCTGACATTGCTGTGAGTGGGCCGCTTCGCTGCAGAGTACGCTCTCGCATTCAGACTACCCATTTATAAACCAAAGGTCAGGTAGGAAGGGTATTTGCACCAAGGGACAGTTCTGAAAAAATGGCAGCATAACAAGAAGCTGTCAACCACTGCATATGCACATGATCCATCGCAGGCTCTGGGACCGGCGCGCCTCTGGGAAGAGACAGGGTTTTATATGTATCAAAGGTCACCATGGGTTGGGTTTCTATACCACAATTATCATGAACATGTGGTATGCACTCGAACCATGTAAGCCACCAGTATGTCTGCTTTTTTTAATTCCACTTGCCCGCCCCTCCCCTCACGGATGGAAATGGATGATGACATTCAGTCATTAGAAAACAAATTAATCATTTTATATATTCCAATTTTCTTTTAATGAGTTCCGTCGGTCTAATACCCATACTCCCTCTGGAAGAATTAAAAAAAAAAGGGAATATCCTTACATAATGCCAATGCCAGCCTAACTGCAGGTTATACCTTTAAATGTAATATAACACTGAACTGAAAAAGGAAAGGTTCCTTATAGGGGTTCTTTGGTTAAATGTAATGACTCAAAAGGACCCTCTGAATTGTAAAAATGAAAAAATTGGTAAATCAGAATAAAGAACTTATTGAAATACCTAGTGATTCTTAAAAAGGAAGACCTCTGATGAACATTAAACTGCATTTTTAAACAGTTCTTTACCATACAAGTCATATAGAGCCATTTGAGCATTGAGAACCTTGCTACAGCACCAAAAGGGGTTTTGCTCAGATGCAAGCCTAAAGAACCATTTTATGGTACTATATACAACCCTTTTTATTGAGAGTGTATGGGTATACCCACCTCTTTCTCTGAGCTTAATAGGGTATATTTATCTTTAAGGTAAATTGCCATTGACCTGCTGTATGGATGGCGGGTCAGAGTATTATCATATCTACCTCTTAGCTGAACAAACACAAAGCTGACACGGCGCACAACTGACATTCTGAGGTGAGGTGAGGTGAGTTCGCACCTGTGCTTTCCAACCAATGGCGCAGCAGAAACCCTGCCAACCTGTTGAGCGGATCTGCATGCACACGGAATAATCGAAACCCTGCCTCCCTTTTGGCAAAACGCGTAAAACCCCAGAGTGAGAGGCGCCGAAACGCCGCCAGAGCGCTGAACCTCCGTCCCTGAAAGAGTTAAATGGTTTTCCCATGTACGGAGCGGCTGGCTGGAGGTTAGTTAGGCTGTTGCGGTGCAGAGCTTGTGGACGCGGCGGCGCACAGCAGCGCACCAACCCGGCCAACTTGACACCAAAGCAGCCACTACCACAGAAACACAAACCCAGCCATGTCGGAGCGAAGGAGGATCTCTGGATTGTCATTTGACAGCGCTCTGTCTTACTACTACTGAGCGAGTGTGAGAGGGAGAAAGGTGCCTTTCTTTCCTTTTTTTTTTTTCTTTTTCTTTTTTTTTTGTGGTTGTGTGGATTTCAGCCCCCATGGACGGGCAACGGGGCTTTTACGAGATGGAGAACCCGACCGAGAACCCCAGCAAGGCGGCGGAGTATCTCAAGGAGCTGAATAAAATCATCGAGACCCAACAGGAGCTGCTGGAGAAGCAGAGGGTCCGGATTGAGGAGCTGGAGCTCCAAGTGACGGATCTTTGCAAGGAAAACGTCTGTCTGAAGGATCAGCACCAGCGGCACCTGGCCACCTGCAGACTCCAGCAGGGCAACCACTCCACCTTAGGAGCCATAAAGGAGAATGTCATGCAGGAAAAGTAAGTTGGCTGTCAATTTGGGCCACATGGATTGGCTGAATAGGACGTTGTCAAAGTTTTTTTTATTTCTCCTTTCTTGTCGGCCAAGTAGAAATTGTTGGAGAAACCTCTCCAATGGGCGGTTTCTCTCGGCGTTCACCAGTCAGGTGTAACCACGCAATTTAAATGAGGATGCCTTCTTCGTCAGGGATCAGTCTTATTATTTGAGAGAGCAAGAGTGTGTAGTTGCTTTACACTGTCTGGGGATTATTTCAGTCACACACACATACGCACGGCTTACACGCGCATTGCGTAATATATGAATGGATCTCGTTAGGCAGCACTCTGTGTTAGATAACAGCAAGTAAATACTGTGGAGAGCATGAACTACACCAGCAAACCCTGCTAGAAGTCTGGACCAGTGGGTGTGATGCTGTTGTCTTTATTATTATGGAAGAGGAAATCACGACCTCTCTGTTGTGGCGTTGTCTAAAACCAAGTTTACGCATCTGAATTGGTCGTATATGCTGGGGTAGAGAGCTTAACTCTTACGCCATCATCTATCTGCCACAGCACTACTTTCAATACACTAACTAGAACCCGCGATGTGTAAATGTGTAGATGTCTGTTTACATGTAAGGGGTTTGACTTATTTTCCTCGCACAACCGTGGGAGGCTTTTAATTTGAAACGACGCTCGTTGGTTTGGAGACCTGTCCGTTTCAGCGACGCTGCTACTATCAGAAATGATTCAGTTGAGATGTTGCATGAATACATCAGGGCTGCCAAAACATTTAAGATTTATTGTTTCGTGAATAGAATTATTCATGTCTGTTATTGATGTATATCTTAATCCTATAACTGATGCATTTTAGTAGATCCAATGCAGGTTTGAAGTGGAATTATTGCTAAAATACAAATGAAGTAGGGCTTTTGGAAGCTTTTGAAGCCAATGTTGCCAAAGCAAAACAATACATCAGTTATGGATCATATGGACCATCAACTCATTCTGACATGATCTCACGTTTTATTCACTTCTCTAATTGTGTTAGAGAGCCTCACCTATAGTAACAGTCACTGCTTAGATCCCTTAAGGAACCTTACACCTTCTTATTACCATGAATGAACCCAGCTTGCCATTGTTTTTACCCATTGCCTTTTCTGATAAAGCATATTTTCCTTCTAGAGCATTGTCAGTTCTGAGAGACACATGATTTTTCAGGTTTGCATGAGGCTCATCATTTTGCAGCCATCATGCATGTCATCATGATAGCTTCCTTCTCTCTCCCTCACTCCCTCCAATCCACATTAAGTTGTGCAGCCTGCCCTAGTGAGAGTATGAAGTTACAGCATCTCGGTGGTGAATGATTAGCTCCACATTACAGCAGATGGTAAGACGATCCCGGCACAAGTTCAGACACCGCTGCTGAAACTACTGCCATCGCAAAATGTATTTTCGCACCCGAAAGCTGCATCCACAGCAATAACCCGTTTCTCTTTTTATTTTGTGCCAAGTGCGTAAACAGGAGCAGTGCAATACTGTAAGGCCTTTTTAACCTATGACATCATTATCATATTTGCTTACTCATCAGTTGTACAATGCTATAAATAGTCGTCACAGTGCGGAGCAGAACATTGTAGCTTGCTGGTTTCTCGGGGTTTTGCCATGGAAGTGTGGCCTTTCAGCAGCTAAGCACAAACAGAGCGGGGCAGGAGACTTCTTCACCAAATGTCCTGGGATGGCTCAGCTCCTTGGTGAAATGAAGCACACACAAGTGTTATACAAATATTTGGAGTTTAAAGCACTTGTCCGCACACTCATGCATGCACACATACACACACACACACACACACACACAGCTGACCGGGAGTCCTGTCCCTTGTGTTCGGTCAACAGTTGGGCCACGTCAGCTGTTCTCTTTGTGCTGACCACAGTCAGCTGGCAGCCCTGGCCTTGACTGGAGGGCCAATGGGGGAGCTGTGTTTCTCACCGGGCCACTAACACACACACACACACACACACACACACAACATGATGTTACTCTATCACCAAACAGCGAGCCATGTCACCCTGCTACTCCAGCAAATCAACAAAGCGGCTGAGAAAAGGCAGTCCAGAGATCTAGTCGATTTGGAAATACTGTTTTTTTTTTTTTTGTTGTTTTTGAAGGAGCGGGAGCCTGGTGTTCCCAGCACAATCCAGTTTTAAGAGGTAATCTCTCGGCCTGCAGGGAAGTGGCAGGGCTGCTCTTCTGTGTTTAGTCTGTGCTTTATTACGTTCTTAAAGCTCACAATCTCACACAGCCATTAACGAGGTCACGTTGCACGCGGATCGGTAGATGTGAGGCCTTGTGCGACGGAGTATACAGGCTTCCTGATCTGCATCATTAGCACTCATTTGTATGCTGGAATGCTGAACAGCCAACAGTGTTGTTAGCAAGACGGGGACCTGTGGAGTTAAATCATTGCATCTTCTCGTTTAATGGAGAGGAGAACTTGTGACCCAGAAGTTGCTGCTCGAAATCCCCTGACCGGTTGAATGGGGAAATGTGAGCGGAGGAAAATGAATGACACACACTCTCCTCTCCCTCGCTGTTTGCCGTCGAGAGGCCCTTGAGCAAGGCACTTCATCCCAGGCTGCTCCAGTGAAGCTGCACAGTGACCAATAGGGACAACAGTGTGTTTTTTAGCCCTTCCTCCGCCTGCAACTACCCTTCTAGCCATTGCAGTAAATGTGTTGTTCGTCAACTTGCTTTTTTCCCCCCCATCCTTTGTCCAGAGGAAGGTTTTTCAGCACACGTCCTGCTGTTTTGTGTTGTTGTTGTTGTTCTGATACTCTATTAGATCCTACAATGAGCACCTAGGAGGCTTCTGGAGCATATAGCCATTGCCTAGCAGGGATGCTTTTGAACCGTTAAAAGCCCGTACTGAATAAACTGAACTTTGCAGTTGCTCAGCCACTTCACCATCGCATTACGTTCACACATCTAGTAGTTAGGTAAAATGGATCTCCCCCCCCCCCCCCCCCCCCCCCCCTCCCCCCCCCCCCCCTCCCCCAACACACACACACACACACACAACCCCCATATCCATTACCCTTGTCAACAAGTGGTCTTCTGAGAATATCACGCATTTCAGACTAGAACTTCAGGCTGTTTTCATTCAGCTGAGACAGATGACCAGCGCACACCTTTAGCTCACTGTGTTTACATGTGTGTGTGTGTGTGTGTGTGTGTGTGTGTGTGTGTGTGAGCAGTGCTCTAGGAAATAATAGCACACCGGTCAGCAGCACCGAATGCGAAGCTAAATCACAAGTCGGAAAAGGCGAACATGGCCGTGGGAGATAGGAAAATTGGTAGGGAATGTAACAAAGTTTTGACTTTATGAGTAAGCACATATGCCATAGTTGCTGTGGGCAAGCTGTGAAATATGCACTGTTTGTGATGCATTTAAAGCCAAAGCAGAAATACATTTCACACAGGGAGCGCTGTAGATTTTGAACCCCGAGGGTGGTCTTGACAGCCTGCCATTTGAATACAGAAGATGAGAAGAATAAATAAACTTTAAAAAGGAGAATATACTTGGTAATGAAATATTCATGGCTGCTGTAGGACGTAAAAACCGATCTGCCATGTTATAGGATTCCTGCCAGCATGTGTAGCATACTGTACGTGTTTCCTGTTGTTCTTGTAACTAAACATTTTAATCCGAGAGCGAACACTTGGCTTAATAAAAACGGCGTATTATCGCTTTCATAGGGTGCAGAATCTGGTGAATTAACTCACAATCTGGACAGGCATCGGGAGGCAGATGCTAATGGGAAGTTGACGTATTGCCAAACCCCGAGTGAAGAAATAAATTATTGTCACTGAAACAACACAAAATCCATGGCTGCATTAAATGAAGCCTGAACAACACGGCTTTGTCTGTGCATCTCCATTTAACTTTTTCACATTTGTTGAACCCTTTCAGTCGAACGGCTTTGAATCTGTCCCCTGGTGTGACATCATGATTTAAGGTAATTTAAAAGTTAATTAGTCTTCAAATTAACAGGAAAATCACTTTTCGCCGCCGTAATCACTTAATTGTGTCTGTTTTAATGCTAATCAGATAGCAGTTGCAATTAAAAACTTATTTTCTTGTATAATGACAATAACCAAGCTGCCTCATGCAGTGATTTTATATAATAACTGTAATACCTCCCTATTATAGTCAACATTTATTTGAATTGTTTGTTCAGGACAACAGTGGATATTTGACATATTCTATACTCTATATACAGTCAACATTCAGTATTCTATAGCTGTGCATGTAGAAGAAGACATGCAGTATGGTTGCAGCAGGTGCAGTGAATGGCCAGTATAGCGGATTGGTCCGGTGTGTTGATCCATGAGGAATTCATACAGAATAGGATGAGAATCCATAGAATGTATGACATGAATTATTGATAGATTGGACAGCATACAATCCTGAGGTCGAAAAAGTGTTACAGCGTGCAAAGTCTATAGCACACAGGATCGTGCAGGTACTGTGCAAGTAGGGCGAGATGCTGCAGAAACTGCTTGGGTTGATAATAAATGGCATAGAAACGGTTTGAATAGAGTCTTGCGTGTATTTTGAGGCTGTTAAAGTTTTGTTTATGGAATAATTAGAAACGTTAAAGTGAAACAACTTTGTGAGTTAAGGTAAGATGGTTTATGAACTTTGCAAAAAACTTGCTTTCAATGTTAAACTCTCTAAGAATCGATGTTAATATGCGTACCATTTTAAAATAAAATTTGAATGGCGCTGTGAGAGATTACATTTGTTAGAATATGTTCTGTCATTTGGTATTGTAAATGGAGAAAGTTTGAGATAGGCAATTGGCTCTCTGCTGAGTTGGCTGTGCTTATTGATCATCTTGTGGCAATGTGGGAGCATGGGATATTATTTACTGGAGCAGAACACTACAAATTAGAATTTTTTTCTTTGAACTCTTGCCAAGAAATCTTTGATGTGCGAGGCACAAGTTTAGTGTTGCAACGATTGCAAGCCTGGTATTCTAATATAACGCTGGTGAAGGGGTTGCTACTCTCAGCAATGTGGGATGACAGCGCTGGGAATTTGATAGCCTAAGTATTCATCCATTCAATCATTCATTCATTCATTGTATTTGCCTGCTTACTCCTATTCAGGGGTCGCAGGGGGCTGGAGCCTATCCCAGCATGCTTTTCACCTTGAGGCAGGAAGTGTATTGTTAGCCCCGCCCTCCTCCCTCATGTTCATGCCCCAACACTTGTCACTCATCTTGATGAAGTATCTACCTTCAAACAGCATCTATCCTGAGGCTGAGCTAACCGGCATCCATAAAGCCTCCACAGTTAGTGAAGAAGCAGGTGATGAATGCAATCTGCAATATAAAAAATTGTTTTTGTTGCTATGACTTCCTTGCTCTGTGGCCGCTAACCTCACTCTGATAGCCACAACCAGCTCACTGCTGGCCACGCCCCTATGACACTCCACCAGCAAATAGGTTACGCCCCAAAATGTCTCAACATCATTGAAAAGCCAATTTCAGGCAAACAGGGTTTTAGGCATGAACACACAGACTGATAATGCATAACATATCCTCTTTATTGCCTCTTTATCGATTGTTGCTTTGCCTTCATCATTTATCAGGCATCATCACCATCAAGATTTTGGGAATGTAATAGCATGCTTTGCCAAATCCATTTTTTTTGCTTATAGAGTACACTGTATAGACCGCTGTAGGTATATAGCAGAACAGACCACTTCAAAATTTGCTCTACCTGGTGCCCTCCATTTGAGAACAGATGATAACGTTTCTCCCTAGGATTTTATCAGGTGTGTAAATGGAGGCCATCTATCATTCAGCAGAGGCCATCTCCCTGCCAGCCGCAGGACCTATCTGTTAGACTGGCCTGACCGCCGCTCATCCATTATTTCAAATAGCGGGTCTAAAAGTTCAGCGCGGAACAAACCCCGAATCGTTATTTCATCTAACGTGTCGGCGCTTACCGGGGAGGTAAATGTATGCATCTCTACATGTGGGTCATGCTGAGGGTCACGCAGTTAGGCCAGTGTGACTGGAATGGGCCGGTCGGGGGGGTTTCCACGTGTTATTAAAGCGGAATATGACTTGAACTGGGGAATAAATATTAAAGGGGAATGCAGTATTTTCTGTATTCCTGTTCGTTATCAGTGGCCTAGAAGCGGTCCACTCAGTGTTTGGGAACAGTACCAACTCTCTCCCAATTACCAACTCTGTCTCCGCTGGCAGTGGAAGGGAGACTGTGCTTGTGTGGGTTTACACAATGTTTGTGCTATCAGTTCTGACCAGAAAATGTACCTTTACCCACCTAAACGATTGTTGTGCTTTTTTTTATTATTTCTATTATTATTATTTCTTTCCCAATTAATTCTCTATAGAGCTGTGCATTAGTATGTGGACAAAGCTCTCTTTCCTGAACCATCCAAGAACACCGGAGTACCATTTGAATGCATGAATTCAGAGGTATATCCCCTCTCAACAGAAGCAATCACTGACTTAAAATACATATGTGATAGCGGTTTTATAGGTTAGGACTTTGTGGAGACGGGAGCCTCAAAAAATAGAGGCATTTTAATGATGGAGTTAAGCATGACTTAACTCACTGCACAACTTTTCAACAAAGCCTTCTCTGCACACTCGTCAGACCCTGTGGATATTGTGTGCAGATTGCAGAATATGAGGTTGCATAAGTGAACAACTCATTTGGTTGAAATGGGGCCAGTTTTACAGGATCAGTGTGCCTGCTCGGTCCTGAAAGAGTTCTGGTCCAACAGTCGCTGAGCTTCTCGTCTTCCTTGTTGTCAAGGAAACTGTTGGCCGGACCTGAGAATCTTCTGACTCTTTTTTTCATATCCACCCCTGCCTGGCGTTGTGAAATGAATGAGCACGGTGTCTTAAAATGCAAATAACCTGCTCTGTGAATGAAAAGTGAGAGAAATACTCTAACCCTAACCCCAGCCTAAACCCCAACCTAAACTAAAATTGTTTTACGTAATTATTTGCTAACCTTTTCTCATGAAATAGGAGAAAACGGTGTGTCCAATTTGTGCTGTTGTCACATAATCCAACGTATGGCGGAGGAACGTAATGTTCACATTATTCGCACGTAATCAGAGTTTGTGCTCATTTGCAGGAATTTAGTGAATCTGTGTTATCCATCCCATAGTGCAGCATATCCAAAGGTCAGGTGTGACTGTAAATTGGCTCTCTGAGTGCCAAGGCAAAGCAGCGGTGCTATGTGGTTGAATTCCTCTTGGAGATGTAGCGATGAGGCGTTCGAGTGACGTTTTCGGTCCTTGTGTTGGAGGTTTGGCCCCAGGGTTTTTTTTTGCGAATGATTTGTCTTTTGTCAAATAATGTATATGTTCTGCCTCCTGCGAGTGACATGTCTTTTCTCATGATATGAAATGTCTGTCCCTCAGCCTGTGTATTGATGAGCGTGAGGGTACAGTGAGGGCAAGATGAACAGCAATTTATTTGTAAGCTGTCAGTCACTCCCATCTTGAGTGGTTTCGTTATCTACATTTCACCTCCATTATTCTTAGTATAAGCAATTTAGCGGCCTAGTTTAGTTTATTCTTGTTATCGCAACATTTGTATCCCGACCATGCACCGGCATAAAAAGTGGGAATTTTTTTGAGTTTGTCAGTTTAGTGTTGTGATCACGCATAAATTCAGTAATCTTCATAGAACCGGATCACCCAGGAGAACCGTTATCTTATGAAGCCACATGGCGGGATTTGAAGGGAATACGAAAAAGCGGCGACGAGCATTTATCGCGCCTTTTTTCTTCTCAAAGGAGAAATGTCGACTCTGTGTCCTCGCCGTGTTTTAAAGAAGTAACCCATTACCGTCTCGCGAGGAAGTCAAAGCTTTGCCGGTGTTGTTCGTCGTCGCAAAAAATGCTCCAAATATTTGTGATACCTACACACAGTTTGTGCTCAGGGCCAAATCCATCCTGGAGGCCGTGGAGCCGGTATGGACGTATCGACAGCGCTGAGAAGTCGGGTCCATTTCATTTCACTTCAGCCGGCAGACAGAACTAGAACTGGAGCTGCTCTTGAGGCAAAGATTTTCCATTCAGCTCATGGTCAGGATCCTGTGGGTTTTCTCAAGGTGTACGAGAGAGTGTGTGTGTCTGTGTCTGTGTGCGTTTGTTTAGCGAGTCTCCAGTATATTCACCGCTGACATGAACACTATCCAACCTGTCAAAACATTGAAATCTACTCTCATAATAACACACTGAACAGTGGAGTCTAAAACGCAGCAGGGCTGGTTCAGTTTGAAATGTGCTGCAACCTAAGTGAGCAAACACTCAATTTTCACTATAATCTTGGGTTATATGCTTGAGGGCGTCGGGACAGTACAGTAGATGGTAGAGTGTTTTCACTTTAGTGTCCATTACGCCTGGTGCTTTATATGCATTGTCTGGTCTGGGAGCAAAAGGCAGTCTGTGATTGTCCTGATTGTTGCAGTCAGCCTCTGCTTCTCATGTTATTCTCTGATCTGGCCAGAATGGGAACATTGGACCCTGCGTTGAAAGGCTTCGGATTTTGGATCATACAGTAATTATGTTAATTACTGTGATTACATTTCAGTGGATTCTGATGAAGGTCTGTGTAGCTCCCAATTGATTTATGTATGTTTAAACTTTCAAAATATCTCTCAATATCTCACTTTAGCATTGCATAGAATATACAGTATTATTGGCTATTTTATGCTATAAAAATGTAAGATAGTGTGTGTGTGTGTGTGTGTGTAAGGAGTAATGTCAGTGATAGCTTGCAACATGGCCGTTGTGACTGTACCCTTGTAGCAAGTGTGTGTGAAACGTCCTGGGGTAGGAGTTGCTCGTGGCTCTGCTGCGCTGCAGAAGGGCTCCACAGGCTGCCGACCAGGCTCTGCCTGCCAGGCCTGCAGCGGGTCAGTAAACAAAACCCCTCGGGGGTTTCCGACCGCTGGCCCGGCAGAGGAAAAGGCAGACGTGTCCACAGGGCGAGGGGGACTGAGATCCCAGCGCCACCGTCTTCCACGCTGACAAGCCCCTGAGAGGTGTGCCTCCATGAGCAGACCTCCCACCAGTATGATCCATTCTCTGCATGGAAAAAAAGACAGTTTCAGTGTGATGTGCCTGAATGGTTTTGGCATATTTAAAGAGGTGTGAAGTAATCTCTGACCTCTATAGGACCAGGAGGAATTGCAACAACATCGTCAGAACTCCTTTTTCCTTCACAAGTCTCTCATCCCCATAAGCTACGGTGGCCTGTTGCTGACATAAACAGTAAACAGTCACATTTTCACAACAGAGACAAGTAAGCTAGCTAATTAGAGCAGAGATCCAACAGAAAGTGAAATGAAGAGGTAATATACAATGATGCAAAATACTGTAGTAGTAATAATAATACTGCTTTTTGGCTTGAGAACGGGGCTTTTTAGCCTTTGTAGCGGAAATGTCTTGCAACACTGGTTGCTCGCCCATAGCACTGTCCTCCATCATTAAGAAGCTGAAAATGAATGTGTGTGTGTGTGTGTGTGTGTGTGTGTGTGTTTGGGGGGAGCGGGTAGTAATCAACAAACAACCCTATCAACTTCCCACAGATATATTATGGTCTTTTTGTGCTATGGTGGCAGTAAAAATCATACTTACTTGTGAGCTTAGAATTATAAGGTTCTATCTTTTCTACCCCACACAAGGCTCTTTAAAATAAATAAAATAACACCACACAAGCATATAGCAACATTCAAAGATCATGAATATGTCAGATAGAACCTTTTAATTCCAAGCTTACGTATCGCCTCTTTAAACCAATGAAATTCTGTCACATGGATGTGTGTTGGGTAATATGACTTTTATTTCCCTGCACTTCTGTATGCATCTAGGCCCTCGCACTTAATTAGCAGAACAGCGCTTTGTCCTAAACCCAGTATACTTGTCTTTGTATGTCTTTTGTGCTCCGTATGTGTGTCAGCCAGGCATTATGTTTGTCTCTGCGGATGTGTGGGACCACATCCATTATGAGTCACTGTTAGCTGTCATGATGCAGCATTTTGGTAGTTAGGCTAATAAGGGAAGCTTCTCTGCAAACTAATTAGGTAGAAAACTGACTCTGCTCTTGTCCTGCGCGAAGGCGATAACCATCCAATACCGCTGCAACATGCGGGCAGGCAGTCTTAAGAGTTCAAACACTCTCCGCAAGTCCAAGGACTCTCTTATTGATTGAAGAATCCCTGAATTGTATTCTTCTCTCCCAAGACTGCCCAGGTTGTCTCTTAACAAGCCGCCCTGCCTCAGAATGATCTGAAATAGATCAGTCGGTATATTTTTTTTTTTTAACAAAGACGGGCCATGTGGGAAGGCATTTATAGACGGTTTCCAAAAATTCTTCAGTCGAATGCTAAATAGGAAGTGTCGCTAGAGCGCTTGTTTTCATCTCCTAAGAGATATAATCAACATCTTCCAAAGCAGTGAGTGACTAAGACTTTATTATAGCAAACATCTGCAGCCTAAACTATACCTATTTACTCCGCCGGGGTCACGTCTGATGCCAGCTGCACCCTTGCCTGCCTGAGTACCATAAGCCCAGATTTCTCGTCGGAGATCTTTTCAGATGAAGGGGACTTGAATGTGTTCTCGAGATAATGAATGTCATGTATCGGCGAGAAGCTCCTCGCGGTTTTCCTTTGAGAGACGAACCCCATTGGCTCTTTCACCGGGTGCCAGATCGGCGTGACTCATCTCATCTCCTCTATGCCGTTCGACCGCCTCGCTCCCAATTAAATCTGTCAGTGATGAAAAGCTGCGTTTAATACCTGTACCTCTAATAGGTGCACTTTACTTTCTAATGCTCCATAGCATGGAGACAGGCGTATACCCCACTGTGGAGCTTCGCCTCCTTTCAGCAAGGGCATCGCCGGCAGAGCTGTGTAGGTTTCTCATGTGAAAGTGAAACTGATTTGTTTGGATTCAGTGTACCTGAGGTGGTGATGATGCTTATAGCAATGATAAAACTAACCTTGACTGTTTTTTTGTATATACTTTTTATACTGTAAAACCATACATATTTTACCCCGTCCATGCAGTTTATAGTTTGAAGTGATAGTGAGTTAGGATGCATTCACACCAAGCATGTTTGGAGTGGTTTATTCAACCTCTGGAGCGTTTCCTCATTTAGTTTGGCTTGTTTGCCCAGGTGAGAACGGCGCCATTCGAACTCATGCAATCTGAACCAACTACAGGAAATGACCACAAAACACAAGGGTTTATACGTAGAAGGAGAGGTATGTTGACATCTGATACCAGCAGTTCCTCATGCTTGGAAAGCCTAGCATAACAAAATGAATCAAGGGCAAAAAGCAGTCTGGACTGATGCTTATTTCTTCATGTGTTCTTAAAGTGGTCTGAACACCAGAGAAGGTGAATTACATTAAAGAGCGTAGATAAGTCCATCATGCTTAGCTAAAGTTACAGAGACTGGAATCACATTTGTTTTGACTCTCTCCTGCCGCCAAAATCTCTAACCTGACAGGATGACAGGTCACCAAAGCTCTGTCCAATAAATGAGCTGCTTGTGAATCATGTGACTTTTATTTACAAGCCCTGGTTCAGTTGTAACTGGGCAGTGTGAACCTAATTGAACCAAATACAAAAATGCAACAAAAGTGAATTTTTCCACTATGGTTCGGAGCAAAGAAAATGAACTGTAGGTGTGATCGCACCCTTAAGTTGCTCTTTGTCCTCACTGTGTCATTAGGCCTGCAAGCCCCTCTTCTCATATTCTCACCTTAGCTGGCTAATTTCATCTCCCAGGGCAGAGTTTCAGCAGCGACAGCCTCTGTATGCCAAAGGTCAAGGAGCCATGAGATGAAAGCTTGTCCCTGGAGGCCGTCCAGAGACCGTCTGACTCCAGCACCAGTGGAAACCAGTCAGAAGCCGGCCTTCCAAAATCCTTGCTGTTATCCACACTGCTGTTTACACCCTTGTGTAATTAGCCTTTGATTAATGAGTATAATTTAGATTTATGTAACGGGTCAGAATGATGTAGCGCTCCATGGATGGTTTGGACTGTGTTCACTTGGCCTTTCGAGGGAGATCTGCTGGCTTGGGATAGCAGTATCATCACTCCCATATTGCATGTTCACCAATATGGGGCATCATAACCATTTGTTTCAAAGGCAAGTACAGATTCTCTCCGGTCCCAACAGCGCATTTGTGATGATGACATATAGACCTAATTAGTTATCAATTAATTTGAATGTAATTTCAGCTCTCTGGCTCCCCAGTTGATCAGCTGCCTTCATGTCTGAGAACACAGTAACATTAGGCTAGCTGGCTTGCTAGTTAGCATTAGCAACTGAATCATTAGCAAACATAGTGTATAGCATATTACATACATACATAGCGGCACTGCTTATACAATAATGTGATTTATTTTAAAATGCCACAGTATGTGTTGCCTTATGATCATAAAAGGATTTAACTACTGTATACTGTATATTGATATGTACATCACTATATTGCAGCAGTCCATAAAAGCTAATAGACGAAGAATCCAGAAGGAAGTTCTCTCTCATTTGCATATGAAGAGGGTTATGGAAGATTAAAACCACAGTAACAGTGTGAAGATTTGTAGTTACAGTTAAATTTTCACAATGATACAAGTTCTACTTGGTTTTATTAATCATGCGCTGCTCAGTAAAGTGCAGATGAGTTGATTTGTACAAAATGACTTTCACCACACACAAAATGCTCTGCCCTTCTCCAGTAAATTAATAGAGTTCAAGAGAGGGGGGGTTTAATATAATGATAATGAAGCTGGAGACACTCGGATCATTGTTGAGAACATTTGCTCTTAGATGGGCACACGTTCAAGGAAAATACCGGCGCCATCGAGTTTTTCATTCATGCCTTTGATTCCTCCTCTGCCTTCATCTCACTGGCACTTACCGGCATTGTAAATGAAATGAAATGATCTGTTGAAAATGTGAAAGGGAAGTTTGATTGGGAGAATAAGCCAAAACGTGAAAGAACACCAATATTTTTCCTTTTTTAAGTGTGCCAAATCACTGCTTGTGTCACATATCTCGGTCTCATTGCCACAGCCGGCCCGAGGAAGGATATCTGCAGCGCTCGATTCTGCAAAGGAAATGAAAGAACACAAAGGCATTTCCCATGATCTCTCGTCATCTCCGAACGCGCGGGACGGGAGAGGGGGCGTATTCAGCCGCGGTTCAGTCACAGATGTGCAGCCCAGCCGCTGTGATCTCTGTGGCTTTAATCCCGCAGGCTCCCACAGCAGGCAGGCCGCTTTGGCCGGTCTGAACTGTGATGAACTTATAAGTCCGGTCCTCCGCTCTAGATTTAGGCACTTGTTCTCTGAGGGAGGGGATTATGGCAGCACCTACGGCTACAGTTGCATAATG
The DNA here is from genome assembly GCF_048128805.1 of Centroberyx gerrardi. NCBI lineage: Eukaryota > Metazoa > Chordata > Actinopteri > Beryciformes > Berycidae > Centroberyx > Centroberyx gerrardi. The sequence goes on from NC_136001.1 coordinate 30,870,475, forward strand.
CTGTATTGTTGTTGTTGTTAGCCCGGAAATGACTATGGCTTTTCATTGCTCTTCCATTCTTATACTCACTTCCAGTTTGCTTTTTCCTGTAATTGAATGAATGAATGCTGTTTGTTCAAATAGTGCATCAACTAGTCAACGAGTCAAAACCACAGCCAGAGAAAGTCAAGCCTTAAAAAATATGTATTGGTTTAATATTCACTGAATAAAATAATCACTTGTGCTATAATTCTAACACTCGTCTAGTGTAACATGGAGTTGTAACTCTATATCTTTAAGATGATTTTCTGGCGTTCTGAGTCTGTTAGCCTGGTTTGTGCCAGGAAAATGTAAATTTGCTCCTGCAGAGGAAGATCTTCACCCAACTGTTCAGATGTTGAAACAATATGGTCAAGCAGGCTGCTCTGAAACGTAGCCATTGATCAGAGAGGGAGTACATTAAAAATTGAAGACCAAGAAAAAGGATGTCCGAGGCAGAAAACGAGAGCAAGTCCGTGACTTTTCCATCTTAAGACTGCTTTCTTGTCCATGACTGGTCTCAAGCACTTCAACCATGATATCTGCTGTTGCCGGATGAAAACCTTGTATCTCCAAATTGTCAGGTTTTCAGAAACTAAGCCAAACAGCCTTGTTTCTAGCTTGACCACCATGCATTTTATGTAACTGGTTTGCAGAGGTTTCAGCAAATGTGTAACATGAAATCCTTCAATTGAAGTTAAAACATGAAAATCCCCAAAACTGGTTACGAGGTTTTCACCCGACAGCGATGACATGCAAACCCTATTTGGTTTGTACAATTTCTTTATGTCATTACAATTTGATCCTGCTTTGTTTTATAATTGTGATGGTAGATACACCTATATTTATTCCTGTGAGATTGACTTACCCAGAGCTTTTTTATACTCTTATCTAATCCTGGGTGAACAGTGTATGGCTGCAATATTCCAATCTGTTAGGGCGGCCATGGGCTGAATAAAACCGCGGCTCGGGTAATGATCTTTGGGCTCCTCTCTGAGGCTAGTGTGCCTTTCCTCTCCTCCACTCTCCTCGCCGCAGGCTCTGTGTGTGTGTGTGTGTGTGTGCGTGTGTGATGTGTGTATATGTCAGAGATAGAGACGGAGAGAATGTGTGTGGCACATACACTGAGCCAGCTGCCCCCTGCCTGTGATTGATAATGTGCCTCATTATTTGTGCCATTTCATCTGAGGCTTCCAGGGAAAGCTTCAAGCTGGGACTGTCTGTCTGATTGGAATACCTGCTAATGACATGCGCATGTGCACGCTCCCCTTCCCCCAGCGCCGGGCAGCCGCGCCGCGGCCAGAGAGCCAGCGAGCACAACCTTGGCTCGGGAGGCGGCGCATGAACACACACATTCATTTGGACACACGGCTCCCCGTACGAAAGGAAGCACGGCCGCTGGGGTCCGGGTAGCGGTGGTCCGGGTAGCGCTGGTTCTCAAACTGGGGTCCGAGGACGCCCAGGAGTCCTGGGTTCCAAGGGGTCAGCAACAAAATGAGGAAAATATTAATTTCACAATAATAGCTTGCCAACTCAAACAAGCACGAAATTCTGGCCATATGATATTATGGAACAATAAGAAATCATATTAAAACGGCTTTGGGAACTGTTTTGAAATGATATCAGAAATATATTTAGGCCCCGATTTCACAGAACAAAGCAGGTAGCAGCTATGGACGACTACAGACGCCGTGTCAACTTTCAATTTGATGCTATATTTAGTCATGTTTATTCTAGTCATGTTTATTTATGTAGCCCTTTATCACAAGCATGTCTCAAAGGGCTTTACATACCATCATAAACATGTCATATACATACCACAGTATTATAGACCATACTACATCATATACATGCTACATATACATCACATTTGCACGGGTTTTCAACGTTGGTGCATCATCAATCATCTATTCAATGTCCAAATGTTTGTTGGATGTCTCCCCACATACTGCGTAGACAGTTATACAGTCCAATTTTACATCAGCAACAACAAAAATCTTCCCATAAATCTCAAAATCTTATCAAATGAAGGATCCATGGCCCTGATTTGTGTCTATTTGAGTCTGTGAAATGAAAACGTTTGAGAACTTTACAGCCCCTTGTTACACTGACGGACACAGCCACTGAAAATATTTGCCACCGGTTAAAAAAAAACCCCACAAATCACCTTTATTATCCCGGGTCCGTTCTCGTCTTGTTGACATTTTTAACGCCAGCGCGGCCGCATGTGGACGCAACCCCGCGCTCCGCACAATGACGTGGCACAAAGCGCATCGCCCGGGCCGGCGGACAGTCAGCAGAAGGCAGGAAGCGGCCGAGGAAGTGAGGTCAGAGCTGCGGCGCGGCTCTGGAAGGGGTCTGAATGGCAGGAACAGAGAGGAGACGGAGATAAGGCAACAGGAAGAGCCTGCTTTGAAAACTCTGACTTCTGACGCTCGGAGAGAGGAGGGAGGGAGAAAGAGAGAGAGAGAGAGAAAGAGGCGAGGGTCTTGGAATGACATTCTCCAAAGGGATCAGACCCTTCATACATTATTAAACAGTCCTCTGGTTTCTAATAACAAGGCTATATTTACTGGAGCTCTCTCACAGCGTCGGGTTGAAAAGATTCACAATAGAGATGTGGCAGCAAAAAGTCTGGTTCGGACAAATGTTTTGTTGTTCGCTAACCATTTAAAGCCTAATTTTCCACTATTCACAACTCCAAATTTGATTCTTCGGCTTTTATTATGCGTGGCATTTCTGTTTTATTGGAGTGTAGTAGAGAAACAGACAGACAGAACAGTTATAATAGGAGATCCCCTCTGGATGACATGCAACATACAGCGCTCAGTCATCAACGTAACTGGAAAACGCAACATCCTAAGTGCATGGTTAAAATACTGAAGCACTGAAACACGCAGCTTCCTCATTCATATGTTATTAAATTTCTGGAGGCATATTCAGCGCAGCGATGCTCTGACTTTATGACTTGTAATAAATATTTTTATTTGGACAGGCGGAGGGAGAGGGAAATAGAGTTGGATGTCAATACAGATAAAAGACAGAGCTGGGAAGTGACGGTGTCTCATTTGGACGTGTGTGTGTGTGTCTGTGTGTGTGTGTGTGTGACGGTGACATGTAGGACAATACCTAACAGTCCCGTCTGATGAATCCCTACTTTCATGATCCCTCATGTCCGTAATTGCATTCCTCTGAATATCAGTAAACGGGACGCCGCTGAAAGGAGACAGTTTGGTCCAATGTTGTCAGATATCAAAGTTTCTTTGTTGTCGCATTAGCTGCCAAATGCCCGAGAAATGAGCTCAGAGGCCTGGATCAGTGGAGCGTTCCTCTTGATGGGCAGTGGCTGTGGAAATGGGAAGTGTCGGTGTATGAGACCTCCGTGCGGGTGACTGCCAAATACATCTCACTGGGGTTTTCGCTGCTCCGCCGGTGCCAAGCAGCGCTTTTATAGACCGATGATCAACGCTGGGCTTAATTCAGAAACGTTACCTGCGTACATCTTGAATGTGGACTTGAATATGTGTTTGCAATGTTCATTAAAGGTGCCACATGTAGCATTTTTAAACATGCATTTGTTTATAATTACTGTAAACAAATGAGTCCGTACTGTTTCTCAAAATTAAGACCACATTTCCCATAAACCCTGTTGCTTCCTGGCACGGAAGGGATGTTACTTCCTGGGTCAAAGGTTTTCTCTTTGTCTTTACTGAAGAGGATAAACCAAATGTTGGAAGTGATTTTTCCATCGATCTTTCACTCCTTCCACCATCTGCTGTTTCCAGAAACTCTGAAAGCTTTATCTCCGTTTGCTCTGGAAGAACAGCGCCCTCTTCCTGTTTCGTGCCGTAAAGCGATCCAGCAGATTTCCCTCCAAATCCGACCCGGTGACTCACAGTGTAAAATGCTATGTAGAGGCTGCTAGAGGCTGCCAATCTTCTAGGTGACGGTTGCATTTGTTTACAGTAATTATACTAATGTCTCTAAATGAATGTGGTTATGGTTTATTGGTGGTAAAATGCTATACCGCACCTTCAGTTTGTCTGATTTATTGTTCTTTTTAAAAAGATGAAATCGATTACACAACATCGAACATGCCCTGGTGATGCATTCAGTTGGATTCTTCTATATGGCACGAGGGTATGCAACGTCCAGGAATTAGACGTATGTAATATCCTGCCATTAGCTGATGGATATGTTCCCGGAAGCTTAGGAATTGTTTATCGACTTTGATCTCTATTTCTGCTGGAATGAACGCTGATTGCATATACAGTATGTATACAGTATGATTGAATGAGACTCTCATCTCAGTTGAAGTGCCACATATGTTAGGCCGTGTCTTAATGGTCAGTAAAATGATCCCAGGCATCCATGATGTGGATGTGTATAATGGCCACTATCCAGTCGCTTGGATGATTCTTCAGTGAGGCATCTGGATGTAATAGTGTATTGTCTCTTAGCCTGACAGCGTAATAAGCATCCTCTCTCAGACGAACATTTCTGTAGTGAATAATTGCCGCTGACACACGCAGTAAGAGGGAGAGAGAGAGGCACACATGACGCACAGCGAAATGTCAACAACAACAAAACTCAGTGGCTCCGAACTCATTTTTCCTTGGCACCCTCGCTCTCCGGCAGCGTTATTGGCCTCTTCCACAAAGCTCCTCGAAATAGACCCACAAGACAATTGATGTCTCGTGCTCATTCCTCCCTGTGAAGCCGACGCCGCTGCGCTGACAGACTGATGCTGATATGTTTGATGCTGTCATCTCTGCGCTACGGCGATGATAGATTTAGATCAGCTGTTTTTTTTTTTTTTAATCCATGTTCTTTAATGTAGCGGCCGTTAGCGCCGCGCGTCTTTCTCTTTCATGTGGTTGTGACTTCCCCGTGGTCACAAATGTAACGAATGAGGAAGAAGAACATCAGCGCGGTATGCTGGCATATATTAAACGCTCTCCTAAGGGCACGAAGGCATTAGTGTTCACACCTCAAATCGCGGTCACAATATGCTGTAGAAGTTACACCGGCGGCTCTTATTATGGCATAGAAAATTCAAATTAATATCACGCAATTAAGTGACTTGTCCCTCTCTCGCTGTGCAACGTTACAGCCGATCCTCCATCGCGTCGGGGAACATGGCAGCGCGGCCATATGCGCCGCTCACTATGATGAACATAATGATGAGCGCAGCAGCATGTTCAGACTGGATCTTGCCCACTTCGCGTGAGTCAAGTGTGTGTGTGTGTGTGTGTGTGTGTGTGTGTGTGTGTGTGTGACTCGGTTTCTATTTGGGAAATGACCAAAAAGCAAACAAACCAGCTCTGAACCATTTATTTCCCCGTGAAATGTTTTCTGCTCGGCTCATTTGACGTGATAAACATAGAGGGGGGGGGGGGTTGGGGGGGTGCGGGAGGGACAACCAATCAAACGGTTGTGACCCACATCCTCATCGTACCACTCAAAAGATGCTGCCAGGGGTCCGTTTGATCCCGCAGTGTAGTTCGCCTTTGAAGGACATGAAAAATTCTCCATGCTGAAGTAAAAATAGTGGTCCTTTCCTCATCGACTGCCCCCCCAGCTCCCCCCCAGCTCCCACACACACACACACACACACACACACACACACACAGAAGTTGTGAGAAACTGACCCTCTCTCTCTGGCTTCCTCTCTCTCACGCTTTACACTTTATATGCCTGTTTAAGCCTGTGAGACAGACATCCTCTTTCCACCACATCATCTATACTGCCACGACCATAAATAAGCACTGTTTTACTCCAACGGGGCTGAGGGAACACCTTAAGCACCAGGGAGGGCCGTCTCGCTCCCAGCATTCAGCCACCAGGGAGGATAACTGATGGCAGCCACTGCACTGTTTTACCCCAGTGAACTGCTCCGCCGCCGCTGGGAATTTAGCTGCCGCGTGGCCAGGCGGGCGTCCCACAACGCAAAGCTGTTATGCAAAACTGATGTTTCTCAAGAGAAAACGGCACCCGCAGTGCATGGCGGCAATGTAATCATAGTCCAAATACTAGCATGACTGTGATCACAGTATATTTTCCACGGGACAGCAGCACTCAGACTAGATAGGGGATTTTGTAATAGGCTCCTTCATATGGGTCTCACCCATCTTACACTCATTTTAAACTGCTGATCACTTTTAGAGATTAAAAGAAATAAAAAGAGCAATATGAAAAAAGAATGAAAGCTCAAACTTGGAAGAAGCCTTGATGCTAATAGGGAAGTTCTTGATCTGGATCAGTACGTTATGGCTGAGGAAGTCTGAACATGAAGTTAAATATTAACCAATTCTGACATCATGACAATCACACCATAATTGCTGTGTGTTGTATGGTGAGGGCATTCAGTACTCCTGCCAACAAATACAAATGCATGAATATTCACAAAACTGTTCTTGACTTAAGTATATTTGAATCATAATTTATGTAATTTTTGTATGACACAAAAAGAAAGTTTATAAGCTTCTTAAATTGAGTCATTTGGTTTGTTTTCACCTGTTGGTAGGGGTGTATAGTCTACATAGTGATTTAGAAATAAAAGGATCACCCGACCTGCAAACATTCATGTGCCACAGTTGGGAGAAACAATAACAATAAATGGAAATACGTAAAAATCTAAGAAAAAAGTCTTTGTTTTGGGCCACCACAGCATAAGAACTTCATTTTAGGGTTTTCTATCACATTTTAACACACACACACACACACAAACATTTCCATGTTTAAAACGTATAATGTCACTAATAGAAGATTAAATGAGAAGGTTAAGGATGGGAAAAGTAAATACAAAGACAGCAAAAATAATAAAAATCCAACATTGTGACCCTTTGACCCCCCTAATGGCTAATACCAATTTTTAAGCACCACATTTTTTTAGCGATTCCCCCCCCCCCCCCCTTTTTGGCGTTAACTGTGTGCATAGTTTAAACGCAGATTGACTTCCTTCCCTCAGCTCTGTGTTACATGTCGAGGTCATGCGTTGAGGAATCAATAGAAATCCATGTGACATCACATGAAAGCTGGATGTGTCCCGCTGTCTCTCTCTGTGACGGCCGACTCTCGCCATCGCTGCACGGACGGACTCGGGGACGGACTCGCTGTCTGGTCGCCTCTCAACCAGAATAATCCAGAATAACACTGACAGACCGCTTCCTGCTTCTCCGTGCACCTTGGTTAGCAACTTCGCTACTGTCAAATACTTGTTGTTGACTATAGATCCACACTGAGAGAGGGGACTAAGCTGTGTAATCATCCCCTGGTAGCCGGTTAGCTTTACCCCGCAAATACCCAGATGGGTGGTATCTTATCTGTTGTGTGGAAAATAGCTTTTTTTTTTCAGAGCTGTAACCTGAAGTGGTCACTGCTTCATACCGGAAGACCGGAGAGCTTAAGCCGTCCACTCTGTGATGGAGCCTGAACATATTTGTCTGGCCCGGGCCGACCTCCAGAGTTCAGCTGGAGTGCAGCCTCTCCGCGTAACTTTGTCCAACGTCTCTGGCTTGCACTCAGCCTCCACCCCCCCCCCCACCACCACCTCCACCCCCACTCTTACACACACACACACACACACACACACACTCACACACTACCTGCTGGCAGACTGCCCACACGGCGCTGTTTTGCAGTCCACTCACGGGCCAGATGATAGTATCTTCCAATAAGATTGAGAGCTCATTTTTATTCCATCATGCAGATGGCAAATAGAGGCCTGTGCGGGCTAATATTGTACATTACCTCACATCAAATGCGCTATCTGCTTGTGCACTGTATCAATCTTCTTGCGGCAGCAGTCATTGCCATTCAGAGTAATATAATTTTGGGTCATTTTGGAAAATACTCCAAAAAAAAAAAAAGTTATCAGCTTGGTTTAGAATTTGGTATGCTTGCAGCAAATGTTACAAATGTTTTTGGGGGGTTTTTTCTCCTGAAATTGTAATTATGTTAGGCATTGAAGGATTCAAGAATTGTTTATAGTTTATGGAAAAAGCAAAATTGAAGTTCAATTCTGTTGCCTGTGTGGTGGATCCATGTATGTATGTATGTATGTATGTATGTATGTATGTGTGTGTGTATGTATGTGTGAATGAACAAATGGATGAATACCAGTTCACTTCTCCCCTGTGTGGCAGCATGAAAAACAGGAAATGGACCATTTTTCTTTTTTCAGCACTGAAACAAAAAAATCTGAAAAACCCAAAACAGATGTTTCCCGTTTGTTTCCAAGTTTTGCATTTGTAATACAAACCGCTCTGAAGGTTACATTCACAATACATGAACCATAAATAAGTATATATTGTTATTTGGGGGGATGGGCTTTGCAGGAGGATGCTCTCTGAGACATTTCAAAAGAAAAGCTCTCTAACAGTAACACACTGAGCATCAGTAATTAGGCGTATAGTTAATGCCACTCTACGTAGCTTATATACATTTTATTTTGTTTGAATTCAGCGTAAGTAATCCCCATGTTGGATGAACATAAATGAGTAAAATAATGTCAGACTCTCAGCAATACTGATGGCACCATTGCTCTGCTATTTGCTTTAAAAGGAGATTTAGAGGCTCACACATCTGAGAAACTGTGGCAAACTCCAAGCTGTCAATCACCTGTGCAGGGAGGGAGGGGAGAGGGAGGGGAGAGGGAGGGGAGAGGGGGGGGGAGAGGGAGGGGAGAGGGGGGGGAGAGGGGGGGGGGGAGAGGGGGGGGAGAGGGGGGGGAGAGGGGGCTAAGTGCTTCTGCCGACCACCGCTTTAAAGCAATAAGCAGTATCAGGGCTTATAACCAATCCTGAAACTAATGTGTGGAGATTTCATTGAGACTAGGGAGTCCTACTAAACACTGCATACTACTGCATACAGCCACATACTACCGCATACTACCGCATACAGCCACATACTACCGCATACTACCGCATACAGCCACATACTACCGCATACTACCGCATACAGCCACATACTACCGCATACTACCGCATACAACTATACAACCGCATACTACTGCATACTACCGCATACAACCGCATACAACTATACTATACTACTGGTATGCTGTATTATGCGGTATTGTGCAGTAGTGTGCGGTTGTATGCGGTTGTATGCGGTTGTATGTGGTAGTATGCAGTATTATGCCGTATTATGCAGTTGTATAGTTGTATGCGGTAGTATGCGGTAGTATGCGGTATTATGCGGTTGTATGCGGTTGTATGCAGTAGTATGCGGTGTTTAGTAGGACCCAGACTAGGGGTGTAACGGTTCCAGTTTGGTTTGGTGTATATATATCTGGTGCACTTACTCAATGTATTTATTTTAAAACATTTTTTAAAAGTTTGCCTTTGTGAAAACTTTTTTTCACTGAAAATTAAAGTCCAGTAACTACATCAACAGACTTTCTTTCAAAAGTAAATACACCACTTTGTTATTATAACATAAAATATCCCTGCATTGTAGGCTACTCTTATGCTATAAAGTATGTCTGTGTAGATTCATATCAGTCATCCAGGTAGTAAGGTGTATGATGAAAAAGTGTGTCCAAATCTCATGCAGCGCCATTGCAGAGCGCCCTGGAGATGCATAGTGGAAATGCATGCCTGTAGTCCAGGGCTGAACGATTTTTAAAAAATATCTAATTGCGATTATTTTGACTGATATTGCAATTGCGATATGATTTGCGATATTAGAGGGAATGATAATTTTTACATCATTATTCTCATTTTAATTGAAAAACGTATTAAAATGATTATGGTGTGATATTTGTGGGGATCTGTACCAAACAAAGGTGTTTTCTTAAGTCTGTAGAATATGATGTGTAAGCCAGGACATCTCTGCAGCACCACAATATTTAATTTAAAATGGTATTTTGACACACATTTCGCCTTTTAACAAATATTGCGCCTCCTGCGATTTGAAAATTGCAGTAGGCCATAATGCGATTTCGCTAAAATTTCGATTCATTGTTCAGCCCTACTGTAGTCTGGCTGTGTGCTCTGTAGAGCCGGCCACTGCTAGCCTCTCCATAGTGGCTGTCTCCTTTGGCTGTGATGTATTGCCCAGTGGTTGAAAAGGTTAATTTCATTACCCTATTGGATTAAACAACTGCAGATTTAATTGACAAAGGAACAGAGAAGCAAACGAAAACTTGACTCGGGATGACCTGCAATAAACACAGGAGCCGCGGCCGGTGAGAGCCTCCTCTCTTCACCCAGAGGGACTTACATGAGAGAGGAGAACGGGATTTTAACAAGAGTGAAATATGAGGGAAATCACACTTATTGGCTTTTCCCACTTTTTTGCAAGCGAACAACATTCATCCAGTCGCAGCTTTAAGCACACAAGAAATTCAGATGGCCATTGAAACTTATAAAGGCACTTTAGTCCTTACACCTTAGTCCTTGCACAAAATCTTTGAAATTGCCGGTTGAAGCTCGTAATGGGAATTGTAATCTGTTTTTTAGAAAGTGTCAGGGCATGACAGTTTCTTATAACCAGTGTATTGTGAGATGATTAAATTTGGTTGCTGTGGGTTTCTCGGGGTCATGTAATGAAAACCACTTATTGTCAGGCTCATATCATTTAATTGGCTTGGCTGCAGCCCCCTGCCAATTCATGACGGCTCTGGACCGCGTTTGCCCACGCCGCTATCCAAGATTCCTGCCTTTCTCTTTGGAGCTGCTGGGAATACTCCGCAATCGCTACAGGCGTGCGACTTTGTTTGCTTGGCCCGGGATCAAGTCCGACGCAATACTGCACTTCAAGCTCGCGTGCCTCGTTTGGATTTGAATCTGATTTCGTAAAAAGACTGGAGAAGTGGAAATGGACTGATGAAAAATTCCCACCGAGATGAAGCGCGTCCGCAGATGGGAGTGCTTGAACGAGTCCAACGCATAATTCCCTGCGGTCCCATTCGTCTGCGATTATTAAAACTTTATACTTGATTGAAAAACTCTGTGGGTCTGGAAAATGTTAATTACACTAATCCTTCCTATGATTGGACTGACAGCTGCTGAAGCCCATTTGATTGTCAGGGAAGTCCATTTACCATAATACTGGTACTGCAGCTTTTCTACAAGCAGACATTTCATCCCTCATCAGCTTTTTTCCCCTTCATTAGGCCCGGATGTATTGATTTGTGTGTTGAAGTAGAAGGCGGAAATGAATTCAACACAGCACATAGTGATATTTTTGTCATTGTGGGAGAAACTCTTCAGCAGAGTTTAGCCTCTCCCGTCTGCTGGGATTCTTTCAAGGTAATTAGAGTAGGAAGGCTTTGCCTGTGGTTGCTGTGCTTCCCACAAACCTTTGTGTTTTATGCAGAAGGCGTCCTCCACACGGGACAAGAATCACATTTGAAATGAAGGGAGGTTAAGGAGCCTGACACAGTCAATCTGAGGCGTCGACCTGGAGTCTTAACATCTGTGTTGACCGTCAGCTTGTTGTTTACTGATCACTTGTATTACTATTCTTCTACTGCTCAGCCACATGATGCGATTAAAAAAAAACACCTAAAGCCAAGTTGACACTTGATTTATTAGCGCCTATCATATATCCCATTGTTAACATCCCGTATCAGACAACTCCACTGGTTCCGTTTAATTTGTTTCCATTCAAAAGCATCTGCTGTTGTGACACTGCTTGATCTCTCCTTGTTTTCTCTGCAATTAGTCAGCCGTTGTGGGCGATGTCTGTCACATCCTGTACTTTCATGGTCTTTCACAGATGCCCTTTTTCATGCTCTCTCTCAGTTGAACAAAGAGAGTCATGTGACGAGCGCCCATCCGTCAGGAAGGAGGAGACGGCAGGAATGTCGCTGTTGGTGACACAGTGTTGCTGTCGGCTCGGAAGAGGCGGGCCTGCAGGGCTTCTTTCCCCTTTAGTCACGTACCCTGCAGAGCAGTTATGGTCTGGATGACCCCGCGCCCATTTCGGCAAGAGAATTGCCTCGGGAATCACTTAATAATCTCTCCTACGGCCTTGACCTTTGCCCTGTGATGATTTCTGTTTGCTTGACAATGTTGGTGTTAAGGGAACTGAAGCGTATTCTGTATTGTTGCACTTGTTGTCAGCTGAACGCCTAAAATGTAAATATGTAATGTAAGTTCTATAAACTAAACATGTCGTTCCGCATGAACGATGCAGACACCCTTGGGCCAATCAGAACAAGATGCATCATCCCTCCAAGTTTCTTCAAAATCGGACCAGCGGCGTAGCAGTTATGGCCTTTCAAAGCTTGAAATTTTGACCTTTAATTATAGCGCCCCCATAGGGCCAGTCAGTGTATTTTGTTAAATGCGGGAACACAGTGTGAAGATTGCCCCCTCCTCCCCCTGCATTTCATCACACTGGGGACAATAACCCTAACAGCCACAACTCAGCCACCTAGGAGAAAATGCGAGCCAAGCCCCCCTGCTTGTGTGGATAAATTGATAATTATACAGCTACTCTCCAGAGGCGAGAGCGTTCACTATGTAAATAAGCCATGCACTGTATTCTCCACCCACTCACGGCCCTGTGCATCTGGCATTGCTCTGCCACCGGTGCCCCCCCCCCCCCCCCCCTCCTGGCTCAGCAGTCGGCCCTAAAGTGGCCTGTGTGGTGACTGAAGCCAACTTATGAGGAACGCTTGGCTATCCCACATCCTCCGACGATATCATTAACTGGGTTTTATCAGCCTAGCGATCTCAATCTCTGCAATTACTCTGTTTGCGCCTGTGACTATCTCATCTTCGCCGGTTGTCAGTGAGTTTAAATGGGAGCCTCGTCTTCCCCCGCCGCTTGCCGCTGACGGGGCCAGAGACTTCCCATCAGGACTCTCTGCCGCGGCGCCGCTTCACCGCAGTCGTGTTGTTTACGGTCCGCCATTGATTTTGCTTCTGACAATGGACAGGTTAATCTTTTTGTTGGTCGCACACTGACAGCTTATGATTTCCTTTGGGCATGTCGTCTTGTTTTCAATCAGTTCTTGCTTACCTTGCTCCTTCTGGTGGCCGCTTCCCCCGTTCCTTTCGCAGTGCTCCGCGCCGGTGTGTGTGTGTGTGTGTGTGTGTGTGTGCGTGTGTCATCCGAAAACCGTAGTAGTGACAAAGTAGAACATCTGAAGTTCAGAAGTGTCTCATCAAAGCGGCTTTGTACAAGCAGGGTACCATTATGCCATTAGGAAAGGATTCGCTACGCTTCGGTAGCTGTGTCTGGGAAAAAAACACACACAGCATGGATGAAGGTGTCAAACCGCTACCTCTGCCAGGGTTTGTTTCACCCACTTCTGTAGAGTGGCATTTAATCCAGCTCATAGATCACTCTCATTAGTTGAGTATTGAGCACTGGGTGCCAAAAAGCTGACACCTTAGCGCTGAGGGGAAGAGTGAGGGAAGACAAGAGGCCTATTAGCTGGATGTGGCAGGTTATGAAAGACAACCTGGGCAGTATGAAGGAGTCCGTCAATTCTATTAAGGTTGGCTGGTTACACTCTTCAGTCGGACCTCCACCAACTAAATTGAAAAGAGTCCATTTCGCTTTTCCAAGTGGGGTTGATGGGGACACCGTGGACAATTTGCCCTCTGCGGTGCCCCCGTAAGGATGGAATTTTCCACCTCTATTTTTCCGGGGGAATTGAAAGGACGTGTCCGGCTATGTGACTGCTGGGCTTTGACACGACATTCTTTCGCCGCCGCGGTGAGCCACAGTCATGCTGGCATCTGTCATTATACGCACGCCCGGCCGCACATCTGCCCAAGGTTAAAGAACCAAATGGGTCATTTTGCTTTAATTCAGCTTGTAATTTCCCCGTGTGTTTTGGAGCTGCGGTTTGCATGGCCGACAGCTTCACGGGGGGAGAAAAATGCAATGAAAGGCATCTGCCAACTCACTGCTCACATAACATGAAAAAAAAAATCTCTCAGCTAGATTGGGATTACAAAAAAAAAAAAAAAAAAAAAATGTTGAGCTGAGGGAAATGGGTTGCACACACAGCTCTGGTTTGATGTAGGTTAAAACAGCCCTGCAGTATCTGAAGAATATCCTGACAATGCCAAGGTACAGCTTAAGTAAACCTTGTGCATAATTTAGACTGCTTGTAGATGAGAGTTGCCCAGAGTTAAAACGTAATGCTGTGGATGCTGGAGCTTCCCATCAGCGAGAAGTGTGCAGGGTTTCTGATGGTCTGCTTCTGATGGTCGGCTTTTCTGTCTGCCGGCCCCTGGGATTTAACTGTCCTGGACTTGCTGGTCTGGAAAAGCAAAGAAGGCAGTTTCACTAGTTTAATTGGCAGCTTAGCTTTGCACTGAACTGCCTTCAGTTATGTATGAGACAGTTATTTAGCCAAATGTAATTTCATGCTGTCGATGCAGTTTCATGTCTCTCTTTGACCCGCTCAGAAGTGCAGCATCATGATTTTAGCTTTCGGATGTTGACTTACCCGGACTAAGGTTTCTCTCATGGAGGCAAAATATTGTATTTGGTATGCAGAAGGGGATGAAAACAAATGCAATATATATATATATATTTTCTTATTTTAACTAATTCAATATTCCATTTTGTAATCTCTGTTTATCCTGATCGAACTGTCTTTGTCTGTCATTCACAGATCTGAAAGTGAAGGCTCAAGAGGTGTCAGGTATGTGTCGCCTCTCTCCCCCCTCCCCCCCTTCCTTTCTCATCGCTCTACCTGTAAACACGGCCTTTTTTCACCGCGCATTCTCTCCACACCACTCTCAGTCACGTCTCATCTAACAAAACCTCATCAGCTTCCCCCGGATCCCATCTGGAGTTTAGCTGCTGTGCACCCTCACCTGTCAAGACCGACCTACCCCAGATGAAATTATTGTTTGCCTCCAGGAAAGCAGCGGGGAATGCGGCAGAACTTCCAGCGCTCCCCCGTAGTGTCTCCTTCCCGTTTTCTTACGTGTGTCTGAATCCGTCCTAGATAGATTCTTCCTCCAGGACTGACTGCCAGGTAGCGGTGGCGTTGTTTTGGAGTCAGAGCACACAGATTTTGCACAGTCATAGGTGCATGTCTCCTTAGGATTGGCGCCGCGAGAGACGAGCACGATAAGCTCAGGCAGAGGTTGTGTGGAAAGCCCTTAAAGGTAAAGCCTGTTAGTTGTCTGTTTCACCCCCATAATCTCCTCCAACTTTATCCCTCTACAAGTGTTTGTCTACAAATGATTGGCTCCAAAGTTGACATACTGCAAGGGTGCCAATAATAGATGTGGCCCAATGTTTAGATAGAGAGAGAGAGAGATAGATAGATAGATAGATAGATAGATAGATAGATAGATAGATAGATAGATGGATAGATGTCAGTGTCTAGATCTGATGTAGCTGGCTTACACTTACACCTGGCATTAAAATGCGTCTCCGGTACACACATTGAAATCCAATTTCTCTTTACCTCGCTAAAATGCAGATTGTCATCAATTCCCCTGGTAATATTTGCGTCCTATAAAATTGACAGTAAACACCCCGCCTTGCTTAGTCCACCAGTATCCCGTCAATCCATTTTTGAGTATGTTAGTATCTGGGCTGCCTGCCACCTTGAATTTGAATTTATTGAAAGGATAGCCACCTGTTTGATTTGTGTGCGCTACCTGGTTGGATCCGCGTGTGAAAGTTTATTTCTGGTTGCGTTGCTCCTTGAAGACGCATCGCATTTACACTTCACTGTTAATGTGGTCAAATGAGTCTTTGACCACCTCCGGAGGTGGTTTGGACGAGCGGATCTTCAGTGTGTCTTGGTTGCATTTACACCAGGATTCAAAGTGTTTTTGCTCTATACGGTTACAATATAATCACCCGAGACGCATATTAAAAGAATAGTTCACTCAAAAATGAAAATCCTGTCATTATCTACTCACCCTCATGCCAGTGTAAGCACAGGTGAAGTTTGTTAGTCCACATAACACACAGGGAGGTCAGTAACTGTCAGTAAATCAGTAGGGTCCGGTTCGTTAGAGTTTTAGAGACCTTTATTTGCACCATTATTTTCGGATAACGGTCACACTTGTGCGCACAAGCGTTCATGTGAATCTTCCCACTTCCGTGTTTACACTGCTAGGCACGGCGTTGTGCTGGAAACCTCCCTGTGTGTTAGATGGACTAACAAACTTCACCTGTGTTTCAACTGGCATGAGGGTGAGCAGATAATGACAGAATTTTCATTTTTGGGTGAACTATTTCTTTAAGGGTGAAAGGGGGTCAGTGAGGTGCAACTGAAGTTAGAAGTAGGGCTTTATAATCAACATCTGAATCTCCACTGCCACTGCTGTTTTTCTCTGTTTTTCTGTATACAGATGTGAAAATATCTTTGTTGGCCTGTCTATATAGGCCTTCTCGGTAGTGTAGGGCAGACCTATTAGTCGACTGACTGGTGGTGGTGTTGGCGCTGAGTGCTTCTGACCACCTGGTGTCACGGGGAAGTTGTGAGACAAAGTGAGATGTCAGAGAGGAGATGAATGGAAGCCCCGTCCCTTTGGAGACACTGAAGTTAGACAGCGGCGACACCTCGTTCTCGCCAAGTCAATCACAGGCCGGAGCGCTTTCATCACGGTGATAGATGCTCCAGCTGGACAGGGCAGGGCAGTGGCAATATGTGGCTGCAGGTCAGATAGCAGATAAGCGGTGAACTTATCAGCTCGATAAATAAAATGCTGCGGTTAGACCAGTTATATCAGTTTGCCAACATATTGGGCAGATTGGCCTTTTACTTCAGATATGGTCCAGTCAGTGTTGTCCATCTCTCATAAATGATAATTATGAGTTGCAGTTTGTTTGATTATATTATTGTATAATTGATCAATTAATTCTAATGCAACATTTGATTGGCTTCTACACATGTATGCATGAGTATGTTTTATATTTGTATTATTATTATCTTAGTGTCCCATGGTCTAAATGCCGTTTAAGAGGCTTTTCCCAAGAATAACATTCTGGGGGAAACACTGAATACTTGTACTTTTTTTGTCAAGAAAATGGTCAAATTTTAGAGATATTGAATAACGGAGATAAGATTTTCATTGGCAGCTTCAAACCAAAAATATCAGTATCGGCCTTCAAAAACGGTGTAGAATATGTACCTAATATATAATTTCTCTCATTAAATTTTAATAGCATAGCATCATGCTAGCAAAAATGATAGGCAAAAGAGGCCCTTGCCGTGAAAAC
The DNA here is from genome assembly GCF_048128805.1 of Centroberyx gerrardi. Classification (NCBI taxonomy): domain Eukaryota; kingdom Metazoa; phylum Chordata; class Actinopteri; order Beryciformes; family Berycidae; genus Centroberyx; species Centroberyx gerrardi. Next base: position 30,887,659 of record NC_136001.1, read on the forward strand.
TGGTGAATTCTTTGTGCTCCTTTGTATGTGTGTACTCTATTTGTCCCCGGGTACGATTCCCCACGAAAAGTGCAAGACTGATTTAGGGCACAAAGGTTGCCAGGTCTGTGTGACAAAACCAGCACAATGGCCAATCAAAACCAGCCCAAAGGCCAATAAAACCAGCCCAATACCAGAACTCAAAATATGCCTCTGCCAAACCATATACACTGCTTTTAAAGTCCAACAGTATTGCTATCATTGCCAAATGTATTGTAATATCTACAAAGTAACACCATAAATGTTTAGTGTGCCAGCATTAAAAGCAGTTTTCCCCAAACAGTTCTTTCACCTAGGTCCTAAAATGGCCTTGTGTAATTAGATACAGTATATTATCATAAATATAATATAGCTCTGTGGTGTAGACCAGTGGTTCTCAACCTTTTTGTAGTCTCAGGGATCCCGTCTGATAAGATTTAGTTATTCCATAACTGTCTATACTGTAGATTGGCAGATTAACAGTGAAGAGTGTGAAACCTATGAACAGCAGAGTTGGGATCGAGAGGCGGGCGGCGGAGAGCATTACAGCACGTGTGTGTGCTGTGTGTGTCATTGACTGTGTGCGTGTGTGTGTGTGTGTGTGTGTACGTGGGTGGCGTGTGTGTACGTGCTGATCTGGAGTCAGTTTGGTAGGATTTGGGTATAAATAAATTATTTCATTTAAAATATGGATTTTTATTTATAGATATTATTCATGTAATTTGCATGCAGAATAGGTCTACCCAACCAGCGGACAAAAAATTTAACCCGCGGCAACACTTCAAAAGTAGCCCAATTCCGCGGGAAAACCGCGGATCTGGCAACCCTGGCCTCAACCTAAACATGAAGTGGACCGCCTCACTCTACTTGTTCGTAGGCGAACAAATAAACAAGTCCAGGTGCTGTCCAGGTGCTGTCCAGGTGCTGTCCGGGCCCACAGCGCCTAGCTAGGTGCAGCATCAACTGTGGCAGTAGTTGAAGTTACTACAGTCCTGGAATAATTAGGATAACCACGTCATTCACTAATGTATTGTCAAGAAGAAGAGATAAGGTAAGCTAGCTGTCTTAGCAGCCTGTTAGCCAAAATGTTTCGTCAGCATTGCCCAAGCTTAATAACACAAAACTGCTTTGCTAGTGGTTACTAAAATGTTTGGCAGCAAAAAATAATTTTGTCACACATAGATTAGCAGTTACAAACGCACACATTGCCTTGTAACAGCGGTCAAGCGAGCATCACTCAATATGATGTGAGAGAGCGCCATTTACTTAGCAGTGAGCAAAGCTAGCAAGCTGCTTTGCTAGCTCAATCTAGCTGTCTAAAATATTTGCTGGCCAAAAATATTTCTTTTGTCATGCATAGATTGCAAAGCTTAGTGAGACTGTAACACAGAGAGAGCAAGCATCAGTCAACACAAGGTGAGAGAGCGCTGTTTGACTGACTGATAGACTGACTGAGCTGAATGTGGCTCCTGATAAACACATCTTGTGCCATAGGAAAAATAACTTGCATCCTTACACAAGTTTCTACCAGTCCCATTATTCAGTTTACATTATGGTAGTTTCACATCATCTCTTCTGTATACATATTTGTCTTCTCTGCAGAGGAGGGAACAGTGATGTTAAACACTGCAACTAAGGTTCTCAAAGGGTCGCCAAAGTCATCAAGTTTCAAATTCTTTTTGTTTTTGTTTTGACGTCTTACTTCGGCCAGAGTTAAACTGGATGAGGCTCTGACAGTCTGGCAGGCAGCCGTCAGGTCCCATCCCTACAAAGGTCCGCCAGTGTTTGTCTTGATATTACATTCACACGGCAGAGAGTCTGGGGCTTGTGGCAGAAAGCATTATTCTGTGAAGTCGTTGGCGCTGCACAAACCGCAGCGAAAGAAGATTTCATCAGCCTATGAAATGGGAAAGAATTACAGGATTGAATTGTTGACGGAGTAAAGCCTCTCTCTCTTATCGGGTCAAGGATAAACGCTTGTGAGCTTATGCTTTGGAAGGATATTGAAACTGTGTAACAGCATTGAGTGCAATAACAGACAGAACTTCATAGTGCTATACAAATGGAATTACCTCCGCTCGAAGCCATAGCCCCTCTTTACCAGTGGACACTGTGGGATAGTGGAGAGGTGTGTGTGTGTGTGTGTGGGGGGGGGGTGTTGCACTGTGTGTGGTAGCTTATGGTAATCACCCACGGCTCCAGCGAGACGACACTTAGATTTACTATTCCACTTCAGATGTCTCCATCGCTGACCCTTCCTGTGGGAGACGCTGCGTCTCACTTTGTGTCGGCCGTGTCTTACTTTAGAGCCCCTAGACAACACCATCTCTGTTGTAGTACAAAGAGAGGTGCTCGGTGTTTCGATGAAATTGTCAGACAGCATACTGATTACTCTATAAAGGAGGAAGGAGACACATAGTTGAAATTCACTGTGGTGCTTTAACAGTCACTCCGCTGTCAGGAAAATGACTCTTTTTTTTGTCCGCTGGCCACGGAAGCTGGTAAATTACGAAATTCTCCTGCTACTTTCACTGTTTTACCAGCCAGCTCGGCTTTTAGTATAGAGTAGTACCTCCAAATTATGGTACTGTAGGTGACCTGCCAAAGTGGCTTGGAGGGTATAGACACATTTACAAGCCACAGCCAAATATTCACCAGCATGTGGCTGGTGGTTTCCCATCCTGTCTGTTGACCCTAAAGCCAAATGATCAGCTGTGAAGTGAGGAGTGATGGATATGTTGAATGAAAAGTTACATTTTATTAGCCGATTTAGAAGCTGGCAACCAGAAAGTTAATTATTCACAACTGTTTAGTTACCATACCAGCAACGAAAACCAGCTTTTATACACATACAGTCATTCTGGACCTTACCTACCATGTAGATAGTAATTGATACTTTGTTGATATGATAAAAAAAAAAAAGAGAACAATTTCTAACCTTGGGGTGATGACAATCCATCATATTATTACCTATTATTTGCCTAATTGACCATGCTAAAATGCTGTAGGAAATGCACTACCACTGACTCAATGGTGACTTCACCAGGTGCTTTCTGGCTTTTTGTTTTGGAACAAAAAGTGAAGTAGTGCTTCCGCTTGAGTCAAATCCCAGTGTTTCAGCTCTCTTTCCAACGCTGCTGGTACTTAACAGTGTAGGATGTCGCAGTTTAACGACACTGCAGTCAAACTAGAATTTCCCTTATCTTGAAAAGCCTCTGGTCTGTACAGTAGGCTTTTGTTGTGACATTACTCAACAAGACGAATTGTTTCACATCATTTCTGTAATGCATGTAAATGAGGCAGTTCCTTATTCCTTTATTTTGCTGTTGACATGGAGCACACTTTCTAGCCGCTTTCACAGAAGGCTCTCTCCAAAACTCCTGCTGCCTTTTCATGGCAATTTAATGAGAGCCCCAAGTAACAAATTCTAATTTTGTTTGCTGGCTTTGTTGAGAAGGTAGAACGGCGATGCACACTAATAATGGATGTGAACATGACCTGCAGTGAAATGGTTTAGTATTTTGAAACCTTCAATGCTTGTAGATGGTGAGGTTTAGGAACGATTTCGCATCCAAGGTTATCCAGGAGTTCTCTGCAATACCAATAAGATATTGCAGAGAACTTGCTGCTATCTAATTGCTTTAGCACGCTGTCAGTAGAGCATTTTCCTTTTCTTCACAACAGACCTTAATATCCATGAAATTCGAGCTACCCGGATTGGTGCGATGGAGCTAATTTCTTGTTTTCTTCTTTTGTCCTCTATCTCTGACGTGCATGTCCTGAGAGAGCGGGTGCACAGGCTGTGTGTCAAACCCTGCACTTCCACCCACTGCACAAGGGTTCGACTCATAAGGGTTTTTGAAGGCCACATACCAATATTTTTACACTGATATCCCCAATAGTCGACAGTTTGTGTGTCAACATGTTTAAATTGTATTCTTGTCAGGATGGAAAAGCCTCTGAAACAGCATTTAGATCATCATGGGACACTAAAACTCTCCATTGAAACTAATTAAATTCTGTAAGGGTTAGCAGCTCTTTAAGGCAGGGAGCAGAATTGATAACATAATAAAGAAAATGTGCAAAGAAAATAAAATTTCATTGCAGGTTTTACAGACTTTTTTATGTACCTGTGATTAGTAACCTCCATCATCAGGAACATTGACTGGCCGATGTCCGATATGTAATAAAATGCCAATATCGGCCTGATATACCAGCATTATATTGGTCTAACCTTACTCAAGGGCACAACTCTAGTGTGTGTTTGTCTGTCTCCACACGCTTCTATGTATGTTAGTGTTTCCTCCCATGAATCCACGTGTGTTGTGTTCCCCCTCGGCGGGCGTCCCGCAGGACCCTCTGGTGTCCCGGGCGTCTCATTCACCAGGCGAGCGGCGCTGTCAGTGGCTTTCCCCTCAACCTCCCCTTCCTCTTCTGGCTGCCCGCTGTCGCCCCGTCTCAGGGGGGGGAGAGCTGACCTGAACCATCACCCCTGCGCTGAGTTGATGTGTTGCAGCCAATGTTTTTTTTTTTTGTATCATTCCAGCTGTAACGTTGCTCCGCTGGAATAAATATAGCGCTTCGAGTGCTGACGTGGCATTCTGTGAGAAGGGGCATGCCAAGGTTAAGTGGGCTGCAGTGGCCACTGGCTGTGTGCCTTCACATGTTACGCACCAAGAGACCTGCGTGAAGAAATTTCCCGGGGCTAGCAGAGAGTAAACCACAGTTAGAGCGCGCCTTTAGAATGCTCTGCCTCGTTTCAGTCCCAATCAGGGTTTTTACTGTGTCCCTCCACCATGGGACGTAGTATGTGGGACATTATGTCGTCATGGTGGCATCTGTGTGTCTGTGTGTGTGTGTGTGTGTAGACACATTCTTATGAACTCAAGAACAATACATGATACAAAGTTCATACTTATATCCACTTAGTTTTAACATGGGGGTTATTTGGCACTTGACCGCCATGAAAACCAGAATATAAATTAATCACCAAGATCGGATGCCGCTGGACGAGTTTGTAGCGTTTGTAGCGTTTGAATGAGGCCACGGAAATAGCCTGAAAACGTACATTTAACGTTTGTTAATTCAATTTTGTATTTCTATTCTTGGTTTACACTAAAATTAGTATTTAAAAATAAAAGTAGATCCGGTCTCCCAAACAGAAACTATCTCTCCTAAATGGTATCCCTCCGCTATGTTCTCTTCTATCAATAAAAATGCTATTTGGCGAAATGATGTTCTAAAACGTTGGAGCCACAGTCAGTTGAAAATCACAGCAGCAGGATCTGTTGTTGAATCTGTTCACCAACATGTTAAATGTCAGTTTTCAGTCTATTTTCATGGCCTCATTCAAATGAATGGGAAGTAAAAGTCTGAATGCTACAAACTCGTCCAGCTGCATCTGATCTTAGTGATTAGTTTATATTCTGGTTTTCATGGCGGTCAAGTGCCAAATAACTAAAATAATGTTAAAACTAAGTGGAATATTGCTTTAAACCACAAGAAAAAGTGATTTTCTAAACTCCTAAAACTCCTTAATCAGTCCCACCAGGATTTCACTGAGTTTTTTTGTGATTATTGCGGCCAAAAATGCTTGATTTTGCTGCGGCTTTTCTCAAAAATTGTGATACAATTTGCAAGGTTTTATGTGCTCTTTTTGCGGTAAAATTGTGGGAATTGGGAAAAATTGCAAGCAAAGGAAAAACATTTTTTCTCTCTCTCTCTCTCTTACTCACTCACACACACACACGCGCACACACACACACACACAGCCTCCCCATATTCTCTCCCACTCTCCGTTTAAGCTATTAACTCTTCCAAGAGCTTGAATTTTGCACTCACCTCGATTCTTGCTGCTTTTGTTTTGTTTTGCACGGTCTATGGCAGTAATTTTTGTTGGCAGGTGAGCTTTGTTCATCTTCCACCTGAATCCGCGCTGCGATGACGTAAGTTACCACGACACCGAATGCGACAATTGGTCCAAATCACAAGCGGTCTTTTGATTTGGCCATTTCATGCGGAAAAGTTGCGGCAATTTTGCAAAACTGCAAGCTCTCGCAAATATTGCAGAGATTTCTTGAATTTGCGTTAATTATTGCGATCGCAAAATCGCAAGTTCCTGGAGGGACTGCTTAATGCTGCAAGACACGGAATTCATAGTAATACCGCCCATGTGTTATGTGAAGCCAAGTATGCTGACATAGAAATATTTGCTAATTAATGGCCTCATTAGCATAACTGGTTATGTTTAATATATCATGGTGATTACGGTGGGACACAAGGCAGCTCAAGCGCCTCTTGTATTTATTTGGGATCTCGGAGTGAGTGCCACCACCAGCTGTCATGTTCCTGCACCGGCCCGCAGCAACAAAAACATGCGCCGCTTTTTGACCCCCCCCCCCCCCCAAAAAAATGCTTGATAGAGAAAAAAGATTAATTTGAAGCATTTACAGCGTGCTGTTTTGTTCGGTGGCCCCCTCCAGGATGTAGGCCTATCCTCCAGGAATTAAAAGAGCCGGACGGGCCCGCGTTCCTGATATGCCGATGCGTTACACGGGCCCGTGTTTGTTTTTTCCATTCCTTGATCTGCTCCTGGGGGATAAGGAGATGTAGGCCAGGAACGCACTGTGAAGCGGTTCATTCAGCCTTTTCAGAACAAAGCCTGCGGTGGCGGCGGCAGTGCACAAGTGCGGCGATATGGCCCAATTGAACACTAAGCCTCCTCCCTCCCCCCCCCCCGCCCCAGTCTCAGCTGCTAGGCAGCCCGCGATGCAGGTCCCACCACTCACCACTCGAAGGCGTGATAAACTGCAATAATTAATCGTTAGGTAGTCTCCATTTTTCAGGCAGGCCTCATTACATGGGTGCGAGCCAGGCAACGGGCGCCATCAATAATTAAGTCTTTGTATTTACTACTGAAGCTTATAAATAACCTTCCCCCTAGACTTTGCTGATCTGATGCTGATGGGAGAGATGTGGTGGAGAGAATGAAAAATACAGAGAGAGGGGAGCGGAGGAGGAGGAGGTAGAGGAGGAGGTAGAGGAGGGGGGGGGGGGGGGGGGGGGGGCGCTACAGCAAAGCCGATTTCAAAAAGGGCCTCATACTGAAGCGGCAAAGGTTAATTGGATTCTGTCAACATGATATCATTGGGCGATATTTAATTCGCCGGGATCACCACTTGTATGTTTAATTTTTTGTTCTTTTCGAGAAAATGAGCGTTCAGCCTCTCGTCACAATCGGCGCACGACGGCTTCACGAAACCCCCCCCTTGTCTTTTTATGAGCGGCGTATTTGGTGAACATTGTGAGTAATCAAACCCGCCGAGTCTGGGACACAACGCGGCCCCGTCGAACCCAAACGGAAAGATTTAGATTTCCGTATTATATAAAGCAAAACCGCTTAAACCTGCTTTTGAGAAGTACAGTACACAGCAGACAGCGCATTATGTAACGCTGACGGAAGTACATGCTACTCATCCATCAGTCGGAAGTAAAGAGGTGGGGGTGGTGGGGGTGGTGGGGGTGGTGGGGGGGTGGAGGGCGGGTTGTCCGTGGGATTTGTGTGCGATAGAAAGAAGTCTCCCCACACTCTCTAGCTTAGCGCTGTGTGTCGCGCCGAGGCCCAAACAGCCTCTCTGTGTTTTTGTTTATCTCTCTCCCGTCTGGAAGCGGCTTTGGTTTGCACAGAGCGCTGATGGATGGTGTTCAAGCGGCCGTGCTGCACTAGTGCAGGACTGTGTTGCCAGAGGAACTGACCTTGTTGTACGATGCTGATTAAGAGAGAGAGCGTGCAGTATCAGATCCTCCCCCCTCCTGAAACCTGCCCCCCCCCCCCCCCCCCCCCCCCTCTCAGGAAAGCGGATGCAGATGATTGTTTTTGTGCACAGTGAGTGTGGCTGGACTGATAAATGGCCCTGGAAGTGAGTAACTCGCTGTCAAAGTTTTAGGCGACACACCCCGCGTTCGCTGCTGCTGAGTCATATATGCATATATTACAGCCTGCAGTCTTAAAGAGGATATGTCATTTTCAACATACTGTATGTGTGTCTAGCTTGCAACAACACACACTTGCATTACCTTTCGGCACAGCATATGTTATGGTATTGACACAGCAGTGTATTTGTTCACCAATATCACAAACAAGCGTCTTCTAAAGGTATCAAATTGTATTATGATGTATGTCATGAAAGCTTTTACATTTGCTTGTTCTAAACAGCCGGTGTTTCCTGGGGAAAATCCTGTTCTGCAGAGGAAGTGATGCATTTTACATTTCTGGTTTGTTTGGAATAAACAGAAGAAGAAGAACTGGGTAGTTAGCATGAGCAGTGATGGCCACCATGGCTGAACAGACAAAGAAAAGAGTGAAACTCATACTGCATCAATACAAAACAAACACCTCAGTAATGAGCGCTTCACACCAAAGATACACAGAAAAAAGAAATAGGATCTCGCGGATTATCGTTTTAAACTTTTAAATTCCTGACATTGCACTGCATTGAAATTGATCATTCCCATTCTGACAATGAAGCTTTTAATATAGCTGAATCTCATGATTATGATTATAATGATGATTAATATCATTATTACTCTAATTATTATTATTGGTGGCGGTGGAGAAGTTTTTTGCAGACTGCTGACTTTGGCAGTTGGCAGTTCCTCAAGCACGCTGCAGAGTGTGTGTGTATTGACTCTGCGTAGTATGTGTGCTCCAGCGCATGGTGCCAATATTAAGCTCAATTAGTCCTTGAAACCAGTTTGCCAGCCTTTTTAACAGTTTTGAAGTTTGGGAGCAAGGGTGTTTAGAGATTGCCATTATGTAAGCGGAGAACCTGCACTCCAGTGATAACAGGAGGCTTATATGGGAGGCAGTGGGAAATCTTCATAGGACTTAACCCCCATGGTATGGGAGATTATTACTGGCAGCTCCGGGTCATAAAAGAGCACAACCCATTTGTCCTTGAGGTACGTTTATCCAAAAGGCCCGCCGCTGTTAGATTTGCATGTTAAATGTGGTCTTCCCATCACACAGCTGCATCGCATTGCAGTTGTTTACTGTACAGGATTCAATATTTCTTAATTACTTGAAATTATTGATTGTTGGCATGCTTTTTATCTACTAGTCGATTTGAGTTCTACAGTAATTTAGGACATACACATTATTAACCAGCAAACATTTTGATGTTGAATAGATGTTGATATGACAGCCTGCACCAATGTTGAAAACCAGTGTAATATCTTTCTGGGATCAGTTAAAAAGACTTTACAAAGCTGTTTTAACACCTCCTGCATGTCACTGTCAAATGCTTGCTGGGTATCTACTTCAACACAAACTGTCTGAAGTTTGAATGTCTCATAGCGATACCATGATGCTGATTAAAAAATTATGTAATACCACTCAGAAGTGATCCAATTTGGATTACTCAGTGTCAGAAATTAACTTTTTGGCTGGCAAACTTAAAAAAAATAATTGATATACATTTTCACAAAAACATGTCACCCTGTTTTCAATGCAATTTTGTGTGTAGAATCAGGTACTATGTGAACCATTTAAAAGTTTGAGTTTTAATTTGAAACCTACTCACTCACTTACACAGTACACTGGCTCTCTTTTGTCTCGGCCCTTGTTTTTTCTTATTTCTCATTTTACTTTTACTTATTGATTTGTCCGCCCAAGGCAATTTTACCAGCATTTGGCACTTGGCAGGTGGCTTGGCGGACCCTGATTACTGTAGGTCTTCTTAAGCAAAAGTGATTGATTGCAACAGTGTGCTTTAATTTGGGAGCTGTGGTATTCACCAGGAGTTGATTAAGTTTTAGCTGTTGTGGATAACACCCACCACCAAGTTCATTTGAGGAGACTTAGGTGAATTATCTCCCCTACTCTAAAAGAAATGGCATTCTCCTCCACCTCATTCCCATACACCGCACACATGGATGGTTGATGTATGGCTAAACTAAAAGTGAAGAAACAAATTTGTTTTTAGTCCAGAAAGACCATGTTGTTTAGGAATGATAAAAACGGGGAATGGGAAACAGGGAAATTGGTGTTGGTGGTTTAGCAGCGGAGGGCAACATCGGCCTCGCCTTTTCATCCCACAGAGATGGGAGAAGGCTTAACAAGAACTTTAACTTCAACTGGTGCCAAATTTATTGTTCTCGGAGGTCTATAGAGGCCCCGAAAGGCACATCAATGCGCCCTGTTGTCAGTGACCCAAGCGCACTGCGGCCCCATTAATTTTACTGGAGAGCTGTTTACTTTCTTGCAAAAGCTTGTTTCCTTTCAAATTGTGTTCTTTAACATTTTGACTTCAATTCACGCTAAAATAGTACGGCAACAAGAAGTAAAGAAAGAAAATGACTCTCTAACCTTGTGTTGAGTGGGTTGTTAAATTAAAGGTCCAAAAAAAAGTATAGCCAGGCTCTTATGTCTTATTTTAAAATGATACATGTAGAGTTTGTATGTTTTTATGCATGCTCAGTGATGTGCAAACTAACAATGAAAAGTGGTAGTCTGAAATTTTTAGTCTCCATCTTTGGTTCTTATTGCTGTGGTGTTTCTGCACTGCACTTCCCAGAGTTCACCTGTCAATCTGTGGGCGGAGCTTGGATTCTCTGTTGATGCAGTTTGAGTTTCTCTTTTCTTTTGTCTGTTCAGCCATGGTGGCTGTCACTGCTCACGCTAACTACCCAGTTCTTCTTCTGTTTATTCCAAACAAACCACTGTTTCTGCTGCCGGAAACATATCATTCCTAATTTTTCCCCAGTAAAGAGCTACCAGACACCGAGTGTTAAGAACAGCAAATGTAAAAGCTTTCATAAACTGGATATAGGTTAAATCAATATTGTGTTATATCAGTCAACAATAGATAGCAGCAAAACATTATTACTTTAAGGCACAACGGTACAGTTCTTTCATGCATTTAAAAGGCATAATCCAAATATAGTAGTCAGTCGAGCAAAAAAAACAAAACATAACACATTATCCTGTATTTAGCCTGCGCTCTCATCATAAATCAACATAAAGTAAAGGGCTAGCCAACCTGCCAGTGCCTATTGGCCAGAGCATATGATCACACTTTCCTTCCAGTTTTCTGCAGTTTTTATTCCTCACATACAATCCTGTCTTGCTCTTATCTGCAGCTAATCAGGGTGATCTCTTTTAAGGCTCGCTTTTATATCGAGCTTTACCAACCCTCTTGAAGTTAATACTCCCCCAGCTGTCCACCTTGACGTTTTATGAGTTGGTCCAGACTGCGTTAAGTGCTCCTTAATCCCCAGGTGACAAACAGTAAAGTCCTAGATAGATATGAACATCTGGGCTTGGGTTTCGCACCGGCATTACTCCTCGCAGAGCCCTTCTGATAATTGTCGAAAACGTTCTGTCTCTGCGTGATTATTTGTTATGACTCCTGTGTTGCTGTCAGACTGGTGTAGCTGCTGGTAGAAGAGGACGTGCTGGAAAAACAGAGAGAATGACTCTGCAAGGACTCTCTTTTTTCCCAGGGAAAAAAAAAAACGCCTGCGCATGAAAATGGGAAACTGGGGATGGTCTAAAAATACTTTCTTTTTTTCAAGGATTCGTGTTTGCTTGCGTCAGAGGACATGATGTGTTGCGGGGCGCAGGACTGGCCTCGGCACTGTCAGCCAGCCAGTCTGGTAGCAGCAGCGGAGAGCGGGCCGAGGTACTGTACTCCAGAGGCAGCGCATTATCTAGTGTACCAGTCGGCGTCAGTCCTCGCTGGGGAATAGTTCAATGACAAGTGGTTGCTTCTTCCATTACTCAGCCAGCTGCAGCAATTAGGCACCAAGAGGAGATGTACTGTATAGGCAGTTTATTTATGGCCGATGCTCCATTCACCCTGGCTGCCGTGTCCCGCTCCTGCCTTTCCTCTGGTCTGTCTGAGTCGCGCTCTTGTTGTCCTGCGGGGATCGTCGGGGACTTTGCTCCCCGCTCTTAAAATAGCAGAACTTTATTCGGATAGCATTTGTTAGAAACAGAGTTTAAGTTCTTTACAATAATCATTACATCATCACAAAGTGCTTCACAATCATTGCTCTGTGTTTCTCCCATTAACCTGCATGTTACACATATTCCTCATGGTAGATTGGAGCTTTAATTATAGCCTACAAACATTTTTCGGAGGCAGAGCTGCTCTGGAGGCAGAAATAATCTCATTGGTTGAGTTAAACCTCAGTGGGCGGAGCCAAAGAACCATAGTGGTTCAGAGTGCTAGTTAGCTAACTGGCAAACCTGAATGGCAAAGAAGGAATTCTGGTCAAAATATAGGCTAAACAAAATGACTTAATTGACTTTTTTTCATTTATTCATGACCATGGCATTCATGATCTTTGAACGTCAGCAGCTAGCTAATTAGCTTACCTAGATAACTATCAGGAAGAATGGGTAGTTTGAACCTGGAAGGTCAGCTAGACTAACTAGCTAACCTAGCTGTATGGCCAGATTGCATTTTTTCAGTTATATTAGCTTCATATTAGCTTCCTCCTAATTAGATGTTGCCTTTTTCACTGAGCTTCAGTCTAATGATGCTTAGCCAGAAAAAAAAACTGTGGTTCTTTGGCTGCGTAACTCAACCAATGAGATCATTTCTACCACCAGCAGCTCTTCCTCCGAGAAATGTTTATAGAACTAAAACTGTAATCTGCTTCCTCTTGTCTCCCATGTGATGCTTCCCTCCTCTCTGTATCTGTTCTCCAAAGCTGCTGTTGTCTCCTCACAGTCTGTCTGGCCCCGCTCATTCTGATCATGCCTCATCTCCCCTCTCCCTCTCCTCCTCCATCCTCTCCTCTCCGCTGCCTACCTGGCACTGAGCTGTCTGTGCTGATTCAGCCCGTTGTGATAATGCATATATGAAAGTTCCCGGCCCTGATTTGGAGGCATTAAAATGCCACGGGCAGTGGACAGAAGTAATCTCTCTTTCTGCCGAATGCCACGTTCAGCTCAGTGGGAGTTAGCGCGTTGACGGGCTTTGCCTCTTAGTGTAATACAGTTGCAATCTCACGCTGCGATAGAAACAGGCATCATTGTCCATGCATCGCTTTGTGTCTGAGTTTGTATGAAAAATGTAAACCGCTGAACACTTTCTTTCTTGCAAGTTGTTAAGCATCAGATGTGCCATATGATCTGTGCACTGCTTCAATGTCCCTCTCTCTTCTTATGTTACAGGCGGCATGTGTCGTTGCCTGTAGAAGTCTCAGAGAGCCCTCTAAACCTTATTGCCCCTCCGTGTAGAAGAAGTTACCCATGTCGCAAATGGAAGTCTGCATCTTTTGGGTAAATCGAAGGGTTTTTATTGAAGTCACCTTTTCATCATCAGCCCACAACCCTACCAGCCCATTTCCACTGAACTTGTTCCAGAGTGAAAAGGCATGCGAGTCTGTTTCATTGCAGCAGCGAGCACTGTGTGTTTACTGTAGTCGTAGCTTATCACTCTGTTTATCAGCCTGATAAAATGCATCGTTTTTGACCTTGCCATTCCCATACTGCCGGTGAGTGTTTTCTCTGTCTTCCCTTTGCTCGTGAAGACTTCCACCCCCTGCTGAGCAGACTCTGGTAGGTGGCCTCCTCAGCCTCCAAATCCACTCAGATAGAAAATGAACAACACCCGCTACCACCCCAGCCGTGAAGGAGTGGCACAGTAGGAGAGTGGGCTACTTTCTGGGACAGAGCTGGCAGAACAGACCCCCGGGATGACACGACTCTTTCTTCCATTGCCTCCACCATTCCAAATGACTTGATGAAATGTGAAATAGTCAAAGGATATCTCTGTCGTGGCGAATAACAAACTGTGCGGAGACTGTAAGCGAGGGGGGCCACGTGCCTCACCGCTGCGGCGCTGTAGATTATAGCGGGCGACTTGTTTGCATAAAGCATGTCGGGGCGCGTACAGTAATGCACTGGCTGGCTGTCCGTGCCCTCCGCTGCTCTGTGGCTGCTTTTCCTTGGAGTTCATTACAGCCGCTCAGCAAGGCCCTGAGAGCTCCTCGGCAAATGAGGAGAGATGGGGAGAGATGAAAACCCTGAGAGCGCCGAGCAGTGGGACACAGGCTTCAAAAGCTTCATGGCAATTTCAAAGGCTTTTTATTCTTGACGCCGCGCGCGCTGTATCTGTCGAGTATCCAGCACTAAGCTCGAGAGCAATTCTAAAGGCAGGTTTTGTGGGGGGGGGGGGGGGGGAAGGATACAAAAACTCACTCTAGGCTTTTTGCCCGGGGAGGCTGGAGATTGTGAAACTCCTAATGAGTCGTGTTGTTCGGCATGTTTATTGATTCTAATTAGCGCCGGAGATGACGAGAGTACAAAGAATAAGTGTTGAACACTCGTGATTACAGTGGGGTCGCGAGCTGTCCCAATCTATTAGTATTTGCTAAAGAACGGGCAGCACATGAAGAACGAGTACGCATCAATGCCAGTTGCCAAGGGAGCTGAGGTCTGAATGGAGTTTGGGAGTCCCATGGGTCAAGCTGCTTTTCACAATAGGCGGTTTGTGTGTAGATCAGATAATGAATGTAATTATAGTATACCCCTGAGAAGCTCGGTGTACGCGGCACATGGCTTCAGGTAAATCACATGTACAATGAAGTAGGTTTAGACATAGATAGATATACCAGGACACCAATCATCTTGGCAGATATAAGACGATGGATGGGTCAGACGACGTGTGTCAGCTGGAGTTCACGGTAACAGCGGGAGATGTGAATGATCTCCTCATGCCGCGTTCTGCTCTTGTTACTCATTAGCTTCACGGCGGTCTCGCTGTTCACTAAATATTGTCTTGCTGCTGAATTCAATTTCATCAACGGCCGCACATGATGACTCAAACCGGGAAACCACAGAAGGCGTCGCTTTGAATCGTCGGCTTTGTCACGCTGGCTCAGTAGAAATTTAGACTTGGACTTACATGAAATGTGAAAAAAATCGGTGTCTTTGATTTCACTTAAGCAGGCTGTGTGTATGAAAATCTGAATCGGCTGAAAGTTGTAATTGTGCGTAAAAGTATGTGTGTGTGCATGTGTGTGTTTCATATTAAGGGGAAAGGGAAAAATCCCGCTGTCAGTCAGGAGTTGCTTAATTCAGTCCACGGACTGCCTGATGCAACAAAATATGAATCTGCCCGTGGCTCACGCCGGTGTTATTTTATGCTGAGATGCATAGTGAGTGGCTGGTTTACTCAACCCACAATACCCTTGACAAATGGCTGCGCTGCTTTGCCTCTGAAGTGGGATGGGAGTGGCAGTGTAGCTGATCAGCATGCAGGCTGTGTAGGGGGAAAGTTAGCCTCACACCAGTCAGTGGAATGTGCCTCCACTTCATCTAGGCACGCTTTGATGTTGACTGGCTTACTGATGTATCCATCCCCCCAAATCGCAGCCCTACATCATTAAACTTGTCAGTGGCTTATGTTTCCATTCTGTTCTCGCTTCTCTATCTCTGCAGCACCAACAGTTGTCGCTCCTGTATTTAAAAAAAATAAAAAAAAACTTCCGTCATTACCGGCTCGGTCTGCGATTGCATTGAAGAAATCCACAATACGAAAGTGCGACTTGGGATTTAGTTGTCTCCGTACCCGCGGTGCCTCATTATGAGGCCACTGTCTCCCTTCCCTCTTGGAAAAAGCCATTGTTTTGTTTGTAATTAAAATCCTGTTCAATTTTCCGCACAGCGCCCCAGCTGAAAAAGTTGAGGATCTCTCCTCGCATCTGCGTGATTGTTTGGGATTGTGACGCAGCATTCAGCACATTCAGTTGGATGGGATTTATAAATAACCACAATGCCTGCCATTGGAGCTGAGGGAATATTTATAGATTTCCATGAATACACTGCCCCAGTTACATTCATTTGAACACAAGCAAGCGTCGGCAGAAATACATTCACTCTTATCACTTGAGTGGGTGGCCTCGGCTGAACACATCTTTAGCACAGTTAAATGCTAATTACGTATTGTGTATTTTGTTTTGCACTGCGTTTTCCTGTTACTCCGTACGGTGCGTCTTGGTTTTGAGTGGTAACGCTGTTTCCTAATCCTACTGTACAAAGTGAGCATCTGAGAATGGAGATTTCAAAAGTTTGAAAGTTTTGTGTATTTGGCGGTTCCATGCAGCATGATCAGTCCTCAAAATACGATGCAATAGCTTAGTAAGACTATAATGCCCCTAGAATACAGCTTTGCCACACACAAGGAATGCCTTATTTTATGAGTCTGCTCCCCTGAAGCGTGAGAGTGAGATTTTCAAACAGAGACTGAGCGTTGCAGTGCCATGTCTTTCCAATCTAAACTCTATTCTGTGTCCACTAACGAAAGGATACTTCTCTCTCAGCCGGGGGAGATAATAGTAGAGTGCGGGGCGGATCCAGGCATTCAGGTCTTTTGCTGCCAAAGAGACGGGCCGGCTGTCAAGGCCCTGCTGCACGCTCAGCTGAGTCCCGGTCAAGGCCACCCACTGGATTGGAGCAATGTGTTAAGGCCGACCAACGCCTCGCCTTCCACATCACTGAGGCTTACTGTATCGGGACAACAAAAGTTTTACTTCTTCCAGCTATCTCCTCATATTGCCCCTCTGTGTTTGTTTTTTGTTTTTTTTACCAGAATTCAAACTACTTTAACATCATGTGCAAATAAAGAATGCAGATGGGTAATGGATAATTGCTCTGCTGCAGCTGGATCATCATTATCTCCCCTCGTCCTCAGCAGAAAGAAAAAAACAAGGCGCTTTTCGTGTTTGTGCTCTTAAAGTAGGAGAAACTAACGAGCGCTCTTGATTTCCACTAATGAGTTTGTTTGTATTATCTCAATTATTGGCTCCTTGTCTGTTAATTTCCTCCCGGTCTCCCAATACCTTAGTCTCCCGCCTGTATCTGAGCCGGTTGATGTACGACGCACGGGCGCCGAGCATACCAGCGCCGCTTCCCCTGGGCTAAGCTGCCAATGATGGGAGGAAGGCGGGAGGAAAGGAGCACTAATTCATCACTGTTAAAGGCTGGGTAATAGGACGGAGCCAGTGGCCGGGGCTATCACAGGCCCGCCGCCTCCGAAAAAGGCAGTTAATTAACTTTCCATCGGCTCTGAGAGGACGCATGAGTATGTGTGCGAGCTACGCCAGCATGGATATGTGAGGTCCAACCCACAGCCCCGCTGGGAAGCTGAGCTAACCAGCAGGCACCACGCAGGGAGTTTCTGGAGGCCATATTGCTGCACTGTCAGTTTGGAGATGGATCCACACAGATGAATGCCTAGACTATTTACATAATGGTTCCTTGAGCTTCCCTCTGCGCCCGCTTTCACAGCTCTGAAATATTCAGTTTTTGCAGAGGATGGAAGTACTCCGTTTCTCTTTGTTTCGCCACAACCAAATTCACGGGACTTTGCATTGCATTTGCAGCACCACCGTGCGAGTTGCTGTTTGTTGGATCGGCTATGCGATGTTTGTCCTTATTCTGGAAGTCCTTGGATCTTGAGGCCTTGGTCTTGAAAGTCTTGCAACCGTCAGTTCCTGAGTCATACCAATGTTTCAGTTTTGTCTTTTTTAACAGATAAGTTCATTATCCATAACTAGGGATGCACCGATGCCACTTTTTCAATGCCGATACCGATTATGAGTATGAAAGTTTAAGTATCGGCCGATACTGAGTACCGATCCGATCCATTATTTTTACTGAACAGTACAGGCTTACTTCCTTAGTTTGGGGTCAATGGACAAAATTATTGAGATAAAATCCTTGTTTTTCCCAATGTTTGAGAAATACAGGCTTCTATGTGCCACAAATGAATAAAATCAAGACAGTTTGCTTTTATTTCTTACATATTACTCATGGCTTTTGGTATCACATTTAGTCTTGGGTAAAATCTCCGATACCGATATTCCATTTTAGCCTGGTATCGGCACCGATACCGATACCAGTATCGGTATCGGTGCATCCCTTTCCATAACCAAGGCCATTGCTTGCGTCCACCACATCCCATAAGTGCTTCCACAAAGGCCAAACTCTAGGTCACTTTTCGAAAACCTTTTCAAGCAGTCTCCTTTGAACGGGGACGAAGAACAAACCTGCAAGGCAAGTTTGACTGCTCAGCACCCACAATACAAGTGCTCTTCAGTGAATATCTTTGTATATTTTAGGCAGAGACCGCTGTGATTTTCTCTTCCTCCATTCTTTCCTCAGCAGGGCATTGCAGAGCCCGCATGGACAGAGACTGCCTCTGTACACATTTCATCGGCTGATGAAGTCCGTTAGCGGATGACTTTCACCTGTGCTCCGTCAAAAGTTGCAACTTGCTTCAACTTTTTGGACGGAGTGGGTTGCGATACATTCACGCAGTGCGCTCCATCACTCCGTGTCATATATCAATGCATAGGTCTCATTGAAATACATGGGATATTATAATGGTTTAAAGTGACCGTCCTAAGCCTTTCCCCTATTTTGTCTGGAGTTGGAAGTTATGTTATGCTAAGTCTCCTTTGTCGCTCTCCTTTGGCTTTACTTCCCATTCATTTCAGCAGATTTGTCCAATCTACTGTACTGTATAGTGTCACTATGAATCTTAATCAAAGAAAGCATTGTTCCATAGGTCAAAGCTCGACACACTCCAATGAACATCTTATTTGTTGATAGCCATCCCTCTAACTTCACAAGCAACGCTCTATGGAGTTGAAAGTGAGTGGAGAGATTAGGTTCGGGCCCATTAATTTTTTTCTCCCCCCGAGATGACCCTCCTGTCTGAATAGATACGTGCTGCATGGAGATGACAAACCTGAGCTCTCCTCACAGGGCAAAACTGTGACATTGAATCATCAGTCCTTTTCACTTAATCATTGTGATCATCTTTTTTTGAGTTAGGCCCCACCAAGCAGCTCGCTCCCTTCTGCCCGACTCATCTGGCCTCCTCACCCTTTTGTCTGATGTGCAGAAGCGAATCGATTTGTGAATTTGGCTTCGCCGGATAGTTTTTCTGCGCTCCCTTTCGGGGATTCTCTGGGTTGAAATGGACGCTGTGGGCCAGGCTGGTTCTCTGCTAAGAAATGTGAGGATGTTTGCAGAGAGCTGCACTGCTGGCTGGCGCTGACATTGATCCCCCTGCCTTCCCTTCATTAGCCCTGGCCAGATGACAGAAAAACTGTTCCACATCAAAAGAGCCAGGCGAAATCAAACACCAAGATGTGTCGCTCACTACAGTTTTTTTTAAACAAATGCTCGGCCAGTGTTACAGACACAATATGTTCACCACCCACGCCGAAGCAGTTGTTGTCCAGATTAGTCGTCTCTGGCCAAATGAAAAACTGAACATGAGTAAATCATTAGAATGCTTAAAAGATGTTGGTGTTTCCCTTCAATTTACAATATGGCAATTTGCATGACTTTTATAATTAACTTTTGTTTTTTGCATAGGTACAATAGCAAAAGCAATTTTGTCTGCCTCTGAAACATTAATTTATTATGGTCCTTTTTGTAACTGCAAGGGTATCATTCCCCTGCAATATGCGTACGGTGTAAAAACTACAGGCAAAAAGTAGTCATTCATCCTTAAGTTCTATTAACAAGCCTAACTGGACTCATAGTTCAATGACTGAAAAAAAAAAGTTTTCAAAATGCTATTATTTTCATGGACAGTATCTGTGATAGGGAGGATTTACAATCCAAATTGGTTGATGTTATAATTAATCTTTACTTATGCATTAAATGAGTTTTTCTTGGCGCTGATCATTCTTGAAGGGTAGGTGTGCCCAGACTTGGTTTAGTGAACTACTGTCAGCATCTCTCCAAGGTCCAGGGCTTTCATGTCTCTGGCTGTCTAGATACAGTTTGTAATTTGAGATTAGGAGCCATCTGGGAGGGCGAGGTTGAAATGTAATCCCAGCGTATTCACTTACTCGGTTTCAGCACAGCTTTTGGAACAGAACAACATATTGGATTTTTCTCCAGGCATGGTGTGTTATTTTCTGTGAGGCTGAGGACAGCCAGAGAATGTCAGCGAGACTCGAGCGTGGAGTGCGGCGTTCCACAGGACTTTCTGTTGTTGAACATGGTCACCATTGACAACAGACCCCCCCCCCCCCCCCCCCCCCCAACCAAACAGAGTGTAAAATATTTACAATATCCAACAACGCTCCATAAGCCAATACCCAGCTTGATTCACACGCACAGCCCCCTCTTCCCTCTAAATCTCTGCATCTGGCTGTGCCAGCATTGAACCTGTGAACAACATTGTTGGGCTGATTAAAAGTTCTGTTTTTCTTTATAGCGGCCATTAGCTGCATCCTGGCCAGCTCCTCCCTCGGGAAGGGTTGGCTGGAGATCAAGTGATCTCGAGCTCAGCGGGGTGGCGAGCTGCGAGAGCGGTGGCAGAGGCTGTGATACAGCAGCCTCTTCCATATTTAGTGAGCATATTGCAGCAGTTCTTAAAACCTTACAAAACTATACCCATTTTAAAAATACAAAGGATGAAGCAAGAAAGTCATTATCGTGATTCCACTATGCTCCTAGCTGTAGACAGACAACAGGCACCATGCTGCCATCAACAGTGGCTGCTATTAATTTCAGACATTAATTAAAGGTGCGACGTGTAGCATTCTACCATCAATAAATCATTACCACATTCATTTTGAGACCTTAGTATAATTACTCTAAACAAATGAGACCATCGCTGAGAAGCTTGACAGTCTCTACCGGCCTCTACACTGCATTTTACATTGTGGAGATTGGGAGATTTGCTGGATTGCTTTATGGCACAAAACAGCAACCGTTTTTACTTTGCAAGTAAACCCAACTATAACCCAACATCCTCTTTGCGTCAGGAAACGAGACAGGATTAACGAGAAATGCGGTTTCAATTTTGAGAAACCCAAAATGCTACACATATCCCCCTTTTAACGAATGAAATCACAACCTGTCCGCAGGGCTGGGGCAGCCAGCGCTCAGTGTGCTAAATCAGAATGTCCATTTTTAATACCTTAATGTCTATAAAGCTCTTAGTAATGACCCAGAGTTTGTGGTAGGGATCAACACCGGATCTGCGCCAGGTGCTCCACTCCCTGAGATCTATATTGTCCCAAAAGCCCACAGCATGGCTCCAATTGCACCTCATGCTAGTTTATATGCTTGAGGTTCAGGTGGTGGTCTCGGCTGGTAAAGGAAGGGATTATCTAATGCTTTAATAGTATCTGAAAGCATCAATGGTCCTTTTAAATAAAATTACTTTTTCTGCATGCGCTTTTACGAGGCTTTAAGGACTCTGCTTTGTTTATTTGTCACAGAAGACAGCCCAAAAGCACAGCAACTAGCTATTGATTGCCTTAATGGTGTTTTCAAGTGATTTCCAAGAAGACTGTGTGCGTGTGTGTGTGTGTGTGTGTGTGTGGGGTGGGGGGTGAGGGGGTGGGGTGCCAAACAAGGGAGTAATATCTGTTCCAAGATACTCAATCTGATCACAAAGACCACGGGGCATTTTAGTCTATACAATGCATTCCCATTATTTGATTGAGAAAGTTCCTTTGGTATTTTTCTTGTATGTAATCACGAGCCTGGGTCCCATGAAACCACTGGGCTGTGAAGAAACTACCGCTTGCTGTTATGATTATGGGCTTTTTGACTTCTGATTCTCAGAGAAGAAAGTACTCCCATTTACCCATTTATTTTCCCAAATACGCAGCCTATGAGTACCTCGATATCAGTATTAACATTGCCCCGTATATATCTCTTATATCGTCATTAAGCCACCTGCAAATTTGTATAGATATGCTTGAGGACATTGTTGAATATAGTGAAATTGGCTTTTCCACACTCAAAAATTATTTGCCCACTTGTTAAATTGTGTCTCAAAATCTGTGTTAGAGATTGGCAATTTCCCCGCACATTAATCATTGTTCTCAGCCTAAGGCGGAGTATTGTCGTGTTTATTACAACCTCCAAGCTCCTCCTCCTCCTCCTCCTCCTCCTCCTCCTCCTCCTCCTCCTCCTCAGTTTCCACATCACATGTACAGTATCCTATAGTATCAGATCAACTGAGAAAGCATGGTTTGAAGCTAGAACGCAGCGAAAAGAGTCGCACCATCATCGTCCTATGCTGTATATCATATCACTACCTGCCTTGCGCATGACTTAATTAAGGCTGGCCTCCGTTATCACCACCATTTAAAGTCCCTGTGGATGAGAAGTGCACGCTCTACTGTGTACTTTAGTGTCGACACCTGGACGCCTTTTATCATCTGAATGTCCACACGCTGCTCATCTGATAGCCCGAAGGCCTGAGGTGGCAGCTGGTGTGTTGATGTTGGGGCGGGGAGGGGGTACTCGTGTTTTTTTTTGCAAATAAAAGCCTGAATGACGCCCTGGGAGCAGTGAGAGGCATGAAGGTAAATCAGTGTGGATATGTTCATTAGCTGATCCTGGGTTAATGGTGTTACTGATGGTGCTGTGCTGGCTGCCCTTTGTGACAAAAGGTCAGCCTCCACCTATTAAACCTCTTACCGGTTGCACTAGGCCAGTGCGGTAGCTGGGTGCTGCGCTTAAGCCACATCGATAGGAAATCCTTCTGATCAGTCCGACTCCAGCTCCAGCGGGTTCAGCTCCCCGCTCTCATAGACTCCATCATGTTTCGCGTTTCGTCGCTCTTGTCTGCTCCGTGTCAAAAGTAATTAGTGATGGATTGTTTATCAGTGGGAGGGGAAGGGTGTGATAGTTCCAGAAGCAGCTTGACTTCCCTACCCCGCCCCACACACACACACCCACGCATACGTACACGCCGGATATACCGCACACACACACACACACACACACACACACACACACACCCCTCCTGCTGTTGGAAATGGTGGGGTTCAGCATGAGCCTCCCCTAATGACAAGGGCGTGTGTTGCACTGTGAAGGGCTGTTATTTTCTGACACCGGAGCAATTTAACACATCGCGGCACATTGTGAATTAAAGCAAAGCAGCCGATTCTTTTTCTCCCTTTTGAACAAGATTCTGAATATGAAATCTGACATTAGACCGGGCCGCTGCCAAAATGACCTTTTCCACAAGGCCGACTGACTTCATCCACCTCTGTCTTTGGATTTATTTTGGGTCTTCTGGGTATTGGAACAGTTATATTTTCACAAAGCCTCAGAAACTCTATATTGTTCTCTCTCTCTCCCTCTCTCTCTCTCTCTCCCTCTCTCTCTCTCTCTCGCTCTCTCTCTCTCTCTCTCTCCTCTCTCTCTCTCTCTGCCTGTCGCTGATGTGAGGCCGTTTCCATTTCAGCCTCCTGGATCCCTCCATGTTCCCTAACATTATGCCCCCGCATAAACGACAGAGGTGTAAAAAGGCATATTTGGCTTCTGCACCATGGCACTAATTACCACTTCTACCGTTACGGCTCTGTTGTCCATGGTGCAACCCTACACAAGATGATGGAGGAAGTAATTTCCTTGCCAATGTAAACCCGGGGCCTTTTTGCCTCATTAAAATGAAAGCGATTACCATGAGCAGGGATTTACCAGTGACGTCGGACAATAGCAAATCTATTTCTCTGCATGTTACGTAACGTTCTGGACCTGGAAGAATGCCACTTGTCATCTCTCTCTCTCTCTCTCTCTTTCTTTCTCTCCCTGGCTGTTGCTGCTGTGAGGCCGTTTCCATTTCAGCCTCCTGGATATCTCTCTCTCTCTCTCTCTCTCTCTCTCTCTCTCTCTCTCTCTCTCTCTCTCTCTCTCTCTCTCTCTCTCTCTCTCTCTCTCTCTCTCTCTCTCTCTCTCTCTCACATGTGTGGTGCAGCCGCTCAACTTTCTGGTTGGATTACCCACGCTCCCTCACAAGGCGAAGCCTCTCGCATGCATTACACAGCGGGCAGTTCGCTGCGTCGGAGAGGGCAGGGTTAAAGGAGCATATCTGGGAGCAGGCAGTCTATCTCCTGTGGTTGTGTGTGTGTGTGTGTGAGCGGCTGATGGAGGCGGGAAGACAGCCGGTGCCTGACTGGGAGGCAGCCAGCGCGTCGAGGCGGCCCTCGGCAGCCCTTGGCGGCCCTCGGCAGCCCCGGCATCGGTCACATGGAGCTCCACGCCTAACCGCCACCCGGACCCTCGCACCCAAACAGAAGGCCTCGGCGCAGAGGACGTCATCGGCTGGTGCCCGGAGGGGGCGCCAGGCCGCGCGCTGTCACGTCCAAGAATTATCATTCAGATATTAGCTTTTCTGATGCTGCGCTATATGTTCCAGCGCACCAGTCTGGGCATACTGAAAAGATTAAAGGGGCTTTATGATTTTAATTGCGCGATTCTGTACGGAGCCATTGAACCCTGCATTCGATCAGCTTATTAAAACGACACTTTGTTCCTCAACAAAAGACGTGTGGGTATTTCTGAGGGAGGAGAGAATGAACAAGTGTGCTTTATGTTTTGGCTGCAGGGCTAATATCTTTGTAATTGGTGTTAAGCAGCTGCTTGGGCTTTACATATTGATGTGTTTTCACTGCAGCAGTCGGCGCTCGCCCCATCCTCTCGCCTTGGCGTTCACAGGAGGCATTTTAAGGAGCGTTCAGCAGCAGCTCGGCATGGCGCCTCCACCTCAGATCTCTGGGAAAGGGGTGTTGATCTCGCTAAAGTGTGCCTCGCTGTGCCCTCGGGGAGGAGAGGAGGGGCTGCGCCGAGCTGTAATTGATAGATTGATGGTTCACCCCTCTGGTGCCTCGGGGAAAACAACACTCCCCCCACCCACATAAGCATACACAACCACACACACACACTCACACACTCACAGTAAGATGCTGAGATTTGTTCATCAGGATTTACTCCAGTAATATGCCATTAAATGGATTCCCATTGTTATGCATTATATCTGAGTATTGCCTTGTAATCAGTGTGATTGTGTGTGCAAGTGCTTATTGATCCTGCCTCTCCTATCACTGTGGAGGTTAGTTGATGCCAAAGGGGGCTGTGGCCTAGCATGCCATCAGTCAGATTATCTAGTGCAGTTGTAATCAGCTAATGACTGCCGAACATGTAGCACCACTGTACATGTTGGCCACACTCTCTGTCCACATGCCTCAAGTCAAGTTCTCTCACATTTAGCACCAGAATGGACGGATGGATTCATAAATGGATAGACAAAACAGAAAAAAATACATTATTTTGGAATAACAGGCACAAACTGCATGCATGTTCATAAATAATCAATATAAACAGCCTAATCTGCAGGATTGTAAATTGAGATTTGTATAGATATTAGGACTACTGACCTTGATGAGTAAAGTCATTTTTAGTGGCTCTACTCCTAACTTTAAGGAGGAGGTTTGGGCAGATTTGCCTGCTGCCGCTGACTGCATGTTCTATTGGCCAATTATATGTGCAGTTGTTTAGTTTCATAAGGCTAATAATATTATCTTCTGCCTGTACAAGGGAAAATTTAGCCTCCCTTCATTTCCATTTTCTGTGTAGAGGATCTGTATTTTGAAATTATAAAAATTTGTGAGATATATGTGCAGAGACATTTAGCTGTATTTTCTATTCTTCTATTCTTCTATTATATTTTTTGATGCTTATTTTTCCTAAGTGTTATGTTTATGCTGTGGATTGTGTATTCCTGGTATTAATCCGTACTGAGTGGGGGAAGCTGGTACGTTGATTTCTCTTTCACAGTGACTTTTTGATCGTGTATTTTTCATATTGATTGAATAATTAATTGAACTGTATGCATATATGTATTTAAGCGTCACTTCCGCTTTGAGCAACACAACGCTGATGACGGCTTATTGCTGAAACGCGTCCGTCGTTTGTGCTCTATAGCTGCCCATTTAATTAAAAGACAAAAGGACATTACGAGTGCTGGCTTTTCTTTCTTCGTTTATTAATCTTTGGCCGTGCACCTAAGGAGGATTTTTTTGATCGAGTTGTGCTCGCACTTGGCGGAGTTTGGATATCTCTCCAGCCTTTCCCTACTAGAGGCAGAGTAACATTTATTGCTGAGCTGTGATATTGATTTCCAAAGTCAGTACTGTATGTAGTGTTTGGCAATACTAATGCTGATCGATTTTTATCATTATTTTGAATAGAAAGTCCACACTGTTGTCCATGTGATCAGTAAGTTGTATGATCATAAGTACCAAGTAGTTCCCACAAACCCCATTAAGTAATTCTATGAATGCATCTGCATCAAAGTGTTTCCGTCAGATAGCATACTTATCTATTCTTTAAATGTGCTGGTCAACAGCCAGGTCTTGGGTCAAGTTCATGTATTCTTCCAAATCAAAGGTCACACTGGAAACTGGGTGATATAACGCTTCATGACAAGCCATGTATGAGTAGTTCCACTTCCCCTCAGCAACAGGCAGGCGCTGCCAATTGTTCTGCCTGAGCATGGCCAGTATAGCCGCACAACATACGGCTCTTGTATTCTCCTCTCTGTTGATATAGGGTGTGCATCTGTGAGAAGGCCGGCATGGTAATGAGGCTATGGGCCACAACAAGGCCACGGTGAATAGCATGGGTAATAGATGTTTCTTGTGCAGCTTATCAGTGGTTTGCATTCTGCCCCCCAAACTTTTCACCCGTTCCATCTGTCTCTCTGAACTTATTTAATTACCTCCACCCTCTATTTAACTGATATTCTATCTGCTCCTTGATATAATAAGCTGTGTCCTTTTGAGTAAAATGAAAAATGGTGCCAATTCAAATCGAACTGATATGGCCCAACAAAGCACAGAATGAGATTTTGGGAGATGCAGGCTTTTAAAATGTGTGTTATTATTTTATAATTGCCTCTATTTGGGGATGTCCCAACCTAAAGTTAGTTTTGCATCAGCTGGTACAAGAGTGGAGGGTTTTTTTTTTTTTTTTTCATGACAAGAAAATTCACAGAAGCCTGACTTCTATTTTCACAGTGTATGGTCTAATATCTCCTCTCTTCATTCCACCTCAACTGGGATGACACCTACCATCTTCTCTGAAAACAAAGTGGAAGACATACAGTAAAATACCTTTTTGTCTGGAAAAAGGCATCGTGCCTCACAGCAAAACCTTATGCGTTCCGTTCCAGTTCCATGCTCTCAGTTTGCGCTATAACTTGACATGGGTCTTCTCTGACTTCCATATTCATGCTAAGACCGCATTGAGCGCTTCAAGCACTACGGCTGAAGGCGATTTAAACCCCCATCACTGCCCTTTCGGGATATTTGATCAGTCGTAGCCATGGTTACAGAGGAGAAGTGTTTAAGGGCGTTCGAGTGCTCAAGGATGGAGCTGCAAAATAAAGTCTAGCAAAAACAGTGAGATAATGATTGAAGTCCTTCAGTAAAGCGGCGCGAATGGGAAAAAAAAAACCCCAACAAGTTCTGTACGGTTGAGTGAAAGTGAAGAGCGAGATTGAGATTGCACCCTTCGAGGAAATCGGCATTTAAAAACTAAAGCATGCTGTTTTATTGCTCCCTTACCTGCCGACACCCAACCATAACAATCGTGGTTGCTCTTTCATTTCCAATAAGCCTCAGTCTTGCGTCCACACAGGAAAAAAAAATGGACGTTCATGTCTATTTCACATTTTTCTCTAGAGCCACATAATAGTCAAATTAACTCTTGTGTCCCGCCCGCAGCTGTAGTTCTTTGTAGGTTGTTCCTCTTCGTATTCACACCATTTCCCCCTTTGCTTCCTCTTGCTTTAATCTCCCTCACCATCATTCAGTGACTCTTCTCTTCTTTCCCTTTTACTCGCAAGCCCAGTCATGCGTGCACTCCGCCGATCGACTTTGCATGCAAATTGAATCCAGGTCCAGTATATAAGACGTTATGTTCTTATCTTGTGATTTTGACGTATATATTATCAACAAATGCAAGTGCAAGGCTTAAGTCGGAGCGGATTTAGAAGTTGTGGGTGTCACTAGCGAGCGGATCGAGTTCAGTTCAGTCGAGGAAGTCGTGCCGGCTGCTTGACCACTGGCTTGCTTGTTCATTTATCACTCAAAGTCCTCACAAACAGGCCAATCTATTTAAACTGGGGAGGAAAGTTATCAGCTCTGCCCTGCTGCTGCTGCCGGTGAAAGTACTGCGGCATGCTGTGCATATCTGCCTCATTTTGTTCCCCCCGCCACCGTCCCAGCTGCCAACTGCTCTGCTTTAATGTACTGTATGGGGGGATGTAGCGAGCTCCCCGCATGGTGGATTTATAGTGTACTGAGTCATTTGCGCGGGAGAGTGCGTAAAGCAGATCCATTCATTGTCAAAAGCAAAAATTGGATTGCCGCGTCGCTCTAATTCAATAAGCCCGATCCATGAGCCGTCCTGTCTTGGGTTTCCAGTTGTCCCCAAGTGCAAGAAGGAGAAAGTTGGCAATAGTGAATAGTAAGGGAGGTTCGGAATGACCTTTTCCTTCAAATGGAAAAAAAAAAAAGCATTACAAGTTCCTTTAAAGATCTCCTGGCAGGCTTCACGCGCAGAGTGTGAGCACAGCAGATGTGGCTCAGCAGCATAAAGCATGAAGCGTCCAGCGAACAGAAAATGCCAGGGCTGGGAGGCTGAGGAGCTCTATGTGTGTGTGTGTGTATATGTATGTGTGTGTGACATCATATCGCCACCCTGTCAGAAAAGGCTTGCACATCTCTGGCCTCTAGACATAACGCTGCGCGCAGTCAGGAGCTCCGGCACAAGCTGCTGTCGAGACAAGCGGGGAATGGTAAAGTGTGTGTACGTACACGCCGGTGTGTGCAAGTGCAAAGATAATAAAAGAGAGAGGTACAAGATCCATCTTCATCATACAACTTTTTGCTAGTATTGGACCTGTGGGAGGGCTGTGTAAAAATACATCTGAGTGCTGTGACGGGCCGCCCCTCTGTGTTCCAGCCACATGCAGACAAACCCTGTTACCACAGAGACTGGGCTGCTCTATCTGATGCCACATACTGTATAGTGGTGATTGTTAAGGCTGAGTACTGCTGGGAACATTGCCTTACAATACATATCACGACAATATCATACTATACCCAAGGGTGGAAGTAACTAATTACAAATACTCTCATTAATGTAATTGAGTAGTATTTTCGTGTGATTGTACTTTTTGAAACCAGCAATTTTACTTTAGGGCTGCAACTAACGATTATTTTCATTGTCGATTAATCTGTAGATTATTTTCTCGATTAATCGATTAGTTGTTTGGTCTATAAAATGTCAGAAAATGGTGAAAAATGTCGATCAGTGTTTCCCAAAGCCCAAGATGACGTCCTCAAATGTCTTGTTTTGTCCACAACCCAAAGATGTTCAGTTTACTGTCATAGAGGAGTAAAGAAACCAGAAAATATTCACATTTAAGAAGCTGGAATCAGAGAATTTTGACTTATTTCTCTTAAAAAATTACTCAAACCGATTAATCGATTATCAAAATAGTTGGCGATTAATTTAATAGTTGACAACTAATCGATTAATCGTTGCAGCTCTATTTTACTTTTACTTGAGTATGTTTTGACTGAATTATTGCAGGGTATTTTTGTACTTTTTCCAGCCCTGACCATACCGGTTCAGTGATTATTATGATTCTGAACATTTGTTGTGGTTATAGATCTCAGAGGCCTTATTATGATTTTACCGTTGGACCCAGAAAATACTCAGTCAATATTCAGTCAAGGCAGGTTACACACGGTGCTGGTGGCTGTGTTATTAACCGTCATTGTAAAACAGCAGCAAATTGAAATGACATTGTTGTTAACGGTTTAAGAAAGGCCGCTGTTGCGTCTCATTATTTGGCAGTCAAAAGTGTCACAGGGTGTTTTGGTATTACCTTTTCAGCAGCCCTAGTGATTAAAGTCAATAGGAAGCTTGGAATAACAAGCAAATGTCAGATCGGTATAAAACATCCAGGTGGAATATCCATGGAATACATGATGAGAATGTTTAGCCATAACCTGAAGAAATGAGTTTATTTTTTGTGGAAAATGGAATTTACATTTATGACTAAGACTGGAATTGAATTGTTTGTTTTGTACAGTTTCTTGTTAGGCAGTGGATTTCTCTAATTGTGAGTCAGAGCAGATATAATAAATCTGTGGATATATTTCTGGTTGCTTGAGCATCTGTCAACAGGAGAAAGAACCAACATGATTTTGTGTTTGGTTCACTCCAAGCAAAAACTCTGACATCTATAGTAAAGCTCCAAACTGAGAGGAGAAAAACAGCTCCCACCATTCTGCATACATTAGCCTACTTCCAAATCACTTGTTTTGAACTACAGTAGCCAAAATGTTATGCATATAACCTCTTTTTGCTTACTTATTGTAAGTTGGATGGATAAGAGCGTGGGCTAAATGCAAAAAAAATGTAAATGCCATTACTTGCTTACTTACTGGAAAAGAGCGCCACCTACAGAAACTCACGCTGCATCAACAGAAAATCCAAAGAAGAAGACGTCACAGTACTGGACACACTGTTTGATTGACAGGTGATCTGTGGGAAGTGCAGTGCAGAAACACCACAGCGATGACCGCTGAGCACCAAAGATGGATTACCAGACCAGTATAAGCGGGCAGAGGATCAAGCGGAAGAGAGGCAAAAATGGAGAAGGCAAGAGACAAAATGAAACTTTGAAATGTTTATTGTCCTTGCTGCTCTAGCCTACTGCCTTTCTCGTAGAGCATTTGCATTTCAAACTAGAATAACTGGGAGTCCATTAAAAAAGCATTACAAAGCTCTTTTTGTTTTTTGGGAATATGAATGGCTCAACCCAAACCCAGTCGGCCTGTGTGTGTATGTGTGTGTGTGCATGCATATT
Organism: Centroberyx gerrardi; assembly: GCF_048128805.1. Taxonomy (NCBI): domain Eukaryota; kingdom Metazoa; phylum Chordata; class Actinopteri; order Beryciformes; family Berycidae; genus Centroberyx; species Centroberyx gerrardi. Next base: position 30,918,411 of record NC_136001.1, read on the forward strand.
CATGCACATGTACGAATGTCTTGCAGCTGGAAGCGATCGGTGATACTGGTATTTTTAGCATATTGTAGTGTCACATCTTGTTTACCGTGCTTCGGGGGGCCATAGATGTCACTTCCATCAGGGGAAGCAAGGAGCAGAGAAGAAGACTTACAATAAAGGCCTTTGTTCTCCCTGCTCCGCCCTTCCATAAGGCCGCCAGCGGGTAGGAGGCTGGTCCAGGGCCAGATTGATGGTTTGACTGGGTTACTGACCGAGCGATGATGATTCCCATTCCTCACCGAGGCTCCGCATCTGCCAGAGGGGAAAGGGTGGGTGGGGGGGGTCAAGGCCAAATTGTATCAGGTCCTCTCTAGATTAAGTTGTTCTTGCTGTTGACCTCGGGAATTGTTCAATTGTTATTCAATTTGAAGCCACACAATCATCTCGGCTGATCCCCCCCTAAACATGGGTACACACACACACACACACACACACACACACACACACACACACACACACACACACACACACACACACATTCCTTGTCTGCTGTGCCGCAGCAGATACAGTATATCTCTCTCATGCAAAATCGGCTTCCGCTGAGAATATCACCCCCCCCCCCCCCCCCCTAATCCCAATGTCTGATAAGGTTGTTTTCGTTGTGCAGAATCTTTAATAATCAAATCTCATTGTGGCTGTAAATGTCACGGCGTCGGGACATTAAAGGAGCGCCGAGGTGCCGATGTCGAGTCGGATCAGCACTTTATCACCGCAGACCCCCACTGTCAAAATCAGAAAGGAAATATTCCCGATCCCATACCCCCCCCCCGCAGAGTCCCAGCCTCCGTTCTTTTGACCCAGGTTATTGCTCTTTCTCTTTGTTCATTTGGCTGCGACAGCTCCCTGTCACAATTTGTGTGCAGTGGAATGGGAGATAATTAACTGTAATGATAATGGCCGCCATTTGCTATTTCGATTAGGATCATTTTAATCATCATTACATTGTTGTCTGGCTGTGACATGACATTACGAGGATGTGGTGACGGTGTGTGTACATAGGGAGGGTGGTGGCGGCGGCGTGACGGGCTGCTGGAGTCGGGTGTGTGTGTGTGTGTGTGGAGGGGAGGGGGGGCTTTAGGAAAACACCACAGCCGCTACTCAGAACTATCAAAGGCCATTTTTGATGAAATGCAATTGAAGTAACATCAGACTTTGCACTACTTTTTCTACGGGTGGCATGAAAAATTGAAAGTTGGGCGGAAAATCGTTCAATCCTAACAGGGAGAGGAGCGAGTGCCTCTCGGTTGAGTCGGAACTTTGACGCCATCCGCAGCACTTTGCTGTGCGCACATCTTGTTGAGTGTTAGGCTTCGTAATGAGGGATTGCCACGAGCCGCTCTATTATTAGCCTACAGTAACACATAGGAAAATGGGGTCCTTAATAGTCCCTCCAGTATTAATTTTTCATGACTGAAAGAAATGCACTTGTAAGAGTTTCTGCCTGTTTCAAATCGTGCCCCTTTGCTGTTAGTTGTCTTATATTCAAATATTTAAAATCATATTTAGATGTGCGTTGGATACATCAGAGAGAATAATGCATAAGACTGATGACAGGCCTACATGTGAATGTGAATGTAGGCCTTGCTTATTGTGAGGAACATCAGTGCTGGTCTCAACATTTGTGACTCCATGTGATAGCACTGGTGTCTCAGGCAGTAAATCTGGCTCATTCTCCCCCCTACTGGTTGAAATCTGCACCCAGCGTGCAATGCCTAATGCATGTGTTTTAGAGCCTCTGTTGTCATGTCACAAGCTGTAAAATATTACCATCCCTGCTATAAATAGGTCAGAGAGGGGATGGTCCCTCTGTGGCAAAAGACACTGTCATCTTACCCAGGGCATGAAGTGTGTAATGGGGTAAAACCCCTTGTTAATACGCAGCTTTTGATTTCAGGCAGCCTGGATTCTTTATCTTATTAGGGAGTGCAGGCCATGCTGTGTCTTATCATCCTGTCATGTGTTACTGTTCATGCTCATGCAGTCTCTCCTGCCTCGCTGGAGGTTTACATCCTTAAACTGGCAAGCGCATTACTTGCCATGCATTTTGGAGTGCGTCCGAGGGAGTCATTTGCATTTAGGCTGCGTTGTTGTAATTAACAGCTTGCAATGGCCAACACTGTTGACCCTCCCCATCTCCGTGTGAGTAGCCTATAAAGAGGCCTCTTTCCGAGCAGAGAACTCCTCTGATATGGAAACGCGCAGCTTCCCCATGTGCTTCTGTTCCTCAATGAAACTGTTATATCTCAGCGGCTAGCCCATATATCTGAATAACCAGGCTTTTTCACACTTTTATGAAAAATACCCGCCACCACCACACAATGAGTATTTCACGTAACTTTCCGGGATCTCTGTAGTGCGCACAGAGTAGAGTTTCTTTCAGAATGACTCATTCTCAGCCAAAATATAATGCAATATATAATAATGTGATATAGAATATCATATTATCTGGAAGTTTCTCATAAGACTCTAGGTCTTTGCAGTTATTTGTTTGTCATAACATAATAAAACTTATCAGGTTACACCTAAACTGATATTGCTTGAAGTTGCATCCATAACCAACAGGTCTCTGTTGTGCCAAGGCTTTATGCACATTTCAAGCAAGATGGCACAGATATGAAATTGCATATTTCAGCGTATAATATTGTATAGATTCCCCCCCACCCCACCCCCAAAGCATCAGTGCCTATGGACCAGTGAATAATGGCTTATGAAGGAATTTATGGATTAATTTTGAGCTTGGGACTGTTCTGCTCTTGGCCACAAAACTAGTCCCACATGCCACACTGTCCGTGGCTTTTGACTCGCTCACAGTCGAACAAAAGGTCTGCAGGTCAAGCAGCAGTCTGCGAGAAAATGCACTGCAGAAGAAGCAGCGATACTCTAAATATTGACCATGTTGTGGACCAAGTTTTAGATCTATAGACCAAGTCGGGAGGTGGGTGCACCAGACTACACACAAGGGAGACTGAATATGAATTATTCAGGAGTGTCTTTGGCCTAATGTGCACCATGATGAAGGTGGGCTAGATGTTAGATCAACAATGTGTTGACACTGCCCTTTTGCTCTGAAGTGGAGGTCCAGTGGGACAAGTGACACATGCCTCATTCAATGAAAACACACTGCCCTCTGTTGGTCAAAACTCGTAGATTTACTGGTTCTACAATCTGGCCACACACACACACACACACACACACACACGACACACAAGTCTCAAGCTGCTACTACATGGCTTATAATCTTACAGTCTTAGTAATACCATTCCTAAAACCATGTAGCCTTTTTCTCAAAGGTTATCAGTGACAAATGAGGGCTCTGTGGCTGACACAGTTGGTACTTTTCTCATTAATGATAAGATATTAAACACTTTGTCCTCTTGCTTCTTGGTTTTTGTGGACAGCGGTATGGAAACAGACACACTACTGTAATGACAGGCTGGTAGTGAGATCTTGTTCTGACTGGAAGGTTTGATGAAGCTGCTGCTCCTGCTACTCTGTACAAACAATGAAATTGATGTTAAAGCTGCACTTGGCAATTTCGCACGGTGGCGGCCCCAAATGGCAGCGAGAGGTAACTGTAACTGAATTTTGAGGACTTCAACACCCAGAAATCCTGTAAGGTGATGCCAGCAAACGAATCGTCTTATTGTGTCTCGCCTATAGTGCAGCTTTAATGCCAGCTGACTGTGGCCGGAGGAGCTTTGTTGCAGATGTGAGGCAGCACAGCCGGAGGAGGGAGACAATGACCACATAGACGGAAGTGGCTCGGTCCAACTTTTCTTCTACACACACACACACACGCAGGACATCAGTGCTGTTCACTCACTCCTGTCGCTGCTGTTGCTGCTCCCTGCACAACAAAAAGTGATTAGCAAAATCAACCAGCGTGTTGAACGCTTGAGACAAGTCTGCAAAATGACCTTCGTTGCAGATCACTCACGCTCAGTCACCTGCCATGTCATGTGCTGTACATTCGATTGAACGGCTACCTCATAGCCTCCACCTCAGCCCAACTGTTGTCTTTGCCGACTGTGAGGAGAGTGGAGTCGTGGAGTAACTGGAGTGATGCGTTGTTGTTGTTGTTATGAGCCCCAGGCTTTTCTCTCTCTGATAGGGAAGAGCCTGCACTTCTGGGCCCTAACGCCTGCCTGTTAGTCCACACCGCCGCTATGCTGACTCCCCCCCCCCCCCCCCCCCCCCCCCCCGAACCTCCACCCACCTACAGTACAACCGGCTCCTCTCCAGCTGAGGAAGTTGAAGGCTAAATGTCCCTAAGGCTCTAACACACCATCTGCTGCGAGAGGTGAGCCTGGTCTGAAGCTTGTTCGGTTGAGTAAAGTGGAGGAAAATAACTGAGTCCATCCATCTTTTGGCAGCCAGTGTTTTCAGGAGCAATGTCAAGCGTTGTTTGCGCTTTGTTGTTGTTTTTAATCTGGCGTTGTAAAGCCGTAACTGATACCACAATCTTTGTCATCATTCTGTATGGATGTAGGCCTTGTTGATAACACCATAACACCATATTGTTTAATCTAGCAGCCGACCGGAAGGAAACCGTATCGACATTATCCAAACAGACATGTCCAGCAATGCTCATTATAAACTCCTCTCCTCCCTAAGCCTGTTATATAATGGACCATTAGGCTCATTCTGCCCAAGGATTAGGAGTGGTGAGGAAAGCTCTCAGCAAGAGACGGAGGGAGAGCGAGACAACTCTAGCCGCCAGACGTACGCCGCCTGATAATGTTCTCTCGCTTTGAATCAAAGTTCTGTTATTTCACACCCCAAATATTTGCTCAAGATCACAGCAATATCCTTGGGTTTGTTTTTGTACTGCTGGATAAAGGAGCATTTCCATAGGAAGTATGAGCTCTCTATCTCCACAGTCTTTCTCTCTGTTGATTCGCGAGGCCACGTTCAAATCTGCTTCCAACAAGGCCACACCGGCTGAACTGGCGATGTCCACTTCAACGCTGTCGACCCCGAGGCTCGGTTTATCAGCAGTGGACAGTCGTCGGCATAGAAACGTACACATCAGGGGCAAAGCCGCTAAGTCCAGTCCCATCCCCCCCCCCCCAGGGACCGGCCCCTATTCCTAACGATGCATCAAACCGGAGGTGCGGCCGTCACTGTCGCCCCGGGCCGCGTGCTTCTGAAGACGCATGGGAGGTTTGCAGGATGATGCTGGAGGCCCCCGTGGATTCTTACCCATCTCCCGCTGCTGAGGGAGGGGTGTAGCCAATGAAATGTACAGCGTTGCAATGAGTACATGCGGAGAGTGATGCAGCTCTATTCATCAAACTGACAAACTCGCCTCCCGTACGTTTTCTCCCTCGCCGTCTCCGGCTGTGAGCGGACTAACAACATCTCCCGTCCGGATTGGCTCCATTTGCAAAGACTATAGATGCGGAGGGACGGATGGATGGACCTGCAGCTTTTTGGGGTGTTCTCTCCAGATTGAGTTCATACCTAAGTAGAGCCGGCCTGAATGTCAAGAAGTCCCCCGAGAGAGAGAAAGAGAGAGAGGACCTTCGCTTCGCTTTCACCCGCCGCCATTGTCATGGCGACTGCCAGAAAAAGGTCCCGCCTGTGATTGATGTTTCCGGCGCTTCCGCCTCGCCTCTTGTCATGTCAATGAGGTTCTGCCATTTCCGCGCGGCGGTACATATTCCTGTGAGGAATGTGCAGCGGAGCGCGCTGGCATATCGATACACGCAAAGCATATTCAGCAGTCATGTTATCCGCTGAGTGATGGTGCAGCATTTTATTTTGTTGTTAAGCAATTTGCCCCCACCCCCACCCCCTTTCACAGCACAATAGCTTGATTGACTCCGCCCTCTCTTCCTTCCCCCTGATGAAGGCATAAATCTTCTAGCAGCCTACACAGCTTCCCTCTTGCTGCAGCTAGATGGAAGGTGTGGCTGAAAAGCTGACAGTATATCCTTGCTAAAAAATCAGCATTTGAGCATCCTCTGGCTTGACACTTTTTAACTGGAGAGAAATGGGCAAACCGAGGAGACGCATATATATACAGTTACCCAGCTGAATTGCTCTTTGATAGTCCTTTTTACAGGTGACAAGCTGCTAACAGGAGTCCCCCCCCCCCCCGAGACGGGTCCATTAACAGACACTGAGACACATTGCTTTATAGAGGGCTGCTGGGCTGTGTCTCGCTGCTTAGACAGACGCTGCAGTATTTTGTAGGCAACTGCTGGAGTTTGTTACTCGAATGACCCCAGTTAAACATCAGTAAAAGAAACGAGCGGCTGTCACTGAACAGGCACGGAGCTGAATCTCTGCTGTCAGCGTGCCATCGCTTGGCAAGTCAACAAAACATCCAAGTCCGTATAAATTTAGTTTAATCAACTGCCGCCCAAATTCACTGCTCCCTTACGTAGCATTTTAATTGCATGACGCATCGGTTATGAAATGATTGATTGAATACAACAATATTTTTCCCGTTCCTATATGTATATATACATGGAATCCTTTTGCAGCATTCGCTTAATGTATTCTGCCGCCGCTCACTAAAACTCAATTAGTGTGTTTGCCAGGATGGCTCATATGCAGCAGTTGCAAACCGCTCTCCAAATGTAATTAAGGCCTGTACCTGCCCATTATATTTGTACAGTAGTCCATTAGCTGTGGAGGGCTCATCAGCTCTGGATGAGAAGAGCAGAAACGATTTGATTCCCTGTCGCCTTCGCCTCTGCGGGCCTGCCCTCCACGCAGCCTGTGGTTTCCATAGCGACCGCTGGACCAATCCCCTCCCTCCTGCGCAGGACAAGCGCTACAGCGAGCGGTCTCGTAGCGTGTCGTGTCCCTCACCGCATACACAAACACGCGTGAGCAGACGCACTGTCAGAGGTGCTGAGGGCAGGTGTGGCTGTGTGGTGGATAAGAGTGCTGCTGTTTGTTTTGGACATATTATCATTTTTTTCTCATAAAACTTGTTTGTGAACTACTTCAATTTCAATTTGATTTTCATATTTTTTGTATGACCACCATAACTTTCCATAAAAGAGGTTAAAATGACCAACTTATGGAGGAATGTTATGGACATACTGGCTCAAAGTTAAATAATGTAATGACTTTCATTTGTGTTTGTTTGCAGCAGTGAAGGGCATTGAAAGGCATTCTACAAAAGTATAATCCTTCTAAAAGAGTATAAATAGATTTTATTAAACCTAGTCAGACTAAGGGTTTGATTCATAAAAATGCCAATGACTCACATATGCTAAAGCTCCTTATAACAGCCAATTTCAAAATGTGTTCATATTGGACTCAGATTGTAGAATTCAAGAAATAAAGAAAAAAACATGTATACTGTACATACTTTTAACCCCGCTTAATGGTAAAAGACAGGGTTGAATTAATTTATACCTCCAAGCGTTAATAAATATAGACCATATAGATAGGATGAAGTAGGTTTAGTGTAAATGAATGGATATAGACTATGTAGATGAATATAGATTAAGTAGGTTAAATCCAGGAGAGCACAGGAGTGTGTGTGTGTGTGTGTGTGTGTTTGGCTGCTGCTAACGAGATGTGTGACGCCGGGTTACATCATGAGACTGCTGTACGTGAGCCATCATCTCTACTGTGACCAAGCTTGAATGAGCAGCAAGTCTGAGTGAGAGTGTGTGTGTGTGTGTGTGTGTGTGAGTAAGTGTGTGTGAGTAGGTGGGTGACCGAGGGAGCTTGACTGCATGCTCGTCAGTGTGCCTCAGCTTTCTGCTCTCCTGCTCCCCAGACCAGAGAGAGAGATTCCCGGCTCTGCCATGACTCACAGACGCCACCGTCACTTGTGAGTACTTGTGTAAATGTTGCATGCTGTGGGCTTTCGGGGATGGGCTGGGGCTGACGGTCGAGGAAACAGTCGAGGAATTCGTCACGTACCGGCAAAAACTTCTAGTCTGATAGGAGAAAACGCTCACTGGATGCAGAAAATATGTGCTGAGAGAGTGGAGTACTTTCCTTATCTTGGAATACAGTGCATCTATTCTATTTTATTTTTATTTCTCTTCTCATTTCTCTTATTTTTATAGAGGATAGTGATTTTAAAAACATGGCAATGCTAGAAAATGTTCCTCAATGTATTTTTACCCCCCCCCCCATATGATTAATGCTGGGTGGATACAGATATTGTTTACCTCACAGTGTTTGTGCATGCTTATGCTCGTGCGTGTGCATGTGCATGTGAGCGTGCACGTCTGAGCAAAGCAGAGATGCTGAGACCGACTCGACTTTTCTGCCACACCGACAGAAGTAAAGGTGGACGGTATTTGCGTAGCGCTGATGATGTCACACACCGGCAGGACCTATTTTTAGAAAGGGTCTGAAGAAGGCTGGCTTTTTTTTTCTTTTTCTTCTTCTTCCCAGAGTGTTATTATTATTCAAAGCCTTTCACCAGCGCCGTCCTCCTCCTCTTCTTTCTCTCAGCCTGTTTTAATCTCACTGCTCGGGTCAATTTGGAGCCGCCAATCGTAGCCTCCTCGCAGCGGTCGGACCGCCGGCTGCATACACATTACCACTTTCCCGCTGTTTTCCCCTAAACACACTCGCACACAATCAAATTGATTCTCGGCGGCTGTAATCACAGGATCCAGGGGAACGCTACATGCAACACAAGGGAAGGGTCAAAATCTCTGCGCCTTTTGACTGTTACACTGCAAAGAATTTGTTTTAGAGAACACACACAGATATAATTATACTCACTCGTTTGCTTAAGTGAAACCATGTTGCCCCTGATCAAATTGCCGCCGTTAATGGAACTACCTGCAGTATACCCAGTCATAAACTGCGCGTTGCTCAAACTGACATAGTGGATTTAAGATGGTTTCCTTCGTCGGCCCTGGTAATAATTATGGGGGTGATCAATTTTAATGAGGAATCTGCTAAACAAATCTGGAATAATTCACACATTCAAGACGGGCCCTAGAGTTAATTAAATGAGAATTCATTTTTAATGAGGTTTCATGCATCAAACTTTTTTTAAAAAATCTTTTTAACCACCCAGCCTGCTTGAGATATATAAGCCTGCTCCATATCATTTGCCATTACTGTGTGGTGCTGCAGTTGAATTCCTCCCTCTGGCTGAAGTGTTTCTTATTGTACTGTTCATCCTGGGCAACTCCTGACAGAGGTTTTTTTTTTGTGTGTTTCTTTGGGGTGGAGCGGAGGAGGGGGTGGGGGTGAGGGGGGGGAGGGGGTGGGGGTGAGGGGGAGCGGGGGGGGGGGAGGTTGACCTCTCATTTACTCCCACTACCCATCTGTCTACATATCCCATCTCCTACGCCCAGGGTTTTCATTAGGCTCTTTATTTTATCTGACATCAAGGGAGTCACATAAAAGTCGTATTTTCTGCCTCAGTAGTGCTCAGTTGCATAAGAGAGAGAGAGTCTCCATCTGTTCCGCAGAGGGCTTGCCTGTGCTAAGCAGGGTTTTCATAATACCACCAACCCCCCCCACCACCTCCCACCGCCTTACCCCCCCCCTCTCCTCCTCCCCCTCCCCCTCCCCACTGTCACGGTATAGCGGGGAAGCCAGGGCTTGTTTAGAAGCGGCGATGTCACTGGGATGGCAGATCACGTGACCCGAGCTCAAGGTCGCTGGTGGGTGTGTTCGGGGGGGGGGGGGATGTAGAATTTCCTAAAGCGCCCTGACTAATCACATCCATCACGTGGTTCGCCGAGCAGCAAAGGGGGGGCGGCGGCGCGACCCGGTGCCGTGATGACTGTGTGTTTGCTTTACTCGTAGTACTTTCCTGTCTGGTTGGATGCGGGCCGTGAATAAGCAGGCCGGGAGGAGAGGGAGGACGCCCCGGCAGATGTGATTGAAATGTGCAATGGCACTAGGCCATGAAGTGGTTTCAGTAGGGAATACACAGCGGCCCTCCGGGGGAGAGAACAGCAGTGGCGTAGAGGTCGGGGAGGGGGGAGCTGGGGGGCCGGGAGGCACTAAGCACCCCATCCACATACTTAGAAGATGGCTGAGGTGGTGTTACATGACAGGTCACAGGGCCACAGGTCACTGGATGGGCAAATCATGCATTTTTCACTGCTTTGGTATTGCCTTTCATAACTTAACATCGTTTTGATGAGTTAATATAGCCAGCAACAACAGCAACGATGGATGCAACCGTTCTCCAAGACTCTCGAGACTCTCAAATAAAAGTTTTGCAGAACTGGGAAGCTTTGACTCGCTGTAATTAACTTGACATTTTGCACTTGCCAGGGGAACTATTTGCAAGTTTGATGACTTGCTGTTTGTTGTCTTGTCTTCTTGTTTGTTGATTGTTGCTGTGTGTTGCAGTGCGAACGCACAGCAACAGTTGCGATCTCACTCCTCTCCCCCGCTTTGCTCACGCTCAGCATTTATTTCATGCGGTTAACCTGCCTGTTATGATAAATCATCGTTATGCACTGATGATCTAAATGCTGATGTCAAGTTGTAATTAAGTTGTAAGTTGTGATGCGAAATATTTAGTGGGCAAATTGTTGTGGTGCTGTGGTGTAATTCTCCCACACGCAGTCATACTCGTTCCAGACCACATTTATCTTCAGACCACATCAGAGACAAACAGTAATAATGTGGCAGCATGTTTCCAAAGAAAGTGATTAAGTAATGAATGTGAAAGGACTCTTCAGAGAAGTGCTTAACAATTTGATTCAAGTGGCGGTTCATTATTGAGAAACTATGCTGTCAGACGTTGAATTGTGGGGCTGCGGTTGATATAGGCGCTCCCATTTGTCTTACTGTCTGTCTCAACTGTGTGTGCATATATTTTAATAAGGGCGCATATATCATTCTTCATGACAGCAATATCACATGAACAAACTGAGCTGGAGTCGCGCGCCGATGTGTTGGAAATTGATTGATTGGACTTCATTTGAAAACTCTTATGCTATTGTGTTTCCACACAACGTAAAGCTTTGGCTGCCATCACTGCCCCCTGTCTCCTGTTGCACGCTATCACAAAGGTAAATCTATCCGGAGATGCCCGCCCACGTGTCTATAATGAATGGACTGCTAAAATATTTAAGCAGCCCTCACGGTTAAAGTTTAATGCATTGCTCACTCGGTTGGACAGTGCACCTTGCCTTTGACAGTGTTTTACATCTTGAAAGGTGACTGTGGGAGTGTCGGCAACCAGCCTGTGTGCATTACTAGTGTCTCGGAAGTGACTGAATCATGAACAAAATGTTAATCTAATCTAAAACGCTCCATCTCCAGAAATGTTCCATCTCCAGTGTTGTTTTAATGCGATGTAAACAATGGAAAATGGTGGGGCTGAAGACTAATCAAATCAGGCTGGGGTAGCTTTGGCCTCAGCATGGTGCAGAAGATCCACTGTGTATTTAGTATGCTACAGAGCTGCCATTGCTGGCCACAGTGATATAAGAGCATTGCACACAGGGGCATGGCTGTTTTTAACAAGCGGTAGTAATTACAGCTGGAAATTGTCAGATGGTACATAAAACTAGAGCCACTCCAGCTAATTAAGAGTAACCTCATATAAGTGTTGTCACCGTGTGAACAAGCCATAAATAGATCAGGCTTTTCCTTCGCTCTCCTGCCACCACTGTTTGTGTTGAATTGATCTAATTGTAAAGTCTCTTTCATGGCAGCACTGTGGAGAGCAACTGAGAGTATCAGAGATCAAAGGCGCAGGGAAGCAGCCTCGGCTTTCCCTAAATCTGCATGGAGGCAAATTGAGGCAGCTAGTCCTGCGATGCAAAAAAAAACACCAGCGTTCCCTATACAGCACACATCTCATTCGCACAATCACTCCTGTCATGGCCAGCATTGCACTCAGGCTGAAACCGTCATTTACTGGCTCTATTTGCATGCGGGGGATAATGGGATGGGCCTCGTTGTATATTGCAGTCCACTGTCATCCGCAGCCCAAGCTGTCTGGTTCCTGTGACAGGTGGCATTATAAAGCATCATCACTCTGCTCTTCTATAAAACCCCACTGATCCCCGGCCCTGTGTAGCATGCTTTACTTTATGCTTAAATAAATGGGCACAGCTTTGCTGGCATAGCCCCAGGCTGCCTCCCTAATGCTTATATTTACCTCCGCCATTGAAGTTGGAAGGAGGTAATGTTTTCACCCCTGCCTGTCTGCATGTTAGCAAGATCTCTCGAAAAGTTACAAATGGATTTGGAGGAAATTTGGTGGGCAGATAGCCCTTGGCCTAAGGATCAATTGATTCGATTTTGGTGGTGATCCAGATCTGGGAGTTCAAGTACTTGTGGAAAAGTCTGACATCCGGGACTTCCAAGTAGGCCGCTAAACAGCTATTTTCTCACAAAATCAAACCCAGATGACAAATGATAAACAAACATAAACCGTTATGGAGGCTGTAGCTTTGCAAGTTGGAGAATTGTTCAATGGTTGGAGGTTTTCGCTCTACCAAATGCCGTAATTTAATTATTGTATGTGGATTATGGGTGCTGTGTGGGCTGCGTTCCAACTCTCCAGTACATTTATACTCTGCTTTGCATCAATGTCTGGTGGCATAGCAACCTCAAAAGGGTATGATAAACTTTGGGCACTTTAACTGCACAACATCGTCTGTCTTTTCCTTCAGGAGCGATACAGTGTAATGAGATAAACATTAAAGATTGCAATTTATTAGATAGCGTGCATTGGAGAGTTGCAGGAATAACCGAAGAGAGATGGGATGAGCCGAAGCCACAGTGTTACAAGTGCATGGTATGTGGCTTTCCCTGCTGAGCCACCAGGACGCCCTGGAGATTAAAACAGATTCAAATTCTATTATCGCACTCAAAGATCTTGTGGAAATAAATTGATTTTGTCAGCATAAAAAAAAAATGAGAATCACACTTCTGTACTCATATCTTTTGGCACAGGAACTTGGTTCCCATCAAGTCCTCAAATCCTTGGGTGTGCGGAGGAATCTAGAAAAGTGCTGCTGTACTGCTGCTGAGTAGCTGTAGGGCAATTTTCAGTGGTCCAGATCCAAAAACCTGCACTGCATACAAACACCATATATAATGTAGTAACCACACTGCACAGATTTCTGTCCATACCTCTTCATATAGAAGGATGTGACCATGAAAAGTATCAGCATACAAAAATCGATGTACTGTGTGTACCTGCCCAAACTGAAATTAGCAATATTTCCTGTTTATCTCCTGAAGAACGATTGCCCTAAAACAAGGAAAATAGAATCGGTCCCAGCCTGGAACCCAGAGCATCATGGGAACTTGGTATCCTGGTTACTTGGTATTTACTGAGAGACTACTCATCAAACTAGCATGTTTTACTGAAAGACTACTCATCAAACTAGCATGTTTTACTGAGAGACTACTCATCAAAATAGTTTGTTTTACTGAGAGACTGCTCGACAAACTAGCATGTTTTACTGGAAGACTACTCATTAAACTAGCATGTTTTACTGAGAGACTACTCATCAAAGTACCATGTTTTACTGAGAGGCTACTCGTCAAACTAGCTTAATGACGGGTATTTGGATCAAATGTAATGGAATTTCTGATTTCTTTTGTTTGTGTGAACCCTAAAAGACCACCTACTAATCTGTCAGTCCGTGTCTGAATCAGTGCGACTGTGTTTGTTCTGTAGGGTTTGGAAGGTCTTCACCTCGGCTATTTCAGACAACACTTTGTGCCCGCGGGACGTGGCTTGGCTGACTCAGGGCATCACAGACAAAGTACACTATGCGGCCACCTAGCTCTGCACTTTTCCCTGGCCTCAGTCCTGTGGTGATAGCACTCATGGACATGATTGATAATACAGCAGCGTGATAGAGATAGATACCCGCTTGTGTCTCCCTAATCACACTGGTTCAAAGGAATCCACGCTACAGAAATATGCCGCTTTTCTACCTGGGTCCTAATGTGATTAGCCCTGCCCTATTTTTTTTTTGCTGCTTTGTTTATTTCCACCTTGCACACTTCTCCGCCGCCGGCCTTTGCGCTCGCAGCCTGACCTGAAGTGTTTTTCGATTTGTTTTGAAGCACTCTCTCTTGAAAGGCTGGGTCCGGCAGCATTCAACAGATGAGAGCTTGAACAGCGTGGCTCCACTGACATTTCGCTCTACCTTTCATCTTGTTTGTGGCGTCGCCTAATTCACTTGCCACTCAAAAGTACTTCAAAGCAGAGATCAGACCACGAGGCTCCCCGGTTCTACCTGCCAAGGGGAATGAAAACACAGCGAAATATGCTATTAGGCGACCTCAGCTGCAAACGACACTTTCTGGTTTGTTTTCAGTCTCTTCTAGTTGCTGACGGTGCAACCACAGCGTAACCTGCGCTGTAATAATCAGGTGTGCAACCTGAACAGATGACACCCCATTTATTGTTGGTTGTTTGTTAACTTATACAGTATCATTTGAAAATTGTGCCCAAGGTCACCACATGATTTCTGTCTGGGATTTGGAGAGGTTTGAGGTTACTGTAACCACCACAGGCAAAACAGATTCATTTAATGATGATAATTAGGACATTTTAAGCAGGGTTGGAAAAAGTCCTGCTCAAGTAGAAGTACTGTTACTTTTACTTGAGTAGAGGTAAAATTACTGGTGTAAAAATCTAGTTAAGTAAAAGTAAAAAGTAGCTTATTAAAAATGTACTAGTAAGTACTTTTTACAAAAGGGAACATTGTTGGATGGGATCTTTTCCATGCAATTCTAAAAGGCTGAGAGGACAGAGTTCAAACTAGATTCTAAAAGCCAGATTACTCCCCACATTTGGCCAGTTTACAATCAGTTTCTTATGTGGTGCTTATGGAGAGGCTACAAAATTTGTAGTGCAATACTTCAATCAAATCATACTGAAGTAAAAGTACAATTACTGATTTCAAAACATACTTAAAAAGTGCAATTTAACCAAAGATTACAGTAACAAAGGTAACTGGGATTAGTTACTTGCACCCTTGATTTTAAGAGCAGTCTTGTGAAACCTTGCGAAACGCTGGTCATCGTTGATACTTCACACTTGGGTCTGGCCTCACATGAAGCCCTGTGACAAGTGTGACCACACCTCTGCTGAAGTGTTGCCTGCCCGTGTTAGTCTTGAGGGCAGGAATCCACTAGAGGGAGCACAGCTCTAAGGCTTTGCTAATGCACTCATCAGAGTAGATTAAGCCTGTGTCCATATGACTGGGAGGCTGCGCTGGACGACAGAGATAAAGAGCATCTGGGAGAGAGCTGGAACCTGCTCTAACACCGCTTGGCTGGGCTTTGGACCGCCTCCGAGATGAACAATGTTATCATGTTAAAAAAAAAAAAAAAAAGTGTTGACATTGGCTGATAACAAGATGGTCTCCAGAATTGAATTGAGTCTATTTCCATCATTACAAAAGTGCCACTTTCTCTCATATTCCATAATACCTGTAGTCCATGGCCTGGTATTCTGTGTATATTTTGTGTTTGTGGGAAAGTAACAGAGAAGTAGATTAGATAGGCAGAGCGGTCCGGCGTGGAGGCTTTTCCG